>NC_053041.3:267315194-267940194 GCF_002575655.3 Aegilops tauschii subsp. strangulata
TGCTATGCTTAGGATTGGGTCTTGTCCATCACGTCATTCTCCTAATGATGTGATCCCGTTATCAATGACATCCAATGTCCGTAGTCAGGAAACCATGACTATCTGTTGATCAACGAGCTAGTCAACTAGAGGCTTACTAGGGACAGGTTGTGGTCTATGTATTCACACAGTATTACGATTTCCGGACAATACAATTATAGCATAAATAATAGACAATTACCATGAACAAAGAAATATAATAATAACCATTTATTATTGCCTCTAGGGCATATTTCCAACAGTCTCCCACTTGCACTAGAGTGAATAATCTAGTTCACATCACCATGTGATTAACACTCACTGGTCACATCACCATGTGACCAACATCTAAAGAGTTTACTAGAGTCAACAATCTAGTTCCCATCACTATGTGATTATCACTCAATGTGTTCTGGTTTGGTCATGTTATGCTTGTGAGAGAGGTTATTAGTCAACGGGTCTGAACCTTTCAGAACCGTGTGCTTTACGAATATCTATGTCATCTTGTGGATGCTACCACGCACTATTTGGAGCCATTTCAAATAATTGCTCTACTATACGAATCCGGTTTACTACTCAGAGTCATCCGGATTAGTGTCAAAGTTCGCATCAACGTAACCCTTTACGACGAACTCCTTTCCACCTCCATAATCGAGAAAATTCCAATCCACTGGGTACTAAGGATAAGTTCGACCGCTATCATGAGATCCTCTTCCGGATCACCATTGTACCCTCTTGACCAACTCATGGCAAGGCACACTACATGTGCGGTACACAGCATAGCATACTATAGAGCCTATGTCTAAAGCATAGGGGACGACCTTCGTCCTTTCTCTATCTTCCGCTGTGGTCAGGTCTTGAGTCTCACTCAATACTCACACCTTGTAACACAGCCAAGAACTCCTTCTTTGCTGATCTATTTTGAACTCTTTCAAAATCATGTCAAGGTGTGCTGTCTTTTGAAAGTATCATCAGGCGTCTTGATCTATCTCTATGGATCTTGATGCCCAATATGTAAGCAGCTTTATCCAGGTCTTCCTTTGAAAAACTCCTTTCAAACAACCCTTTATGCTTTCCAGAAATTTTACATCATTTCGGATCAACAATATGTCATTCACATATACTTATCAGAAATGTTGTAGCGCTCCCACTCACTTTATTGTAAATACAAGTTTCTAACAAACTTTGTATAAACCCAAAAACTTTGATCACCCCATCAAAGCGTATATTCTGACTCCGAGATGCTTGCTCTAATCCATGGAAGGATCGCTGGAGCTAGCATACCTTTTAGCATCCTTAGGATTGACAAAACCTTTCTGATTGTATCACATACAACCTTTCCTTACGAAAACTGGTAAGGAAACTTGTTTTGACATCCATCTGCCAGATTTCATAAATGTAGCTAATGCTAACATGATTCTGACGGACCTAAGCATCGCTACGGATGAGAAAAACTCATCATAGTCAACTCCTTGAACTTGTGAAAATACTCTTTGCCACAAGTCGAGCTTTATAGACGGTAACATTACCGTCCATGTCCGTCTTCTTCTTAAAGATCCATTTATCTCAATGGCTTGCCGATCATCGGGCAAGTTCACCAAAGTCCATGCTTTGTTCTGATACATGGATTCTATCTCGGATTTCATGGCCTCGAGCCATTCGTCGGAATATGGGCCCACCATCGCTTCTCCATAGCTCGTAGGTTCATTGTTGTCTAGCAACATGACTTCCAAGACAGGATCACGCATTACTCTGAAGTAGTGCGCATCCTCGTCGTCCTACGAGGTTCGGTAGACTTGATCCGAAGTTTCATGATCACTATCATAAGCTTCCACTTCAATTGGTGTAGGTGCCACAGGAACAACTTCCTGTGCCCTGCTGCACACTAGTTGAAGCGACGGTTCAATAACCTTATCAAGTCTCCACCATCCTCCCACTCAATTCTTTCGAGAGAAACTTTTCCTCGAGAAAGGACTCGTTTCTAGAAGCAATTACTTTTGCTTCCAGATCTGAAATAGGAGGTATACCCAACTGTTTTTGGGTATTCTATGAAGATGCATTTATCCGCTTTGGGCTCGAGCTTATCAGCCTGAAACTTTTTCACATAAGCATCGCAGCCCCAAACTTTTAAGAAACGACAACTTAGGTTTCTATAAACGGTGTCGTCTCAACGGAATTGCGTGGTTCCCCTTTTAAAGTGAATGCGGTTGTCTCTAATGCCTAACCCATAAATGATAGTGGTAATTTGACAAGAAACATCATGGTATGCACCATATCCAATAGGGTGCAGTTATGATGTTCGGACACACCATCACACTATGGTGTTCCAGGCGGTATTAATTGTGAAACACTTTCCACAATGTCTCAATTGTGTGCCAAACTCGTATCTCAGATACTCATCTCTATGATCATATCACAGACATTTTATCCTCTTGTCACGACGATCTTCAACTTCACTCTGAAATTACTTGAACCTTTCAATAATTCAGACTAGTGTTTCATCAAGTAAATACACTCAGCATCTACTCAAATCATCTGTGAAGTAAGAATATAACGATGTCCACTGCATGCCTCAGCACTCATTGGACTGTGTACATCAAAATGTATTACTTCCAATAAGTTGCTCTCTTGTTCCATCTCACTGAAAACGAGGACTTTCAGTCATTTTGCCCATGTGGTATGATTTGCATGTCTCAAGTGATTCATAATCAAGTGAGTCCAAACGATCCATCTGTATGGAGTTTCTTCATGCATATATACCAATAGACATGGTTCGCATGTCTCAATCTTTTCAAAAATGAGTGAGTCCAAAGATCCACCTACATGGAGCTTCTTCATGCGTTCTACACCAATATGACTCAAGTGGCAGTGCCACAAGTATGTGGTACTAACATTACTATCTTATATCTTTTTGGCATGAACATGTGTATCACTACGATCGAGATTCATTTTAGGTGCAAGACCATTGAAGGTATTATTCAAATAAACAGAGTAACCATTATTCTCCTTAAATGAATAACCGTTTTGCGGTAAACATAATCCAATCATGTTTAACGCAAACACCAAATCTCGATGGTAGAGGGAGCATGCGATGCTTGATCACATCAACCTTGGAAACACTTCCAACACATATCGTCATCTCACCTTTAGCTAGTCTCCATTTATTCCGCAGCTTTTATTTCGAGTTACTAACACTTAGCAACCGAACCAGTATCTAATACCCTGGTGCTGCTAGGAGTACTAGTAAAGTACACATTCATATAACGTATATCCAATATACTTCTGTCGACCTTGCCTGCCTTCTCATCTACCAAGTATCTAGGGTAGTACTGCTTCAGTGACCGTTCCTCTCATTACAGAAGCACTTAGTCTCGGGTTTGGGTTCAACCTTGGGATTCTTCACTAGAGCAGCAAACGACTTGCTGTTTCATGAAGTATCCCTTTTGCCCTTGCCCTTCTTAAACTAGTGGTTTTACTAACCATCAACAATTGATGCTCCTTCTTGATTTCTACTCTCGCGGTGTCAAACATCGCGAATAGCTCAAGGATCATCATAACTATCCTTGATATGTTATTGTTCATCACGAAGCTCTACTAGCTTGGTGGCAGTGACTATGGAGAACTATCACTATCTCATCTGGGAGATTAACTCCCACTCGATTCAAGCGATTGTGGCACTCAGACAATCTGAGCACATGCTCAACGATTGAGCTTTTCTCCCTTAGTTTGCAGGCTTAAGAAACTTGTCAGAGGTCTCATACCTCTTGACGTGGGCACTAGTCTGAAATCCCAATTTCAGTCTTCGGAACATCTCACATGTTCTGCGACGTTTCAAAAACGTCTTTGGTGCCACAATTCTAAACCGCACTGAACTATCACGTAGTCATCAAAACGTGTATGTCAGATGTTTCGTAACATCTACAGACGACGCTGAGGTTCAGCACACCGAGTGGTGCATTAAGGACATAAGCCTTCTGTGCAGCAATGAGGACAATCCTCAGTTTACGGACCCAGTCCGCATAATTGCTACTACCAACTTTCAACTAAATTTTCTCTAGGAACATATCTTAACCAGTAGAACTAAAGCGCAAGCTATGACATAATTTACGGACCCACGTTGCCTCGGCAACTGCACGACTTGACAAGTCCCTGCGACATGCAAGGAAAACCATCATTACCTGCGATCGTGGGAGACGCCGGTTGGCCTTCTCTTGCTATAAATGGGGAGGGGGGCGGAGCCCCCGTTGCCCATCTCTTCCTCGCTTGCTTGCTTCGTCCTCCTTGCTCCACTGCTGACAACAATGGCGCCCATTAGAAGGTTTTCCGCCGAAGAGAAAGGAAAAGCTCCCCGTGATGATCCGGGGCCACTTCCACCGAAGAAGAGGTCGATCCATCGCCGTGATGAAGCGGCGATGCAGGTGGTGATGAGGCCGTGGTGCGAGCGGCCTCCTCCGGGGTACCCGCTACCCTTGTACGCCCGAGCCGAGGGCTCGGGAGGTTGGAGCGCCGAGCAGCGCCGCCCGCGCCGCGTCCGGGGCCGCTGCGCCACGGCGACACGTGCCATTGCCCCTGGGGTCCACGCCATGGACTCCTCGCGTGAGTTGGTGCTGTGGGCGCCGATGCCTCCAAGCTCCTGGATCCGCTTCCCGCGGTTCTTCTCCGTCGTGATGCCGCCGAGGGGGCCTCTCGAGCTCTGGCTGCAGCATGCCGACTGTAGCGCTCCGGCGACCGAAGCGGAGATTGAAGCGGTCCCCATCGGCAAGATCTTCATGACTCGCGGCTGGGGCGAGATCGCGTGGGTCTGTCGTGCGAGGGGCGCCCTCGCGATTCACTTCGAGTACGACGGCGCCGCCACGCTCTTCTTCAAGGTCTTCGACGCCGAGGGCCGCCGCCTGGAGTGCTGCCGTGGGGAGGAGCGCCGGACCAACGCGCGCTCCGCCCGCAGCTACTCCAGCAGCAGCAGCCCTTGGGAGTCCAGTAGCTCTCCTGAGCTTTACGAGACTCCGAAGACGAGCGAGGACAGCTACGTGCCCCCGAGCTCTCGCCGCGCCCGGGGCAGAGCTGCGGCGTCCAGCCGTCGCCACCGCTGATCTGGATGGGGTTGGCGTCGGCCTCCCGTGGCCCACTATTGATGATGGCGTCTGCCACGGAGGGATGTAGATAGGATTCCACTTAGTATCAGCTTTTGTTTCATGCGAAAAATCATGAATCACCCCGTGGGGGCATGTAAGGATCTGTAATGTCTTTTGTGCTTATCTTCCTTGTTATGAAAATTGGGTGAACGCATGTCCCGTTAAGGCTCGGTCCCCCCTTTCTTTCCTTGCGATAGCTTGTTGCTCTACGCTGACAGGTCCCGGTCCCAAGGCGGCTACAGCCGTCGCTGGTATGCCAGGTCGCGTGCCGTGGTCAAGGCCAGGAGGTGCGCGGCCCGGGGTCCAGTAAGAGCTCCCGAGGCGCGATGCTCAGGAGGTCCCCCTTAGCGCTCAAGCAGCTGTGGCAAGACGAGAAAGGAAGATGGCTTGGCTGCAACGGGGGTGCGACATGGTGTGAGTGACCATTAGGCTCAAATACTTAGCCGATCCAAGGGCGAGACTTATCTTGCTGACTTCGCGGCGATTCCTGACGCTGCGCCAGGGCTGCGCGCCAACTTTTGCGGCATAGACAGGTCGGCCCGTACGAGCTTCCCACCCCTCATGCTCTCCTTAGTGCTCTACGTCCTCAGGTCCCGGCCCTCGAGCGAGCTCAGCCGCTGCTGGTATGCCGGGTCACAATGCCGTGGTCAAGGCCAAGGGGTGAGGGCTGGAGAGCCAGTAAGAGCTCCTGAGTCGTGATGCTCAGGAGCCCCCCTTTAACGCGCAAGCGAATTGCACAAGAGAAAAGGAGACTCGCGGTGCCGCCTGCTATCCTTCCACGGGATTCCTGTGGACAGGCACAAGAAGAAACATGGTCTGCCATTACTGCTGCCAGCCTGCCGTTAGTTGCTCTGGGTGAGGTGAAGGCACTGAGGGCCTGGTGAGGTGACGTGCGCAACGCGTGCCGCGAGCCAGAGCTCGACCACTCAGATTTGTCGGCGTGGCAGGGACGGACCCATGCACCAGCGCCGTGCCTGTGTGAAGGCCCCGGGGGAGGCGATGATTGAGCAGGCGATAGCCGTTGGCAGGTTATGCATGAAGAGCAGGTCAACTTGGATAAATGCAGGAAGATATACACGCCACCGGGTCTGGCCCGAGCGGCTCAGGGACGATGCAGCCCGAGGGGCGCCCCCAGCAAGGTAAGCTAAAGACTTAAGCAAAAGGGATACATGCCACAGGGACGGACCCATGTGGCCTGGGAATAATGCAGCCCGAGGGGCGCTCCCAGCTTAAACGAACTTGGAAGGTGTCACCTGGTTCTGTAGATGAAGTAAAGTTGGTGCAGCTGAAGCCGCGCGTTGAAGGAATGGCTCCTCATGAGCCACCGGGACCCTGAGCCTCGGGAGGCTCTGGAGGTTCAGGAGGTTCCCTGAAGACCGTCTCCATCTCCTCCAGGACGGCGTGGAACCTGGCCTCCTGAGCCGCCAGGACTTGCCGCATGTTGCGCTGATAGGCTGACGCCACGCTCGGCAAGCCGAAAGGCATGCGATCGTAGCTGTGTGGTGGGCCCTCACAGCGGCCCACACGCGATGGCCAGAAGCGCTCCTGAGATGCGGCCCTGTTGAGCCCTGGGACATCGACGCAGACACGTAGCCCGGCATCCTTGCCAGGATGCGGAGCTGCGCCTCGTGAGCGGCTGTCACCGCGCATGGCTCTTCCTTCTTGCAGTTCCTGAGTGGTCTTGGTGATGAACTCCTGAGTGGTGGGCACCCCTTGCCCGTGCTCTTCTGGAGGCCTCGTGCCGCGAAGCACGGCTCCAAATGGTGCCCGAGCGTCTCCCTCGTGAGGTTGGCTAGGTCTGAGGCCCTCCAGAAGAGAGCCCCCGAGCCCTGCCTGAGGAGGACGCCGGGCGCGCTTTCCTATGCGGTGGAGGGAGGCGCCCCTGGAGCGGGCGCTGGTCCTGATGAGGCTCCTGTCGCGACGCCATCCTGTTGAAGTCCTGCACGGCGCGACTTCTTCTTCTTGGGGATGGTCTCCGGAGGGCCTTCACTTTTTTTGGGGTCGTCGATTGCTGCGGCTTGAAAGGCGCGCTCAAGGGAGCACATCGTATCCCTCTCTTCACACGGGACCGTGATGATCCCTCCGCTTCCTGGCATCTTGAGAATGTTGTAGCCGTGATGAGTGACTGCCATGAACTTGGCCAGGGCTGGATACCCGAGGATGGCATTGTATGGGAGGCGGATGTGCGCGACGTCGAAGTCGATGAGCTCGGTGCGATAGTTCTCGCGCTCCCCGAAGGTGACAGGCAGGCGGACCTTCCCTATTGGTGTGGTGGAACCGTCGGTCACTCCTGAGAAAGGCTTGGTTGGCTGGAGCTGCTCATATGGCACTTGGAGCTTGTCGAATGTGTCGACGGACAGGACGTTGAGCCCTGCGCCGCCGTCGATGAGAGTCTTGGTGACTTGCACATTGCTGAGGACGGGGGAGCACAGCATAGGGAGGGCGCCAGCGGTGGCTGTGCACTTGAGCTGATCTGCCGAGTTGAAGGTGATGGCACATTGGGACCACCTCAGCGGGCGCGTGGCCTCGAGCTTGGGGAGCACCGCGTTCACCTCACGAGCGAACTGTTTGAAGATGCGCTGAGAGGCTGGGGCCTGGGCACTGCCCAAGATGCAGGCGATCGCACGCGGCTCCTGGAAGCCCCCAACCCCCTCGTCCTGGTGGTCGTCGTTGTTCCTTCTTGGTGGCAGCAGCGGGGGAAGACCAGCGTTGCCCTGGGGGCGATCCCCACGAGGCAGGTCCCTCCAGGCGCCCTCGCGAGGTTGGTCCTGCCAGCGGTCCTCACGAGGCCGGTTGCGCCACTCCTGGCGCGGGCCATAGTCGTCCCAACGTCCACCTCCGCGCCCTCCTCCGCGGCCGTAGCCCCGGTCGTTGCGCTCGGGGCGTCGACCGTAGCGTCCTTTCCGTATGGCTCTGAGCTCTTGACAGTCGCTGGTGTTGTGGGTGTTCACGTTGTGGAAGGCCCAGAACGGTCGGCCGTTCTTGGATGACTCGGGCTGATCTCTGCCTTGCTTGGTGTCGGGCTCCGCTACGAGCACTACCGCCTCTTTGCGCTTCACGTCCTTGGCCTTAGCCTTCTTCTCCTCCGCTCCTGCAGCTGGCAGCTCAAGGAGAGAGAGGCTCCCCTCCTCAGCTCTTGCGCACTTGGTCGCTAGGTTGAACAGCTCCTGAGATGTGCAGAGCTCCTCGTGGATAGCGAGCTCTTCCTTCATCTTGACGTCACGGACACCGTCCGAGAACGCGGAGATGTTGGCTTCGTCCGTGACCTTGGGGATCTTGAGGCGGGTGTTGTTGAAGCACTTGATGTACTTATGGAGGGTCTCTCCTGGTTGCTGCTTGATGCGGCGTAGATCGCCCGCGGCTGGTGGGCGGTCGCGAGTGCCCTGGAAGTTGGCGATGAAGCGGTCGCGCATCTCGTCCCAGGAGGAGATCGAGCCGTGCTGCAGGTTCAGGAGCCAGGAGCGGGCCCCATCCTTGAGAGCCACGGGAAACCAGTTCGCCATGACTTTTTCGTCGCCGTTGGCCGCTTCGATGCTCAGCTCATAGAGCTGCAAGAACTCCGCGGGGTCGGCGGTGCCATCGTAGCGAGGAGGCAGATCTGGCTTGAACTTGCCTGGCCAGGCGACGCTACGCAGTTCGGGGGTGAAGGCGCGGCAGCCGGCCGTGGTCACCGGGGCTGCTTCTGAGGTGGAGCTTGGTCTTGGCGAGGTCCGCGTTCCACCGCTGCAGGCGGCACGCGGTCTTGACGAGGTGGCGCGGGGAGCGCCGGTGCAGCTTCTCGGGGCCGTGGGATTTCTTGGCAGCTCCTTTCTTCACGCGCGGGCGCCGGGCGCGGTGGATCACGCCGCGGGGGCGCGCGCCTTGGTGCCAAGGCACCGTCTTGGGGTTGAGGTGGTGGAGGCATGCCATGAGCCCCGTCGCCCGCGGCTGGTTGAGGGGGAGGCAGAGAGTGGGACGGCGCCGGAGAGCCCCCTGCGGCGCGGACGAGCTCGGCGACGCGGTCGAGCCATTCCTCATAGAGGTCGTCGACGGGGCGGTAACGCAGGAGCTCGTTCGCCGCGATGAGCGCAGCCCGTGCCTCCATGGGAGCGCGGTGCGCGTGAGACGAAGAACCGGCAGGGGTCAGTGATGGAGTAGCGGTGCGGCCGTCTTGCCGCACCGAAGGATGCAGCGAGGACGCCTGCTGCTCGTTCCCTGCCGGGCCGGTGGCAGCGTTGGCGGCGGGAGACGGAGAACAATGAGGTGGCCCGCCTACGGGAGCCGTCTGAGCGACTCGGGCGGAGAGGGCAGCCTGACGCTCAGCTCGAGCACGGCGAGCGTCCGCCATGGAAACGACGGAGCGATGGAGCAACGAACTGATGGAAGGGAAACCACGGCACACCCCTACCTGGCGCGCCAAATGTCGGACGTGGGGTTCCGGCAAACCCTTAAGGTTCGAACACTGGGGTGCGCGCGAAGTCTCTCCCTCCTATCGATCTACGCTCTAGCTCGCTAAGATCTCGCGGACGAACTCGCAACACAGAAAGACACAAGGTTTATACTGGTTCGGGCCACCATTGTGGTGTAATACCCTACTCCAGTGTGGTGGTGGTGGATTGCCTCGTGGGCTGATGATGAATAGTACAAGGGAAGAACAGCCTCCTGAGGTTGGGGTGTTCTTGTGCTTGTGTAGTTGAGGATGATCTGAACTAGTTCGGGATCAGTTGCCTCCTCCTGTGGTGGCTAGTCCTATTTATAGGGGCCCTGGTCCTCTTCCCAAATATCGAGCGGGAAGGGAGCCAACAACAGCGGGCAAATTTGAAGGGGGACAGCTAGTACAAGCTATCCTGACAAAAGCGGTCTTCGCTAGTGAAAAGCTCTGGGGTGACGCCGTCTTGGGCTCCACGATGACCTACGTCTCGCCGTCCTCCTGGTCTTGGTCTCGTTGCACCAATATGGCAACCTTTGCCTGATGCCTCGGTACTCTTCGCCTGCGCTGGCCTCCTTAGAACTGAAGAGGAAATAGGGACGCTGCGCGCACTGGCACCCGCCTGGCACCCGCCTGGTACCGTTCGTCCTGGCTCACGTCACGAGAGCCTCGTGAGGTTTGCCTTGCCTTGATATCTCTGCTCCTCGTGAGCCTGCTTGCCTATGCTACTCCAGAGGAGGTCTTGCGTTGTCCGCCTCGCGAGGCTTGGACCCTCGCGAGGGTCTTGGGTGCCTTGTTGACGAAGATGGGCCGTACGGCCTGCTGCTTGGCCACGCTGTGGGCCGCAGGCAGGCAAGTTTGGGGACCCCCGTTCCCAGAACGCCGACAATAATGATGCTAGAAAAGGTGATTTAAATTATCATTGATCAAACTTATGCACCTGCTAGCATTCACACTTCATAAATTATTTCTTTTATCATTTACCTACTCGAGGACGAGCAGGAATTAAGCTTGGGGATGCTGATACGTCTCCAACGTATCTATAGTTTATGAAGTATTCATGCTATTATATTATCCATCTTGGATGTTTAATGGGCTTTACTATGCACTTTTATATTATTTTGGGACTAACTTATTAACCCAGGGCCCAGTGCCAGTTTCTGTTTTTTCCCTTGTTTCAGTGTTTCGCAGAAAAGGAATATCAAACGGAGTCCAAACGGAATGGAACCTTCGGGAAAGTTATTTTTTGGAAAGAAAGCAATACGGGAGACTTGGAGTGCACGTCAGGGGATCAACGAGGAGAGCACGAGGCAGGGGGCGCGCCCACCCCCCTGGGCGCGCCCTCCACCCTCGTGGGCCCCTCGTGGCTCCCCTTACCGACTTCTTTCGCCTATATATTCCCATATACCCTAAAACCTTCCGGGAACAGAAGAGATCGGGAGTTCCGCGGCCGCAATCCTCTGTAGCCACCAAAAACCAATCGGGACCCTGTTCCTTCACCCTGCCGGAGGGGGGATCCCTCACCGGTGGCCATCTTCATCATCCCGGCAATCTCCATGATGAGGAGGGAGTAGTTCACTCTCGGGGCTGAGGGTATGTACCAGTAGCTATGTGTTTGATTTCTCTCTCTCTCTCTCTCTCGTGTTCTTGAGGTGATACGATCTTGATGTATCGCGAGCTTTGCTATTGTAGTTGGATCTTATGATGTTTCTCCCCCTCTACTCTCTTGTAATGGATTGAGTTTCCCCTTTTGAGTTATCTTATCAGATTGAGTCTTTAAGGATTTGAGAACACTTGATGTATGTCTTGCGTGGGATACCCGTGGTGATAATGGGGTATTCTATTGATCCACTTGATGTATGTTTTGGTGATCAACTTGCGGGTTCCGCCCATGAACCTATGCATAGGGGTTGGCACACGTTTTCGTCTTGACTCTCCGGTAGAAACTTTGGGGCACTCTTTGAAGTTCTTTGTGTTGGTTGAATAGATGAATCTGAGATTGTGTGATGCATATCGTATAATCATACCCATGGATACTTGAGGTGACATTGGAGTATCTAGGTGACATTAGGGTTTTGGTTGATATGTGTCTTAAGGTGTTATTCTAGTACGAACTCTTGAATAGATCGATCCGAATGAATAACTTTGAGGTGGTTTCGTACCCTACCATAATCTCTTCGTTTTGTTCTCCGCTATTAGTTACTTTGGAGTGACTCTTTGTTGCATGTTGAGGGATAGTTATGGGATCCAACTATGTTATTATTGTTGAGAGAACTTGCACTAGTGAAAGTATGAACCCTAGGCCTTGTTTCCTAGCATTGCAATACCGTTTGTGCTCACTTTTATCATTAGTTACCTTGTTGTTTTTATATTTTCAGATTACAAATACCTATATCTACCATCCATATTGCACTTGCATCACCATCTCTTCGCCGAACTAGTGCACCTATACAATTTACCATTGTATTGGGGGTGTTGGGGACACAAGAGACTCTTTGTTATTTGGTCGCAGGGTTGTTTGAGAGAGACCATCTTCAACCTACGCCTCCCACGGATTGATAAACCTTAGGTCATCCACTTGAGGGAAATTTGCTACTGTCCTACAAACCTCTGCACTTGGAGGCCCAACAACGTCTACAAGAAGAAAGTTGTGTAGTAGACATCACATGCCAAGTTTCTTGAATTTCAGACGAGTTTTGGATTTACTAGAATTTTAAAACCAGGCATCTCACTGTTTTGCCGGATATCAAAGGTGCCCTGGTGTTTGAAATTCATTCCCATTTCTTGCATGGGACCTAAGCATGCACCCAACGACAAAGATTTTTTCAATGAATTTATATGCACTGGAGCATGCACATGTAGTTCAAATTTGAATTATGCACATAAATGCATTGAAAACTCACTTAATGCATAAAAATGTCCAAACGAACCCCCAAAAATCACAAAAATTCACACAACACTCATGTTGTTCTATGTTGACACGAGAAAAAAACTTGAAAGCAATAAGAGGCAATGGATATCGTTTCGTCCCCAAAGGTGGGACGTTCCCTACCGAAAACCATCATGCTTGTTGTGAGAAGCATACCCAAACCTGCACCAAATGGGACAAAATTTGTACCACGGCATGTAGATGCCGCTCCATGATAGCATGCCAAGTTTCATGAATTTTAGACGAGTTTTGGTTTTACTAGAATTTAAAAACCAGGCATCTCACTATTTTGCCGGATATCAAAGGTGCCCTGGTGTTTGAAATTCATTCCCATTTCTTGCATGGGACCTAAGCATGCACCCAACGACAAAGATTTGATTTTTCAATGAATTTATATGCACTGGAGCATACGCATGTAGTTCAAATTTGAATTATGCACATAAATGCATTGAAAACAAACTTAATGCATAAAAATATCCAAACGAACCCCGAAAAATCACGAAAATTCACACAACACTCCTATTGTTCTATGTTGACACGAGAAAAAAACTTGAAAGCAACAAGAGGCAATGGATATCGTTTCGTCCCCCAAGGTGGGACGTTCCCTACCGAAAACCATCATGCTTGTTGTGAGAAGCTCCAGTTTGTGAGAAGCATATACCCAAACCTGCCCCAAATGGGACAAAATTTGTACCACGGTATGTTGATGCCGCCCCATGATAGCATGCCAAGTTTCATGAATTTCAGACGAGTTTTGAATTTCTAGAATTTAAAAACCAGGCATCTCACTGTTTTGCCGGCAATCAACGGTGCCCCGGTGTTTGAAATTCATTCCCATTTCTTGCATGGGACCTAAGCATGCACCCAATGACAAAGATTTGATTTTTCAACGAATTTGTATGCACTAGAGCATGCGCATGTAGTTCAAATTTGAATTATGCACATAAATGCATTGAAAACTCACTTAATGCATAAAAATGTCCAAACGAACCCCGAAAAATCACAAAAATTCACACAACACTCCTATAGTTCTATGTTGACACGAGAAAAAAACTTGAAAGTAATAAGAGGCAATGGATATCGTTTCGTCCCCAAAGGTGGGACGTTCCCTACCGAAACCATCATGCTTGTTGTGAGAAGCTCCGGTTTGTGAGAAGCATATACCCAAACCTGCCCCAAATGGGACAAAATTTGTACCACGGCATGTTGATGTCACTCCATGATAGCATGCAAAGTTTCATGAACTTCAGACGAGTTTTAGATTTACTAGAATTGAAAACCAGGCATCTCACTGTTTTGCTGGCAATCAACGGTGCCCTGGTGTTTGAAATTCATTCCCATTTCTTGCATGGGACCTAAGCATGCACCCAACGACAAAGATTTGATTTTTCAACGAATTTATATGCACTGGAGAATGCGCATGTAGTTCAAATTTGAATTATGCACATAAATGCATTGAATACTCACTTAATGCATAAAAATGTCCAAACGAACCCCGAAAAATCACAAAAATTCACACAACACTCTTGTTGTTCTATGTTGACACGAGAAAAAAACTTGAAAGTAATAAGAGGCAATGGATATCGTTTCGTCCCCAAAGGTGGGACGTTCCCTACCGAAAACCATCATGCTTGTTGTGAGAAGCTCCGGTTTGTGAGAAGCATATACCCAAACCTGCCCCAAATGGGACAAAGTTTGTACCACGGCATGTGATGGCGCTCCATGATAGCATGCCAAGTTTCATGAAATTCAGATGAGTTTTGGATTTACTAGAATTTAAAACCCAGGCATCTCACTGTTTTGCCGGCAATCAACGGTGCCCTGGTGTTTGAAATTCATTCCCATTTCTTGCATGGGACCTAAGCATGCACCCAACGACAAAGATTTTATTTTTCAACGAATTTATATGCACTGGAGCATGTGCATGTAGTTCAAATTTGAATTATGCACATAAATGCATTGAAAATTCACTTAATGCATAAAAATGTCCAAACGAACCCTGAATAATTCCAATTCTTTTATGATCACTGCAGATAAAAGGTCTAGCAATTAAAACACCGTCCATGGCCGCTGTGACCCCATTATGTAATTCAAATCAAGACCAAAAATCAAGTAGATCCCACACAGTTTATTATAACCAACCGTGTGAGATGCAGCACAAAATATCTTCGGACCGTGTCTGAATAAGGGACCGTGTCTGATGACACTTTGCGCGCCAGTTTTTTGGCTGAAGCGATTCCAAATTTTCGGCTTCCGTGGAAATATCTACCTCCACGCCCCCTCCCCCTTACCAAAAGCCACATTTCCCCTCTTTCCGCCTTCCTTTCCAAGTTGAAACCTTCACTCCTTGCTTACAGTGCCGCCGCCTCCTCGCCGGTGACCCTCCTTCACGCTGCTCGGCCTCGCCTATCCAGGCAGGTAATCCACACCCGACCCCCATCCTCCTCCTCCTTCCACATCCCACATGGCCCGACCGCCGACGCGAGCGCGACACCTTCCACCCAAATCACCGCCCCTCCACCAAATAAGCGCCGGCCTAAGCCATGGTGCACGCAGTACAGCCAGGACCTCAAGGAGCATTTGGCAGCGGAGAAGCAAATCACGGCCGCACGCGCGGATGAGGTTGCGATGGCTGCCATTCGTGCCGACCCCCAGATCTTGGAGGAGAACCTCGCCGTCGAGGCCACCATTGACGCCTCGCTCGTCGACGCCGCGATGTGGTTGGCTGCTTTAAACGACAGTTCGTGGCATTTTCTCAAGGCCACCGTCGGTGCCTTCGACGAAGACTATGAGGTGTTTTCTCAGCGTGCACGTGCTTACCTCATCTCGAGCGCCAGCAGGTTGGTGCCCAGAGCGGCTCAGGCAACTCACCACTACAACGAGGGCACCCACGATGCGGACGCCTCACCCTCTTCCATGTCCAAGGAGCCTATCGTCATCGATATCTCCGACAATGAGGAGTAGCTTGTCTTATTAGCTCAGTATAAGGACCCATGTTCAGTTTGCTAGCTACAGCCTTTCCTTAACAAATTCTAGTGAATTGTGCTATCTACTTTTACCATGCAATGTTCTGCTATAGTGTATATGTTCTATATGTCGTGCGATGTGGTGTTCAATTAACTGCTTGGTTCAATTCTGCAAATGTGATGTTCAATTCTTCAGGGTGCAATATTTCCAAGTTGTTAAGCATGCTTGGTTTGGTTAACTATTTGATCTTCTATTAGGAGTATGTTATATTGTTCAATTGGTGTTTACTTAACTGCTTGGTTCATTTGTTGTGCCTTGGTTCACTTGTTGTGGTGTTTAGTTAACTGCTTGGTTCAATTCTGCAATGCGATGTTCAATTGTTGTGGCTGCATTCTGTTATTGTATACCATGTGAGGAATAAATTGAATTTGGCTGTACTAAATACATGAGAAACAAATACAATTGCTATATTTCCAAGTTGTTAAGCATGCTTGGTTTGGTTAACTGTTTGATCTTCTATTAGGAGTATGTTATATTGTGCAATGTGGTGCTCAGTTAACGTTTGGTTCATTTGTTGTGGTGTTTAGTTAACTGCTTGGTTCAATTCTGCAATGCGATGTTCAATTGATGTGGCTGCATTCTGTTATTGTATACCATGTGAGGAATAAATCGAATTTGGCTGCACTTAATACATGAGAAACATATACAAGTGCTATATTTCCTAGTTCTTAACCATGCTTGGTTTGGATAAATGGGTTTTCCATGTGGCTTGAATTAATCTGATGAATCTGCAATGTGCTTAGTTATCATCAACATATTTTACTGATAGCATGCGAACGCTTACTTAACCTGATGACTAACTACCTTATATGTGTTGCAGGGAAACAATGGGAAACACTGAGGTTTACAAGTTGGTACTGACTATTATACCTTGCCTTTTTTATTCCTTTGCCCCATTTCCATTATAGAGAAGATATTTATGCACATCCTTGTTTTCAGGCTTCATTGATGATTACCTCTCAAACCATCTCTGTGGTTAGGAGGCGAGGAAAGTTTGCATACAACACCCACGGTTCAATATTGAAGTGTTTCTGAAGAGGCCGGAGGATGGACGGTTAATCATCCACATGCACTGGCCTAAAGTTGCAAAGACCTTTAGCATGAATGAAGGCTCATTATTCGCCTTCCGCTTCAGCAGTTTTCCAGATGAGATGCATCTCTCTATGTACCATCTAAGATGCTAATTTCAAAAGGTTCTAGATGTTGCATGTGAAACTTGCTGCTGGTGCACTTGTGTAATGGGGTAGGTGAGTGCTGAAGCTATATCATGTTGTACTATGATGTATTTCAATTATGAAATCCTGCTTCCTTAATATGGAAATGGAATATATTATGTGCTTAATATGAATGTCAATTAGATTAGTAAATGGATTATTAATAATAGGGCAATTAGCCCGCTAATTGGCCAATTAGCTTGCTAATTGGGTTTTCCTATTGCAAACGGTTAATGAGAAACCACCATGGGCGATGACCTTAGGAAACGCACACAGTTTCTAGGAATAAACCGTGTTGGATCAATGAACAATCACACACGACATTCTCTTCAAAACTGTTTACGTTACGCCACCTTGCGCAAACGTTTTCCTTGGAGCGACTGTGTGGGATGTACATACAAACGGAAACGTTTAGCGGGGACTAACTGTGTGGGATGTACTTGCGACCGGAAACAATTTCGCGATATAATTGTATTTTTTAGCTATACTGTACGTATTTGCACGCTCGCCGGTCGCACACGACCTCATTTTGCCGAACGTGTGTGCCAGGAGGGCATATCCCCGACGGTTTCTGGGTCGTGCGGGAAGGACTCCCCTATCGCCCACACTCACTTGGTGGCGGTTCCAGATGCCGTCGCGGAAAGGGGTTAAAAACCGTTTGTTTAGGACCGACGCGCACCAGTGATATGAGTTTTGGGTGTTCCTAGGTGGACTCCGGAGCATCGGAATCCAACCAAAAAGCTAGGGCATTTTGGCATTTTAAACATGATTTCTGAATAATTATTTATTAAGGTATGAATTTTCAATTATTCCTGTCCTTTTAGTATTTTAATTATAGTGGCTGTCCAGAGAGGTAAAGTGAGGGTTTTCACCCCTCAATTATTGAGCTATGGAAGATAGATAGAGAGAGTTACTGGAGGTAGAATATGGCTAGGGTGAGGTCTGGTAAAAATTTGAGATAAAGGAGAATCCATTTGGTACCCCAATCATTGACAAGAAGATTTTGGCAGAAGGTGTTTGATGATGAATAGAGGTACTTAGAGGAATCCAATGGCTTTGGAATTAAATAGGAATGAGCTTGGTTTCAATTTGAGCTAGGGTGCAAATTTGTAGCTCATTTGAAGAAACCTGGCAATGTAAATATTTGAAACCCTAGAAATGGGCAGAAATGGTTTTGACAAGCTTTGATAAAGTTAACTTTTCTCCAACATGTTCCACTTGATGGGGGTGATGCTCATGACCATCTGGCAATGTAGTAAAAATTTGAGATCAATGGGAGAAAGTTGCCAATCACTACTGCAGGATGCTGCTAACGTGACACTATGATCACAGACCCTTTCACCAAACTGTGTGCGATGCATTAATCACAAACGGGGATGTAAAAAACCGTCAAAAAAGGTGCAAAACGTTTGTGATGGAGGATGCATCAAACATGGTTCAGATTTTAGTTGCCTGTGCGATGCAGGGCACACGGCTAACCCGTTCGTACTGTTTGCGATGAGGCAGAACAACAGAAACGGGCAGCCATATCAATGTGTGTGCGATATACGGCATACAGTTCGCTCTGATGAACCGTTTGCTATTAGGGAGTGCAACATAAATGGTTAGCCAGATCAAGGTGTGTGTGATATAGGGCATAGGGTTCACTCGGACGAACTATTTTCGATTAGCGAACACAACACAAACGGTTCAACTTAACAAGATGTGTGTGATTCTTGGCAAACAGCCGACTCGGATGAACTGTTTGCGATGAGAATTTACAACACAGACGGTTAATACAGTTAGTTCGTGTGCAATTCTGTGTGTACAAAAAACTTTGAAAAATGCAAACTAGTTGCTTGCGGTGGCTAGGAGTATGGCACACGATGCGTCTTTAAGTACTCGTGTGCGATGATTAGTAAGTTACACATGCATTTCCTTATGTTAACACTTGTGTGATAAATAACACGTGGCACCGAATACGGTATTCGGGTTGTGTGTGTGCTCCACCTAATCTTCCCGCGCTCCAGCGAATGCTTCCCGTGCTCCACATGGGTGAATTGTAAAATCCATGCCTATTCCCTCACCGGTTTCCCACCACCAGCTAACGGCTTGCTGCATATAACCCAAGCGGCAACGCACCGCCACGACACTCTGCGAAGATCTAGTCCTCACCCATCTACCATTAGTTATTCCAAGCATGCCAGGCAACGACCAAAGCTTCGACGTCGATGCCTACCTGCATTACATCTTCAACGAGGAGAACGAGCCAGAGTAGGTCGGGGAGCAAGAGCTTCATCGGCCGGTGCAGGCACCATGGCCCATCGGCGGCGATATCGGCGTCACAGTCCTTGGGAGCATAATCGACGTATTGCAGAGGAGGTGTGATGAGCAGTTTTCCATCCACCGTGCAAAAGATCAAGAGCTGCTCGGCGGCATGATCGACGACCCACCCGAAGAACCGCCGTCACCAGTGCTCATCGAGAGCCTGATGCCCCGCAAGGAATGGGCAGAGGACCTCTGCGATTCAGTCAAGACAAAGGCAGCCTGCGGCTTCATCATTGCCCGCGGCGGCTGTGTGAACCTCGATCCCAATGATGTAGTGGCCAGGCTCGAGCGCATCCTTGGTGGACTTGACGTCCCCGACGAAGTAGAACATCGCCAACGTGATATCTTGAGGATGCAGGTGATCGACGGAATTTGCTACCAGGCCAAAGACATGGAAATGGAGCGGTTCTGCGGAGTTGTCATGCGCGTGATTGCACCCTGTCAAGCTCTTTTGGAAGAGGCCCAGCAGCCCCAAGAGCCTCCCAGCGCCAGCAGCTCCGTAGGCGGAGGCGGGTCGGGACACTCGGAGTGAACGGCTGCAAGGGTGCTATGCTGATCATGGAGTCCGAGAAGACCATCGCCGGAAGGCCGCCAGCTCAGCCTTTTAGCTGATATTTTATTATAATTGTATGCATATGTAGGTCGTGAGTGTTCTGGGCCTTGCCACATTTGGCATTTTAAATTATCCTCAATATGTAAGACAATTATTAAGAATTATTAACCGCTGCCATTGTAACTTTGCCTCAATGGCTAGCAGAGCGCGTGCAGGGACACCAGAGCGGAGCGCGCCGCTGCCGCCTCAACGGCGAGCAACCACGTGGTCAACCTTCTGCCATCAATAAATTTTGACCTTGTTTCTCATCACATTGCTGATTACAATGCAATAAGTAATTGCAAATCTGTTCACACCTATCAAACTAATATGTGTTCACACTTAGCACCGGGCTATAAAAACTACCCACTCGAAAATTACTTCACAGTTCCTCTCCTCATCACCCACAAAACTGGTTTTTTTTCTGTCAAGTCGTTCCGCCATGACCACTAGGAGGAGTTTAGGGTGGACATATAACCAGGCAGCAAAGACCAAGGCCGCAGAAGCACTAGAGAGGTCCTACCGCGAAGCCGCAGCCGCAACAGAGATGTCACGGCGCATCGTGGAGCCCTCGAACGAGCTCTCACGGGAACGCGAGGGCTCTCACAAGCGCATTCGCGGCGTCGGCCATCGCGACGAGCCAGCGTTCCTGAAGTCCTTCACCGGCGACGACGACATTCTCGCTGGTGTCACTACGCAATAGGAGCTGGTCGACGGCTTGATGAAGCTGCTCCAGATCAGCGATGCCTTGGTTGACAAGGCGACCGTCCTCGTCGAGCAACTCATGGGTGACAATGCGAAGCTCCTCAAGTTGGTCACCGAGAAGGAGGAGGAGGCCGCCGGCTGGAAGATGCTGCATGAGCAGAGCAGTGCCTCGGAGATGACGCTGAAAGCGGTCGTCGAGGAACTGATGGGTGGCATGAGGAAGCTCTGGATTGAGCACGAGCAGGAGGTGGAGGAATCCGTGGCTGCTTTCAAGCAAAGTCGTGAGGAATTGAAGAAGGAGCTGGAGGATTTCGCCGCCCGGCGATCCATCAACGAGTACAGACAGTAGCGACCCAGATCGTTGTCTGCAATTTCCTTCTTCTCTTGCCCTCGTGTCTTCCGGGCTTTGCCGCATGTGGCATTTTAAATTATCCGGAATATGTAAGACAATTATTATCTGCGCCATTGTAAATTTGTCATCGTATTATCCGTTGCCATTTTATTTGTGGTCGTATTATCCATTGCCCTATGTGGTAATTTAAATTAGGGCGGAATACGAGTTGAAAACACGAACAAAGCAAATGCTGCCATGGGATCACAAGCAAACACCCTCCGTCCAGGTGCTTTAATTAACCCATTAATGGAGAAGTTGTGAGCGAGGCGGGCGGCAGCTGGTGCATGGAGGTCAAAGAGCTCGCTTCCCGTTGAGCATGGGCGGCCTTGCTGCTCGCACGTGTCCCGTCGAGCCTGCGAGGTGGACAGGATGCACGTGTCCCGTCGAGCATGCGCGGCGGACTGCTTGCACGCGTCCCGTCGAGCATGCACGACGCACTTCTCGGGCTCGTCCCGTCTAATCAAACAGCTGCACGCACGCCACTGAGTATGGTTAAATTTCGACATGGTAAATATAATACAACCGTTTGCGATATTAACGTCAGCTTTTTGTTTCAAAAAGGACTTCGTTGGCTACTAATGTGTGCGCCTCTTCTCAAACTGGATGTTTTTTTACCATGGCATATATGTGCCATGTCATGAAACCATGCCAAGTTTCATGTTTTTTTGGTGACTTTTTGATTTACTGGGATTTAAAAACCAAGATTCTCATTGTTTCAGGACGACAACAAGTTTGTAATTCATTCTCATTCCTTAAACGAGACCTAAACGTACACCCAATGACACATGTACGATTTCCCACCCATTTTGCTTCACTGGAGCATGTGGCTGTAGTCCAAATTTGAATTATGGACTACATTAAATGCATAGAAAACTTAGTAATTAGTAATATATATACAATGGCCAAACGAACCCTGAACAATTTCAAATTTCAGCCCGACACTCCTGTTATTCTATGTTGCCTGTAGAAAACAAAGTTCAAGGCAAGAAGAGGCAGCGATTATCGTTTCGCCCACAAGAGGGACAATTATATGTACCATTTAGTGACACCATGCCAAGTTTCATGATTTCCTGGTGACTTTTGGATTTACAGACATTTAAAAACCGAGATTCGCAATGTTTGTGGCCAAGCCAGGACGGCGAGACGGTTGAATTCGTTCCCATTCATTCCATGGGACCTAAACGTGCTTTTACGTTTTTTCTAGCCATTTTGGTGCACTGGAGCATGTATTTGGAGTTCGGATTTGAGTGATGGACATTAAATGCCTAGAAAACTCAATTAATGAATAAAAAAGGTCAAACGAATCCTGAATAATTTCAAAGTTCAGCGTGAATCTCCGGTTGTTCCGTGTCGCGTGTAGAAGAAAATACGAGGCTAGAAGAGGAAGTGATTATCGTTTGGCCCACAAGGGGACTCGTTTCTCTATCGAAACCACGAGGGTTCTTGCGACAGGCTCCGGTTTGTAAGAGGTTTGTAATAAAGCTTGGCCCAAATTGGCAATGTTTTTACCATGACATATATGTGCCATGATGTGACACCATGCCACCTTTGATGACTTTCTGGTGAGTTTAGTATTTATGGGGACTTCAAAACCAAGATTCGAAATGTTTGAGGACGAGCCAGGACACCGGTACGGTTGTAATTCGTTCCCATTCCTGGCATGAGACCTAAACATGCACCCAAGGACACCTGTATAATTTTTCTATCCATTTTGGTGAACTAGAGCATTTATTTGTAGTTTAGATTTGAATTATCGACATTAAATGCCTAGGAAACTCAATTAGTGTATAAAAAGGCCAAACGAACTCTGAATAAGTTTAAATTTCAGCACGGATATCCTGTCGTTCCATGTTGCCCATGGAAGAAAATACAAGGCGAAAAGAGGCAGTGATTATGTTTCGCCCACAAGGGGAACACGTTTCCCTATCAGAACCACGAGGCTTCTTTGAGAGAAGCTCCGATTTTTGTAAGAGGTTTCTAATAAAGCTTGGCCCAAATTGGAGAATGTTTTACCATGACATATATGTGCCATGACGTGACACCATGCCACCTTTGATGACTTTCTGGTGAGTTTACGATTTATGGGGACTTAAAAACCGAGATTCAAAATGTTTGAGGACGAGCCATGACACCGGTACAGTTGTAATTCGTTCCCATTCCTGGCATGGGACCTAAACATGCACCCAAGGACACATGTATAATTTTTCTAGACATTTTGGTGAACTGGAGCATGTATTTGTAGTTCAGATTTGAATTATGGACATTAAATGCCTAGGAAACTCAATTAGTGTATAAAAAGGCCAAACGAACCCTGAATAAGTTTAAATTTCAGCACATATATCCTGTCGTTCCATGTTGCCCGTAGAAGAAAATACAAGGCGAAAAGAGGCGGTGATTACGTTTCGCCCACAAGGGGGACACATTTCCCTATCGGAACCACGAGGCTTCTTTGAGAGAAGCTCCGGTTTGTAAGAGGCTTGTAATAAAACTTGCGCCACAATGGACAAAAAATTCCTCAACATATAAGTGCGATGTCGTGACACCATGGCAGGTTTCACGATTTTTAGCTTAGTTTTGGATTTACGGGGATTTAAAAACCGAGATTCTTCTCACGAAATGTTTTCAAATAGCACACGGTTCACTCACAAAAGCCGATATTCAATAAAAACTTCGTGGAAACCATATTTTATAGTTTCATAAAAATCTGAAAAAAATATGGGATGTTAAGAATGTGATGTTTTATTGCGACACAAAATTTCAAGTTGAAAAACATTATGAGATGTGAGCTATGAAAAAGACAAATTCCGCCCTGAATAGTGACATTACTATTCGGCACTAGTCAACACTGATTTTGTCTTTTTCACAGCTCACATCTCGTAATGTGTATCAACTTGGAATTTTGTGTGGCAATAAAACATCATCCTCTTAACATCCCGCATTTTTTTGTTTTTTTTGAAACTTCAAAACATCTTTTTTTCTCGTGGTTTTCACCGGTTTCCATCGAATGTTGGTTTCCGTATGATACCCCCCCCCGCTGCGCCGCGATCTGAGTCGTGCGTTCTGACTGGCCAGAACCCAAAGCCCACGGATCGTACGTGTGCACCGTTGGATGCTCCCAGATCGAATGGCAACCCGGAGCCCTTTCGACAGCACATGCAATACATGGGTAAGCACTGTGCGCATGCGCCGTGTAGCTCACTCTTCCTTCTCTACTAGGTTTTCATTCAAAACAAGCTACCGTTTCTCGCCACTCCTCTCATCAGTATCCCTCCTCTTCTCCCAGATATGCATGATGTAGATGTTTGTTTAATTCTTATAGTTCATCTCATCCAAAATCAATTTGTTTTATAAAAAACTATTTTAAGATTCATGGAATTGTGCATTGTAAAGGTAAAAACAGAAAGTGACAATTCATTAAAAAAAGGTTTGGGCAATTAAGATATGGAAGATTCTAGAGAACAAAGGAGAAGTGCTTGTGTTTTGAGGTTTGTGCATTATGCTTAAGTTCAAACATGGAGTCTTCTAGATTGTACATGTGGCAGCATCTGGTAGAATGTAGATGATATCCAACGGCCAGTAGTGCTCGGATTTGCCATCTCTGTACTGTCGGATTGGCTTCATCCAACGAGCAACTTTCAAAGTTATTCGCACGCTATATAGGTGTATAGATGTATATATATATATATATATATATATATATATATATATATATATATATATATATATATATATATATATATATATATATAGATGTGTCCCATGCTAGACAAAATAAAGTTTGAGCGCATGCGTGGGACCACCCCCCTCCCGCCGCCGCCGCCTCGAAGTTGGGAAACTGACATCATAGGTATTGAACCAGGCTTGGAGTCGGGTACGGTGTTCGGTTTGTAATGTAGTTGGCGTGGCCCATCAAAGTTGTGCATTTGGGATTTAAACACATCATACACAATCGTACCCATACATATTTTCGGGCCGCATGCAGTATATACGGTGTCTTCTGCTCGACCACGTCTCCCTTGTGCGTTTTTTTGTGATGACATGGATATCGGTGGGCTCCGCGAGTGTATATATATCATCCCTTTGACCGATAATGAGGGGTATGTGTTCGCCATGAATGGATTCCTCCTAGTTCGTGTTAGGGCCGATCACCGTCAAATGTCGGTCAACCAAAACTCGAGCTCATGAGTTGTCAGGATTCCCTCCCAGATGCTCGGATTGCTGGGTTCGACCTACATCAAACCCTGTGTACGTATCTCGTCCTTAACTACCTTGCCTTCATAGTTGTTGTCTGTATCAAGAGGTAGGCACCACATCTAAATTGTACATTATTCTATATTGAAAACACACATCACCCCGTCCCAACGTACATCATTTTGGGCCGCATGCAAGAGGTGCTGGTTTTGTGGTCCCTCTCGTGCGATTTTTATGATGGTTCAATCTATTGGCCCAAGCGGTTTATCGACAACAACTACTGTCATTTGACCAAACGAAAGATTCATTGGTCCGTCTTATGGTAGGTCATGGCGACATGCATGTATGACCAAAGTATCGATCATTACGTGCATCCACCTCGCTGGCATGAAGTGGGAGGTGGTGGGCCAAGCATCCTAGCTAGGTACGACATTATGTCATTATATATATCCTAGCTAGGTGGTTGTTAGGGTGCTTTTGGATTTGTGAGGCAAGTGCCACCAAAGTTATGCATTGTGTATTTAAAGTTTTAAACATCCCCAATATTTGTACATATATTTGGCCACTTCTAGGTGGTTCTTGACTTCTGGCCCCTCTCATCGATCTTCAACGACGCGCCCAACCGTGGGCCCGCGGGGTCAAAGTTGTGCATTGGAATTTTGAACATCACAGACCACCCTTTTCACTCATATATATTTGGGCCACATGTTGGTGTGGCTGTCTTTTGACCCTCTCTAACGATATTTTTTGCTGCAAAGACTCTGATGACCCTCAATGGACACGGGGTATAATATCATAACCGTGTGCGATAGAAGTGTGATGTGAATCACCACGATCACGCAAGCGCGAGCAAATTAAGGTGGAGGTACTAGCTCAACCGTGTGCGATGCAAGTGCGCTGAAATCACCACGACCACGGAAGCGCGAGCAAATTAAGGTGGATGTACTGGCTCAACCGTGTGCGATGCAAGTGCACTGAAATCACCATGACCGCGCAAGCGCGAGCAAAGGGTGGAGGTACTGGCTCAACCGTGTGCGATGCAAGTGCGCAGAAATCACCACGACCGCGCAAGCACGAGCAAAGGGTGGAGGTACTGGCTTAATTGTGTGCGATGCAAGTGCGCTGTAAAACCACCACCTGTGCAAGCTAAAGGCAGGTAAGTTTATTTGGAAATTAGGACGAACCGTGTGCGATAGATCAGCTAGCTAGAAATATCAAAAACAAACTACCCGCCTTGAGCGTTGCAAAAATCGGCGGATCCGTGCCACTTTTCCTTATTATCATACACGCATATTGTTATTGGACCGTGCGCGATCTTGGGCACTCCCATCCCGCATCAATTCCTTTACCCAAATTTTAGTTGCCGCCGTACTTCAACTGTCGCCCACACTCCTCCAGCACCAACCTTATAGTAAAATTGCAGTAGCCGAAGCATTTGAACCGTCGCCCTCCCTCGTCCACCACCATCTCCACCAACCATTACTAAAATTTTCAGTAGCCGCGGCGTATCCTCAAATACCACCCCCCTCCACAGTGCCCCACCCGCCCCTCCCCCCTCAAACCCTAGCTCGCGGCCGCCGCCGGCGCCGCCGCCAACCCTGCCGGTCTGCCCATTCCTCCTAGCTTAGATAATAAAGTTCAGGTTACCCAGCGATTCCCATACCGTCGCCCCACACCCCTGAGTTTTTAGATGAGGCCTGCGGTGTCCCTCCCTGCCGGATCCACATCCCCTGCTCCAGAATGTCGCAGCCTAAGCTCGACCACGTATCCCGGGGAGCTCGACAAGCGTTCGGCCAAGAAGAGGTTTATCATGGCCTCTCCGGTGGACGTTGGCGAGGTGGCCGCCGTTCGCCCTGACCTGTCGATCCTGGAGCAACACGTCGCCGCGGAAGTCGGCGAAGACGTTGACTACATTGCCATGCCAAAGGCTTCATGTCAGCGGGCTAGCTTATTACCGTATCTCGGGAAAGCTAGCTACGACATCAAGCTCATCCACACCGACGGCTTCACGCGGGCCATGTCACAGGTTAAGTGGTCCATCCCCAACCCCTCAGGTTCAACCGTCGTCGATCTCTTCAACGGCCCTGCCGCTGATCTCCTCCGCCAAGCGGTCAAGGATTTGCGAGTTTTATACGCCATCGAGCCCATTTTGTCACTTCTAAAGGACATGTTCTACGGCGGCGGCTTGGGATCCTCAATTGCCAAGTCAGATCTCATCGACCACGACCACGACCACGAGGAGGGCACCCACGAAGGTTCTTCCAAGGTGAAACAGCCCATCTGTGGCATCAGAGAGCGCACCATGGGTCTTTGCTCTTCCAACTGGAAGGATCCCGTCCATGAAATGTGATGCAACATTCTATCAGCAAATCTTACCTTTTCTAGCTTGCCAACCCGTACCCTTTATTGTAGTAGCATTTGCCGTGTGGTGCTTTAACTGTGTCGTGTTTAATTATTTCAGTTATGCAAAAATGTATTGTTCAATAGGTCTATGTGATGTTTAAGTATGAATTGTCCACTTTAGTTTCACGAATGGCTATATTTGGTTGTTTGTAGTGAGTATATGCCTTGCTTATCTGTATTTGGTTGTTATATTGGTTGGAGTGAGCATTTTTTCAGTTATCGAGCAGATGCCTTGTTTATCAATATTTGGTTCTTAGTTTGGTTGCAGTGAGTATTTGTCCAGTTATCAAGTAGATGCCTTGTTTATCTGTATTTGGTTGTTAGGTTGCTTTTTTAGCATTTGTCCAGTTATCAAGCAGATGCCTTGTTTATCTGTATTTGGTTGTTAGGTTTTTTTTAGCATTTGTCCAGTTATCAAGCAGATGCCTTCTTTATCTTTATCTGCTTGTTAGGTTGTTTGCAGTGAGCATTTGACCAGTTTTCAAACATATGCCCTGTTTATCTATATTTGCTTGTTAGGTTGGTTGCAGTGAGACTCTGTCCAGTTTTCAATGGCTATATTTGGTTGTTATACTTGTCATTTATGCCTTGTTTATTTCAGTCATTCACAATGTGTTGGTCATTATGTGCAAGTCGGAACTGTGCCGCTCGACTACATCAGTACCAGTTTGAACGGCTATATTTGGTTCCAGTTATTCCTGGTGTAGTTAACACATGCCCTTTATTTCAGTTTTACACATTTATCCAGTGTGATGTTTAAGCATTACCTACGTTCTATTCATTTTCAACAATACCAGTTTGAATTGCAATATTTTATGGCTGTTAAGCCTGCTGTTGGTAACATTGCCTTCCATTTTATATCTGCTTTAATAGCATGCTTAAACCAACACATTCAAGCTATCATTTGGAGATGATGTTGTTTACCTTTGCTATATTTGTTTGATGTTAAGATTGCTGTACTTACCATGCCTTTCCACTACTTATGCAGGACAACAACGGGAGTGGCCACCATTTTCCGCCGAGGTTAGCTTCATCCCTCGGCTTGTACTCCCCCCGTCGTTCCATAATGTAGTGCATATAGATCTAGGCCTGGACACTAGTTAGCTTCTAATATTGACTTGTTGCTTGTAGGTACATATGCCCTTGGCAAGGATCCACGCATCGACCCTTTTTGCGTATGGGGCAATGAGATATTGATGAACAAGCATCAAGTGAGGAAACTGATAAGGATTATTAGCAAAAAGATACGAATGGTGGCAAGCAAATTATTTGTTTATGCTCTATCCAACACAACAGTGAGCTGTAGGATGGTAACTACAAACTCTGTAGCCTTCTCTTTTTACAGCCCATAATGAGTTGTTAGACAACAATGTCTGAATCTTTTTCGTTCCCAGTGGTTCCCAAAGCAGTTCACTCAAGATTACCTTGCAAAGTACATGATTGGTGGACACACAATGAAGGTTAATGTATTTCATCCAGACTACAATAAGCATCGAGAAGTCCTAATGAAGACAGTGAAGGATGGACGGGCAGCCATCACAAGGGGTTGGCCTAGAGTCGTGCGCGCATTACGCATGGAGGAGGGCACAATATGGGCATTCCGCTTCACCTTCTCCAGCAACCAGAATTCTTTCGCCTCTCTCTTTACAGTCTTTAGTACAACTGTGGTTCATCATTCTTTACTTGGTGCTTCTGTAGTTCTTGAGTATATGTACCTGTGCATCGAATTATGGATTCGTGATTGAACCTATATTTGTAATAAATATGGTTGGATATGAAATAAGTGATTTCCTACTTTCAAATTCAAAACATGTGATTTTTAAATTAGGGATTAACTGGATTAATTAGGGATTAACTGGATTAATTAGGGATTACACTGCACATGGTTTGCGAAAGCGAAACATCTGCGATATACATGGAGATCAGAAACGTTTCTAGGATCCACTACATGTGCGATCAATCTCCACTGCACACACAACTTTCTCTTGAAAATTGTTTGTGTTAGGCCACCTTGCGTAAACGTTTACCACATAAAAAGTGTGTGTGATGGACAGCCTTTGCCACACAGTTTCTTCTACGCACCGTGTTTGATGCATTCAATAACGCAAACGATAAAATTATTAATATCGTGTGCAATGGCAATGCTATCACAAATGATTTAACGGGAAAAATTGTGTGTGATGTACCTATGAACGGAAACATTTTCCTTGGAGCGACTGTGTGGGATGTACATACGGATGGAAAAGTTTAGCGGGGACTGACTGTTTGGGATGTACTTGCGACCGGAAACAATTTCGCCATATAATTGTATTTTTTAGCTCTACTGTAGTATTTCCATATTTGAGCGCTCGCCGATCGCACACGACCTCATTTTGCGCGTGTGTGCCAGGAGGGCAAATCCCCGACGGTTTATGGGTCGTGTGGGAAGGACCCCCTATCGCCCACACTCACTTGGCGACGGTTCCAATTGCCGTCACGGAAAGGGGTTAAAAACCGTTTGTTTAGGACCGACGCGCACGAGTGAATGTAACTTTGTCAATCCCTAGAAATGGACAGAATTGGTTTTGGCATACTTTGACCAACCTAATTTGTTCTCCTTTATGCACCAGTTGGCCTAGATGAATATTTAGACCACTTTAGCAGGTGTACCAAGTTTGAGCTCATTTGGACATGTTTACCAATGTAAAGTTGCTCAAACTAGAAAATGGACAGAGATGGTTTTGACATAATTTGATGATGTTATATTGTTCTCCAAGACATGAGGCTTGGCAAGATCATCAAATTTGGCATTTGTGACATGCTAGAATTTTCTTGGAATTTATGTTGAATATTTCCTTTGTAAATATTTCAAAAGCTTGAAATATCCAGAAAGGGTAATTGAGTGTTTTGACCTATGAAAGACCATTTCTGGCCTAAAGGAAAAGCCTTCAAATATGAATGTGTAGGTTATGTTAAGAAAAACAATTTGACATCTTATTTGCTCCATTTGGCTTAATATGATTGAAGATATGAATTTTTAAAGTTTAAAATAATGTCTTCAATTACTGTATTTAATAAATAAGTGAAAAATTAATTATGCAACTTCCTGTCAAAATGATACTAGTTGTTAGAAATCTTCAAGATGAACCAACAGAAATTTAAATCAACTCATTTGGTTTAGTTTTCAAATTGTTATGCATTTTACAAGAATTAATTTCAATCTGTAAAATTGAACATGTCAAATAATTTCTTCAAAATGAAAATTAATTAAAATACACCTTTAGTCCCGGTTGCAACCGCCAGCCGGGACTAAAGGTCCCTTATACCGTGTGGAATTTGGGCCGCCGAAATGGACCTTTAGTCCCGGTTCGTGGCTGGAGCCGAGACTAAAGGCCAACCTTTAGTCCTGGTTTGTGGCTGGAGCCGGGACTAAAGGTTGGCCTTTAGTCCCGGTTCGTGGCTAGAGCGGGACTAAAGATCCCGCATATATAAGTGGTGTCTCTGGGCTAGCCACCGCCCGAGAGAACAGATCGAACCACCGCTCGTCTTCAACCTCCGACCGCCGGAGATCGCCAACGCAGTCCCGCTCGCTCCGGCCCCTCCCCGAGCCCGCTGAGCATCGCCTCGACCTCGCCGAGCCACATGTTTCCGAAGCCCCGCGATGTCGCCATCGAGCTTGACGCCTCCCCAACCTCGCTGACCTCACCGTCGATGCTTCCCCGACCTCACCGACGCCTCCCCGACCTCGCCGTCGACGCCTCTGCAACAGCTGTGAGCCCGACCTTCTTTTCCCCCTCCTTTCGTCACCAATTGCGAGCCCTAGCTACCGTACCCGCCATGGCTGAAATTTCCCCGCCGCCATGCTCGACGCCGATGCTGCTCTGGCCGCTCCCCGCCCAAACCAACATCGCAGGGCGACGCGCGATGCAACGCTTGTTCGAAAACGACCGGCTGTGTCCCAAATGGGTGTCGGAGCCGCGTTTCCGGCCAACTCCGGCGACAGCCGAGCCCCTCCGCCGCAAAAACAGCTCATTGGAGCATCTCCGGCGCCGCCGCCTATGTGGCACCACCCGGGCTCACCTATAGTGACGCTGGCAGCTGGGTCCCGCAGCCCTAACTGACCTAGTCAATATGCTGACTGGGATGCCCCTCTCAATGACATGTGGGTCCAAAGGACCCCTTTGTCCAGTCAAAGTGTCCAGTTGACTGCTAATTGGGCAGTCAACTGGGATCCCCTGTCAGGCACAGTGTGCACTGTTGTGTGCAGTCTGCTGGGTACACATAGCATTTAGCCTTTTATTTAGAATTCATAATAATTTCTAATTATTTTATTGCTTATTGAATGCATTCTAATTGTTTTATCTTTCTTCCAGATTAGTTAAGATATGGACGATTTTGGTAGAGACCATCCAGAGGATATCATCTTCGACATGATACGCTCCTCCCAAAACGAAGAGAATGAACCAGATGACGGCTCACAATTTCCGGACGACTCTGGTGAGTGACTTGAGGAAAAACCAAGAGACGAAGGGAAAACAAACAATGACCGCAAAGAAATTGTTAGACAATTAACAAAGTCCAACAAGGTATATATATATTAGATGTATTAATTGATTTATATATATATATATATATCTATCTAATGATCATTAGATGTATTAATTGATTTATATATATATATATATACATAAACACTATTCTGATCATGGGATCAGAATGATATTCTGATCACAACCTGAACTGCCTGAGTAACTGGCCTGAAGTTCCCTCTGTACGAACTCGACCTTTGGGCTATCTTCGCAACCGCGCCTTCTACCGTGATTTTTTCAGATCATTCGTGTTATTTGTGATGTAATTGTAATGTGGACACGTTTTTTAGCAACTAAACACGCGTTCTAAATAGGAATCACGCTCATTGGCGGATTTGCTCTCGGGTCATGATGAACTTGCGTCTGTTGCGAGTTTAATGCATGCTGTTGGTGTTGTCGAAGCTCTGGCATGATGGGAACTGTGTTTTGGTACGATTTCGTTGCACAAACTTTTGTTATTTCAAATGAATTTGAAACCGGCCGTGTTCTTCATCCGCCCGAGATGCATCCTCCGCCATCGGCAATTTCTTGTTTTCCTGTCAAGTTTGCTCGCTGATTTGCATACTATAGTTAAATTCAAGGCCTACTACATCGTCAATTTCAATCGGGGGGGGGGGTCTATACTATTTGATTTATGGCGTTTTGATGTTGGCACTCACACGGCAGTTGCACGGTTTTTTTGCGGTTTTTGGATTTGCCCTCTGGTCATTTTTCTTGTAGAAAGGTAGTTGGCAGATCATTTAAAAGGGTGTGCGGGCGTGTTCTAATCAGGCGCATATGACTTTATGCTTCGGAGGAATTGGTTCGTTCATTTTTTCTGTGTCATCTAGTGGCCGTCGTACAAGCTGGACTTCTGCGTTCATACCTGAACTTCTTATTTTCCTTTATTTTGCAAGGTTATGCAGCAAGTCCTCTGTATTTCTTTCCTTTTTAATGTCATTTTTCATTCTTGCATTGGTTTTGATTTTATGACCGAGTCACATGAGCAACCATTGAATTGTTTGGCCGATGGATATGCATTTTGTTTCTAGTATGTCCTCGTTATCTAATAGTTTGTTGGACTTCAGTTATTAACTATCCTGAACTTCTGTATGCTAGTTCAAGGTTTTAGATAACCCCGGACTTCTATATCATCACTCTTTGAACTTCTTATTCCCAAGGTCTATGGTAGAAGCTGGACTTCTATTGTATCAGTGATTGAACTTCTGTGTTTCCACGTTGGAAGGCGGTACAACATTGTGCTCTATATTTCTTCGCTTTTTTTTGTAATTTTTAATTTTTTTTGAATTGGTTTTGAGTTTGTCTAGTGATAAAATCTGAAAAATAAATTCGATAGCGTGTATTTTTTCAATGACTCTACTCTCTGCCTTACAAGTTGGACTTCTGCACCTTTTGTGCTAGAACTTTCATCGTTTTTATGCATGTTGTGTAGGTGATGTTGCAATTCGTTCTGTTCGGTTGGTGTTGTTATAAAAATTTTGTGTATGTTTTTTGTTTGTCAGAGTACTCATATATGTAAATGTGGAGCTTGTCCATAGACACACGAATCCTCTTTTTTATATTTATTCTATCTTCGGGGTTAGTTTTTTTGGATCTTCCACGTTCTGTGGTAGAAGTTGGACTTCTATGGTACCAGTGATTGAACTTCGTGGTTTCCACATTGCAAGGTGGGGCAGCATCACACTCTATATTTTCTTGTTGTTTTTTTTTGTAATTTTCATTTTTTGAATTTGGGTTTGAGTTTGTTCCGTGGGCAACTATGGGATTATTCCCAAACATGCATGCATACCTTTTTATTTTTGTGTAACATGTGTTGCATACTTCGAACAGTGATAGAACTTCAGTATGTGTTTAACCTGAACTTACAAGATTTTTGCTTCTGTGTAACTTGTTTTTTGACATGTTCATTTGATGTTTTTTCAAACCCTCGAACTTTTGTGTTTTTAGAACTTGAACTTCATCAGTAATTGTTGATAATTTTTTGGGATTTTTTTAATCATTGAAAACCGCATTGCGTCCTCTCAAAACCTAGCATGCAGCAATGCGGTAGCGCGAGGCCGAGCAGGGGGGAGGGGGGTCGGGACCCCCCTCCCCTCCCCCTGCGAGGCCGAGACAGGAACAAGCCGGAGCAGGCAACGATGGGGCGTGACGTGTCATCGCATGCGAAGGCGAGTCCGTCACATCCGTGACCCCACTATCTATCTTAGGGGTGTGGCTCTGGGTGCGTGTGGTGGTGGAAACAGAATGACCACATTGTGTCCTGTCAAAACCTAGCGCGCAGCAATGCGGTAGCGCAAGGCCGAGCAGGGGGGAGGGGGATCGGGACCCCCCTCCCCTCCCCCTGCGAGGCCGAGACAGGAACGAGCCGGAGCAAGCGACGACGCGGCGTGCCGCGTCGTGGCATGCGGAGGCAAGTCCGTCACATCTGTGACCACACTATCTATCTTAGGGGTGTGGCTTTGGGGTGCGTGCGGTGGGGGTGGAAACAGAATGACCGCAATGCGTCCTGTCAAAACCTAGCGCACAGCAATGTGGTATCACGAGGCCGAGCCGCATGTGTACTTTGTGTGTATTTGAATTTTGAACTTATATATTGTATTTAAGTTATTTATTTTAGTTAGCTATGGACTTCATCTGTTTTTGTATTTGAACTTCTTCTTTTTGTTTCTTAGTATTTATTTATTCATATGCCTTTACTTCTCTAATTAGTGTACTTGAACTTCTGTTCTTTATTTTTTGAACTTCTTTCTCTTGTTTGTAGGTGCTTATCTGTGTATGTATTTTTCTTCCCTTGGTAGAGTACTTGACCTTTCTGCTTTGCAATGAATTTTTTGTTTTAAGGGTACTAGCAGATTTGTTATGTGATCTTAACTTTCAAGAATAGATGCATTCAAATGGTGCATTCATTTATCAATAGATGCATTTACTTTTTTAGTTGTTTGGGGGGGGGGGTAAAAGTGTAATTACCACGGCGCTGCAACACCCCACTACAGAGAGGCATTAAGTGTTTGTCTCCCTCGCCACCACCTGTCAGAAAACCCCCCTTCCCACTCGCTCGCTCTCTTCTCCCTCTCTGTCGCTCCGCTGCCTCCAACTCCCCCCGACTTCTCGGACGCTGTCGCCTGCGCTCGTGCGTGGAGTAACCGCCGCGCGCCACGCTCCTATCTCTCCACCACGCCCCGTCATCGCTCGCCCAGCCCGCTCTCCCTCGTCCAGCCCACTCACTTCTCCTCTGAAGCGAGGGCCGCAACTGCCAACGGTTCCAGAGTGCGCGTGGCTTCGTGGGGGTGGAAGAACCGCCGCGGATTCATGGGTGTGGGGATCGTTCGGAGAGGTAGAAATGCTGCCTCCCCCCAATCCTTGCTCTTAGTGTGCGCCAGATCTGACGAGGGCTCTCTTTTTCTTCTGTGCTCTTGCATCCACATCTTCCCCTTTGTTCTGATGGTTGGGTTGGAGATTAGGTAGGGTTCTTGTGCGTGTGGTGGGTGGATTCCATCCCCTGTGGTCAGATTTGTTTGTGAGATGCTTGTGTGTGCTATTTCTCCCTTCAGAGTTGAGTGGATTTCATTTCCCCTTTGGTGATTTTAGCAGTAAAATGCATGTAAGAGAGGGTGTGGTGTGATGCTGGATCTGATGTATCTAATTGTCTTAGTGTTGTTGATTTTGAAGTCTAGATTGTGTCTGTCACATGCTAGTTAGTTTATGGATTATTATTTTGTTTGTGCTTGCCTAGATGTGCTACTGTTCATGTTTTTATACTTGTTGATATGTTCTAGTTGTTTCATCCTAGGGTTTGATTTAGTTGTTTTTTGTATTTGTTGTATGATTTTCTACCTGCTAACTATATGCAATCTATCCCCTGTTTTTATTAGGTTGTTCTAGGGTTTGGAGTTCCATTCATCAAGGGGTTGTGTTGTCATGGCTTCAAAGCCTTCTCCGGGTATTTTATTGTGGTTGGATCTTGTATTTTAAATAGCAGTTTTCTTATATATGTCTGCCCATATATTCACTTAGTTGTCTTGTTGGACTGCCCTTTCTTAAAAGTGTGAACTTCTAACAAAGGTCATGTGTATGCATTTTACCCTTAGTTCAAGTTAGTAGAGTGTTGCTTAATTTTTATTTGATGAATTGCTGGTGAACTATGTCACCAAGTGTTGTTGGACTTCCCAAATGTTCCATATTCATAGTGTATATCTTTATTTTTTTGTGTGTGATCATTTTCTTGCTATTGATATTTAGTTTGCCTGTGTAATAGTATTTCTGGTCATGCTACATCTTTTTTATGTGCTACTTGCTTGGGTCATGATAACCCACAAGTATAGGGGATCGCAACAGTTTTCGAGGGTAGAGTATTCAACCCGAATATATTGATTCGACACAAGGGGAGCCAAAGAATATTCTCAAGTATTAGCAGTTGAGTTGTCAATTCAACCACACCTGGATAACTTAGTATCTGCCGCAAAGTGTTTAGTAGCAAAGTAGTATGGAAGTAACGGTAACAGTAGCAAAGTAATATTTTTGGGTTTTGTAGTGATTGTAATAGTAGCAACAGAAAAGTAAATAAGCGAAGAACAATATGTGAAAAGCTCGTAGGCATTGGATCGGTGATGGAAAATTATGCCGGATGCGGTTCATCATGTAACAGTCATAACATAGGGTGACACAGAACTAGCTCCAATTCATCAATATAATGTGGGCATGTATTCCGAATATAGTCATACGTGCTTATGGAAAATAACTTGCATGACATCTTTTGTCCTACCCTCCCGTGGCAGCGGGGTCCTAACGAAAACTAAGGGATATTAAGGCCTCCTTTTAATAGAGTACCGGACCAAAGCATTAACACATAGTGAATACATGAACTCCTCAAACTACGGTCATCACCGGGAGTGGTCCCGATTATTGTCACTTCAGGGTTGCCGGATCATAACACATATTAGGTGACTATAGACTTGCAAGATAGGATCAAGAACTCACATATATTCATGAAAACATAATAGGTTCAGATCTGAAATCATGGCACTCGGGCCCTAGTGACAAGCATTAAGCATAGCAAAGTCATAGCAACTTGAATCTCAGAACATAGTGGATACTAGGGATCAAACCCTAACAAAACTAACTCGATTACATGATAAATCTCATCCAACCCATCACCGTCCAGCAACCCTATGATGGAATTACTCACGCACGGCGGTGAGCATCATGAAATTAGTGATGGAGGATGGTTGATGATGACGATGGCGACGGATTCCCCTCTCTGGAGCCCCGAACGGACTCCAGATCAGCCCTCCCGAGAGAGTTTAGGGCTTGGCGGCGGCTCCGTATCGTAAAACGCGATGAATCCTTCTCTGATTTTTTTCTCCCCGAACACGAATATATGGAGTTGGAGTTGAGGTCGGTGGAGCACTAGGGGGCCCACGAGGCAGGGGGGCGCGCCCTAGGGGGGCAGGCGCGCCTCCCACCCTCGTGGACAGGGTGTGGGCCCCCTGGCCTTGATTCTTTCGCCAATATTTTTTATTATTTCCAAAAATAATCTCCGTGAAGTTTCAGGTCATTCTGAGAAATTTTGTTTCTGCACAAAGATAACACCATGGCAATTCTGCTGAAAACAGCATCAGTCCGGGTTAGTTCCATTCAAGTCATGCAAGTTAGAGTCCAAATCAAGGGCAAAAGTGTTTGGAAAAGTAGATACGATGGAGACGTATCAACTCCCCCAAGCTTAAACCTTTGCTTGTCCTCAAGCAATTCAGTTGATAAACTGAAAGTGATAAAGAAAAACTTTTATAAACTCTGTTTGCTCTTGTTGTTGTAAATATGTAAAGCCAGCATTCAAGTTTTCAGCAAAGATTATGAACTAACCATATTCACAATAACATTTAGGTCTCACGTTTACTCATGTCAATGGCATAATCAACTAGCGAGCAATAATAATAAATCTCGGATGACAACACTTTCTCAAAACAATCATGATATGACATAATAAGATGGTATCTTGCTAGTCCTTTCTGAGACCGCAAAACATAAATGCAGAGCACCTTTAAAGATCAAGGACTGACTAAACATTGTAATTTATGGTAAAAGAGATCCTGTCATAGTCATACCCAATATAAATTAATAGTGATGGATGCAAATGACAGCGGTGCTCTCCAGCTAGTGCTTTTTAATAAGAGGGTGATGACTCAACATAAAAGTAAATAGATAGGCCCTTCACAGAGGGAAGCAGGGATTTGTAGAGGTGCCAGAGCTCGATTTTGAAATAGAGATAAATAATATTTTCGCGGCGTACTTTCATTGTCAACATAACAACCGAGAGATGGCGATATCTTCCATGCTACACACATTATAGGTGGTTCCCAAACAGAATGGTAAAGTTTATACTCCCCCTCCACCAACAAGCATCAATCCATGGCTTGCTCGAAACAACGAATGCCTCCAACTAACAAGAGTCCCAGGGGAGTTTTGTTTGCAATTATTTTGATTTGATTTGCATAAAGCATGGGACTGGGCATCCCGGTGACCAGCCATTTTCTCGTGAGTGAGGAGCGGAGTCCACTCCTCTTGAGAATAACCCGCCTAGCATGGAAGATACAGACAGCCCCAGTTGATACATGAGCTATTCGAGCCTGCAAAACAAAATTTCATTTGAAGGTTTAGAGTTTGGCACATACAAATTTACTTGGAATGGCAGGTAGATACCGCATATAGGAAGGTATAGTGGACTCATATGGAATAACTTTGGGGTTTAAGGGATTGGATGCACAAGCAGTATTCCCGCTTAGTACAAGTGAAGGCTAGCAAAAGACTGGGAAGCGACCAACTAGAGAGCGACAACAGTCATGAACATGCATTAAAATTAATAAACATTGAGTGCAAGCATGAGTAGGATATAATCCACATGAACATAAATATCATGAAGGCTATGTTGATTTTGTTTCAACTAGATGCGTGAACATGTGCCAAGTCAAGTCACTCGAATCATTCAACGGAGGATACCATCCTATCATACCACATCACAACCATTTTAATAGCATGTTGGCACGCAAGGTAAACCATTATAAACTCCTAGCTAATTAAGCATGGCATAAGCAACTATAATCTTTAATTGTCATTGCAAACATGTTTATTCATAATAGTCTGAATCAGGAACGATGAACTAATCATATTTACAAAAACAAGAGAGATCGAGTTCATACCAGCTTCTCTCATCTCAATCAGTCCATCATATATCGTCATAATTGCCTTTCACTTGCACGATCGAGCGACGTGAATAATAATAGTGCACGTGCATTGGACTAAGCTGGAATATGCGAGCATTCAATAAACAGGAGAAGACAAGGCAATATGGGATCTTGGTTACATCAAGAATAATGCATATAAGAGCCACCTTCAACATTTTCATTATGGTCTTCTCCTATTGACCCCCAAAGAAAAGAAAAGAAATAAAACTATTTACACGGGAAAGCTCCCAACAAGCAAAAGAAGAATGTGAAATATTTTTGGGTTTTCTTTTTAAGTATTACTACTACAGCAAGAAAATAAACTAACTAATAGCTACTACTATTTTTTTTAGTTTTTATTAAGGTTTCTCAAACACACAAGAAGAAAGCAAGAAAAAGAAAATAAACTAGCATGGATATTACAATGAAAAAGTATGAGCACCGACATCTAGCAATGAGTGTGTAAACATGAATGTAATGACGGTGAAAGATACGTACTCCCCCAAGCTTAGGCTTTTGGCCTAAGTTGGTCTATGGCCATGGCTGGCTTGGCGGATATCCAAAGTTATAGTTGGGGTCATACTGAGATGCAACGGCTATTGCATCGTGGGCTGCAGCTTGGAGGCGAGCTGCCCTCGTCCTCCTCTCGTACTCATTTGCCTCCTCCCTGGTTATGACATATCTCCCCTTTGCGTGAAAGTCAAAGAGAGTAGGAGCAGGGAGGACAATATTGACGGGCGGGACGCCTGTCAAAGATTAGTCGGTACTGGAGAGGCGGTTCATTCCTCTCAACAAACCGATGGTGAACCATGGCATTAAAATCTAGATAAGAAGGAGGCAATTCCATATCATAATCATGAATGGGTATATCAAGAAAATTAGCTAAACGGGTTGCATAAATTCCACCAAAGAAATCTCCATTAAGTCTATTATTATGCAACCTACGTGCAACAATGGCTCCCAAATTATAATGTTTATCTCCTAATACAGCAGTCCTGAGAACACTGAGATCAGGGACACACATGTGGCATGCTTCATCCTTACCATTTATGCACCTACCTATGAAGAGAGCAAAATAATGTATAGCAGGAAAATGAATGCTCCCTATGGTAGCTTGTGTTATATCTCTAGACTCCCCCACAGTTATACTAGCAAGAAAATCTCTAAACTCAGATTTGCGAGGTTCACTAGTGCTACCCCATTGTGGAAGTAAGCAGTATTAAAATCCTCTAAGTCCATAGTATAAGAATTTTCATAAAGATCAAACAGGACAGCTTGAGAATTGCGTGATGATGAAACTTCAAATCTCCTCACAAAGGAATCGGTGAGATAGTGGTACTGACGGCACTTATCTGCCTCGAAGCTCACAAGATCAGTGTTACGCACATATGCGTTAAATTCTTCCTTGATTCCTGCTCGATCCATGAAGTCCTCTGAAGGCCATTCACAAGCCCTCACTTGAGCTTCCCTTGGTGGTTCATCGTCGGCATCGCGCATTGCGAGCCTGGGTCCTTGCTTCCTTGAAGGGCCACCTTGGTACATTTTTCTAAACATATTTCTTCGTCTGAAAAATTTCTGAAAATTTTAGTAACTTCAAATAAAAGTGAACCAAACTCAACAAAATTGATAGCAACTACTCCTACAAGTGCCTAGAGACTATATCATGCATTAGAACTACTTGGGACCATATAAATTTGACATGCAAGCTCAAGAACAGGGTCACCTAGGCAGAAAAAATTTGCAATGAATAAAGCACTAGAACAAAAACTAATTGGACCATTGGAGGAGTTACATACCAAGGAACAATCCCCCAAAGCAGTTTTGTGAGAGGTGCTTTGAGCAAGGAGATCGAAAATCACAGCAAAATATGCTAGAACTCGTGCTTGAGCTGGTTGGTGATTTTTTTTTGGGAGGAAGAAGGAATGTGTGGGTGCTGGAATAAGTGGAGGGGAGCCACCATGGGCCCACGAGGCGGGGGGGCGCCCTGTAGGGGTGGGCGCGCCCTGGACCCTCGTGGCCAGGTGCTTGCTCCCCCTGCTGTGTTCTTAGTGCCAGATATTCTCAAATATTCCAGAAAAATCATATTTCAATTTCGGGGCATTTGGAGAACTTTCATTTTCGGGGTATTTTTTATTGCATGGATAATTCAGAAAACTGACAGAGAATACTATTTTTACTTTATTTCAACTAAATAACAGAAAGTAAAAGGAGGGTACAGAAGGTTGTGCTTTCTAACTTCATCCATCTCATGCTCATCAAAAGGAATTCACTAACAAGGTTGATCAAGTCTTGTTAACAAACTCATTCCGAATTGCATGAAACCGGAGAAATTTCGAATAACACTATGTTACCTCAACGAGGATATGCACGTCCCCAATAATAAGAATATCATATTTCTTCTTGACAGTAGGAAGAGGAAATTAAAAACCTCCAAAAATAATCGATGGAATTTTTCCAATAGAGTTTATACTGTGAACTTGAGGTTATTTCCTCGGAAAGTGTACCGTATGCTCATTGCCATTAACATGAAAAGTGACATTGCCTTTGTTGCAATCAATAACAGCCCCTGCAGTATTCAAAAAAAGGTCTTCCAAGAATAATAGACATACTATCGTCCTCGGGAATATCAAGAACAACAAAGTCCGTTAAAATAGTAACGTCTGCAACCACAACAGGCACATCCTCACAAATACCGATAGGTATATAAGTTGATTTATCGGCCATTTGCAAAGATATTTCAGTAGGTGTCAACTTATTGAACTCAAGTCTACGATATAAAGAGAGAGGCATAACACTAACACCGGCTCCAAGATCACATAAAGCAGTTCTAACATAGTTTCTTTTAATGGAGCATGGTATAGTTGGTACTCCCGGATCTCCTAGTTTCTTTCGTATTCCACCCTTAAAAGTATAATTAGCAAGCATGGTGGAAATTTCAGTTCCGGTATCTTTCTCTTATTTGGAACAATATCTTGCATATACTTAGCATAAGGATTCATTTTGAGCATATCAGTCAAACGCATACGCAAAAAGATAGGTCTAATCATTTCAGCAAAGCGCTCAAAATCCTCATTATCCATTTTCTTGGATGGTTTGGGAGGAAAAGGCATGGGTTTCTGAACCCATGGTTCTCTTTCTTTACCGTGCTTCGTAGCAACAAAGTCTCTCTTGTCATAACGTTGATTCTTTGATTGTGGGTTATCAAGATCAACAGCAGGTTCAGTTTCTACATCATTGTTATTACTAGGTTGAGCATCAACATGAACATTATCATTAACATTATCACTAGGTTCATGTTCATTACCAGATTGTGTTTCAGCATCAGAAATAGAAATATCATTTGGATTCTCAGGTGTGTCTACAACAGGTTCACTAGAAGCATGCAAAGTGCTATCATTTTTCTTTTTCTTCTTTTTAGAAGGACTGGGTGCATCAATATTATTTCTCTGAGAATCCTGCTCAATTCTCTTAGGGTGACCTTCAGGATACAAGGGTTCCTGAGTCACTTTGCCCCCTCTAGTTGCAACTCTAACAACAAAGTCATTATTCTTACTATTCAATTCATTGAGCAAATCATTCTGAGCTTTAAGTACTTGTTCTACTTGAGTGGTAACCATAGAAGCATGTTTACTAATGAGTTTAAGTTCACCTTTAACTCTAGACATATAATCACTCAAGTGTTCAAGCATATAAGAATTGTGTTTCAATTGTCTACCAACATAAGCATTGAAGTTTTTTTGTTTGACAATAAAATTATCAAACTCATCTAAGCATTGGCTAGCAGACTTATAATGAGGAATATCACCTTCATCAAATCTATAGAGAGAATTTACCTTTACTAACTGTGTCGGGTTATTAAGACCATGTATTTCTTCAATAGGAGGTAAATTCTTAACATCTTCAGCTTTAATACCCTTTTCTTTCATAGATTTCTTTGCCTCTTGCATATCTTCAGGACTGAGAAATAGAACACCCCTTTTCTTCGGAGTTGGCTTAGGAGTTGGCTCAGGAAGTATCCAATTATTTTCATTGGTCAACATATTATTCAATAGAATTTCAGCTTGATCAACAGTTCTTTCCCTGAAAACACAACCAGCACAACTATCCAGGTGGTCTCTGGAAGCATCGGTTAGTCAAGTATAGAAGATATCAAGTATTTCATTTTTCTTGAGAGGATGATCAGGCAAAGCATTAAGTAATTGGAGAAGCCTTCCCCAAGCTTGTGGGAGACTCTCTTCTTTAATTTGCACAAAATTATATATTTCCCTTAAAGCAGCTTGTTTCTTATGAGCGGGGAAATATTTAGCAGAGAGGTAATAAATCATATCCCGGGGACTACGCACACAACCAGGATCAAGAGAATTAAACCATATCTTAGCATCACCCTTTAACGAGAACGGAAATATCTTGAGGATATAATAGTAGCGAGTTTTCTCATCATTAGTGAACAGGGTGGCTATATCATTTAATTTAGTAAGATGTGCCACAACTGTTTCAGATTCATAGCCATAAAAAGGATCAGATTAAACCAAAGTAATTATATCCGGGTCGACAGAGAATTCATAATCCTTATCAGTAATAAAGATAGGTAAAGTAGCATAAGCAGGATCATATTTCATTCTAGCATTCAAAGTTTTTTCTTTAAGCTTAGCTAATAATTTCTTAAGATCACCTCTATCATTGCAAGCAAGAAAGTCTCTAGCAGTTTCTTCATCCATAACATAACCCTCAGGCACAACAGGCAATTCATATTTAGGGGGAGAATCTTCATCATCACTTTCATCAATATTATCAGTTTCAATAATTTCATTCTCTCTAGCCCTAGCAAGTTGATCATCAAGAAATTCACCAAGTGGCACAGTAGTATCAAGCATAGAAGTACTTTCATCATAAGTATCATGCATAGCAGAAGTGGCGTCATCAATAACATGCGACATATCAGAATTAAAAGCAGAAGCAGGTTTAGGTGTCGCAAGCTTACGCAAAACAGAAGGTGAATCAAGTGCAGAGCTAGATGGCAGTTCCTTACCTCCCCTCGTAGTTGAGGGATAAATTTTAGTTTTCTCGTCTTTCAAGTTCTTCATAGTGACCAGAAGATATAAATCCCAAGTGACTCAAAGAATAGAGCTATGTTCCCCGGCAACGGCACCAGAAAATAGTCTTGATAACACACAAGTATAGGGGATCGCAACAGTTTTCGAGGGTGGAGTATTCAACCCCAATTTATTGATTCGGCACAAGGGGAGCCAAAGAATATTCTCAAGTATTAGCAGTTGAGTTGTCAATTCAACCACACCTGGATAACTTAGTATCTGCAGCAAAGTGTTTAGTAGCAAAGTAGTATGGAAGTAACGTTAACAGTAGCAAAGTAATATTTTTGGGTTTTGTAGTGATTGTAATAGTAGCAACGGAAAAGTAAATAAGCGAAGAACAATATATGAAAAGCTCGTAGGCATTGGATCGGTGATGGAAAATTATGCCAGATGCGGTTCATCATGTAACAATCATAACATAGGGTGACACAGAACTAGCTCCAATTCTTCAATATAATGTAGGCATGTATTCCGAATATAGTCATACGTGCTTATGGAAAAGAACTTGCATGGCATCTTTTATCCTACCCTCCCGTGGCAGCGGGGTCCTAACGGAAACTAAGGGATATTAAGGCCTCCTTTTAATAGAGTACCGGACCAAAGCATTAACACATAATGAATACATGAACTCCTCAAACTACGGTCATCACCGGGAGTGGTCCCGATTATTGTCACTTCAGGGTTGCCGGATCATAACACATAGTAGGTGACTATAGACTTGCAAGATAAGATCAAGAACTCACATATATTCATGAAAACATAATAGGTTCAAATCTGAAATCATGGCACTCGGGCCCTAGTGACAAGCATTAAGCATAGCAAAGTCATAGCAACATCAATCTCAGAACATAGTGGATACTAGGGATCAAACCCTAACAAAACTAACTCGATTACACGATAAATCTCATCCAACCCATCACCGTCCAGCAAGCCTATGATGGAATTACTCATGCACGGCGGTGAGCATCATGAAATTGGTGATGGAGGATGGTTGATGATGACGATGGCGACGGATTCCCCTCTCCGAAGCCCCGAACGGACTCCAGATCAGCCCTCCCGAGAGAATTTAGGGCTTGGCGGCAGCTCCATATCGTAAAATGCGATGAATCCTTCTCTCTGATTTTTTCTCTCCGAACACGAATATATGGAGTTGGAGTTGAGGTCGGTGGAGCACCAGGGGGCCCACGAGGTAGGGGGCGCGCCCTAGGGGGGCAGGCGCGCCTCCCACCCTCATGGACAGGGTGTGGCCCCCTGGCCTTGATTCTTTCGCCAATATTTTTTATTATTTCCAAAAATAATCTCCGTGAAGTTTCAGGTCATTCCGAGAACTTTTGTTTCTGCACAAAGATAACACGATGGCAATTCTGCTGAAAACAGCGTCAGTCCGGGTTAGTTCCATTCAAATCATGCAAGTTAGAGTCCAAAACAAGGGCAAAAGTGTTTGGAAAAGTAGATACGACGGAGACGTATCAGGTCACATAGTTGTACTTCTGGTTTTAATTATTGTTTGTTTATAATGAAATTTGGTTGAACTTCTGTTCTGCGCATTTGTTTTATTGCTTTGTTGTATATTGTTGAACTTCTAGACATTCATCTTATATGTAGTAGACCCTCTGGTGTAGATTGTTCTATATTTAGTATGTAAATTTGTAGATTGTTCATTGTGTTTACTACTTTGTTAGGTATTGTTGAACTTCTGGGTATTGGACATTGATGTAAAAGTAGAACTCCGTTTGGTGTAGGATTGTGGATTAGAACTCAACTGCCTTTTTACTTGCAATTTTTTAGTTGGTGATGAATTGAATAGTTCTGAAAAAATTCCTGCGATCAAGATGGAGCTTCAGAAGTTAATACTGATGCTCCAATATCTGATGTAGCTAAATCACCCATTATTCCTTTGACTGTGATTGCTGAGGTTGCTTCGAGCCTTGAGAATTTTTCAAGCCTCAAGGATCTTTCTTCTACAGCTCTTGCTTCACCTAGTATGTGCAACTCCTTTTCTTTTCATTTTAAATTATCGAGCCATGTTTTTTTAACTTGTTCCCGTCGGGTGTTTTTGACTTTCTTCCTGACTTTTTTTATTTTTTGCTTTGCTTTTTTGTGTTCTTGCATATGTGTCCACAAAGGAGGAAGTTGTGAACACCATCAACGATGTTCTATCTGAGTTGGATTTATCAGGAAACACTGCTGCTGAGTAGGGTGCTCTGTCAGTCGAAGGTTGTGATTCCATTCCGGATCCTTTGGGCTCTCTTCAGATGTCATAGACGCAATCGCAGTCTGTTGATGGCACTGAACCTGTCACGCAACCTGACGATGTGCCTCTTCAGCTTCTTCTGGAGGACCAACGCAAGAGGAAGAAGCAAGAAGATTTTGAGAAGAAGAGGGCGGCCCGCCTTCAAAAAGGTTATGATTTTCCTGAATCTGTTGATGTTGCTGAGCTCACGGTTGGGCATTGCTCTGTTGCTAAGGAAGACGTGTCGTGTGGCACTGATGGCACGGTTGTCCCTGTTAAGAAGAAAATCCAGAAGACCGCTGCGAGGAAGCATTTAGTTGGTGAAGTTACTCCTCGGAGGAGCCCACGTGTTTCAAGGCCTGCAGAACTTGCTGAAGATGAAGGGCCAGGCCTCGGTGGTACACCACACCGTATTCCTCGTGTGCTTGCCACTGCCGTGCCTACACCTTCTCCGCTTGGTGCTGGTGCATCTGGTAAGGGGAAGAAATGCCGCGTCAGGCGCAAGGTTGCACCTGCAAAGGTCAACAAGGTTGAGAAGAAGCGTTCTCGTGTTAATCCATAGGACAAGGATGATGCTGATTTCAATGCTGATGACGAGGACGACGATGATGATGATGCTGCCGCTAATCAGGTATGAATGTCTCATGTTACCGCTTTTTAGAGCATTTGTCGCTATTGTTGTAGTTTTTGTGTTTCTGGCACTGCTTTGGCATACATAGCTGACCTTCTGCTTCATATAGACGAATAAATTAGCCGAACTGCTTTGCTTTTATGATATTATTGCCTTTGTGTACATAGTTGGACTTCTGGATATATGCATGAAGAAATTAGCTTAACTTGTTGGTATACATGTTTTATTACTGCCTTGCTGTACATGGTTGAACTTCTGCTGTGTAAATTTCCAACATTTTGAAAGCATCTTTACTTCTGGTCATACATGGTTGTACTGCCTATGTAGACATAGTTGGACTTCTGAAATGTACGGCGTATGTAGGCATTAGTGGAATTTTGGTGTAGCTTGTGTATCTCATTGTTCTGCCTTTTTTCCTTGTCATTGTATTTTTTTCAGTATCAGCTTGTGGAGCGGCCTGAGGGAAGGAAGAGAGGAGGCAAAGCGCCCGAAGAACGTGGCCAAGGAGGAGATGAGGCGAAACGTTTTAACAAGACGACTCACTGCTCACTAAGAGAGGTCAAGACGTGTGCGAAAATGCTACAACTTAGGCACAAGACGAGGGTTATCAAGGCTGGTTTTGGTTGTGTGTTTGACTTGAAGGTTGATTCCAACATTTCTCGTCCTTTGATGGGCAACATCTACACGAGGATTGACCCTACAACCATGATTCTGGACATGGGTGAGGCGAACAAGGTTCTGCGTATTACAAGTGATGCTATTCACCATCTGTTTGGATTCCCTCAAGGTAATCATACCCCTCCTAGGACCTCGAATGATGGGTTTGATGACGCTGTTATGAGGCTGAAGGGAAAGCTTGGGTACGCTAGGAGTGACGACAGCAAGACAAAGGATCTGTGGAATATCCTCGCGGAACTTGTGAAGGATGAGACGAAGGATGATCTTGCTCTGCATGTGTTTTACCTGATTGTTTTCATGAAGGTGGTTATTCCTGGAACGTCTACACGAGTGTCCAGGGAGGCAGCAATGGCTGAGAATCTTGTGTTTGAGGATATGGCAGATATGGACTACTGCCTGTTGGTTGTTGATGATATTCGAAGTGCTGTTGTGCAGCAAGGTACTAGTGGAGGAAAGGTTCTCACAGGCTGTGCCATCGCGCCGCTTCTTATGTATCTGGATTGCCTTATCATTTGCAAGACGCCTAATATTGACTTGAGGACCCCTCGCATCAATTTCATGGATCAGCTCAAGCTTCTTGAGCTTGCTGCGGCTGACTTGTTCAAGAAGGGTGATGATGACCCAGCGAACTGGGCGTTTGGGAGACTGCCTGTGAGTGTTTATATGCATCATTCTTTCCTGTGTAGTTTAACTTGAACTTCTGGTACTGTCTTCTATATTTTTGTTCACATGTTCCTTCATTTGTTTTCTGACGCGTTGACTTTTGTTTTTGTATGTAGTGGAAGACACGGGCTGAGGTTGTGTTCTTTATGCGTATCGAACGTCCTGTTCTTACTATGCCTCGTGCCGCCGGCCTAGGTAGTGGAACTTCTCCGAGATTTGAATTCTCCCGGTATATGAATACTGGTGCCCCCCTGTAGATCCAGGAGGTTCTTCTGCTCGTGTGAGTGCTGCAGGTGGCGTGTCTTCCGAGATTTTGTTTGAAGCTAATGTTTCCCTGGTTAGGATTGACGGTCTTCTTGAAACTATTTGTGGGGAGTTGCCCGTGTTCCTTCAACTGTTGAGCATCTTAGTCGCATTGATGGGATTCTTCCTCCCGGACACGGATTTGATGCTGAGTCTTCGAAGGAGGTCTTGTCAATTGAAGCTAGATTTCTTGAAGAGTTTCATCAGAGCATTTCCCACCTCCGGACTAGCTTTGGGCTGTTCAAGGAAATGCAGGATGCTCGTTGCAAGCCTTTTGAAGATGAGGCAAGTGTTGTTGTGAGACGGATTCAGAGACAGGATTATGTTCGTTTGGGTCGTGAAGGAGGCCACGTGGAGCATACCGAAGAGGTTTGTTTATGCTGGCTTTTGATATTTCTTTGCACTAATGTTCATTGTTAGCTTTCAGTTATTACTGTTTTTAGTCATAGGCAACCCTTATTGGTTTCATGTGTCGTAAACTTTTTCTTTTTAGTAATAGTGTTTCCTAGGTGACCTTCTCTATTTGTAGTACCTGAACTTCAAGTGCTATAGCACCTGAACTTCTATGACTGGCCCTTTTTTGTTCCCTTTTGTATTTAGAGTAGTTTTGATATCTAACATGCTATGTTTACTGTATTTGGACTTCCATTATGTGTCAGTTGTCATAGCTGACCTTCTTTGATTATGTAATGTGAACTTCTGCTGATTAGGTATTTGTGTTCTACATGATTTTTTTTGTAGGATGTTGATGATGGTTCTAGGGTTGGGGAGGATGTTTTGCCTGTGCATGAACCTGCTCCTCTGCATGAAGCTGCCCCTGTGCATGAACCTGCTCCCGCTAGCAATGTATTAGTTGATGAGGTTCATGGCAGTGAAAATAAGGTACCCTTTTTCTTGTCCATTTGTCTCATTTTTTTACTTGTTTGTGCATTTTATCACTATGTGGCCCTTTGTAATGACTTTCTGGTCTTGCTACATAGTGATGATGCTAGTGTTCCTCTAGAGAAGGTTGCAAACAAGTCCATGTCAGGCACCGACTGCTCCGACGGGGTGGACCCGACTGAACCTCAGTCGTCCATTGGCGCTGAGGTTTCTAATGCTGAGCAGGGCAAGAAAGCTGAGGTTTCTGATGCTGAGCAGGGAAAGACAGCTGAAGATATCATTTTGGAGAAAGATCCCGTTGAGGCTGCTGTTGAGACTGGTGGTAGCTACAGGCCCGGAGAAGTCTCCTGCAGCAGAGCCATCAGTTGCTGTTGATGTTGTTCAAGCACAACCAACGGTTTTTGTTGTTTCAGATTCTCCAGATGCTCCAGCTGCTGCTGGTGTCCTTCCCGACGATGCTGCAATGCCTACTGGAGATGACGATGAAGAGACTGAAAGCGATAGCTATGGAGAGGAGGTTGATCATTCTAGTGCTGCCACTGGTCTAGGCAAGAATCCATAAAGAGAGGAGCATGCTTCTCTCTTCTTTCCCCATCCCCGTCCCTTTTGTTGTTTGTTTTTGTCCATGATATCCCTGTGAACTGCCTGTGTGGTTCAAGTTGAACTTCTGGTTTGTGCTTTTTCGTGTGGTTTGTAAATAAAGTTAAGTGAACCTGTTTCTATGTGGGGGAAGGTTTGTAATGCATGGGTTGTGATGTTTTCTGGTGTAGCAGCTGAGATGTGCTTGTGTTTGAATGTTCGTGCTTGAATGTTGCTATTAATTAAACTGTCGTGAATCTATGTGCTTGAATGTTGCTCTTAATTTCTATTTTTTTGCTGACAAGATAGCGACCTTGCTGTCGTCCGAAAGAAGGTTGATGACTTTTATTTCAGTGTAACTAGGGTTAAGAATGATCATTCCAAGAGGTGAGTGCAGCTGGTCAATATTTACATCCATCTACCCCCTGTGAACTGCCTGTGGTTTCATACTGTACTTCTTTACTCTATGTTGCTGAACTTCTATTTTACTTCTCCGGTGCTGAACTTCTGGCCTTTTTGAACTGCCTATTGTGATGTAGCTGAACTTCTGTGCTTGTGTGTGTTATGAACTTCCTGAGTTCCTGATGCTGAACTTCTTTTACTTTCTATTGCTTGTTTTAGATCAATGGTTATGTTCCAAAACAAGGAGTGTGAAGCTTCTGTTGAGGATGTCCAATATCTTTTGCTCCTCACGGAATGCTTCGATCTAATGTGGCTGAGGTTGCACTCTACGGTCTACGTGCGAAGTACCAGGGATCGGACAAACTCATCCTGCCGTATTGGGTTTGTTTAAGTCAAACATATAGTGATTTCTTTTCTGTTTTGTTCCTTATCATTTTAGTTAAAACTTGTTTGTCTCACTTTTTTATTTTCATATGTTGGTGTTGTCTGCATTATTTTAGGACAAGATTTTCAGAGGTCAACTTGATTCCCGTGTGTGGAAGTACTTCTTGGCGACTGGTCCAGATAGCATGGATGCACATGATTCTGTATGCAATATCTTGTTCTTTTCCTTTGTGTTAGTTTTGCACTGCGATCCACTGCGTTAATATTTTTTATTTTTCTTTGTACCGTTTGATATTAATTCTCAGTTTTTAATGATTCGTGTGTTTATGTTGCTTCAGGTTGTTTTCCCCACTTTTGACCCGCCTGAAATTCCTGCTTCCATGGGTGGTGTTGGTCATTGGGTTTCGATATTTCTTGACCTGAAGAATTCAAGGTTCCAGCTTCTCGACTCCTACTATGGACCAGACGATGACTGTGCGGTACGCCTGTTTCGGCGGATGACTGATAACATCAAGAAGCTTTGGAACGATGCCAACAACGACAGGGAGACACCCTTCCGTCCTCTTTCTATCGACCATTTCCCTTTGGATTGGATTGATGTCCCCCAGCAGACTAACAAGTATGAGTTCCACTTTTCTCTTTATCACTTCTGTTTAACTGTAGTTGTACTTAAAGCAGCGACGTCTTTTATTTGTTGGCTTTCTTTTTTGTTCTAACATTATTCTTTTTTGTGTTTGATGGCAGTATCGACTGCGGATTCTTCATGCTTACGAATGTTAATTCGTTTCATGATGGGGTTCTTGCAAATTATTCCCATGAAAATATCGCGGATATCAGGAAGACGTGGCTGTACTCAATCGCTTCTTCTAACCTGTTTGAGACAGACTTCCAAGCTCTGTTTGGCTACTACACATGTAAGTCTTGGAACATGGACTACTTACCTGTACTGCATCTTTTATTCTACATGAACTTTATTTTTTCTTGAACTTGAACTTCTTCTTGAGATCTGGCTGGGCTGCTGGTTTCAGATGGAGAGGAGCATTTCTTGTACATGAACTTCATTTTATCTTTTTTATTTTGCTTGTGTGTTTTGTTTCAGTATTTTTTTCCTTCCATTGCTTACTTGGACACGAGCATTTCTTCTACTTGAACTTCAGAGATGATGCCTTCCTATGCTTTTGTTAGCTGTAGTTGAGTGTTTTCCTGTTCATCAGTTTATCTTGAACTGTGCCTTTGGTTGTGCCTGAACTTCATTTAGTTTTTAAATGCAACTAATTTTTTAGGTCAGGTTGAGTAGTAATCATGTCATCTATATTAGTTGGACTACACATTGTGTTGTGCCTGAACTTCAGTTATATTTAATGGTGTTTTTTCTCTTCCTTTTCTTTGACAGTGGATCCGTTGGACTTGACCGATTACCACTACTCATTCCTCGGGTCGCAGGAATACCATCCTAGGGAGGAATCGATGAGTACAACTCCGAGAGAAGATGATAGACCTCGAACCCTTATTCCTTCCAAGTTGGGGAAGCAGGCTGGTGGTATTTGTGGTACTCCAAAAACCCCTTGCTCCAGGAAGGTTGGTGAAGTCGAAGCAGCCGAAGCATAAGTGATTATGTCTGATGATGATTTTGAGAAGATTGCTTACCCGAAGAGTGGTAAATCTGCTGCTGGTACTGTTGCTGGGAGAGGTGGGAAGAATGTTGTCATCACCAGGAGGAAACCGGCAGTTGAGTCTGGCAACATAACTTCCTCCAAGAGATCATCAATATTGCCTTTGAAGTGGCGTTCTGTTGTCGCTCCCCTAAAAAATACAGTTACCCTCATCTATCCGAGGCCCGGAAGTTGAGACAGTATGTGCTTAGTGAAGACGGTCTGGAGAAGTATTCTGAGTGAATTTTCTTCTTCTTAACTTTGTTGCTGCCAGAGAGGCTACTCTGTGTCTGAACTTCTGTTGTTGTAGTATGTGGACTTCTGTTCATTTCTCCTTGCCTTTTAGTTATAGTGTCTGAACTTCTGTTGTTGTAGTATGTGAACTTCTGTTCATCTCTCCTTGCCTTTGAGTTATAGTGTCTGAACTTCTATTTGTTATTGTATCTGAACTTCTAATATTTTTTCCCATCCTTTTAAATTTACAGCACAAGCTACTGCATGTTTACCATCCCTGGGAATGTGATTGACCTCATAGGACATGTCCTTTATACTCTTTTCGGTGAAGGGCAGCAGATGGAAGGAGACATAATGGATTATCTCATAAATTTGTGGAAGGATAAGCCGGAGACCACTGAGATATTCTTTTGTGCTGACAGGGTTGTACTTAGTCCCTACTTCATACAGGATTTAGTTCTTTTGCACCCCTATCACCCTTTTTTGCTCTAGTTTTGGTGTAGTGGCGTTTGGGATGTGTTTTAATTGTGTTTTTGTGAATGCACAGTACTGCCTGAAGTATGTTTTTTGGGTGCAATAGTTCCAAAGTTCGATGTAAAAAATCTCCTGGTCCCCTCTGAATGTTTGTTCGCAAGGAACAAGACCTTCTTAACGCAAAGCTGGTTAGTTTTTCATAACTCTTGCTTTTTAAATTTTATGCACATCCTTTTGCTGAGTTTCTAAAGAAGTTTTTATTCATCCCGGTTGTTCAATACCTATGCTTTATAGTTTGTGTTCACCGTTTCTTTCATTCTTGGCAGGTTTTTTTGATGCTATTCAAGCCAATTGGCACAATGGCGCCCTACAGTGTGTATGTGCTGAATAGATATCGTGGGAGCATTGACATCCTTGATTCACTTCCTTACAGTAATAAGGGAACGTCACGAACAAGTTTCCGCGGAGACTGCCAACATATCGTGAGTGTTTCTTAGCCTGAACCTCCTTTCATATCTGCTTGTTTGACACGAAGTTTATTATGGCTTGTGTTGACAAAAATATGTTTCCGTCTCTGTTTTGGTAATACTGCTTGAACTGACTATCATTTGACAGTTGAACTTCTGGTATTTGTTTAGCTGGATCGTATGCAAGTGTCCCTTTTATGTACCTGAACCTAACTATTTTGGTTAACATGTTTTTGACTTCATCTTATTTTGGCATTTCCTGCAGATCAAGAGATTTGTTGGGTTGCTCGAGGAGGTGTACAACAAGGCTGCGTATAAAGCGAGCAAACAGCCTAACTGGGCGAATATTGCAAAGAGGCCTACTTTTATCGATGTTCCAACGCAAGTGAATAATGATTGTGGTTTCTTTGCCATGAAGTTCTGCTCTACATATGATGGCGATGAGCTTGTTGATGATTTTTGTGATGTGGAGGTATGTTTTGTCCTTGTTCTTGTTTGATCATCCTTTAATTTTTGTTGTGTGTTTTTGCTGAGACGCTCCTGCTGTGGTTTTAGTTTTCCTTTACTAAACCATCGTTTCATTTCCTGTTGGCAGGCTGCTGCAAATGACTGGAAGGCCGAGTTCATGCACACTCTAATCTTTAGCGAGAAGAATGAAGTTGTGCGTGTAGAGCTTCCTAAAGAGATGCGGTCCTTGGGCTCGTGAATTTGAAGCATTAGTTTCAGTGTAGATTTGATCTTGTAAAGATTTAGGTTTGATAATGATTGGAACGAATCTGTAAAGATTTGGCTGGAAGAATTGTTTAGTAATTTGTGTATCTATAGCTGCAACACTATTACTTATGATATTGAGACACATGTATTTGGTGTGAAGAATGATTTGGCTTATGAATTTCAATATATTGCATCATTTTCAGTATCCATGTGTTGTATGTTTTTTTTTCAACAGATGTACCTGAACTTCTCCCTCGGCTATGGTTGAACTACTTGTTTTTTTGTGTTGTTTAAATTTGGGCCCCAACATATGATCTTTGATTTGAACTTCTGCTTGAGATCTGGCTGGGCTGCTGGTTTCAGATGGATAGGATTTTCTGTGTTGTGTAATGTATTTTTATTTTTCAACCCAACCAATACGTAGCCTTTTCATAGAATCTATATTTGTTTTTTTTGTGATTTTTCAACTGCGAATGGATTTCAACTATAACTTTGCGCAAAAATATTCTCATACACTCCTTAACTTTTCTGTATGTTTTGTCGGCATTGTACATGAACTTCTGCACGTATCCAAACAGAACTTCATATCTGAGCGCTAACCTTAGTTCATACGGCAAAACTTTATTTTTGAAGCATATTTTTCCCTACATCGATTTTATATACCAGAACTTCTTCTGTAAGCTGATCTGAACTTCAAATTGTATAATTATTTGTTGGTTGCTCTTTTATGGAATACAACACCAGCACCTCCTGCCATAATATACCAGATTTTCCACTGTAATGTTACTTGAACTTCATAGTGTATATTTTTCATTTTTATTCTTGCTTACACTTTGCATGGAATACATCACCAGCGCAACACCTCCTCTCATAATATAGCAGGACTTCTGCTGTAATGTTGCTTGAACTTCATAGTGTATTTTTTCCATTTTATTACTGCTTGCTCTTTCATGCAATACATCACCAGCACAGCACTTCCTGCCATAATATAGTAGGACTTCTGCAGTAATATTACTTGAACTTCACACTGCATAACTTTCATTTTATTACTGCTCGCTCTTTCATACTTTACATCACTAGCACCTCCTCTTATACTATACTAGTACTTCTGGAGTAAGCTTACTTGAACTTCTACTGTATAATTTCTTTGAAACTTCAGCAATAAAAGTTCAAGTTAGCTTCTCCTAAAATACTGTTTCAAAAGTGGAATAATATTCTGCACATTGACATGACATAAGTTTGCTTTCTTTAATTGACCTAGTCTAACTGTTCATCAGCCTTGCGCTCCTCCTAGGCTTTGGTTGTAGTGGTTTTTGCTTCACATGTACCTCTTCCTCTTCATCTTCCTCTTTATCTTCCTCTTCATCGTCCTCTTCCTCTTCATCATCCTCTTCCTCTTCCTGCTCGCATTCCACTTCCTCTTCCACTTCGTCTTCCTCTTCTTCGATGGTGTCTTCATCTTCGTCTTTGTCTTCCTCTTCATCTTCCACCACTTTCTTGTTGCTGGCTCTAGGTTTTTCTTTCTGTTTCTTCTCTGGCTTTTTGCTTGTCTTTTCAGCATCTGCGCGCTTCGGGCATGTTCTTGCATTATGTGGTTCATACTCCTTGCATATGCTACAAAGTCTGCTGCTTGCTTTCTGTGGGTGTGATCCCTTCTTTTGTTCTATAACTTTGGGCTGTTGTTTTTGAACTTTGGGTTGCTTGACCTCCTCGGCATTGTTTCCTTCTAAGAATGTTGGATAGGTGAGCTTGTTGTGTCCTGCAACCTTTTTGCACACACTACATTGCCTGTGTCCAAGTGGCACTCCGTTCTCATCGAGCACGACGACTCTTCCTGCAGGTGGTGCCTTTATTTGAGCTCTCTTGTCACTTTTATTTGCTGCAGAAATTTTCTTCCTACCCTTTGTTTCAGAGTACAACGGCAATTTCATCGTCTCTTGCTGCCGCTGCAGCATTAATTGGACAACACCCTGATTGCATTGGTTGGCTTGAGCAGCGGCGTTGAGCTTTTCAACTGCATAATAATGAAGGTCATCTTCAATTTCAGCATCCTCTTCAGCCATCCTTTCATCAGCATCCGCTTGATTTGCTGAATGTATTGCATCAAGCTCTTCCACGAGCCTCTTGAGAACATAGAAGGCTCTATCATATTGCTGGTCACATCTCATCGCTTTCATGTTAACCATCAAATTTAGCTACAGCAAGATGTCTTGCTTTGATAGTCTTGAGCTATCATCCGATGCAGTTGTGTTGTAGTCCCTTGTATCAAAGGTTGGTTGTGATTTTGCATTCTTTGTGTACCGTTCGAGGATATACTTGTGTGGAAATTTGTCAGGCTTCAGGTAGTCCAGTATGTTCATGATGTGAAGGCAGAACATGCCTGCATTTTGTGATGAATGCAGAATACATAGTTTGTGAGCCAGCAATGAGTTTCATATATTTTGATATGATACTACTAGTTTAGCTATTTAATGAGTTTGTTTTTCCGCTCACCTGTGTGTGTCCAAAGCTTGCATTCACACTCGTATATTTCATTCTCTGGGTCAGCTACAACCTAGAATTCATGCTTTGACCAGGAAAATCTTTCTTCATCATCATGGTCAGCCTTGTTGTGGTAGTACACAAGGTACTTAGTGGGCTCTGTTGTACGCTTTGCGCGAAATAGCGTGGCTTTTCTCATCCCAATCCTCATCTCGATGTACACGGCTCTCGTGTACTTCATAGACATGTCTTCCTCGTAGCCGTAAGTTTTTTTTGTCACAGGATTGGTCTGCACATGTCAAAAAAATAAGATATTAGTTGAAGCAGAGTCATGGGTTTCATTTTTTTAAATTCAAAGTGCACATGTTGAAGCAAAACACAATATGATGGGGGTGTTTTTTTGTCTTCATACCATGCTGGTCATTGTTTGCTCGTTCTCCTTCTGCATCCGAGTTTGTATGCAAGCATTTGCCCGCCTAGCAAACTTGTGTAGGTTCTGGGTCCCCTTGACAAACCCTTTCTTGAGCACGTGGTTCATGCTCTCACTTCGTTGTGTGGAAGTGATTCTAGCATAGAAAATGTTCTTGTAATATGCTGAAATCCACATTTTCCTATCACTCCACAGCTGGATCATCATCTGGTCGTTCTCCAGGTTGTACTTGTGCACGAGTTCAGCCCAGGAAGCTTCAAACTCCGTTGGCATCAGCGGCCAGTTTAATATAGCTGTGAACTCCTCTTTTAATGTTTTATTCTACAACAACGCGAGGTATTCCCTGTACTTCTTCATGATGTGCCAACGGCATAGCTTGTGGACGGTGTCTGGAAATGATTGTGGTATAGCTTTCGCCATCGACGGGCACTGGTCTGCATGAATTTAAAAAAATGAAACTTGCTTCTTTTTGCACTGATGGTGAACTTATGTTGTACAAGTACTTGAACTTCACATGTAGCAGTATGGCTATCTAAAAATGTCACATGTATTTTTTCTTACAGCAGTGTTGTTGAACTTCTGTGGTACCAGTGCTTGAACTTCACAGGTAGCAATAGGACTACCTAGTAGTGTCACACTCAAAATTTTCTTAAAGCAGTGTTCTTGAACTTCTGTGGTACTAGTGCTTGAACTTCACATAAATAACTTTATTTTTCTGAACATGTTACATATATTTTTCTTACAGCTTTGTCCTTCAACTTCTATGATTCCTGTATTTGAACTTCACATTCATAACTAATTTTTTTCTAAACATGTGACAGGTAATTTTGCTTTCTTGTACTGTTAGTTGGACTTCTGTGCTAACAGTGGTTGAACTGCTTAGTTTACATATTTTTCAGATAAAACCAAATATACCCAATACAGACCCATAGACTGAAAAGATGATGAAACTTGTAGAGTTTTTTTTGAACTCACCTGTTAGAATGCAAGTTGGGTGCTTGTTGCTCATGCACCGTAAAAATGTATCGAACGGCCACTTGAATGACTTTGCATCTTCGTCTCTGATCAGGGCAACAGCAAATATCGTTGACTGCAAGTGATGGTTTGTTCCAACAAACACTCTCAGAGGCATATGAAATATGTTGGTCTTGTAAGTTGTGTCGAATATTACGCAATCGCCAAAGTCTTGATAGGGTCCTTGGCAACTTGCATTGGACCAGAAAATGTTTTTAATTGACTTGTCCTTGTCTACTTGTATGTCATAGAAAAACTCATCATTGATTGCCTTCATGTCTTTGAAGAATGAAACAAGTTTCAATACATCATCCAAATCATCTTTCCTTGCATTCATGGCTTTCCTGCAAATTACATGCAAACATGCATTTGTTATTTTTTCTAGCAAAGGGTTGTGACCTAGGATGCTATGTACATTGCAGTATGTGGATGTTTGAATACTTACTGGTTTAGTAGGTCTCGTCCGGTCATGCTTAGGAAGTAGCTTCCATCTTCATTTTCAGATAGCATGGACATGATTGTTGTGTGCTTGACATCATGGTACTGCAGGAGCTTTACGTACTCCAAAATAGTGGGATCATAATTCTTGTGTGAGCGCAAGAATACCAGCATGTCATCAGTTTGCATGAGTTGGTGATTATGATTGTACTCAATGTCCACTGCCACACATGTGTTATCCTCCTGGACCATCACCCTCATTCTTGCATTGTAGCCTGTCCACTCAGATGTTTTGTTTTGCTGCCTGTCAGCCTCTGAAACAGAAGTTGTGTGTTTCCCTTGGAACGCGCAAACAAAATACTTGTGATTGTCATTCCCTCCCATCTTCCTGATTCCAAAACCAGCGTGTCTGGCGTATCTGTTATAAAATTCCCTTGCTTTCTCTACATCCTGGAATCGCATCTTTAGTCTTGGTATTAGATAATCTGGGAGATCCGGCATCTGCAGAAAAAGAAAAAATAATCCAAATGGCACATTAAAATGCAGTTTATGAACTTGTTATCCTGGAGGGAGCAGAAAATTTGCAGATAATACAAGATGCGTATATAAATATTTTGTTTCACTTACATGTGTGTATGATCGCAACTCCACCGGAGTCTGCTGCTATCCCTCTGGGATGGGGCACGACGGAGTAATCATAGCAGGATGCAGGAGTGGATCACGAGGAGGAAGGACGGCTGAAGATGGCCTCTCTCTTGTTTGCGTCCTTTTTGCTTGAGGTGGTTGTGGAGGTATTGCGATCCTGGTCTTGGTTTGCTCTTTTGTTTTGTGAAGCAATCCATCTACCTTATGTCCCGTACAATTCTGACTTGTAGCAGCAGGATCCGGCGGTGGTTGTGTGCAGAGCACTCTCCTCCGTGTGTGTGTTCCTGTTGGATTTGTCCTGGGATCTGGTTTAGTTGCTTCCCTTTGGCATTGACGAGGCACACCAGGATAACCTCCAGAGCTACACGCAGGACTTGAGCTAACCCCCTCCTCCATCGGCGTGCTTGGGAGTCTGCTGGTGGATACAAAGAATCCGCGGGGGATTTCCGGCGTCACCCAATTAGGTGGAGGCGCAAAGTTGTGCGGATAGGGCTGTGACCTAGCATCTTGGAAGTCTCCATGTGTTTTGGGTGTCATCCATTTTTGGTCTGGAGCAGGTTGGCAATGCTGTTGGTGCATTTGAGGTGTGACCCATTGAGGGGGTGGTGCAACGCGTACAGGCTTAGGATTGTGTACTTCCTGCTGGGAACTTCTAAGCTTCTTCATGCGTCTCTCGTCTTCTAAGCACACAAGTTACATCTGCCTATACCTTTGTAACTGAACTTAGCATTATTCACAGCCTGAACTTCTCATATAAAAGTGGTGTTCATGTACATATTTTTTCCCTAGGACAGGCATCACACTCTTAACTGAGCTGAGCATCTGCCAATACTTTTGTACTTGAACTGAGAACCCTTCATAGAATGAACCTCACATTCTGTTAATTCTACACTATTTGATTACTTATATGTACCTGAACTGAGCACTCTCCAACCCCTGAACTTCTTGTTTTGCAAAGGGGAAATACTGTCTACAGTTAAAAACCCTGAACCTTCATGAGTTTGAATGGTTGAACGACTAGTGCATACCAACCTAACCTTCGTGCGAGATCAAATGGATGTTCTATTTTTCCTTTTATTATTTTGCACAGAACCAGATACATACCAACCTAAACTCTTATGCACTTAATAATTGAACTTCACATGTGAATGTGAAAAAGTAGGCATATTTCACAGGCAGATTTTCTAAAGTTTTGTAGCCTGGGCTGAGGCTCACACACTACCAGAACTTCACATGGCTGTAAGCAGGCAGATTTTCTACTGTTTTTGTAGCCTGGACTGAGGCTCACACACTACCAGAACTTCACATGGCTGTAAGCAGGCAGATTTTCCAAATGCTTTGCAGTCTGGACTGAGGATCACAAACTACCTGAACTTCACATGGCTGTAAGAAAATAACGAAAAGAAGGAAGAAGTTCAACCATACCCTGGCTAGAAGTTCGGCCAACCTTTTTCCAGCAGCTGATAGGCCACCTTGAGAACAATTCATCGTGGGGGTAGGAGAGGAATTCCATGGCAATCCATGTCTTGCAGAGGGCGCGAAGTTCATCTGCACGAAGCAAGAAGGTCAGACAAGGGCATGATTAAAGAAGAAGGCAACAACTGGGAGGAAGTTCATGTACTGTTGCTGAATTTGAAGGCGCCACTGATGCTGCCTCCGCCGAGGAGTTGCTCTGTTGGCCGCGCCATTCGCCGTAGCTTGCGTCGGTGCCGTCATCTGGTTTGCCAAGGCGGCGGGCGGTGAGGATGGAACGAGTATGCGGCTTCCGGAAGTCCATGGCGGCTTCGCCACATCCAGGCGACGCGGGCTCCCTCGCGCCGGCGTCCGCCGTCGCTCGCTCGCCCGCGCCGGTGGTCGGCCAGGAGGTGGGACGGAGGTGTGGCGGCGGATCCGGTCGACCAGGAGCTGGAGACGGAGGGGAGGCGGTAGATCTGGCCGGCCAGGAGCTGGAGATGGGGGGAGGCGATGGATCCGGCTAAGATCGGCGGCGAACGAGGGTGGAGGTCGGGGATCGAGGGAAGGAGCAGCGAGGAGGGGGGTTGGTCGGCTCGGGATCGGGGGATTAGGTGGATCTTGTCGGGGCGGCTCGGGAACGGGTGGGATTTTGTCTGGTCGGGCCGGGCACTTCAGGGAAGTTCAGGAGGGGTCCATCGGCCCCTGATAGGGGCTGCTGTGATCCAAATAGCTATTCTAATTCTGGGATTAGAATAGTGCTGTCCTATATATATATATATATATATATATATATATATATATATATATATATATAAACAAATCTTTCTTCTTTTAGCCCTCCGGATTGAGCCAATCTTCTAGAAGGGTACGAGGCGGGGCCAAAAAGTTGGTCGATGGCATAAAGTACAACATCGATGAAGTCATAGAAGATGGCGAACCAATTGCTCCTTCACGGAATGCCCATGACTTTATAAATCAATGTGGAGTTATTGTTAGGGACAACATCTCGATCACCATTGAGAATGGAATAAGCCAAAGGAAGATCGAGGAGTTAGTTATGTCGATGAAAGATTGAAAATTTGCTTTGGGATACGCTCATGTCACATTTCAACCTACCAGAGGGTTTCACAGATGGCCAATGGTTGAAAGTCAAGCAGTTTGCTTTTAAGAAGATGGCCACACAATTCCAGACCTAGAAGAAAAGATTATACAACAACTACCTCAAGGCGGAAAGGAAGACTCCAGAATTCACAGGAGCATTAGAGAAGGTAAAATATCACTGGGACGTATTTGTGAAGTACAAGGAATCAGATGAAGCTAAGGAAAGGTCGAGAAAAATAAGATAAATGCTGCGAAAAAAGAGTATCACCATGTTCTGGGGACAGGTTGCTACAAGAGAGGCGTGCCTAAGTGGGAAGCAACTAAGACCAAGATGCTTGCTGAAGGGGTCATTCCAAAAACAAAGGATTGGCTCGAGAGGTCCAGGAATTGCTTTTATGCGCATGGGGGAAGTTGGACCCAGCGACAGGGGAGATTATTGAAAAGGCAGATCTTAAAACAGCCTCGGACGCTTTACTTCTAGCAATATAAGATGCTCGAAAGGGGTTGTTCCACCCCGAGAGAGAGAATGACGAGCTTACACGCGCCCTCGGGAATCCTGAACACAGAGGCTGAACATGAGGCAAAGGCGTTGTTCCATGGGTTCGGGGGTTTTCGGAGTCGAACGACACTTATAGAAGCCGTTTGAGAAAAACGAAGCAGGATGTAGACCGGCTTCAGAAGGTAGAAACAAAGAACGCGGAGTTGGAACGCATATTACAGTGGCAGCAGCAGCAGATCGACACAATTAGCCAGCAAAGGGCGTCTCTGCGGCAGGAGAAAGCAGATCCAGCATTGGATTGTACCGTCCCATCTATGCGGAAAAGCAATGTGGGTTTCACGGGGGTCCGGGCAAGAAAATGAAGAACATATCCATGAAGGCGGCAGTCGGCTTTGCTTTACCAAATGCACCTGAAGCAACCATCCATGGAAATCCGATTCCAGCTGGCTATGCTCGTGTCGGGGTGGATGAAGTTCTATTGGGATATGAGTCACCAGGGCTTGACATTCCTGGAGGTGAAGGGGAGCAGACACTGGTAGATGTCATACATGGTGTCATTCTATGGAGAAAGGAATGCATCGTGTTTCCAAACTCGGCGCCAAGGCCAGCGACTCCTCCGAGTAGCAATACACCTCTAAGTCCGCCGCGTCAGCCGACTCCACCCCACCTTGAGAGGGATCCCAACGCGAGTCTTCCATATCGAGAACCGCCGCGTCAGCTGACTCCACCCCATATGTCCCAGTAGGAAGGCCAAAAGCGGAAGAGAGCACCAAAGAAGAAGGCCAACGACGAGCGTCCTGCCAAAAAGAAGTTATCTTACGATATGACTGATGACTTCCGAAGTGAAGTCCCATTTTGCACCAAAACCGCCCCCCCCCCCGCCAAAGGAGATAATACCTGCGAAAACTGTAGAGCACTTTGTGGGACTTCTAGAGCGAGCCCCGACACATGTGGAGAACAGACAATCTAACTATGAACGCTTTATTAAGAAGTCATATCATGAACAAATGCAGCAGTCGAGACTTACAAGTAGTAATAAAAGCGGGAAAACAGTTCCCCGGCTCGGAGAATAGGCAATGCAATCGAGCCCCCCCCCCCCCCCCCCCCGCTTAAGGTGATTACCGATAAGGTAACCAAAAGAGCTAAAAACTTTGGTATCAGTGTTGATCAACTCATCTAGCTACTAACTATGGACCCATATATAGGTCCTGGTAAACTACTCACACATCATCGGGGGGCAACAAGGATGATGTAGAGCCCCCTCCATGATCGAATCCCCCTCCGGCAGAGTGCCGGGAAAGGCCTCTAGATGGGATCTCGTGGTTCTGGAACTTGCCGGAAAAGTATTTCGTGGACTCCTCTGTTGGTTTCATGATTTTACAGAATTTATAGAGGCGGAGTTAGGTCAAACGGAGGCATGTGGGCCCCACCACCCACCAAGGCGTGCCCTGGTGCCTTGTGGGCCCACGGTTCATCATCCAGTCTTCTCCCAAAGCTTCTAGTGTCTCTTTTGTCTAGGAAAAAATATGCAGAAAGTTTCGTGGCATTTGGACTTCATTTGGTACTGATATTCTGCGAAACCAAAAACAAGCAAAAAATAGCAATTGGCACTGGGCACTAATTTAATAGGTTAGTCCCAAAAAATGATATATAATTGCTTTGAAAGTGTATATAAAACATCCAAGATTGATAATATAATAACATGGAACAATAAAAATTATAGATATGTTGGAGACATATCAAGCATCCTGAAGCTTAATTCCTGCTCATCCTCGAGTAGGTAAATGATAAAAGACAGAATTTTTGATGTGGAATGCTACCTAACATATTCATCATATGTTATTTTCTTTTGTAGCATGGATATTTGGACTTGAATGATTCAAAGCAATAGTCTATAATTTGATATGAAGACATCAATACTCAAGCATACTAACAAGCAACCATGTCTTTCAAAACATCAACGGTAAAGAAAGTTATCCCTAGCCCATTATGCTCTACCATTGATCCATTCATGAAACACACTCAACGTTAGCTACATCCAATGCAAAAGTATGACAATAGTGCTCTATAGTTGGTGATTTATAAGAGAACTCAACATAAAAATAAAAACTGCATAAAATTAATAGATAGGCCCTTCGCATAGGGAAGCAGGGATTTGCAGAGGTGCCACAGCTCAAGGCTTAAATTAGAGATAAAAATTATTTTGGGAGGCATGCTTTTCCTATTAACAAAAACGACCGAGAATTCCCAATATCTCCCAGGCTAGACAAATTACAGGTGGTTCCCAAACATAAACTAAAGTTTATTTCCTTTCCACCATTCTTTCACAATCCATGGCTAGACGTATCCATGGGTGCCTTCCATATCAATACTTTTCAAGGAATTTATTATCACAGTAGTTTTTTTATTTTTGGACTGGGCATCCCTATTACCTGCCACACTCTCGTGCAATGACAAGTGAATAAACACTCATCATGAGAATAAAATACCTAGCATGGAAACTATTGGCCACCCCTTGCCGCTTCATGAGCGGTATGGGCACACAAAATGGAAATTCATTGTGATAAAATTGAGTTGGCACATGCAAATTTACTTGGAACAGCATGGAAATACCGCATATAGGTAGGTATGGTGCACTCATTTGGCACAACTTTGGGTTTAAGGAGTTGGATACACAAGCATCATTCCCGCTTAGTACAAATGAAGGCTAGCAAATAGATTGAGAAGTGACCAACCAAAAAGAAAAATGGTCATAAGCTTGCATTGAAAATAACTAACACTGAATAATGCACCATAAGTAGGATATAACTTCGTTGCATAACTATTGAATGTATGTGCATGCATAGGGAATCACAAACCTTAACACAAATATTCTTACTAAAGCATAATTACTCACTAACATGACTCACATATTACTATCTCCATATCGCAAAACTATTGCAAGGAATCAAGTTTGTCATATCCAGTGATCTATATGAAAGTTTTTATTATATCCCCCTTGGATATCCATCACTTTGGGACCAAATTCATATCCTGTGCAAATTACCATTGCTATTATCAACTCTCAAAAATATTTAAGTGAAGCATGAGAGTGCAAATATTTCTTCAAAATGAAGCATGAGAGTGTATTTCTTCAAAATATAACCACCACCGTGCTAAAAAAGATATAAGTGAAGCGCTAGAGCAACTGCCTAGCTCAAAAGATTTAAGTGAAGCACCTATAGTATTCTAGCAAATCATGATATGTGTGTGACTCTCTAAAACAAGTGTGTTCAGCAAGGATGATTGTGAAAAACTAAAAAGCAAACAAAGCAAATACTCATATAATACACGACGCTGAAAGGATCGAGATGGACCTAGAGGGGGTGAATAGGTACATTACAAATTTTAATTATTACTTAGCAATTTTAGGCAATAATGCGGAATATGAAGTTTAGCCTAACAATTGCAAGTATGATGCAAAGTTCTAAGCAAGGAAAACAACACAAGTAAGTGGCCGGGTAAGTGTAGCGACCAGACCTCAAACAGTCTAGTCTCTGTGCATCAGTGTCATCCCTGGATCGGTAATGCTGACACGCACAGTACTTGAAGGATTTATAACAGAGTAGCAATCACACACTTATTACATCGAATGTCTCAAAAGAGAACTTAATACAATAAATACGGCTTAAGGCCATCTAAAAATGATAACAGCGGAAGGCTTGGAAGATAAAGTGAGTCCATCAACTCCAACGGCATCACTGAGTCTAAGACCACGACCTATGGCACCTTACTCGTCGTCTGAAAAGTCTGCAACATGAAACGTTGTAGCCCGAAAACGGGTCAGCACATGGAATATGCTGGCAATGTAACACATAGAGAGTAATGAACAGAATAATGCTATCACTACATGCATATTTGGCTGGTGGAAAGCTCTATGGTTACAGTTTTGCGAGAAGCCAATTTTTCCCTACCACAAAGGAATAAATTTTATTTAACTATCATGGTGGTTGTTAAACATTGAGAAGGTACCTCCAACTCAATCCCAATTAAGAATGTGATTAACCCAATCAAATTAAATTGAGTAACATGATGATGAGATTCACATGATAATCCAAGAACTAGATACTCAAGATGTCCATAACCGGGGACACGGCTAACCATGATTAGATTGTACACTCTGCAGAGGTTTGCGCACTTTTCCCCACAAGAATCAATCGCCTCCGCTTGATTTCTCGCACTACATGGTGTTTGAGTAACGGATGACCGAGACACAGTCTTTCAGAAACAATACTCTTTACTCCGGGTGGACAGTTACACCTACTTTCCCCTACATCTGCTAGCCAACTCTTCAAGAGGTCATGTAACCTACTCAACTATGCTAGAGCCCATAATAGCTTGTGGCTACACACGGAAGTTTCTAGCATGAATAATCTCATGATCCCTTTGAGTCTGGGTGGCGGTCCATAGGATGATCACACGGGTATTTCGGGATATCCAAAAATACAGGCAACACTGGGTTCTCCAGGTGCCTCAATCCACCCAGATGTAAGTTAAAGTAGCCACCTTAAGTTGAACCATTAATTAACAATCTCACATCTGTCATGGAAAACTTCACTCAAACCCAATCCACGTCTACGAGCATAGCATAGCAATATAAGCAAACGTAGAAGTAACTCCCAATGGTTTGATATAAACAGGGCAATAGGTACTACCTCAACTACTTCCCAAAACCCACATTTTAATCAGATCCTAATCATGCAATAGTTTTAGGATTGATCTAATGCAATAAAACTGGGTGGTAAAGAGGTATGATCAAGGTGTTACTTGCCTTGCTGATGATCCGTGAAACCTAGAGACTCGTAGTAGCACGCTTCGCACTCCGGGTACTCTATCGCAAACAAACAATACATACATAAGCAATCAAGCAAGGGTGCACGGATAAAACTCAAAATAAGAGATCTAACCAGAAAGTTCAACTTAAGAACTCGGGTTTGCAAAAAGAATCAAATCGAACGAAGCAACAAACTCAAACGGTGAAAGAAACAAGCTTCGTTTACTAATCTGGACCTAAGTCAAATTTTATAGTAACAAAAACTTGTTTGAGTTGGTTAATCAGAAAGAGGGTTTCGAGACGAAACTCTACGCGCTTGAATCGCCTGATTCCGATAAACGAGCAAAAAGTTATACTAAAACGAAAAACAGATTTGAAATCGCGATCGAAAATAATCGCGAAATATCCGAGAAAAAGAAAAACTGACGAACAGGCTAATGAACGAACGTTTGCTGTCTGTGGTTTAACGACGAAAACCGTTCGTTAAAACGAACGTACGGACGAACGTCCGCAAAATAAATAAACCGGAAAAAAAACTAAACCGATCTATAAAAAAACAAACCGCGGCTTCCAAAAAAACACTCGGTTTTCCGAAGAAAACCGGCGGCGGCGCGGGTGGCTACCTCCGGCGAGGGGCGGCGGAGCTTCGGCAACGGTGGCTACGGGCGGCGACGGCGGCGGCTTCGGCAGCGGCAGCGCGGGGTGGCGGCGTCGGCGGGCAGCGGCGACGACGGCGGCTCCGGGGCGGCGGGGCGGCTACGGCGGCGCTCCGAGCGGCGGTGGCGCGGAACCGGCGGCGTCGCTAGGGTTTCGCGGGGGCGGGCGGCTTGGGCTGGCGGGGCGGCCTCGCAGCTTATAAAGGCCGGCCGGGCCAGAGGCCTAGCCGGACACGGCCCGGTAGGTCGGTTCGTTTTTTTAAACGGACGTGCAGAAAAAGAAAGAAAAGAAATACTAAACGGCCTCCAAAAATGCCGAAATAAATTTCCCCATCGTCTAAAAATAAGCCGGACAAGCTGCACATTTATTTAGGCCTAAAATGCAATTTTTGAAAAACGCGTATTTTTCCTAATTCAAATAAAATCAAATAAAACCCAAATAAAATCAAATCTTTGTTTTTAATATTTTTCCTCCAATATTTCATTATTTGTGGAGAAGTCATTTTATCCCCTCTCATATATTTGATATGAAATATTTTCGAAGAGAAAATAATTAAAACAAATGATCCTATTTTCAAAATTTGAGAAAACCCAAATATGAAAATAATGAAATCCCCAACTCTCTCCGTGGGACCTTGAGTTGCGTAGAATTTCTAGTATCGCAAAACAAAATGCAATAAAATATGTTATGCATGATGATACAGTGTATAACATTCCAAATTGAAAACTTGGGATGTTTTTTTTGACACCTGAAACAGTAGGAGTCTCCTACTGTGTAATTAAATTAATAAATGGGGGGGATTTACATATGGATTTGTACATGCCATCCCATTTGGGTATGGGTGGGGGTTGGGAAAGAAACAATTCAAAGGGTAGCTACAAAGGAGGTTAGAAAGGAGATGTGTTTGTCTCCTACCCTATGAGTTAGGAGAGATAGGTCTTCCTTTAATCTTGAGATCCAGGATGTTTTTGTGGGTGCTATTCTTCTGAAAACTTGGGATGTTACAAACCTACCCCCCTTAAGATGAATCTCGCCCTCGAGATTCGGGTTGGCTAGAAAATAGGTGAGAGTGGTCCTTCCGTAGATCTTCCTCTCGCTCCCAGGTGGCTTCATCCTCGGTATGGTGACTCCACTGAACTTTGCAAAACTTGATAACCTTGTTGCGGGTGACTCGGCTAGCATATTCGAGAATCATGACTGGTTTCTCCTCATAGGTCAAATCACTATCCAGCTGAATCGCTTCCAATGGCACTGTATCTCTCAGTGGTATCCCAGCCATCTCTGCGTGGCACTTCTTCAGCTGAGAAACATGGAACACATCGTGAACTCTCGACAATCCTCCGGGCAATTCCAACTTGTAAGCAACTTCTCCCATATGCTCCAAGACTTTGTATGGTCCTACAAAACGTGGCGCTAACTTTCCATTAACTCCAAAGCGCTTCACTCCTCGAAGTGGTGATACTCGAAGATAAACTCTGTCTCCGACTTCGTAAAATGTCTCCTTGCGTTTAGAATCCGCATAACTCTTCTGCCTGGACTGGGCTACCTTGAGCCTATCACGAATCAACTTCACTTTCTGTTCAGACTCTTTAATCAAATCTGGTCCAAACAACTAGCGGTCTCCAACTTCGTCCCACAACAACGGTGTCCTCCACCTCCTTCCGTACAGAGCTTCGAAAGGGGCCATCTTCAAACTGGATTGATAACTGTTGTTGTAAGAGAACTCTGCATATGGCAAATTGTCGTCCCAACTAGATCCATAATCTAGCGCACAAGCTCTCAGCATGTCCTCCAAAATCTGATTGACTCTCTCGGTCTGTCCGTCTGTCTGTGGATGAAAGGTTGTACTGAACTCTAGCCTGGTACCCAAAGTTTCGTGTAATTGATTCCAAAACTTTGAAGTAAACTAGGTTCCTCTATCTGATACAATGGTCCTCGGAACTCCATGCAGACATATGATCCTGGTCATGTATATCTTTGCCAACTTAGCACTTGTATAAGTGGTCTTTACTAGGATGAAATGAGCTACCTTCGTCAAACGATCGACTACAACCCAAATCGAGTCATAGCTTGAACGAGTCCTGGGCAATCCTGTGATAAAATCCATGCCTAGCTTATCCCACTTCCATTCGAGTATCGGCAATGGTTGTAGCAATCCTACTGGCTTCTGATGCTCTGCCTTTACTCTCTGACATACATCACAAACTGCTACATACTCCGCAATATCCTTCTTCATTCCGGTCCACCAAAAACTGTCCTTTAAATCCTGGTACATCTTGGTATTTCCTGGGTGAATCGAATATGGTGAATCATGGGCCTCTTGCAAGATCAACTTCCTGATCTTCGAATCATTGGGCACATAAATGCGGTCCTCAAACCATAAGGTATCGTGCTCATCCTCACGAAATCCCTTGGCTTTTCCTTTACTCATCCTTTCCTTTATCTCAGCAATTTCCTTGTCTGTCTTTTGAGCTTCTCTGATCTTATCCATCAAAGTAGACTGAATCTCCAATGCTGCTACATAGCCTCTCGGAACTATTTCCAAACATAGTTCGCGAAGATCCTCTGCTAACTCCTTGGGTAACTCTCCGGTCATGAGTGTGTTGACATGGCTCTTGCGGCTCAACGCATCGGCTACTACGTTAGCTTTCCCTGGGTGATAATGCAATCTCATATCATAATCCTTAATGAGCTCCAACCATCTCCTTTTCCTGAGATTCAACTCCTTCTGCGTGAAAATGTACTTCAAACTCTTGTGATCCGTGTATACCTCACAATGGTTTCCGATGAGAAAATGTCTCCACGTCTTCAACGCATGCACTACGGCTGCTAACTCCAAATCATGTGTAGCATAATTCAACTCATGGGGTTTAAGCTGTCGTGAGGCATATGAAACAACTCTTCCCTCCTGCATTAGCACTGCTCCAAGTCCTCGACGAGAAGCGTCGCAATATACTTCATAATCCTTGTGTTGATCTGGCAAAATCAACACTGGTGCTGTAACCAAACGTTTCTTCAACTCCTGGAAACTAGCCTCACATTCCTCAGTCCAATTGAATTTGGTGTCCTTCTTCAACAACTCCGTCATAGCTCCTGCTAAAACGTGGGCAATATGGAAAGCTTGCTGAAACTGGTCCCATGTGACGGTGTCAATGGGGTGAGTGGCTGTGTAATTCTCCCGCCATGATGCTGCGGGTCCATCAAGTTGATGTGCGGCAAAACACTCTCTCCGCATCTGTGCATCCTGCAGTGGTCAACCCCCTTCCAACCTTGCGGAGCCAATCATCTGCCACAATCGGTCGGTGCTACTGGAGAACATCGGCGGATTCATCCTAAGAAAACGGGCTAAGTGATCAACAGGTGGTGGTGGTGGTGGGTTGTTGTTGTTGTTGTTGTTGTTGTGTTGGTTCTAAACTGGCGCTTGCATCAGGGCATTCTGCTGCTGAATCAATTGAGTGATCTCCGGTGGGAAAACAAATCCGGTGTCGCGTCTCGGAGGCATCTGATGGGTTTTAGAAAAGATGAGAAAATAGGATAGAATGAGGTCTAGAGGGAAAACACTACCCATATGCACATGAGACAAACACAATTATATCACTCCAATCAATTCAAACAAGGCATACAATCGATCTAACTATCGTTACAAAGTGCTTGGACTATACTATATACATGGTGGAATACTACTACTAATTTGGTGGTCTACTAGAAAAATTGCTCAATCGAAGACTCCATGATATCTGCTCCGGCTTCATCCTCCCAATCATCATCACTGGGGTCCGAGTCAGTGTCGTCGATGATGATGTAGTTCTCCGGGCAAGTAGAATTGTCATCATCTCCTCCTGGTGCTGGGTCTCCCATGAAAACTCCTAGCTTCTTTATCAGGTCGTCATTCTTCTCCACTAGTGCGACGATTTCCTCCATATAATCATCGCGTGTAGCCTTGAGTTCTTCCTCCAGTTCCATGATCCTTGTCTTTGCCTTCTTTAGTTCTATCATGTCTGCGCACATCTGGTTCTCCTGGCGACGAATGTGCTGGTTTAACTCCCGAATGAAAGCTGCAATAGATCTATCCTTCCTGGTGCTGATCATCTCCCATTACTCGTCTCAGCGCCCACAAATCTGATAGATAGTATCCTTGAGATCATTGTGGTACACTTCTCCAATGCGTCCCATGGTGATGTGGGCTGCCATGCTCTTTCCTAGACTCCAGGTTGGTGCATCAAAGAAAAACTCTATGGGCTCAGTGACTGGCATGAACGTCCTTCCTGGACTTGAACTTGAATCATCCAGCGCTCCTCTTCTGGTAGTGTGGCGTTGTAGGTTCCGGTGAAGCAAGGTATTCCGATGTTCAGGTACTTAGTAACTTCCTTCAAGTGTCGTCCGAAAGGTGTATCCTCATCCGGTTCGGCGAACTTGTTCCTTGCATCCGCCATCCTAAAAGATTGGAAGAAAGGAGAGGAGTTAGAAATGAGAAGAGAGTAGTGATCTAGGGCTTTAGCTTAGTGGTCGTGTCCTACAGTCAGCGTGTGCACTGATACCATCTTTGTAGCGACCAGACCTCAAACAGTCTAGTCTCTGTGCATCAGTGTCATCCCTGGATCGGTAATGCTGACACGCATAATACTTGAAGGATTTATAACAGAGTAGCAATCACACACTTATTACATCGAATGTCTCAAAAGAAAACTTAATACAATAAATATGGCTTAAGGCCATCTGAAAACGATAAATATAGCGGAAGGCTTGGAAGATAAAGTGAGTCCATCAACTCCAACGGCATCACTGAGTATAAGACCACGACCTATGGCACCTTACTCATCGTCTGAAAAGTCTGCAACATGAAATGTTGCCGCCCGAAAATGGGTCAGCACATGGAATATGCTGGCAATGTAACACATAGAGAGTAATGAACAGAATAATGCTATCAGTACATGCATATTTGGCTGGTGGAAAGCTCTATGGTTACAGTTTTGCGAAAAGCCAATTTTTCCCTACCACAAAGGAATAAATTTTATTTAACTATCATGGTGGTTGTTAAACATTGAGAAGGTACCTCCAACTCAATCCCAATTAAGAACGTGATTAACCCAATCAAATTAAATTGAGTAACATGATGATGAGATTCACATGATAATCCAAGAACTAGATACTCAAGATGTCCATAACCGGGGACACGGCTAACCATGATTAGATTGTACACTCTGCAGAGGTTTGCGCACTTTTCCCCACAAGAATCAATCGCCTCCGCTTGATTTCTCGCACTACATGGTGTTTGAGTAACGGATGACCGAGACACAGTCTTTCAGAAACAATACTCTTTACTCCGGGTGGACAGTTACACCTACTTTCCCCTACATCTGCTAGCCAACTCTTCAAGAGGTCATGTAACCTACTCAACTATGCTAGAGCCATAATAGCTTGTGGCTGCACACGGAAGTTTCTAGCATGAATAATCTCATGATCCCTTTGAGTCTGGGTGGCGGTCCATAGGACGATCACACGGGTACTCCGGGATATCCAAAAATACAGGCAACACTGGGTTCTCCAGGTGCCTCAATCCACCCAGATGTAAGTTAAAGTAGCCACCTTAAGTTGAACCATTAATTAACAATCTCACATCTGTCATGGAAAAATTCACTCAAACCCAATCCACGTCTACGAGCATAGCATAGCAATATAAGCAAACGTAGAAGTAACTCTCAATGGTTTGATATAAACAGGGCAATAGGTACTACCACAACTACTTCCCAAAACCCACATTTTAATCAGATCCTAATCATGCAATAGTTTGAGGATTGATCTAATGCAATAAAACTGGGTGGTAAAGAGGTATGATCACAGTGTTACTTGCCTTGCTGATGATCCGTGAAACCTAGAGACTCGTAGTAGCACGCTTCGCACTCTGGGTACTCTATCGCAAACAAACAAAACATACATAAGCAATCAAGCAAGGGTGCACGGATAAAACTCAAAATAAGAGATCTAACCAGAAAGTTTAACTTAAGAACTCCGGTTTGCAAAAAGAATCAAATCGAACGAAGCAACGAAACTCAAACGGCGAAAGAAACAAGCTTCGTTTACTAATCTGGACCTAAGTCAAATTTTACGGTAGCAAAAACTTGTTTGAGTTGGTTAATCAGAAAGAGGTTTTCGAGACGAAACTCTAGGCGCTTGAATCGCCTGATTCCGATAAACGAGCGAAAAATTATACTAAAACGAAAAACAGATCTGAAATCGCGATCGAAAATAATCGCGAAAAATCCGAGAAAAAGAAAAACTGACGAACAGGCTAACGAACGAACATTCGCTGTTTGCGGTTAAACGATGAAAACCGTTCGTTAAAACGAACATACGGACGAACGTTCGCAAAATAAATAAACCGGAAAAAGAAACTAAACCGATCTATAAAAAAAACCGCGGTTTCCAAAAAAAAACCCACGGTTTTGCGAAGAAAACCGGCGGCGGCACGGGTGGCTACCTCCGGCGGCGGCGAGGTCTGGCGACGGTGGCTACGGGCGGCGGCGGCTCCGGCGGCAGCGGCGCCGGGCGGCGAGCAGCGGCGGCGAGACGGCGGATCGGGGCGGCGGCGGCTCCGGGGCGGCGACGGCGGCGGCGACGGGCGGCGGGGCGGCGACGCGGAACCAGCGGAGGCGGCGCTAGGGTTTCGCGGGGGCGGGTGGCTTGGGCTGGCGGGGCGGCCACACGACTTATAAAGGCCGGCCGGGCCAGAGTCCTAGCCGGACACGGCCCGGTAGGTCGGTTCGTTTTTTTTAAAACGGACGTGCATAAAAAGAAAGAACAGAAATACTAAATGAACTCCAAAAATCCCAAAACAAGTTTTCCCCGTCCTCTGAAAATAAGCCGGACAAGATGAACATTTATTTGGGCCTAAAATGCAATTTTTGAAAAATGCGTATTTTTCCTAATTCAAATAAAATCAAATAAAACCCAAATAAAATCAAATATTTGTTTTTAATATTTTTCCTCCAATATTTCATTATTTGTGGAGAAGTCATTTTATCCCCTCTCATATATTTGATATGAAATATTTTCAGAGAGAAAATAATTAAAACAAATGATCCTATTTTCAAAATTTGAGAAACCCAAATATGAAAATAATGAAATCCCCAACTCTCTCCGTGGGTCCTTGAGTTGCGTAGAATTTCTAGGATCGCAAAACAAAATGCAATAAAATATGTTATGCATGATGATCTAGTGTATAACATTCCAAATTGAAATTTTGGGATGTTACAGTAAGCACAATATGATACAAGTAAAGACTAAGACAGAAGTAACCACAAGTAGAGAGTTAGGGTTAGGAATAATGGCAACTCCGAGAGACGAGGATGTATGCCGATGTTCACTTCCTTGGGGGGAAGCTACGTCACCGTTAGAGATGTGGATGTTACCACGAAGGCACACCAATGCCACGAAGGCTCACCCTATTCTCCCTTTGAGACAACACCACGAAGGCGTTTCTCAACCACTAGTGGTAGACCTTGGGGTGGTCTCCAAACCCTCACGAACTTTCCAGGGGTAATCACAATGGTCGATTCCTCTCTGAAAGACTCCTACCGCCTAGGAGTCTCCAACCTCCAAGAGTAACAAGAACGATGGGGAAAAGCTCAAGAGTTGCTCAAATCACGAATTCATTTGGTGCAAAGAAGGGGAAGGAGTGGATCTATCACTTGGGTGGACAACTTCTCTCAAATGCTCTCAAATCCCTTAGGGATCTAAGATTTGGTGTTGGAGAGTGAGAGAGAGAGAGTGAAATGTGTTCTTGAGGATGTTTGAAGTGAATGGTCAACCGTCACACAGGATAGGAGGGAGATATTTATAGTGTGCCTCAATAAGTGGCCGTTGGGACCAAGACATCATTGCAACATTGGACGTCCGATGTTTTGGCACGGCATAGAAGGTACCAGACGATCGGAGGATCCCAGACGTCGGATATTTTGGCTCGGTGGAGAAAGTACCGGACGACCGAGGGCTCAGCTGACACCGGACGTCCGACAGGGACCGGACGTCCGATGTTTTGGTACTGTATAGAAGATACCAGACGACCAGAGGATCCCGGGCGTCCGATGTTTTGGTTCTGACAAGAGATTGCTGGACGTCCGGTGAATACCGGATGTCCGATGTTTTGGCTCTGTATAGGAGGAGCCGGACGTCCGATGAGTACCGGTCGTCCGACAGAGATGAAGATTAGATAATGAGCTTTTAGAAGATTTTGAGCAAGACTCTCATAAGACCCCATGTTCCCCTCTTAATAGTGCGGGATCCCTATACTCAAGAATAAGCCTAAATATAGACTTGTTTCTTCATTCTTGAGGAAGTTAAATATTTCCGAAGTCGTAATCCACACACACATGAATCCGAGGGGACTAAAACTTGAGATATACTTGACAAACTTTGTTAGTCCCCTATGAGTATATTGTCATCAACATCAAAATAAGATTAAGGGCATGATTGCACTTTCAATCTCCCCCTTTTTGGTAGTTGATGACAATATACACATAGTACAAAAGAAATAATGGTTGTTCTATGCTAAAGATAGATTTATTGAAGAGCTCCCCCTCTTAGTGATAATCATTGCGAACATCATATGGAGAGCTCCCCCTCACAGTGACAACCATTAAGAACATATGAGCAAAATATCACAAAATATCACAAAAACATATCCATCATATAAGCACATCAACATAATATCATAATATCTCATCATTCATACGACATAGTGGTTCAACATAAGACATAGATATAAAGTCATACACCCATTCAAAGCATAATGGTTCAACATAAGAACATAGATAGCTAGTACTAGATCTCCCCCTTGGCAACAACTACCCAAAAGGGACAGAGAGAACCCAACAGACAGTCACCGATCATCATCATCATTATCATCATCGTTAGGAGCTCAACTACCACCAGCATCGTCGAGGAAATCAGCCCACTCAGGCCCCGAAGGAAAACCAAAGTCAGAAGGAGGAGCCGCCGGAAGACGCTCATCGTCACTCACATCAGTAGGCCCAGAGTCATGGACACGAGACTTCAAGGAATTCTTGGAAGTGATCAAGTGAGTGACAACATCATGGTTGTGCGTGCAGTTGAAGGAGAACGCCTTCATCATGGCAGAGTGAGCCTTGCCGATAAAACGAGAAAAACGCCCTGGCAGTAGTAGGATGAGACCTAGCAGCAGACCTACGAGCAGGGGCAGACTTGGAGGAACCCTTTGGAGCAAAATCGTTGGCCATGTGAGGAGGAATAATCCACTTCTCATGCACATGGGTGCGGACAAGAGAGAATGGAGCCACACTCTCAATAAGAGCCTGAATGAATGGAGCATGAGGAAAGGCACGCTTGTACTGAAAGCTAGCAAGATGGATTTCATGCCATAGGAAATGAGGAACGTTGATCTTGCCTTTGGAGAGTCATGGAGGCGAGACATAAGATCGATGCAATAACTATTGCAAGATCCCTTGTCACCCATCTTAGGATGGATGGTACGGATGATACATTGGTAGATGATGTAGTAAGGAGATCTCCATAGAAACTTGATTCAGATCCTTCATCTTTTCTTCCTCAGTAAGTTCATCAAGCTCCTTAAGAAGATAGGCACAAGCCTCAACTGCTTTGGGTTTGTGATTTGGGTCATCTTTATGGATCTTGAATCCACTATCCGGAAACCCAAGAGCAGCGACAAATTGAGCATAAGTGGCAGTGAGCTCGGTGTCAGATGTCATCCAAGTGACGGTCTTGTTAGGAATAAAGAAGCAAGTGGCATAAAACTAATGGATAGCAACCTAGTTAATATCATGCTGAAATGCAAACGGAGCAGCAAGACCGGATGACTTAATGAGCTCAATGGCACCTGGGTACTTCACGGGATGTTTCTGAATATGTGCTAAGTCAATGAAGTGGTGCAGAGAGAGACCCTTTGGGAGGACATCATAGGTGTAGATATCTGCCTGAACATTTGTGCGAAAATGTTGATCCAGAGAGTCTTGAACCACTTCGAATTGATCAACATCACGCTGGAACTTAAGATATGCATGCTTGGGCACTTTGGTGAAATCCTTGAGGATACACCCATGAAGTTGAGGAGCCTCAAGGCGTATGTGACGGCCATCGACAAGCAGCTGATCGGGAGGAGGAGCAGGCATGTGAGTGGCCCTTCGAGAACCGCGGGGGCGGGACGAAAACGTCACTTGCACACCACGCTCCTCTTCTTCCATCTCTTCTTCATAGTCTGAGCCCTCGGCAGAGGAGGACTCCTCGATCACAAGACGTTTCCCAGCACGCTTGCTTGGACTCAACTCCTCCTAAGAGTCATCAGAACCACCACGACGAGAGGCTGAAACCAAGGGGAGAGGAACATGGACAAATCATAGTGAGCCCTTGGCACGAACGGTGATGGAGATGATGAAAATTGAAACTGAAAGGACGTAAATTACCGTGGGTAGAGGTACCCCTGGCATCCTTGCGAGCGGTGTGCTTGATTTTCACCATCATGGGACAAACCTCACCTGAGAGATTATCCAAGAGAGAAAGGGGATCACTACCGTGTGCATGAACGAGTGATGGAGATGAGAGAGAGAACCGAGGAACCAGGCAGGAGGAGGTACCAGATCAGGACGAGGGGCGACGGAGAGGAGGGTGAGGGTGCGGCGAAGCAGCTCCCCCAGTCGACAGCGAGGGAGAAATTGCCCCCCTCGCGGCGCGGCGGCAGACTTAGTCGCATGGTGAGGAAAAAGGATAGGGAAACCGCGCAGATGAACCTGACCCCGAAGATTTCATATGAGCCGCAAAAGGCATCCGACGACCGACAGAGGTCAAACGTCCGGGCACTGGTGGACGTGCCATGCGATGGACGACCGGAGAAACTCGGACGTCCGAGACCTAGGGAGTGCTCTGGGTTGTGCACGATTTGTGCACAGCAACCGGACATCCAAGTGACGCCGGACGACCGGAAGCTGTGAGTCATCGGACGTCCGATAACTGTCGGACGACCGGTGGCAAAAGTTTTGGCAGACAGCACAAGAAATGTCTATATGAACCAAAATACAAGAATGGGTACAAGAGAAAATTCTATGGGCAGACATGAAAGATACCACATGGTGAGCAATTAGACACACATGTTATGAACCCCAAAACATGATTGGACATGCCCTCCTTTGAGGAGAGTCGGTGGCCAATAGACCACCATGTGTGAGTATAAGTGTCGTGATGCCGTGAAGATAGTGTCCTTAGGCTCAATAACACTACTCCATCATTTAAAGTACCGTAGTTCATAGAACATGGTAACTTTGAGAGTGTTTGTTCTTTTTATGCATTATATAGGGTGAGAGTACTCATGAGTTGAGTGTCTCCCCCTAAACATATGCCTACATCTAAACAAGACATGAAGTAAATGCATGGTTGGGTACTAGATTTGACATAATGTTGTCAAGCTCCAAGATACCAAGTTCAGGCCTAAGTTGACAAAACCTTGCTTCATCCAATGGCTTCGTGAAATGTCTGCAAGTTGCATATCTGTACCAACATGAGCAATATCTCAGGAAATGATACCTAATATCAATGTGCTTGGTGCGGGTATGATCTTTTGGATTCTCAGCAATATTGATGGCACTTTCATTATCACATAGAAGAGGCACATGTCTATAGGTGATACCGTAATCCTTCAAAGTTTTCCTCATCCATAGTAATTGAGTTGCACAGCTTGCGGTTGCAATGTATTCGGCTTCGGCAGTGGAGAGGACAACACAATTTTGTTTCTTCGAGGACCAACTTACCAAGGAGCGTCCAAGAAATAGACATGTACTAGAGGTGGACTTAGGATCCACTTTGTCTCCAGCCTAATCCGCATCCGTGTACCCAATGAGATCAAACTTAGCATCCTTGGGGTATCATAGACCCAACTTTGGGGTGTGAACAAGGTATCTAAGAATATACTTAACCGCCTTATGATGAATTTCCCTAGGGGAAGCTTGAAATCTAGCACACATGCATACACTGAACATGATGTCTGGTCTAGATGCACAAAGATAAAGCAATGAACCAATCATAGAGCGGTAAGTAAATGGGTCGAAAGGGATACCGTTTGTGTCTTCAGTGAGTACAATTTTTGCTGGCATGGGTGTCTTACATGGACTAGCATCAGACATTCCAAACTTCTCTAAAATATCCTTGAGGTACTTGGCTTGAGACAAGAAAATTCCTTCTTGAAATTGTTGAATTTGGAATCCGAGAAAGAACTTCAAATCCGCATTGAGTGACATCTCAAAGTTCTTGGTCATGGAAGCCGCAAACTTCTTGCACAAATGAATGTTAGGAGAACCAAAAATGATATCATCTACATAGATTTGGCATAAGATCAAATCACCCTTGTCCCTCTTAGTAAAAATAGTGGAATTGATCACCCCTCTCACAAAACCATCATCGAGTAAAAACTTCTTAAGATGATCATACCAAGCACGAGGTGTTTGTTTGAGGCCATACAAAGCCTTATGAAGTTTATACACATAGTCTTTGTGATCGGGATCAACGAACACAAGTGGTTGTGATACATATACTTCTTCTTGTAGAGGACCGTTAAGGAAAGCACTCTTCACATACATTTGATGTAATGTAAAACCATTGAAAGCAGCATAAGCAAGTAAGATGCGAATAGATTCAAGACGGGCAACGGGGGCAAAGCTCTCACCAAAGTCCAAACCTTCAACTTGTGAGTAGCCTTGTGCCACTAACCTTGCCTTGTTGCGGATGATTACACCATTCTCATCTTGCTTGTTCTTGAAAATCCATTTTGTTCCAATGACATTGTGTTCCGTAGTTGGCCTCTTGACTAATGACCACACTTGGTTGCGTTCAAAGCTGTTTAACTCTTCTTGCATAGCAATGAGCTCAATGCATATTGTACCTTGAGTGGCTCAATACTAGAAACAAACGAGAAGTGAGAACAAAAGTTTGTCAATTGTTTATGAGTGACTCTACCTTCAGATATGCCAGTGAGAATTTTATCTAACATCAACACGACCGGCCACTCGGGGCATGATGGAGGTTAGGGTTTTGCGAGGTTGAACTTCATGTCCATCATCCACATCCTCAACATATGGATCATTAATGTGTGGCAGGAGATCTTCTTCTTCATATTGCATTTGTTGTGGTTCATCATCAATGATTGCACTTTCTTGTTCTTCCCCTTGATGATGATCTTGTTCTTGAAAATTATCATGAGAGACTTGATCATCTTCTTGTACTTGAACTAAGGGCATCGGTTGAGCAATAGGAGCTTGTGGTGGTATGGGTGTTGAAGTAGTTTGATGATGTGTGAAGCTTCCATCTTCTTCTTCATCATCATGAGGTTCTTGTTCCATTGGAAGAAGTGCAGCAACACCCATGGTCAAAATATCTTGAGAAGAATCTTCTTCACCTACATCACTTAGATCAATTGCTCCCCATGGGAGCCATTAAATTCATCAAACACCACGCCACAAGTTTCTACAACACATCCATTGGATCTGTTGTAGACTCTATAGGCGTGAGAGTTTGATCCATATAGCCAACAAATATACCCTCAATTGTTTCAGACTGAAATTTTCCTAATCGTTCTATTTTGTTGAGGATGAAACATTTGCTCCCAAATACACGAAAGTACTTGACATTTGGCTTGTTCCCAGATAGGAGCTCATATGGAGTCTTTTCCAATATTGTGCGGAGGAAGAGCCGTTTTGGTGCATGGCATGCGGTGTTGACAGCCTCGGCCCAAAAACTATGTCACGACTTGTATTCATCCAACATGGACCTTGCCATCTCCACAAGTGTATGGTTCTTCCTTTTGGCTACACCATTTTGCTGAGGAGTGTATGGAGCGGAATATTGAAGCTCAATACCTTCATCACTAAGAAATTCTTCCAAGGTGTAGTTCTTGAACTCAGAGCCATTATCACTTCTTATTGCCAAGATTTCTTCGTCAAACTTGTGTTGTGCTTGCTTGGCAAAATCAATGAAGGTGATCTTTGTCTCGTCCTTGGACTTGAGGAAAAACACCCATGTATATCTTGAGTGATCATCAACAATGACAAGCCCATACTTTTTCCCACCAAGACTATCCCATGAAGGAGGCCCAAAAAGATCCACGTGAAGGAGCTCCAACGGCCTTGAAGTAGACACAATATTCTTGGGTGGGTGCTTTGATTGATGTTGCTTCCCGGCTATGCATGCACTACACACACAATCTTTCTCAAAAGAAACATTGGTTAGTCCAAGGATGTGATTGCCCTTTAAGAGATCTTGAGGATTTCTCATGCCGACATGGGCTAGCCGGCGATGCCATAGCCACCCCTTGTCGGCCTTGGCCATTAGACAAGTTGCATGGAATGTGCTCTCTTTCGAGAAATCAACCGTGTAAAGGTTTCCATCCGACTCTCCAACAAAGGCCACTTCGATAGTATCTCTCTTAAAGACTTTCACATCCGTTAGTCCAAAGAGTGTATCATAACCAACAGAAGCCAATTGGCAAACGGAAAGCAAATGATATTTAAGGGATTGGACAAGCATGACATTTGCAAGAGACATGTCATTTGTGATAGCCACCTTGCCCAACCCGAGTACCTGTCCTTTTGATCCTCCAGCAAACATAATGCTCATAAGTGGTTGAATAGCTTCCATGAAATCGTAGAGAAATTTGCTATCTCCGGTCATATGATTGGTACATCCACTATTGATCACCCATTTTACTCCACCAGAGAAAGCAACCTACACACAATTATGACTTGTTTAGAGGCACCCATTTTGCAATGGGACCTCTCAAGTTAGTCACAAGGGTCTTAGGGACCCAAATAGCATAGAACCGGAATGCATTTCGAGGACCAACAAATTTTGCATAAACTTATCCATCCTTAGTTTTACGAAGAACCTAGGATGGAGGCATGGACTCTTTTGGCTTGTTGAGAGTGGGCATGCCCCTTGTGGCCTTCCCACTAACAACCTTACCTTTCTCCTTGTGCCCTTCTCGTATAAATGTTTCTTTTAGAGGAGTGGTGCACTTTTGAGAAGACGTCTTCTTCTTTCTTGTTCTTGGGTCAAACCCGAGCCCCTCTTTGGCAAACACCTCATTGTGTTGGCTCAATACCTGATTAAGGTTATTTTGTCCCTGAGCACATGTCATGAGACCTTTCTCGATTTGAGCCTTGAGAAAGCGATTCTCCTCAAGAATAGATGCTAGGTCACTACTAGATTTAGTAGTACAAGCATCAACATTGATAATAGGAGAAGAGTAAGACTTGGCTAGAGTTTCAAGATAAGTAAGCTTGAGCGTCTCAAAACTCTTTGTAAGAAGGGCGAGCTCTTCTTCCTTAGTCTTGAGAGACACGGATAGAAGCTCACAATCCTTAGAGAGAGATGCATGAGACTTCACAAGCTTAATTTTATCATTCGTCAACTCTTCGCAAGATTCCTTAGCCTTTTCCAAGGAGGCAAGATCTTTAGCATGAACATCAATGTTTGCACCAATTTTCAAGCATAGTTCATCATTTCGTGCTTCCTTATATTGGACTTTCCGCTCAAGGATTTCATATTTTTCCTTTTCCTCGGTTACGAGGGTTTCGAGTTTCTTAATGGTGACGATGTGCTTACCCACCATCTCCATAAGCATACGAAACATAGTGAGCTTATTTCCTTTGAGGGAGCACATGACCTTATTTAATTTAGCAAACATGGGGTCATCTATATCATTATCTTATCATCATAATTATCCTCCGCATCAAGATACTCATCACTAGGAGTAGAAGGAGTGAAATAGGAGGGTTTGATCATGGGGTTACCTTGACCTTGTCAGGAGAGTTTTATTCTCTCCATCTTCTACCACGATCACACAAAACTCAACAAAACATCGTGAGATCCGTTAGTATAATAAAGGAAATCACTACTTTAAGTACTATTTCAAACCCATTCATATTTTGTTTTTGCATTACAGCTACTGTATTCTAACTTCTCCATGGCTTATACCCCCCGATACAATCCATAGTTTCACCAAAACAAGCAAACAATGCATCAAAAGAAGATTTTGTCAAAAACAGAACAGTCTATAGCAATATGAACATTGACCATACTTTTGTAACTCCAAATATTCTTAAAAATTAGGAAAACATGGGAAATTTGTATGTCAATCATGTGTAAAAATCATAATGCTATCACGCTCCAGAAATTTTTAACAATTCTGCTATTGGATGCAAAAGCATTTGTTAATGCACAAAATCAAAGCAAATATCACCCAAATCATCCCAAAGGCTTTGCTTGGCACAAAAACTAATTAAAACACTAAAGCACAATCATAACAGTAGCATAATTGTATGCTTACCGAAAAACAGAAAGTAAACAAAAAACTAAAAGATAACTATTAGGTTGCCTCCCAACTAGCGCTATCGTTTTACGCCCCTAGCTAGGCATAATGCATAGTTTCAAGCATTGTCATCTTTGGTTTTAGTTCCATAGGTAGCCCTCATTATTGACTCATATAGTGGCTTAATTCTAGTTCTAGGGAAATGTTCCATACCCTTCTTTAATGGAAAGTGAAATTTTATACTCCTTTCTTTCATATCAATAACGACACCTATGGTTCGTAAGAACGGTCTACCAATTATTATGGGACAAGACGGTTTGCAACCAATGTCAAGTACAATAAACTCAACGGGCACATAGTTCCTATTTGCAAGAATAAGAACATCATTAATTCTACCCAAAGGCTTTTTAATAGTAGAATCCGCCAAGTGTAGATTAAGAGAACATTCATCCATATTGGTAAAACCTAGCACATCACATAGAGATTTTGGAATTGTGGAAACAGTAGCACCCAAATCACATAAAGCATTGCACTCATAAATTTTAAGCTTGACTTTAATGGTGGGTTCCCATTCATCATATAATTTTCTAGGAATTGAAATCCCTAATTCTAGCTTTTCTTCTAAAGCATTCATCATCACTTCTACAATATGTTTACTTAAAGCCTTATTTTGCTCATAAGCATTGGGTGGATTTAGGATGGATTGCAACAAATAAATGCACTCAACCAAAGAACAACTATCATAATTAAAGTCTTTGTAATCCAAGAGAGTGTGCACATCACTAGTTAAAGTTTTTACCTCTCCAAACCCACTTTTAGCAATTTTTTCATTAAGATTTTCACCCTCCGAATTATGGGGACGCCTTCCAACTAAATTTGACTCTTATTCAGTCCCATTTTCATCAAGTTTTATATTGGTAAACAAGGAATCAATAGATTAAACACCAATCATTTTAGTATCTTCATCATTACTATGAAAGAACCCGGGCGAAAAAGCTTTTTCTAAGAATTCTCGCATAGCCCTCAACTAAGCGGTTCTTTCTTTACTTTGATCCACGGAGACATATAAAGCTTTAATTGACTCATTAATATCAATATTGGGTAGCAAAATTTTAGCTTTAAGATTTTCCACATCAGGAATAATTCTATCAATGCTCCTAGACATATCATCAAGTTTACTCAATTTTTCTTCTACGGTAGTGTTGAATTTTTCTTGAGCATTAATAAATTAGTTAATATTACTTTCAAGATCAGAGGGCATCCTTTTATTATTATTATTATTATTATTATTATAAGAATTACCATAGGAATTGCCATAATTATTAGAGGAATTTCTAGGAAACGGCCTAGGATTAAAATTACCTCTATAAGCATTACTATTAAAATTGTTTCGCGAGACAAAATTCACATCTACGGGATCATTATTTTGCTCAATTAAAGTGGACAAAGGCACATCATTAGGATCAATAGGACAATTTTTACTAGCGACCAATTTCACAAGTGCATCAACTTTATCACTCAAAGTACTAATTTCTTTAACAAAATTCACTTTTTTACTAGTAGGAGCTCATTCAGTATGCCATTGTGTATAATTTGCCATAATGTTATCAAGAAATTTGGCAGATTCACCCAAAGTAATCTCCATAAAAGTACCACCCACGTCAGAATCTAAAAGATTTCTACAAACAAAGTTCAATCCTGCGTAAAAAAATTGTTTACCTTGTCGAGGACGAGCAGGAATTAAGCTTGGGGATGCTTCATACGTCTCCAATGTATCTATAATTATTGATTGTTCCATGCTATTATATTATCAATCTAGGATGTTTTACATACACTTACAAGGAATTATATATCATTTTTTGGGACTAACCTATTAACTAAGTGCCCAGTGCTAGTTGTTGTTTTTTGCTTGTTTTTGGTTTCGCAGAATATTTGTACCAAACGAAGTCCAAATGCCATGAAAATTTTTGGAGATTTTTTTCTAGACAAAAGAGGCACTAGAAGCTTCAGGGGAAGACCAGACGAGGGAGCATGGGCCCACAACCCACCAGGGCGCGCCCCTGCTGGTTGGTGGGGCCCACGAGGCTCCGTTTGACCTAGCTATGCCTCTATAAATTCTCTAAAATTGTGAAACCAATAGAGGAGTCCACGAAATACTTTTTCCGCCGCCGCAAGTTCTAGAACCACGAGATCCCATCTGGAGGCCTTCTTCGGCACTCTGTCGGAGGGGGATTCAATCACAGAGGGGGCTCTTCATCATCCTTGCCGCCCTCCGACGATGCATGCGTAGTTTACCACGGACCTATGGGTCCATAGTTAGTAACTAGACGGCTTCTTCTCTCTTTTTGATCTTCAATACAACGTTCTCCTTGGTGTTCTTAGGGATCTATTTGATGTAATGACTTTTTGCGGTGTGTTTGTTGGGTTTCGATGAATTGTGAGTTTATGATCAGATCTATCCATGAATATTATTCGAGTTTTCTCTGAACTCTTTTATGCATGATTGTTATAGCCTCATATTTCTTCTCCGATTTATTGGTTTGGTTTGGCCAACTATATTAATTTATCTTGCCATGGGAAGAGATGCTTTGTGATGGGTTCGATCTTGCGGTGCTCAATCCCAGTGATAGAAAGGGACATGACACACATGTATCGTTGCTATTAAGGGTAACAAGATGGGATTTATTTCATACGTGAGTTTATCTTGTCTACATCATGTCATCTTGCTTAAGGCGTTACTCTGTCTTCCATTAACTTAATACACTAGATGCATGTTGGATAGCGGTCGGTGTGTGGAGTAATAGTAGTAGATCCAGAATCGTTTGAGTCTACTTGTCTCGGACATGATGCCTATAAACATGATCATTGCCTTGGATATTGTCGTAATTATTTGCTTTCTATCAATTGCCCAACAGTAATTTGTCTATCCATTGTATGCTATTTTTATGAGAGAAGCCTCTAGTGAAAACTAGGGCCCTCGGGTCTATTTTCTATCATCTATTAAAACCAAAAATATCTTGCTGCAATTTTATTTCATTTCATTTATTTTATATTTTTGTCAGATCTATCCATCAAAAACTATATCGTTTAATCTTGCTCATAACCGTTGAGGGATTGACAACCCCTCTACGCGTTGGGTTGCAAGTATTTATTGTTGGTGTGCAGGTGCTGTTTACATAGTGTTGCTTGGTTCTCCTACTGGATTGATAATCTTGGTTTCATAACTGAGGGAAATACTTATCTCTACTATACTGCATCATCATCTCCTCTTCGAGGAAATCCCAACGCAGCTCACAAGTAGCAGGAGCTGGTAGACAAGGCCATCATCCTTGAAGGCAAGCAGTAGTAGATAGATAACTGCAAGCGAAAGTATGTCTAGGGAAAGTATAGCTCTGGAGCTCAGCAGAAGCCCTACTACACCCCATAGTCAGGAAACACTGGATCAGGAGGACACACTCACCACATCCATGGAGGACATACTCATGGAGGACATAACCATGGAGGAAATGGGAACAATTGGCACAACAACAACAACTTCAAGTCTAGCAATGGAGGCAATGGCAACCAGCACCGTCCCGCTCCGGCTCAGAAGTATCTGAGTCATATTACCTGTTTCAAGTGAAAGAAGACGGGATATTATGCCACAGATTGTACGGAGGCCAAGCAGTGAAATGGAAATAGCAAAGGCAACGAAAACTTAGCAACCAAGAAGCCCAATCCTTTTCCTCGTGCTCATGTGAACCACATTGATGTGGAGGAGGTTTACGATTAGCCAGAGACTATGGTTGGTAAGTTCTTGTTAAATTCACGTCCAGTATTGGTACTTTTTGATTCTGGTGTATCGCATTCATTCATATCAAGGGTAGTTGTGGCAAAGTATGGGTTACCCACTAGAACCCTTACGAGCCCTCTTCAGGTCAGTTCCCCAGGAGGTGAGATGACGGTAGGCATATGTTCTCACTCGAACCTCAGCATCGGAAATCATGAGTTTCCCGTAGACCTCATTGTATTGGAGTCACAAGGATTGGGCATAGTCCTAGGCATGGACTGGTTGATGAAGTATGAAGGGAACCACTGGTGCACGTCGGTCCTAAACAAACGGTTTTTACCACTTTCCGCGACGGCATTTGGAACCGTCGCCAAGTGAGTGTGGGCGATAGGGGGGTCCTTCCCACACAACCCAGAAACCGTCGGGGATAGGGAGCCTTGATGCATACAGTTGTCCCTATATAACCGTTTTCGATATCTCGAATATCCCAAACAATTCATCCTTGCTACTCGTTTGTGCTCACATTGCCATCGCAGTCGGAGTTTTGTGGTTCTGCCTAAAACCAGGCAGATTCTAGGCAGATTCCAAGCACGGGAGATTTATGATGCCTAGCACATCATAAACAGTTCATGATTATAAACCGTGTACGATAGGTAGACAATCACACACATTTAGTTTTCCCGCATCGTATGTGATAGTGTCTGACATCACACACGCTTTGCGAAAGGCAACTGTGTGCATGCTTGCACACGTTTCCTCTTTCTGAACCGTCTCGGATTATGGTGTATATCGCAAATGTTTGTGTTTTACCAACCGTGTGTGCCGTAATGACCCGCACAACGTAATTTCGCCCTAATTTAATTGCTGCTATTTAAAATTGTACCTAATTTAAACTTGAAAGTAGGCTATAGCTTTATTCATATCCATCAAGTTCAAACAACCAATGCATAATTCGATTCATAGGTACATATGTTTAAGAATTACAGAAGCACCAAATAAAGAATGATGTACCAGGGTTCTATACTTGTACTATTACAGATGGTAAAGAAAGAGGCGACAGACATTCCAGTTGCTGAACAAGGTGAAGCAGAATGGCCCTATTGTGCTCTCCTGGATGCGGAAGGCATGCAGGACTCTAGTCCAACCCCTTGTGATGGCCGACCGCCAATGTAGTTTGAGAGGTAATCTTGAGTAAACTGCTTCAGGATCCACTGCAAAAGAAAAAAGATTCAGATATTGCACTACTAGAGAAAACCTTACTAGTGGCGCTGGTTTTTTACATAGTAGTAGCGCGGGCACCCGCGCTACTGCTAGGGTGAGGGAGTCCTGGACTAAGGGATCCTCGGGCGTCCGGCCCGTTATCCATTGGACCGGACTGATGGGATGTGAAGACATGAGTGCCGAAGACCGTACCCGTGTCCGGATTGGACTCTACTTGGCGTGGAAGGCAAGCTTGGCGACCGATTATGAAGATTCCTTCTTATGTAACCGACTCTATGTAAACCCTAGATCCCCCCGATGTCTATATAAACCGGAGGGGTTAGTCCGGAAAGGATATACATTACCATAGTCATACAGGCTAGACTTCTAGGGTTTAGCCATTACGATCTCGTGGTAGATCAACTCTTGTAACACTCATATTCATCAAGATCAATCAAGCAGGAAGTAGGGTATTACCTCCATAGAGAGGGCCCGAACCTGGGTACACATCATGTCCCCCGTCTCCTGTTACCATCGATCCTAGACGCATAGTTCGGGACCCCCTACCCGAGATCCGCCGGTTTTGACACCGACATTGGTGCTTTCATTGAGAGTTCCACTGTGCCGTCGTCGAAAGGTTCGATGGCCCCTTCAATCGCCTATGGCGACGCTGTCCAAGGAGAGACTTTCCTCCCTGGACAGATATTCATATTCGGCGGCTTCGTACTGCAGGCCAACTCGCTTGGCCATCTGGAGCAAATCGATAGCTATGCCCCTGGCCACCAGGTTAGATTTGGAAGCCTAAACTATGTCGCGGATATCCGTGGAGACTTGATCTTCAATGGATTTGAGACCGCGGCAATCGCTCCCCCTCGCTCTGATGAACACGACTTAAATCCGTCATCGGACCAGATTCTGGGGAGGGTTCCTGTAACTGCTACAACCTTAGATCCGGAGTAGTTTGCACCATCTGAAGCCACAGAGTCCGCGGTGTTGGAACCAGACTCAAGCCCAGGCAATATCAGCGTCAAAGGAATTCCGGACTCGTCTCTGGTTATAAGTTCCGAACCTCGCACGCTCCCGGACACCGAGCTGGATCGGCTAACAATCTTCGAGTTCGGCGCCGCAGATATCTTCCAACACTCGCCCTTCGGTGATGTGCTGAACTCGTTGAAAAGCCTGTCCCCGATGGGGGGCTCACGGCCGAACTATGTCCGGTTCGAGCTAGAGGCTGATAATGGAGAATTTCGCTTCCCACCCGCCACCCACTTCATAGCCACTGTCGAGGACTTAACCGACATGACCGCTTATGGCTCCGAAGACATTGATGGTATAGATGACGATGCCGACAAGGAGCAAGGCCAAGACCCACCAGTCATCAGGCATGAGACGCCCACCCCTTCATATGACGTATACATGGTCGATACACTTAAAAAGGCTCGCGGCAATGACAAGGGAGATCTAGTTGAGAATAAAACTCCTGAGACACAGTCTAAGTTCCGGTGCCCCAAACGCCGATCCAAGTCACACCGCAGCAACGATGGCACTGGAGAAAATAGTATTCCGGACAGCGCCGAAAGCAATGAAGACCCAGTTGGAGCAATTTCCGAACAGGAGGAACAGGAAAACGGGCAAGCCCGCCCCGATAATCAGGCCCTGCCCACCGACAGTTCGGAGGACGACAACTACCTTCCGCTCTCCAAAGATGCGATAAGCCTCGGCGACGAAGACTTCACCGTACCCGAAGAGCCCCTCGAACAGGAACGCTTCAAGCGCAAGCTAATAGCTACGGCAAGGAGTCTGAAAAAGAAGCAGCAGCAGCTTCAAGCTGACCAAGACCTACTCAACGACAGATGGACCAAAGTCCTGCTCGCCGAAGAATACGGCCTTAGTGGCCTAGCTAAAAGCTACCCAAAGCATAAATTGCTATACCAGTCCGATGACGGGGCGCTGGAGCCCGTACCATCGTCACACAATATGGTAGGTCCCCGACAGCTCTGTCCGGATAAAGAGGCAACTCAAGCCGAACACCAGACCGCCCCACCTCGCCGTAAAGGCAGGAATAATGCAGCTCACGATTGTCCAGAGGACCCGCAGCGAGACTTGGACAATAGAGCAGGACACGCGAGACCGATCTATGGATCATGAAGGCATGCCTTGACAAGCGACGATGGCTACCTATCCGGACGTGACAAACCTCGCCACGCCCGAGCCGAAAACTGTAAAGGGACTCCTTCGGAGTTACGTCGCAGTGTGGCCCAACATAGAGGCGCCGCACACCAGCTTTGCTTCATTGATGAAGTAATAAATCATGAATTCCCCGACGGATTCAAACCCGTCAATATTGAATCATACGACGGAACAACCGATCCCGCGGTGTGGATAGAAGATTTTATCCTCCACATCCATATGGCCCGTGGGGACGACCTCCACGCCATTAAATACCTCCCACTAAAGCTAAAAGGGCCAGCTCGGCACTGGCTAAACAGCTGCCTGAAAATTCCATAGGCAGCTGGGAGGACTTGGAAGAGGCCTTCCTCGATAAGTTCCGAGGAACATATGTCCGGCCACCGGATGCCGATGACCTAAGTCACATTGTCTAGCAGCCCGGAGAATCAGCCAGGGAGCTCTGGACTCGGTTCTTAGTCAAAAAGAACCAAATCGTCGACTGTCCGGACGCGGAAGCCCTTGCGGCTTTCAGACACAGTGTCCGGGATGAATGGCTTGCACGCCACCTCGGCCAAGAAGGACCTAAATCCATGACAACCCTCACTGCTCTGATGACCCGCTTTTGCGTGGGAGAAGACAGCTGGCTCGCTCGTAAAAGCAACAGCACCAGCGACCCGGGCACCTCAGAAATCCGAGACGGCAACGGCAAGCCACGATGAAGCAAATACAACAGTCGCAAAGATGATGAAAGATCACGCGACACAGCGGTCAACGCCGGATTCAGCAATCATAAGCCCGGTCAGCGGAAGAAGCCATTCAAGGCGAATCGAGACGAACCATCCAACCTGGACACGATATTGGACCAACCCTACCAGATTCATGGCCACCCCGATAAACCAGCTAATCATACCAACATAAACTGCTGGGTCTTTAAACAGGCCGGCAAGCTCAACGCCGAACACAGGGGGACGAGACCACCAAGCGACAGGGATGACGGAAAGGTTCACCAACGAAACACCGGGGGTCAGAAGCAATCTCCACCCGAGGATCAACAACTCCTAGAGCGGAAATAGCAACCCAGCTTCCGCCGCCTACTCTGTACACCTACAAAGTTTGTACCGCGCATACATCATTACGCACTCAAGATACCATGGGCATTGGCGGAAGCACAATACGGACAAGCCTGCAAGCACTCCAGTAACCTTTTTTTTATTATTTACTTCCTTTTTATTTCTTCCTTTGCTATCCTTTAAAAACAGGTGACGAATAGGATAAACATCTGAAACTGGCTCTATCGGAGTCCGGATCCGTTCACTCACCTAAGGGGCTATTTCCGTCAAGGATTCCCCCCACCGAGGACTGGCGGCGCAGACGTGCGACAGGAGGTCCAAAATAACTTTTTGTAGACCGCACTCTCTATTTCTCGAGCCTGTACTATGCGTGTTCCTCCGCCTCCAACCCCGAGCATGTCAAATAGCCGGGAGGATGGCTTATATATATATCATAAGTAATCATTGGCATATCGCTCAGTTCCCAGTAAACAAATATCCGAACTAACCATCCGCATTGTTTCCCAAACAAATATGGCTCCTACGGTTATTTTACAGAAATACCTTGGCATAACCTGCCAGGGGCTCGGTGTGGGAACAAATGAGTTGCCACTAAAAGTCCGAACAACTCTATAGCATACTTTAGCGTCGCAAGTTTGGCCTTATATGCATTAGCTCCGAATCATTGTCTTGGGTCAATAGTTGGGTCGCCCGGCTCCTGTGCTTGCTACCCTACGTTTTGCTCTATCGGCTAGGGTAGTAAAGGGAGAACTACTGCGATTGTGCCCTGGTCTAAACCGGACGAGCACCTCAGTAGAGAAAGCCGAAAACTGACTGTCATGATGCGGCGTTAGCTGGTCAACCACTTCACGACGTCTTGGAATCTTTAGCGATTCTCCGTGTCACACGAGGGATCTTTTTCAGATCAAATATGTAAGGCACCATACGCCGCATACATACCAGGGGCTATGTCGCAACCCCACCATAAAACTCCTATGGCTAAGTGAAAGTGTTAACACCTTATAGTCCGATTGCCTGGTTCGCCGCATTATCATCTCCTTCATGGACCAAGACGTTGGATAAAGAGTGATTAAATGCTTTTCCAAACATCCCCGTACTTCCTACGGGGGGGCTGAAGCCGACGACTAGAAAACTTTCAGATTATATTAAAACGGTCGCACAGGAGGAATTCAAGCTTTCGAGCAAAACATAAAAATAGATTAATTATAAAATTGCTTTCACAATTATCATACACCTCACTCGAACATTATGTCTTTCGAGCATTGACCTTCTATTAAACGGGCGACCTCTAGGACGTCTTCAAAATAATGCTCCGGTTTCGGACAGTCCTTGCCTTTGGGTGGACCCTTCATCGCAACATCGATGGCCTTCATCTTCCCCCAGAACGTCTTGACTGGGGAAAAAGCCATCCGTGCACCCTCAATGCACGTTGACCGCTTCACAGCGTCGATACGCGGCACTGCGTCAACAAGCCTTTGCACCAAACCGAAAATAGCTATTCGGAACAGGCTCGGTTGGCCACAACCGGATTATGACACCCTTCATGGCAGCGCTGGATATCCTATGAAGTTCGGCCCATTGGGACATTTGTTCATTGAGCAACAGGGGGCGCTTTCATGCGCCAAACTGCGACCAAAAAAAGCTTCTCCATTGCATACCCATCTCGCGCTTGGTAATACTGCGCTGCATCGGAAGAACTCTTCGGCAAGTCCAAGAACTCATCCGGAGAACTCCACAGTTGGTTAAGCTGGGCATAGTTCGGGTCACCGAATTTAGTTTGCAGCAGAAATGGCTTTCCAGCCGCAATCTCCCTCGCCTGTCAAACCTCCTCACGGGCTGCTCTGGATTCCGACCGCGCTTCTCTCGCCTCTTGTAAGGCCTTGTCCAGATCAGCCGTTAAGGCTTTACTCTCCTTCTCCAGAAATTCACAGCGGCCGGTAGCATTCTCCAGTTCGAGCGTCATCATGGATATCTTCTCCTCATCTTGGTGCCGTGTAGCTTGTTCGACTTTTAATTCAGCCGATGCCTTTTCGGCAGCAGCATTACTACACCGGGCCTGCTCCTTGGCCCGGGCCAGCTCCGCTCGAAGAACTTCAACGACGGCAGCACCATTTGCAGCCACGCATATTCTAGCATAAAAATTATAGCATCATGCCTATACCACAAAAATGTATGGGGATTGTCCCGAATACATACCTTGCGACTCGTCAAGACGCATATTGATCAAAGCAAGATCATCCCCTGCCACATCAAGCTTCCGCTGCAACTCGGCAATTTCCATAGTCCGGGAAGCGGCCAAGGGGAAGCAGCCTGTGTTCAAAGTTGATCAGGTTAGTCCTCAAACGATCCTTTTCGATCCTCCGTTTTGCTTCCCAGTGGAAGCCAAGCCGAGTATCAGGGGCTACTACCTATACACAGGCGCATCTTTGCAAAAAAAACATAGCCAAAAAATTATGTCACAAACCTCGAAGCCCTTAAGTAGGCTCATGAAGGCTTCATTTAATCCGCTCTTCGCGGACGAAATCTTTTCAATCACCGTACCCATCAAGGTACGCTGTTCCCCCGAGACAGATGCTTTCCGCAACATGTCCCGCAACATATCCGGAGTCCCCGGGTCTCCGGAAGCTGCTCCAAGAGCACAATCATCCTTCGAAGGAATCTGTTCACCCGTCTCCAAAATCACTGTCGGCTGTGAACCAGATAGTCCGGGGCCTTTGTTATCATCAGCCCCGGAATCCCGGATGGTCGGAGGTCCACCTTCGGGTACTGCCTCTTTTGTCCCCTGGTCTAAAGGGACCCTCCGCGATGACACTTCAGAGTCATCCGCCTTATTGGACGAGGAGGTTGGAGGAGGCGTCTCGCTCTCCATCATCTCTGGGAGGAGACTCCCCGAAGAAGAGGATCGCCCAGAAAAATTCTGTGCCGACCTGTAAAAATGCATAAATGCGTTACGTATATCTTCGGTAACAACAACGGAGCGGGACGCTATCAAAGTACTCCGGATTCTCTTACGGTTTGGCCGAGGGCTTGTCCCCTTGTTGGAGCTGTTCAACGGCGTCGCTTTCCAAACCCAAGCCGCTCGACGGTGGCATCTTGCCCTTTTTGGTAGACCGCCCCTCCCAATCTTCGGAGGCGGCCCTTTTCCTCCTGCTTGGAGAAGGGATACTAGGTCCTTTTCCGCCTCCGTCTTCGGGCGAGGAAAGGTCAATTTCTCCGAACTCAGTGTCCGACTTATCTCCGGAACCAAGGTCATCTTGGGTCTTCTCGCCCTCCCCCACCGGTGCCTGGTATGGCGCCGAGGCCAGCATCCTTGTTAACACGGGAGTGGCTGAGTCTTCGGGAAGGGGAGCCGGACACCTAATCCATTCCACCTTCTTTATCCAGCCTTGAAAAGGGATGATACTATTGGTATCTTGCCACTGGGGTGTCCGGATGGTTACAGTCTAGGCCGACATCTTCGGTGGTGTCCGGCCATTGCCTTCGTTTCCCGAAGAATAATCTCCACATTCCTTCGTGCGTAGTGCCGAAGAAGTGCTCAAGAGTCCGCGGCCCCTCTGGATTGAACTCCCACAGGCGGAGAGGCCGTCGCTGGCACGGCAGGGTTCGACGAACTAGCATTAGTTGAATGACATTGTCTATGTCGATGTCCTTCTCAATGAGGCTTCGGATGCGACTTTCCAGAGTTCGCACCTCGTTCGTTGATCCCCAATCCAACCCCTTGTTAATCCACGATGCAAGCTGAGTTGGGGGGCCGGATCGAAATACAGGCGCAGTTGCCAACTTGGAGCCACGGGGCTCGCTGATATAGAACCACCCCTGCTGCCACAGATTGGAGGATTTGGCAAAGGATCCTTTCAGGCAAACGGCGCTAGCAAGCTTGCTCATTGAAGCACCACCGCACTCGGCCTGCTGCCCCTCTATCACTTGCGGCTTCACATAGAAGGTCTTGAGCCACAAACCGAAGTGCGGGGGAGTCCGGAGGAAGGCTTCGCATGTGACGATAAACGCCGAGATAAGAAGAATAGAGTCCAGGGCCAGATCGTGAAAATCTAGTCCGTAATAGAACATGAGCCCCCGGACGAAGGGGTTAAGTGCAAACCCTAGCCCGCGAAGGAAGTGGGACACGAACACGACCCTCTTGCCGGATCTGGGGGTGGGAATAACCTGCCCCTCGGCGGGAAGCCGATGGTGGATTTCCGCGGTCAAATACCTTGCCGCCCGAAGCTTTGCAATATCTCCCTCCGTGACAGAAGAAGCTACCCACCGGCCTTGACGGCTGGATCCGGACATAATTGGGGCTTGTGGTGACCGAAACTCGGGTGGTGAAGCTCGAGATAGCAGGGTCCGGGGGAGAAGCAAGCGTGGAAGGAAAAGACAGGTCTGTACCCCTATATATATAAAGGCTGCGAATATCAAACGTCTCCTTTCAGGCCTCGAAAACTTGCTTGTTTCCAAGGAGTTGTACCCAAGCGACGGTTGGGTTACCCACGTCCGGGTTGACAGGAATCCCTTAAAAAGGAAGAACGATCTCCGCTTGGATAAGACATGCCAATAAAACCGCATCTTGAGACGTGGGGCAACGGGCCAGCTAAAACGGTTCGCAAATAATGGCCGAAGCAGGTGTGACGTCATATTACCAAAAATTGTCGGGGGATTGGACTCGTGAAATATTATATCCTCTGCAGTTGTGTATACAAGTTCGGATACAATCAATACATCTGAAGACTATCTTGGAGTTCGGAAAAAGGGTAACCCGCCTTGCAATGCCGAAGACAATCTGCGCGCCGGACTCCTCGTCATTGAAGCCAGGTTCAGGGGCTACTGAGGGAGTCCTGGACTAAGGGGTCCTCGGGCATCCGACCCGTTATCCATTGGACCAGACTGATGGGCTGTGAAGACATGATGGCCGAAGACCGTACCTGTGTCCGGATTGGACTCTACTTGGCGTGGAAGGCAAGCTTGGCGACCGATTATGAAGATTCCTTCTTATGTAACCGACTCTATGTAAACCCTAGATCCCCCCGGTGTCTATATAAACCGGAGGGGTTAGTACGGAAAGGATATACATTACCATAGTCATACATGCTAGACTTCTGGGGTTTAGCCATTACGATCTCGTGGTAGATCAACTCTTGTAACACTCATATTCATCAAGATCAATCAAGCAGGAATTAGGGTATTACCTCCATAGAGAGGGCCCGAACCTGGGTAAACATCGTATCCCCCGTCTCCTGTTACCATCGATCCTAGACGCACAGTTCGGGACCCCCTACCCGAGATCCGCCGGTTTTGACACCGACATAGGGCGCTACAGCTATTATTTAGCAGCAGCGCGTTTCTAAACAAGCGTTGTAGCTAAAATACTTAGTAGTAGCGCCTCTTTCTCTACCAACGCTACCACTATCATCACATAGTAGTAGCGCCCTATTTTCTCCCCACGCTACAACTAGGTAAATAGAAATAAAAAATAAAAAAAGGAGTCAGATGCAATATTCATGGAAATCAAGACAAGTCCAGTGCAAATAAACCAAATTCAAAGAACCATCTCACAAGCATTAACGACAATACCACATTTAATATAACCACACAATCTCACAAACTCATATATAGTAGTCAACAATGCATGGATAGATCATAGTTGATAAGTCTACTAGGTAGTCATACTAGCATATATATGGTTCAGCAGCCACACGCATGCATGGATAGATCTCACAAGCATATGTAGTTCTAGATGATATCGATGATGACCATCATCCTCAAGCCTGGGCGGTGGGTGTTCCTGATAGTAATTAGGATTGTCTATCCAACATGAAGATTCTTGCCGACGAGGAAGCTCTTCCACCCAACCGAGTTGAAGTGTGTGCGACCGTCCGTGTCCACGCCGTACGCACAAGTGGTGACGGAGCCCCTCGCGGTAAGGCGTATTCCAGCAGAGCCTTCTTCATCAGGCTTGATACCGCAACTCTCAGATATGCTCTTTGGCAATTTCTGAATAAGAAAAACATATCAATTAATAAGTAGCCTCACACATTCTACACTATCAAAAGACAGTACTACATTTCTACACTAAGTATAACAATAAAGCTTATATATCATCGGATTCACTAAGCATATATACCATCCGATTCACTAAGCATATAGATCATCGGATTTACTAAGCATATAAGATTCACTAAGCATATATATCATCGGACTCTACACTAAGTATAACAATAAAGCATATCATCAAATTACTACAGTAAATGCAACATACCATGATATGCCGATCAACCATGGTACTTGTCAGGCGGGTCACGAATGGCACCCCGATGAAGTCAGCACGTGGCAGAATGATGTCCCATAGGTTGCACACCTCCTCCTTGCTCAACCTCATTCTTTGAGCAACGATGCTTCACTAAGTGGGTTGTCATCATCCTCATCATCCTCATCATCTTCGTCATCTTCTGCTTTGTTGACATAAATCATGGCCAACTTGGGTCTTTCTACTCTGAAGGAGAAGCTGATAAACTCACCACCGGTGATACGCATGTGGGCGATGAAACAGACCCATCCATCTCCTCCCACCTGCGTCATATTTCGTCCTTTCTCGACCTCCATAGTGTAGGGGCCCCCAGGAGCCTCAAAGGTCATAGAGTCTCCGGTCAGCTTGTTGAATTCTGACCTCACATTGCATGGGACGATCTGTGTACAAAAAGCAAAATGATATATACACGATGCATTAATGCCAATAACACTAAAAACAAAATAGTGGTTACTAGTTTCATATAATTTATTACCGCCGCATGAAGAAAACTAGACTCGAAGTAGATGCCGAACAGCGTGCCAGTTGCAAGGCTGCTGGCGCACCTTGACTTGCACCGTCGACATGGTGGTGGTGGTGGTGGTGCCATTTCCCTAAAGCAATATGATTAAAGGATTAACGATCCAAAAATTAAACATAAAGTTTTCAATACACATCAGGTTTTGAATAATATACACATCACGTTCACATCATAGAGAATACACATCAGGCTCACATGGCAAGCAAAATAACTACTAAATTGTAGTTCAGTTCAGACAATAACTTAATAGAGATCATGTAACCCAAACAGAACCTAATAATAATATAAATGGCATATTGCCATTATTGTGCAAGCAGACAAGCAAAAGTAGTTCAATCGAGAGAGAGAACCCCTCTCTAAACCCTAGAACACTAGGCACCGCCGCCGCCGCCACTAAACAAAAGCCAAGGCAGGACGAGAGAGAGAACCCCTCTCTAAACCCTAGAACACTAGGCACCGCTACCGCCGCCACTAAACAAAAGCCAAGGCAGGACGAGAGAGAGAACCCCTCCCTAAACCCTAGAACACTAGGCACCGCCGCCATTGCCACTGCTCCAGGGACAGCAGCCACGGAAGAAGAAACCAAGCCTCCGCCCTTCTGCTGCCCTTAATCCCCCTCGCTCAGGTCAGTTCACTCGCTCCCTTCTGCTGCCCTCAATCGCCCCCCCCTCCCGCCTCTACCCGCTTCCTTTTCTGTCTCCTGGATTCGACCATGTTTGGCTGACCAAACTTGTGCATCTGGATTAGTTCCTCACCTAACCCCTCTCTCTACTCTCACCTAACCCCTCTCACCTAACCCCTCTCTCTACTTTTCTGTCTCTTCTGTCCAAGCGAAACATGCACTCGAGGATACAAAATTGACCAGTTGTTGTGTTCTTAATTCTCCTAGGCTAGGCCATATTTAGCACCAGCTAGAACACACAAGCTGCAGGAGCCGGCCAACATAGTCGCACCAGTCTAAATCAACCACACCTTGTATACATCTAGTATGATCACCTAACCCAGCCACCTTACTTGACACCCCCGATAAGATAACAATTCGGCAGGACTACACGGCGAAGCTGTCAGACTTCGGGTTGGCCAAGGAGGGCCTGTCGGGGGATGACACGCACGTGTCCACCCGGGTGATGGGCACCCACACGGCTACGCGGCGCCGGAGTACATCCTCACGGGTCACCTCACAAGCGCCGTCGGGGCCGCAAGCAGAACCTCATCGACTGGGCCCGGCCCTACCTGCGGTGGCCGGAGCCTAGCTAGCTAGTGGTGGCACGCGCAGGGAGGAGGAGATCGAGGGGGACTTACGGGGCTGGAGCATCGGAGGAGGCGAGAGGCGACCATGCGTGGTGGCGGCGCACGGCGCCGTCGACGGGGGTGAGGCGGCCGGGGAGGAACCCTAACTGCGGCGGCGTCGTCGGGCGGAGGGGATCGATAATGTGAGAGTGAGGGGGTGGGGGCGCTCGGGCCAGTTTTCTTTTCCTCTATTAGTAGCGATGGGTAGACGCCGGCGCTACTGCTAAGCCCACCAGCTGTAGCGCCCGTTCGAAAAAAAGCTACAGGTAAGTGGGCTAGCGTTTTTGCCCTGCAGCCCATGTAATAGCAGCGCGGCCCAAGCTAACAAACGCTGCTGTTATTTAGTACTAGTAGCGTGGGGTCATAAACAGGCGCTACTGGTAAACTTCTATCTATAAGCATTTTCCTAGTAGTGTTGTCATCTAACACAACTCATTACGGGCAGTAAAAAGAAGGCTACAGTGTTCTTACTTACCATCCTGTAGTTCACTGTTGTCTTGCATAAAGTGTAAACAAATAGTTCAATTGACATCTTTTGACCCATTTTAGTAACAATCTTTATCAGTTTCCTCACTTGATGCTGGTTCATGAATATCTCATTGCCCCATGCGCAGAAAGGGTCAAAGTGTGAATCTTTGGCAATGATATATGTACCTAAAAGCACCAAGTTAATATTAGAAGCTAAACAACAATTGAAAAATGATGTAGTACAACATTCCATTCATCCCATTATATAAGATTTTATAACATATATATCTAGACATCATCAGAACATTAAGGTAACACTCTTCCTTGTTGCTATGTAGCCTGTGATTGCATATTTAGTCATTCAGTACAATGCATGTTGCTAAACAACAATTGAAAAACGAAAAGGCATGTTAACTGCAATATCCTTAACAGCAACCAAATATCGTAATTCATAGTGGTATTGTTGAAACTGTTATTGATGAAATTGAACTGCACAGATAATAGTTGCACATATAGAGCATCACATTGTGAAGAAATAAAATAAACAAGTCATAAGGACATCTCTAGGCGATCCTTAAAAAGTTAAAGGACTAAAACCCTTAGTGGATATATATATACTCCAGCAATTTTTGGCCTTTTCTAGTCGATCCCCTAAACTTAAGGTTGTAAACTTCAATTTGATCAAGTTCAAAGCAGGTTCAACCGAAAGTAGCATGCATTCAAACATAAACATAGATTGTTTTGCATAACCGAACATAAAACATAAATTTAAACTAAGCTAAACTACTTTCGGTCGAAGTAGAGGTCGAGCCAATCCTTCCCCGTCATGTACGGTGTACCGCGAGCCGAGTCCGGGCCAGTACCGTCGTCGGGGTCGTTGGGGAAGGCACTCCTCCACTCGTCGACGTCGATCTCCTCATCCTGGGCGCCCACCTCGACACCCTCCATGCCGCCGTCACCGCCGCCTCCGACCTTGTCATCAGAGGAGAGCGCGATAACCTCGCCACCCTCCGCGTCGCCATCCTTGCCGCCTTCGACCTCGTCATCAGAGGAGAGCACGATCACCTCGCCGCCCTCCGCGCCGGCAAAGATCGCCCACTCCGCCTCCATGAGCTCCAGGTGTTGCCGGCGGAGCTCTTGCATGTAGGCCTCGTCGGCGGCCTCGGCCTCGAGACGCTCCCACGCCTCGCGGTCCTCCCGTGCCATAGCCGAGCTCACCACCCTTGGCTCCGGCGGAACGAGGTGGACCAGACGTGTGCCAAAGGGGAAATTGAGCCTAGCTGCCACGCCGTGGTAGCGGACCTGCCAGCGGTCGTACTCCATGGCCGCGAGCTCGGCCGTGTGGAAGCTAGCGAGCCACCGGCGGGTGTGGGTCTCTCGATCTATAATCTCGGCGACCCACGTCCCCCACCGCCGCTGCCGGACCCCGAGGTAGGACTTTGTCGGCTGCCGGGTCCGGGGGAGGACGGGGAAGTCCTCGAACCAGCGTAGGGGTGCGGCGGCGGGCGGATCGGGGGACCGGCGACGGCGGATTAGGCCCGCGGAGTACGACGGGGACACCTCGACGGCCACCTCGCCGGCGTCGGGCGAAAAGGCCGCGATAAACCTCTTTTTGGCCATTGGATACCCGAGCTCCCCGGCACACAGGCAGAAGTTGAGGATGGAGGCGCCGGCGATGGCGGCGACCTAGTAATGGTTTTGAGGGTTGTGTGTGTCTGTGTGAGCGGAGGTTGTGTTTGAGGAAATACTGCGGCAACTGAAAATTTTACTAGGCGGGAGTAACAAGGTGGGGCTACTGAAAATTTGGATCAAGGGCGAGCAGATATTTTTGAGATTGCGAGGGATGCAGAGGCGGGAGTAAAATGCCGGGGCTACTGAAAATTTGAATCAAGGGACTGAAGCAGAGTGGGATGCAGAGGCGGGAGTTTTGGGGGAGCGAGCTAGTGTGCTTGACACGCCGGCTGTGGACTGTAGCCGACGCACCTTCTCGCATAAGCCATAGGCGTACTATACACCGACGGTGCTCCAAGATATTTAGTACTAGATCTCACACGGTTGGTGAGAAAAAACTGTGTGGGATCTACTTGATTTGAATTACAAAATGGGGTCACAGCGGCAATGGACGGTGTTTGAATTGCTAGACCTTTTATCTGCAGTGAACATGCAATTGTATGTGTGTCGTAAAAGAATTGGAATTATTCAGGGTTCGTTTGGACATTTCATACATTAAACTGGTTTTCTAGCCATTTCAGGTGCACAATTCAAAATTAAACTACATGCACATGCTCCAGTGCATACAAATTGGTTGAAAAATCAAATCTGTGTCCTTCAGTGCATGCTTAGGTCCCATGGAAGAAATGGGAATGAATTTTTCAAGGTTCGTTTAGCCTTGTTTATACATTAACTGGGTTTTCTAGGCATTTTATGTGCATAGTTCAAATTTTAACTACAAGCACATGCTCCAATGCACTAAAGTTGGTTGAAAAATCACATTTGTGTCCTTGGGTGAATTTCTAGGTCCCATGCAAGAGATGGGAATGGATTTCAAACACCATGGCATTGTTGATTGCCAGCAAAACGTTGAGATACATGGTTTTTAAATTCTAGTAAATCCAAAACTCATCTGAAATTCATGAAACTTGGCATGCTATCATGGAGCAGCATCAACATGCCGTGGTGAAAATTTTGTCCCATTTGGGGCAGGTTTGGTATGAGCTTCTCACAAACCAGACCTTCTCACAACAAGCATGATGGTTTCGATAGGGAACGTACCACCTTTGGGGACGAGACGATATCCGTTGCCTCTTATTGCTTTCAAAAAAATTCTAGTGTCAATATAGAACAACAGGAGTGTTGTGTTCAATCTTGGAATTTTTCGGGGTTCGTTTGGCCTTTTTTCATACATTAACTGGGTTTTCTAGGCATTTTATGTGCATAATTCAAATTTGAACTACAAGCACATGCTCCAGTGCATATAAATTGGTTGAAAAATCACATGTGTGTCCTTGGGTGAATTTCTAGGTCCCATGCAAGAGATGGGGATGAATTTCAAACACCAGGGCACTGTTGATTGCCGGCAAAACGTTGAGATGCCTGGTTTTTAAATTCTAGTAAATCCAAAACTCGTCTAAAATTCATGAAACTTGGCATGCTATCATGGAGCGGCATCAACATGCCGTGGTGAAATTTTTGTCTCATTTGGGGCAGGTTTGGGTATAAGCTTCTCACAAATACGAGCTTCTCACAACAAGCATGATGGTTTCGATAGGGAACGTACCACCTTTGGGGACGAGACGATATCTGTTGCCTCTTATTGCTTTCAAAAAATTTCTAGTGTCAACATAGAACAACAGGAGTGTTGTGTTCAATCTTGGAATTTTCCGGGGTTCGTTTGGCCTTTTTTATACATTAACTGGGTTTTCTAGGCATTTTATGTGCATAATTCAAATTTGAACTACAAGCACATGCTCCAATGCACCAAAGTTGGTTGAAAAATCACATGTGTGTCCTTGGGTGAATTTCTAGGTCCCATTCAAGAGATCAGAATGATATTCAAACACCATGGCATTGTTGATTGCCGGCAATTCGTTGAGATGTCTGGTTTTTAAATTCTAGTAAATCCAAAACTCGTCTGAAATTCATGAAACTTGGCATGCTATCATGGAGCAGCATCAACATGCCGTGGTGAAAATTTTGTCCCATTTGGGGCAGGTTCGGGTATAAGCTTCTCACAAACCAGAGCTTCTCACAACAAGCTTGATGGTTTTGATAGGGAACGTACCACCTTTGGTGACTGGACGATATCCGTTGCCTCTTATTGCTTTAAAAAAAATCTAGTGTCAACATAGAACAACAGGAGTGTTGTGTTCAATCTTGGAATTTTTCGGGGTTCCTTTGGCCTTTTTATACATTAACTGGGTTTTCTAGGCATTTTATGTGCATAATTCAAATTTGAACTACAAGCACGTGCTCCAATGCACTAAAGTTGGTTGAAAAATTACATGTGTTTCCTTGGGTGAATTTCTTGGTCCCATGCAAGAGATGGGAATGAAATTCAAACACCAGGGCACTCTTGATTGCCCGCAAAACATTGAGATGCCTAGTTTTTAAATTCTAGTAAATCCAAAACTCGTCTGAAATTCATGAAACTTGGCATGCTATCATGGAGCGGCATCAACATGCCATGGTAAAATATTTGCACGTTTGGGGCAGGTTCTGGTATAAGCTTCTCACAAACTAGAGCTTCTCAAAACAAGCATGATGGTTTCGATAGGGTACGTCCCACCTTTGGGGATGAAACGATATCCATTGCCTCTTATTGCTTTCAAATATTTTCTAGTGTCAACATAGAACAACAGGAGTGTTGTGTCAATTTTTGTGATTTTTCGGGGTTCGTTTGGACATTTTTATGCATTAACTGGGTTTTCTAGGCATTTTTTGTGCATAATTCAAATTTGAACTACAAGCACATGCTCCAATGCACTAAGGTTGGTTGAAAAATCTAATATGTGTCCTTGGGTGAATTTCTAGGTCCCATGCAAGAGATGGGAATGAAATTCAAACACCAGGGCAGTGTTGATTGCCGACAAAAAATTGAGATGCCTGGTTTTTAAATTCTAGTACATCCAAAACTCGTCTGAAGTTCATGAAACTTGGCATGCTATCATGGAGCGGTATCAACATGCCGTGTTAAAAAAATTGTCCCATTTGGGGCAGGTTCAGGTATATGCTGCTCACAAACCAGAGCTTCTCACAACAAGCATGATGGTTTCGATATGGAACGTCCCACCTTTGGGGATTAAACGATATCCATTGCCTCTTATTGCTTTCAAAAAAATTATCATGTCAACATAGAACAACAGGACTGTTGTGTCAATTTTTGGAATTTTTCTGGGTTCGTTTGGACATTTTTATGCATTAACTGAGTTTTCAATGCATTTTTGTGCATAATTCAAATTTGAACTACATGCACATGCTCCAGTGCATATAAATTGGTTGAAAAAACAAATTTGTGTCCTTGGGTGCATGCTTAGGTCCCATGCAAGAAATGGGAATGAATTTCAAACACCAGGGCACCGTTGATTGCCGGCAAAACATGGAGATGCCTCGTTTTTAAATTCTAGTAAATCCAAAACTCGTCTGAAATTCATGAAACTTGGCATGCTTGCATGGAGTGGCATCAACATGCCGTGGTAAATTGTTTGTCCCTTTTGGGGCAGGTTTGGGTATATGCTTCTCACAAACCAGAGCTTCTCACAACAAGCATCATGGTTTCAGTAGGGAACGTCCCACCTTTGGGGATGAAACGATATCCACTGCCTCTTATTGCTTCCAAAAAATTTCTCGTGTCAACATAGAACAACAGGAGTGTTGTGTCAAATTTTGTGATTTTTCAGGGTTCTTTTGGACATTTTTATGCATTAACTGAGTTTTCAATGCATTTATGTGCATAATTCCAATTTGAACTACATGCACATGCTCCAGTGCATATAAATTGGTTGAAAAATCAAATATGTGTCCTTGGGTGCATGCTTAGGTCCCATGCAATAAATGGGAATGAATTTCAAACACCAGGGCACCGTTGATTGCCGACAAAACATTGAGATGCCTGGTTTTTAAATTCTAGTAAATCCAAAACTCGTCTGAAATTCATGAAACTTGGCATGCTATCATGGAATGGCGCCCGACATGATGTGGTATTTTTCATGTCCATTTTGAGAGAAGGCACACTCGAATAATGACAGCCAACAAATGCATTTTGAAAAAATAGGTGCCACTTAATATCTCAAACGTTTGTAAAATTCAAAATGTGTGTGTTTTGTTAACCATTCACGTGACGCCACGTGTCTTGGTTTTAATGGCTGTAGGAGGTGCCGTGCGGACAGCTGCTTGACCTTGACTGAACGGGAGGCGTGCGAGCGCAGTCCGGTGTGCAGGCTGACCGAGAGGCGTGCAAGCTATCCTCCAATGCGTAGGTTCACCGGGAAGTGTGCGAGCTTTACGCTACGCAGGCTCACTGGGAAGCGAGCCCTTTGACTTCCATGGCCGCCCGCCTACCTCTCCATCAATGGCGCCCGAGCCGCTGTTTAATATGGGCGGCCTTACTGTTCGCCTCTCATCCCCCCCCCCCCCCCCCCGCAGACCTCCACCGCCATGGCGCTGAATGATCATCTGCCACTAGTCTTCAAGTTTGGTGAAGTCGACTCCGAGCCGGAGAAGATAGAAATAAGGAGGAATGGGGCCTCGTGGACATGGCCCAGAACGAGCTGGCCACGGCGGTTGCTGCCCCCGCTCCCGTCCCAGCTCCCATCCACGCGCCCGCGCCAGCGACCATCCCTGTAGCATTGACGGGCTGGTCGCCAAGCACCATCGCAGAGCTGGAAGCCGCGGGCGTCAGCAAGGTCTCCGCGGACCCACGAGCTCATGTACATGCCAGCGCCAGCGCCTGTGCCCGTGCGCGCCCCTCCACCCACCGTGTCGCCGGCCCCCGTGCGTTTGGCTCCATCCTCCGCGCCCGTGCGCGCCCCTCCACCCACCGCGGCGCCGTCCCCCGTGTGTTTGGCTGCACCCGCCGCGCCCGTGCCCGTGCGCCCCCCCCTCAGCGGCATGGGACGCTGCCGTCGACCACTACCTCTCAGCGGCGCCAGTTGCCGTCCTCCCGCTACCCGCCCGTCGATCGCGCGACGACATGATGTTTGATTTACAAGTGAAGAACATTTTGTGCTGCCTTGAAGACTTCAACAACGGCGTCCCGGAGGACGACAACGACAATGACGGCGCGGCACGCCGCCTCCGCCGCCGCCGGAAATAGTTTTTTCGGGTTTAATACTGTATCTCGAATTCTCGATCATATGAATATAAATTCGCAGTGTGACTGAATGAAAGATATGGTATGAACAAACTTTCCTTTTTCTCTCTTAATGTACAGACTTATCAAATGATTTTATTTTGAAAAAATGTCAATGGTTTTTAAATATAAAACACTCATCGCAAATGTTTTAGTTAGAACACCCGTATGCAAACCGCAGCTTCCCTAGGAAGCCAAGGGAAAATGTGTCGAGCAGGATTTCTGCATCCCTTCAACGCAAACGGTTGTTTTGCATGACCCGTGTGCAACCACGTACAAATAATTGGGTAAGATTTTCATATCTGTCATTTTGGGTATGTTGCCATTTCTCAAACTGGAAAGATTGACATTTGTTTATCTAGTAACATTGCCATTTGTCAACCTTGTAACACTGCGATTTGTCAAAGTATGCAGCTACAAATCACTAGCACTATCTAATTGTTGCAACTAAAATCACTAGCACTGGTCATATGGACACCACTAGCAGGCGTGAGTTCATGGACGCATATGCAAATGTACCATTGATTACATACAACAAGTCATCAACCCACAACGACAACGAGGATACACGTTGGATTATAGATCATTTCCAACAAAACATTCTAGTAAAGGTTTTTCTCACACAACAAATAACAAAGCGATGAAATGAACTTCAGCTCAACCACTCATCGGCGTTGGAAATGCTTGCTTTGAACCAGAAGTGATTCTCTGGGAAGGGCCAACTATTGTCAATCTCGAGACCAACGCAGGACTGATCATCCAGGCTGAAGCGGCCTATTTCAATAGCCATATTGGGACGGTAGGGAAGCATAGTAATGTCTGAGGTATAGATACAGTTGCTTCTCATAAATGGTAGTAATATTGTGTCAACAGCAGCTGGATCACCTTCCACCATCATTGGATAGTTTTGTCCAAGGAAGAGCGAGTTTCCTCCAAGACTTTCAATATTGAACCAGGGAGAAGGTGTTGGCGCTAGTACACCAGTATCCATCCCGAATACCCTACAACTGATGTTGGAATAGGTCCAGAGAGTGTGACCATATACGAGACAACACCTGCTTCCTTAGTAACATCAGCAGTGCCCCGTATACAGACAAGAAGAGGTGATCCATCGGAATAAGTTGCCAGGCGCCACTGAGTATATGGGTCCTGCTCGTCCTCATGCTCGTGAATAAAATTTTCAAGTATAGGTGGTGGAATGTTCACAGGACCTTGGAAACATAAGAAGGTTAATTAGTAAAGGGAAACTAGCTAACCCGCATGCATGTGGATGAAACAATTATAATTACGGTGAAAAGACAAACGTACCAAAATCATGAGGATTCCATGCAAAAACAGTGCCACGAGTGGTGGCAGCAAACACAAGACCCTCGTATTGAATTGCATCACAGTACTCATCCGTGTATAGAAACTGATTTTTGAGCAATATCCATCGAGTCAAACCATGAAGGACGGCAACAAGCTTGTCGAAGATAGTGACAACATAAGCATTCCTATAACCCCAAGAGCGGTTGGGAACTCGACAAATTGCTATCTTCGTAGACGACAGTCAGCATGATCGTATTTGAACTCACGTAGAATACCGGTGTACTCAACCTCTAGGCACTCGTCTGAGATTTTTCAAAGTGGAACCCGGTGACGAGTGTACACATTCACAAGTTCCCACTCGCAGTTGTACCCAATATAAACAACCCAATCTCCATTTGTGCCTGCCCAAGCCTTGCTCTCAAGCGATGGCATCTTAACATCATACGTATCATTATCAAGCGGCATCAACTTACACAAGGCGAGGCTTCCCTCATCCCAGCGCCAGTCAACAGGGTCACGACAAAGAAGATAGGGGAGATCAAACCGCTCCTGATCCCTTGGGTTCCTTGTAATGATGTTATTAGTTGAGTCGAGAATGGTATTGAACGAACCTGCCATGCTAGCCGAGGTGATGACGTCGCACCGATCAATGAGTTCCTCCACCGCGTCATCATTCAGATCGGGGCAAGAATAACGGGGTCGTTTCTGTCTTGTTCCCTCCATGGAGAAGACGGTCAAACAATGGCAGAAGGAAGGGTGAAGGCAAATGGAGGAGGGAGGAAGAGCTAGCGTGCGACATCAGTTCAAATCGAGAGGGAAAGGCGAAGAGTCGGTGGACGGTTGTCACGGTACATGAAGAGGCACCTGGGGAGCGAACGGTTGCCACAGAGGTCACACACTAACGACAAGGGCCGAGTGAACCGCATGCAATCCCATCGCAGAACACACACGTCTTGTTAAGTTGAACCATTTCTGTACTCTTGTGTCAACGGAAACAGTTCATCCGAGTGAACCGCATGTCGTATATCCCACACACCTTGATCTGGCTGGCCATTTCTTTTGTGTTGCCTAATCACAAATAGTTCATCTGAGTGAACCGTATGCTGTATAGCACACACACCTTCATCTGGCTGCCCGTTTCTTTTGTGTTGCCTAATCACAAGCAGTTCATCCGAGTGAACCGTATGTTGTATATCGCACACGCCTTCATCTGGCTGCCCGTTTCTTGAACTGAACCGTATGCCCTTCATCGCACATGCAACTAAAACCTGAATCGTGTTTGATGCATCCGTCCTCGCAAACGTTTTATACATTTTTGACGGTTTTCATACAGCATTGTTTGTGATTATGGCATCGCACACAGTTTCTCGAAGGGTCTCTGATTGTAGTGTCACATTAGCAGCATCCTGCAGTAGTGAACATTGACTGTGCCCGCGAGACGATTTTGCTCGCCACCGCGAAGCACAAGAGGATCAAGTATGTATCTAGGAACACACCAAAGAATACTCAGGTAAATTCCCTCACGGGAGTTGTTCAGGAGGAAGTGCCCGTAGTGCAAGATTTTCCCGACGTATTCCCGGAGGAATTACCAGGAATGCCACCAGACAGAGAGATTGAATTCCTGATTGAGTTATTGCCCGGCACAGCCCCAATATCCAAGAGACCTTATCGGATGCCTCCTAACAATTTGGAAGAAATCAAGAAGCAGATTAGTGAGTTATTGGAGAAAAGATATATTCACCCAAGTTTGTCAACCTTGGGATGCCCCGGTTCTCTTGGTAGAGAAGAAGGATAAAACCTTGAGGATGGTTGTGGACTATCATTCGTTGAACAAAGTGACCATCAAGAATAAGTACCCTCTGCCAATGATTAATGATTTGTTTGATCAGCTGGTTGGAGCCAGAGTATTCTCCAAGATAGATCTTTGATTAGGGTATCATCAGTTCAAGATTCGTGAATTGGATATACCCAAAACAGCTTTCACCACAAGGTATGGTCTTTATGAGTATATTGTCATGTCATTCGGATTGACTAATGCCCCTGCATATTTTATGAGTATGATGAACAAGGTATTTAAGGAATATCTGGACAAGTTTGTCGTGGTGTTCATCGATGACATATTGGTTTTCTCCAAGAGTGAGGAAGAACACAAGGAGCACTTGCATCTAGTTCTGGAGAAACTCCGAGAACATCAGTCATATGCCAAGTTCAGCAAATGTTAATTTTGGTTGAAGGAAGTCGGATTCCTCGGACATGTTATTTCAGGAGAAGGAATAGCAGTTGACCCCGCAAAGGTTGAAGCAGTTACTAATAACCCTCAAGTATAGGGGATCACAACAGTTTTTGAGGGTAGAGTATTCAACCCAAATTTATTGATTCGACACAAGGGGAGCCAAAGAATATTTGTAAGTATTAGCAGTTGAGTTGTCAATTTAACCACACCTGCAGACTAAATATCTACAGCAAAGTGATAAGTAGCACAGTAGTATGGTAATTTGATAGTAGTAGTAACGATAGCAATGGTAACGATAACAACAGTAGCAATAGTTTTATAGTAGTTGTAATAGTAATAGCAATAGTAACTTAGCAAGAATAATATGTGAAAAACTCGTAGGCATTGGATCGGTGATAACATTGGATAATATTCATCATATAACAGTCATAACCTAGGGCGACACAAAACTAGCTCCAATTCATCAATATAATGTAGGCATGTATTCCATAAATAGTCATACGTGCTTATGGAAAAGAACTTGCATGACATCTTTTGTCCTACCCTCTCGTGGTAGTGGGGTCCATACGAAAACTAAGGGCTATTAAGGCCTCCTTTTAATAGAGAACTAGAACAAAGCATTAACACATAGTGAATACATGAACTCCTCAAACTACGGTAATCACCGAAAACAATCCCAATTGTTGTCACCTTGGGGTATGCGGATCATAACACGTAGCAGGTGCATATAACTTGCAAGATAGGATCAAGAACACAAATATATTGGTGAAAACATAATCGGTTCAAATCTGAAATCATGGCACTCGGGCCCTAGTGACAAGCATTAAGCATAGCAAAGTCATAGCAACATCAATATCAGAACATAGTGGATACTAGGGATCAAGCCCTAACAAAACTAACTCGATTACATGATGAATCTCATCCAACCCATTAACGTCTAGCAAGCCTACGAAGGAATTACTCACTCCCGGCGATGAGCATCATGAAATTGGTGATGGAGGATGGTTGATGATGACGAAGACGGAAGATCTCCCTCTTTGAAGCCCCGAACGGACGCCCGATCTGGCCTCCCGATAAGAACAGGAGGTGGCAGCGGCTCCGTACCATAAAACGCGATGAAACTTACTCTCTTATTTTTTCCGGAAATAGGAATTTATAGTATCCAGATCAGGGGCAGCGGGGCCACGAGGGCTCCACCACACACCAGGGCGTGCCTGGGGAGGTAGGTGCGCCATGGTGCCTTTGTGCACACAGGGTGGCCCCCCTCCAGTGGGTCTTGGCTCCAACATTTTATTTATTCCATAAAAATCTCCAAAAAGTTTCATCCAATTTCGAGAACTTTTATTTCTGTACAAAAACAACACCATGGTAGTTCTGCTGAAATCAACGTCAGCCTGAGTTAGTTTCATTCAAATCATGCAAATTAGAGTCCAAAACAAGATCCAAATTGTTTGGGAAAGTAGATACGACAGAGACGTATCAACTCCCCCAAGCTTAACTCATTGCTTGTCTTCAAGCAATTCAGTTGACAAACTGAAAGTGATAAAGAAAAACGTTTACTAACTCTTTTGTTCTTGTGTTTATATATATATATATGCTTAAATAATACCTAGGTTTTCAGGAAAGATTATAGCTAACCATGCAAATGATAACTCTTAGAAATTATATTCACTCATATCAATGGCATAATCAACTAGTGAGCAATAATGAAATATTTCAAATGCCAATACTTTGTCAAAGCAATCATGATATAATATGACAATAATGGTATCTTGCTAGCCCTTTCTGAGACTGCAAAACATAAATGTAGAGCACCCCCAAAGTTCAAGCAGCGACTAAACATTGTAATTCATGGTAGAAAAGATCCAGTCATGATTCACACAACATTAACTATACACAATGCATGAGAATGACAATAGTGCTCTCAGGACTGGTGCTTGTTTGAGAAGGTGATGACTCAACAATAAAAGTAAAATGACATAAAAGTAAATGTATAGGCCCTTCGCAGAGGGAAGTAGTGATTTGCAGAGGTGTCAGAGCTCGAAGCTTAAATCAGAGATAAATATAATTTTGGGAGGTATACCTTTCCTGTGAACGTTACGATCGAGAGTTTTCAATATCTTCCATGCTAAACAAAATAGCGGCGGTTGTTAAGCGATAAAACTAAAGTTTACTTCCCCTCCACCAACAAACACAAGCCATCGCTAGCTGAATCCTCGGGTGCCCTCCAAACCAACAATAGTCCTAGGGAGTTTGTTTTATTATTATTGAGATTTTGATTATGGGATTGGGCATCCCAATTACCGGCCTCTCTCGTGCAAGACGAGTGAATAAACACTCATCTCATGAGAATAACCAGCTTAGCATGGAAGATATTGACCGCCCATATCGCTCCATGAGCGGTACGGGCGCACAAAACAGATGTTCATTTGAATATTTAGAGGTGGCACATGCAAATTTACTTGGAACGACAGAGTAATACCGCATATAGGTAGATATAGTGGACTCATCTGGAATAACTTTTGGTTTAAGGATTTTGATGCACAAGCATTATTCCCGCTTAGTACAGGCGAAGGCTAGAAAATAGGTTGAGAAGCGACCAACTAGAGAGCGAAAACGGTCATAATCATGCATTATGAATAATTAACATTGAATACTAACATGAGTAGGATATAAACACCATGAACATAAATATCGTGGAGGCTATGTTGGTTTTGAATCAACTACATGCGTGAACATGTGCCATGTCAAGCCACTCGAAACATTCAGAGGACGATACCATATCATCATACTACATCACAATCATTTTAATGCATGTTGACACTCAAGATAAATCATTATCCACCCCTAGCTACTTAAGCATGGCACATGAGCAACTATAATCTCTAATTGTCATCATAAACATGTTTAATCATAATATGCTAAATCATGGATACTGAGTTAAACATATTTACAAAAACAAAAACAACTTGAGTTCATGCCCACTTTTCCTTGCCACAATCACTTCATCAAATATCGTCATTATTGCCTTTCACTTGCACGACCGAATGATATGAAAATAATAATAGTGCAAGAGTGTCGTGGACTAAGCTGGGATCTGCAAACATTTTATTCAAAGGAGAAGACAAGGTAAAATGGGCTCTTTGTCAGATCAACAATAACGCAAATGAAAGCCACTAAACCTTTTCATCATGGTCGTCTCCCAATAATGACTCAAGAAAAGAAAAGAATTTCAGAGAAACACACTAAAATATTTTTGGACTTTTTGATTTTTCTTGAAGAAAGCAAATTAAAGAAGGAGAAACAAAAAAGAGAAAAACTATTTACACGGGAAAGCTCCCAACAAGCAAAAGAAGAACGGGAAATCTTTTTGGGTTTTCTTTTAATACTAGAACTAATTTAAAATAGAAAGAAAACCCGAAAAGAAGCAAAAAATATTTTTGGGTTTTCTCAAAGTTTTTCAAAAACACAAAAAGAAAGCGAGAAAATAAAACTAACATGGATTATACAATAAAAAGGATGAACACCGATAACTGGAATGAGATGTGTGAACACGAATGTAATGTCGGTGGGAAATACGTACTCCCCCAAGCTTAGGCTTTCGCCTAGCTTGGTAATCACCATTGCTGGTCTGGGTAATAATCAAAGTGGTAGCTCGTGGAGGCTCTCGGTGCCTCCACCTCGGCCCGGCAAGTGACTTCTACTATTGTGTTGTAGTCGCGTGCCTCGCTCTCATAAATGTAATATCTTTGTTTACTTTGAAATTCAAAAAGAGCATGTGTAGGCAAAATAACAGATACATTGTGCTCCTTACTAAACATTAAGTTATAGTCATAGTTCTGAGCTTTATACTTAATAAACTCATGGTGTCGCATTGCATCAAAATCTAGATATTGGTCAGGTAAGATAGGATCATTAGGCATAGGTGAAACTCCCAGCCTTGCAGCTACGCGAGAGGCATAAATTGCACCATAAAAATAACCACTACTCGCGTTGCCTTGCCGCCTCCGTGCAACAATGGCCCCAAGATTATAACGTTTAATGCCCTTTAAAACAGTATGTATGAGGCTCAAATCGGGAGCACGGAGTGTACTGCAGTCTTGTTTTCCTACGACACATTTTCCATTAAACAATGCAAAATAATGAATAGAGGGAAATTGAATACTTTTGATTCTAGCTTTTGTGACTCCTCTATCCTCACCATTGCAAAGACTAGTAAGAAACATCTCATAATCAGATTTTGGTGGTTCATCTAACGAACCCCAATATGGACTTTTGCACACATCACAGAATTCTTCTAGAGGTATACTATAAGCTCGATCATACAGGTGAAAGAAAACTCTAGAAGTGCGAGAATGAAACTCAAACTTTTTAGTGAACGAGATGGTAAGATTGTAGTGTTGCGTGCACTTATCTGCGATGAAGGGAGCGAGCTCGGTGTTGTGAGCATATTCATCAAATTCTTATTTAATACCCGCGCCTATCATGAACTCGCCGCACAGCCACCAACATGATTTGGTGTCGGAATCCCGCACTGAGCTTGCCCTTGGCTTAACATAAGCCTGCCATATCGAGCTCTCACTCGACGATGTCTCCGAGGACCTCCTCCTCGAAGAACTCCTCCTAAAGAGGTTCATTTTTGTACGAACAAATTTCTGAAATTTTTAGGCCAGAAAATGATGTCAACAAAACTTCACAAGATTGGTAGCAACTACTCATATGGATGTCTAGAGGCTATATCAAGCATTCAAACTACTTGGAACTCAAAGAATTCAACATGCAAGCTCATTTTCAGTAGCACCAAGAGCAGCTAATTATGCAAAATATAATCCACAAAACAAAAACTAATTGGAGCAATGGAGGAGTCACATACCAAGTAGCAATCCCCCAAAACAGTTTTGGAAATGGAGCCCCAAGCTAGGAGATCAAAAATGTCAGCTTTGGGAGCAAGAACGCGAGAGAGAGAGAGAGAGCTACCAGGATTTTTTTCTGGAGGTAAGATACGAAGTGGGCTAAAGGGATAAGTGAGGGGGTCCCTGTGGGGCCCACCGCCCACTAGGGCGTGCCCATGGGGAGGGCGCGCCCTGGTGCCTTGTGGGCACCTGGGGCATCCCCTGGGATGGTTTCAGTGCCAAAAATTCTTAAATATTCAGGAGAAAACATGTAAAAAATTCAGGTCATTTTGAGCACTTCCATTTTTCGCACTTTTTATTGCACAGATAATTCAGGAAAATAGGATATTTATGGCATTCTATTGCATTTAACTAAAAATAACTGAAATTTAAAGTGGGTACAGAAGGTTGTGCCTACTACATTCATCCACCATATGCCTCTCAAAAATAATCCATTAATAAGGTTGATCAAGTCTTATTAACAAACTACTTCCGATTAACATGAAACCAAAGAATCTTCATAAAACACTAAGTTACCTCAACGACGATATGCATCTCCCCAATTATAAGTGTTTCATATTTCTTTTTCACAGTAAGAAGAGGAATTTGAAAACTCCCAATAGTGATTGTCGGAGTCTTTTCAATAACATGAATACCATTTACTTGAAACTATTTCTTTGGAAAGTGGGTCATATGTTCATTACCATTGATATGAAAAGTGAGCATGCTTTTGTTGCAATCAATAACAGCCCCTGCAATATTCAAAAAGGGTCTACCAAGGATAATCGACATGTTGTCGTCCTCGGGCATGTCAAGTATAACAAAGTCTGTTAAGATAGTAACGTTTGCAACTACAACGGGCACATCCTCACAAACACCGATACGTATGGCAGTTGATTTGTCAGCCATTTGCAATGATATCTGAGTGGGGCTGAGTTTATTCAAATCAAGTCTTTTATATAAAGATAAAATCATAACACTAACACTAGCTCCTAAATCACATAAAGCAGTTTTGACATAATTTCTTTTAATGGAGCATGGTATAGTTGGTATTCCTGGATCTCCTAATTTCGTAGGTACTCCATCCTTAAAAGAATAGTTTGCAAGCATGGTGGAGATTTCAGCTTTAGGTATTTTTCTTTTATTAGTGACAATATCTTTCATATATTTAGCATAAGGGGCTATCTTTAAAATATCAGTAAAACGAGTACGCAAAAAGACTGGCCTAAGCATTTCAGCGAAATGTTCAAATTCTTCCTCATCCTTTTTCTTAGATGGTTTAGGTGGAAAGGGCATGGGTTTTTGAACCCATGGTTCTCTTTCTTTACCATGCTTTCTAGCAACAAAATATCTCTTCTCATAACATTTATTTTTAGAAGGTGGGTTATCAAGATCAATAGTAGGTTCTATTTCAACATCATTATCTGGTTCCTTATCATTGTCTACTTGAGCATCTTCATGAACATCATCATTGTCATTATCATTATCACTAGGTGAATGTTCATTACCAAATTGTGTTTCAGCATTAGAAATAGAAACATCATTACTATCCTTAGAAGGTTTTTCTACCTCATGTTCACCAGAAGTATGCAAAGTCCTGTCATTTTTCTTTTTCTTTTTAGAAGGACTAGGTGCATCCACATTAGTTCTTTGAGAGTCTTGTTCAATTCTTTTAGGGTGACCCTCAGGATAAAGTGGCTCCTGAGTCATTCTACCTCCTCTAGTCATTACTCTAACAGCATGTTCATTCATATTATTATTCATTTCATTGAGAATTTAACTTGAGATTTAGCAACTTGTTTTAACTGAGTTTGGACCATAGAAGCATGTTTACTAACACCTATGACATCATTAACAATTCTAAACAACAAGTCACTCAAGCGATCAATCATGTAGGCATTTCGTTTCAATTGTTTCATAACATTTGCATTGAAATGATCTTGCTTAATAATGTAATTGTCCAATTCATACAAGCATTGACTAGGAGATTTATTATAAGGAATATCACCTTCACCAAACTTTATAAGAGAATTTACCTCTACCACCTGTGGCGGTGCATCAAGACCATGTATTTCCTCAATAGGTGGTAAAATTTTAACATCTTCAGCTTTAATACCCTGTTCCTTCATGCATTTCTTTGCTTCTTGCATATCTTCAGGACTGAGAAATAAAATACCCCTCTACTTCAGAGTGGGTTTAGGCGGTGGTTCAGGAAGTGTCCAATCATTATCATTCTTCAAAATATTATTCAATAGTTCCTCAGCTTGTTCAATAGTCCGTTCCCTGAAAACGCAACCAGCACAACTATCTAGACAACTACGACCTCACGAGATGAGTTATGCTAGACATGATTTGGAGTTAGCAGCCGTAGTGCATGCCCTCAAGACCTGGAGACATTTCCTTGTCGGAAATCGTTGTGATGTTTACACGGATCATAAGAGCTTGAAGTACATTTTCACACAGAAGGAGTTGAACCTCAAACAGAGGAGATGGATAGAGTTGATCAAGGATTATGACATGAGATTGCACTATCACCCAGGGGAAGCAAATGTTGTAGCAGATTCCTTGAGCTGGAATAGCTATGTGAACACCCTCATAGTAGGAGGATTATCCCAGGAGTTAGCCGAGGATCTCAGAGATCTCCGCTTGGAGATAGTTTTGAGAGGGATATGTTGCCACCCTGGATATTCTGTCCACTCTGACCGAAAGAATCAGATAACCTCAGAATTAGGACAAGGAAATTGTAGAGATAAAGGAATGTATGAGGAAAGAAAAAGCTAAAGGTTTTTGTGAGGATGAACACATAACTATGTGGTTTGAGGATCGTTTCTATGTGCCCAATGATCCAGATGTCAGGAAGTTAATTCTGCAAGAGGCCCATGATTCATTGATACGTCCATTTTGCATCATGCTTTTATATTGATATTTATTGCATGATGGGCTGTCGTTACACATTATATCACAATACTTATGTCTTTTCTCTCTTATTTTATAAGGTTTACATGAAGAGGGAGAATGCCGGCAGCTAGAATTTTGGACTGGAAAATGAGCAAATATTAGAGACATATTCTGCACAACTTCAAAAGTCCTGAAACTTCACGGAGAATTATTTTGGAATATATAAAAAATATTGAGCAAAAAAGCACCAGAGGGGGGCCACCTGCCATCCAAAAGGGTGGAGGGCGCGCCCTACCCCCTAGGCGCGCCCCCTACCTTGTGGGCCACCTGGTAGGCCCCCGATGCCCATCTTCTACTATATGGTGTGTTTTTACCTGGAAATAATCAGAAGGAAGCTTTCGGGATGAAGCGCCGCCGTCTCGAGGCGGAACCTGGGCAGAACCAATCTAGGGCTCCGGCGGAGCTGTTCTGCCGAGGAAACTTCCCTCCGGGAGGGGGAAATCGAAGCCATCATCATCACCAACGATCCTCTCATCGAGAGGGAGTCAATCTCCATCAAGATCTTCACCAGCACCATCTCCTCTCAAACCCTAGTTCATCTCTTGTGACCGATCTTTGTCTCAAAACCTCAGACTGGTACCTGTGGGTTGCTAGTAGTGTTGATTACTCCGTGTAGTTGATGGTAGTTGGTTTATTTGATGGAAGATCATATGTTCATATCCTTAATGATAATTAACACTCCTCGATTATGAACATGAATATGCTTTGTGAGTAGTTACGTTTGTTCCTGAGGACATGGGAGAAGTCTTGTTATAAGTAATCATGTGAATTTGGTATTCGTTCGATATTTTGATGAGATATATGTTGTCTTTCCTCTAGTGGTGTTATGTGAACGTCGACTACATGAAACTTCACCATTATTTGGGCCTAGGTGAAGGCATTGGGAAGTAATAAGTAGATGATGGGTTGCTAGAGTGACAGAAGCTTAAACCCTAGTTTATTCATTGCTTCGTAAGGGGCTGATTTGGATCCGTATGTTTCATTCTATGGTTAGATTTATCTTAATTCTTCTTTCGTAGTTGCGGATGCTTGCAAGAGGGGTTAATCATAAGTGGGAGGCTTGTCCAAGGAAGGTCAGCACCCCAACACCGGTCCACCCACATATCAAATTATCAAAGTAACAAACGCGAATCATATGAGCATGATGAAAACTAGCTTGACAGTAACTCCCATGTGTCCTCGGGAGCGCTTTGCTTTATATAAGAGTTCGTTCAGGCTTGTCCTTTGCTACAAAAATGATTGGGCCACCTTTTTGCACCTTATTTACTTTTGTTACTTGTTACCCGTTATGAATTATCTTATCATACAACTATTTGTTACCGATAATTTCAGTGCTTGCAGAGAATACCTTGCTGAAAACCGCTTGTCATTTCCTTCTGCTCCTCACTGGGTTCGACACTCTTACTTTTTGAAAGGACTACGATAGATCCCCTATACTTGTGGGTCATCAAGACTCTATTCTGGCGCCGTTGCCGGGGAGTGAAGTGCCTTTGGTAAGTGGAATTTGGTAAGGAAACATTTATATAGTGTGCTGAAATTTACTGTCACTTGTTACTATGGAAAATAATCCTTTGAGGGGCTTGTTCGGGGTATCTTCACCTCGACCAGAAGAGCAAAGAGTTGCTCCTCAACCTACTGCACCTACTGAAAATATTTATTATGAAATTCCTTCGGGTATGATAGAGAAACTGCTAGCTAATCCTTATGCACCTAATCTATGTGGATGAAGTTTGTGGATTATTTAAGCTTGTAGGTTTGCCCGAGGATGTTGTCAAGAAGAAGGTCTTCCCTTTATCTTTGAAGGGAAAGGCATTGACATGTTTTTGGCTATGTGATGATATTGGATCATGGAACTACAACCGATTGAAATTGGAATTTCATCAGAAGTTTTATCATATGCATCTGGTTCATCATGATCGGAATTATATTTATAATGTTTGGCCTCGTGAAGGATAAATTATCGCTCAAGCCTGGGGGAGGCTTAAGTCAATGTTATATTCATGCCCCAATCATGAGCTCTCAAGAGAAATTATTATTCAAAAAATTTATGCTCGGCTTTCTCATAATGATCGATCCATTCTCGATACTTCTTGTACTGGTTGTTTTATGAAGAAATTCATTGAATTCAAATGGGATTTATTGAAAAGAATTAAACGCGACTCTGAAGATTGGGAGCTCAATGAAGGTAATGAGTCAGGTATAAACCTTAAGTTTGATTGTGTTAAATCTTTTATGGATACCGATGCTCTTCGTGATTTTAGCACTAAATATGGACTTGACTCTAAGATAGTAGCTTCTTTCTGTGAACCATTTGCTACTCATGTTGATCTCCCTAAGGAGAAGTGGTTTAAATATCATCCTCCCATTGAAGTTAAAGTAGTAGTACCTATTAAACTTGAAGAAGAAACTATTACTTATAATGTTGATCATATTGTTCCTACTGCTTATATTGAGAAACCACCTTTTCCTGTTAGAATAAAGGATCATGCTAAAGCTTGAACTGTGGTTCGTAAGAGTTATACTAGACCACCTACACTCCCTGAGCAAATTAAAGTTGAACCTGGTATTGCTATGGTTAAAGATCTCTTGGTCGATAATATTGATGCGCATGTTATTTATTTCTGTGATGAAGCTGCTAGAATTGCCAAACCCGATATTAAAGATAAACATAGATCTGTTGTTGGCATGCTTGTTGTTTGTATTAAAATAGTAGATCATTGTTATCATGGCTTATGTGATTTTGGTGCTAGTGTGAGTGCAATTCCTTATACCTTGTACTAAGAAATTATGAATGATATTACACCTGCTGAGATAGAAGATATTGATGTTACTATTAAGCTTGCCAATAGAGATACTATTTCGCCAATTGGGATTGTTAGAGATGTTGAAGTCTTGTGTGGGAAAATAAAATACCCTAATGATTTTCTTGTTCTTGCTTCCCCACAAGATGATTTTTGTCCCATTATATTTGGTAGACCTTTCTTGAATACTATTAATGCTAAGATAGACTGCGAGAAAGATATTGTTACTGATGGTTTAGGGGATATGTCTCATGATTTTAATTTCTCTAAATTTTGTAGATAACCCCATGATAAATAATTGCCTAGTAAGGATGAAATTATTGGTTTTGCTTCTATTGCCGTGCCTACTGATCCTTTAGAACAATATTTTCTAGACCATGAAAATGATATGTTTATGAATGAAAGAAGGGAAATAGATGAAATATTGTTTAATCAAGGGCATGTTTTGAAACATAATTTTCCTGTTGAAATCCTTGGAGATCCTTCTACACCGAAGGGTCATCCCGTGTTTGAGCTTAAACAATTACCTGATACTTTGAAATATGCTTATCTTGATGAAAAGAAGATATATCCTATTATTATTAGTGCTAACCTTTCAGAGCATGATGAAAAGAAATTATTGAAAACTCTGAAGAAGCACTATGCCACTATTGGATATACTCTTGATGATCTTAAGGGCATTAGTCCCACTCTATGTCGGTACAAAATAAATTTGGAGCATGATGCCAAACCAGTTGTTGATCACCAACGACGGTTAAATCCTAAGATGAAAGAAGTGGTAAGAAATGAAATATTAAAGCTTGTGGAGGCAGGTATAATTTATCTTATTGCTGATAGTAGATGGGTAAGTCCCATTCATTGGGTCCCTAAGAAGGGAGGTATTACTGTTGTTCCTACTGATAAGAATGAATTGATTCCACAAAGAGCTGTTACGGGTTATAGAATGGTAATTGATTTTCGCAAATTAAATAAAGCTACTATAAAAGATCATTACCCTCTACCTTTTATTTATCAAATGCTAGAAAGACTATCTAAACATACACATTTTTTATTTCTAGATGGTTATTCTGGTTTTCTCAAATACTTGTGTCAAAAGATGATCAGGAAAAGACCACTTTTACTTGCCCTTTCAGTACCTTTGCTTATAGACGTATGCCTTTTGGTTTATGCAATGCACCTGCTACCTTTAAAATATGTATGACTGCTATATTCTCTGATTTTTGTGAAAAGATTGTTGAGGTTTTCATGGATGATTTCTCCATTTATGGAACTTCTTTTGATTATTGCTTAAGCAACCTTGATTGAGTTTTGCAGAGATGTGAACTAATCTTGTCTTGAATTGGGAGAAGTGCCACTTTATGGTTAGTGAAGGTATTGTCTTGGGGCATAAAATTTCTGAAAGAGGTATTGAAGTTGATAAAGCTAAAGTAGATGCTATTGAAAAGATGTCGTCTCCTAAAGATATCAAAGGTATAAGAAGTTTCCTTGGCCATGCTGGTTTCTATAGGAGGTTTATTAAAGACTTCTCTAAAATTTCTAGGCCTCTCACTAATCTCTTGCAAAAATATGTTCCTTTTGTTTTTTGATGATGATTGTGTAGAAGAATTTGAAATACTTAAGAAAGCCTTGATTTCTGCACCTATTGTTCAACCACCTGATTGGAATTTACCCTTTGAAATTATGTGTGATGCTAGTGATTATGCTGTTGGTGTTGTTCTAGGACAAAGTGTTGATAAGAAATTGAATGTTATTCATTATGCTAGTAAAACTCTAGACAGTGCCCAAAGAAATTATGCTACTACTGAAAAAGAATTTTTAGCAGTTGTTTTTGCTTGTGATAAGTTCAGATCTTATATTGTTGATTCCAAAGTAACTGTTCACACCGATCATGCTGCTATTAAATATCTTATGGAAAAGAAAGATGTTAAACCTAGACTTATTAGATGGGTTCTCTTGCTACAAGAATTTGATTTGCATATTATTGATAGAAAGGGAGCTGAGAACCCCATTGCAGACAACTTGTCTAGGTTAGAGAATGTTCTTGATGACCCACTACCTATTGATGATAGCTTTCCTGATGAGCAACTAGTTGTCATAAATGCTTCTCATAATACTCCATGGTATGCTGATTATGCTAACACTGGTACAGCGAGGTGCTATACAAACGGTTTTTAACCCCTTTCCGCGACGGCATTTGGAACTGTCGCCAAGTGAGTGTGGGCGATAGGGGGGTCCTTCCCACACAACCCAGAAACCGTCGGGGATAGGCCCTCCGGGGACACATGCTGGGGCAAAATGAGCTCGTGTGCGATCAGGCAAGGCATCGAAACCCAATCATTTCCGTTTGTATGTACATCCCACATGGTGAATCCCAGAAAACATTTCCGTTCGTATGTATATCACACACAGTCAATCCAAGGAATACATTTCCGTTCTTTTGTACATCCCACACAGTCAATCCAGGTAGAACGTTTCCGTTCGTATGTATATCACACACATTCAATCCAAGGAATATGTTTCCGTTCTTATGTACATCCCACACAGTCAATCCAGGGAAAAAGTTTTCGTTTGTATGTACATCCCACACGGTTTTATGTATAGGATTGTGTGTGAAAGGTGTAACTATCACACACTCTGCCTTGGTTAACTGTTTGCTTTTATCAACTACATCACACACGATTTGATGAAGAAAATTGTGTGGCACTGGGCTATCCATCACAAGCGCTTTTACTGCTAGAACCGTTTGCAAAGTTCCATGACTATCTATTCTCTTTTTACATTGCACACGCTCTTTTCTTTCTAACCGTGTGCACATTATTTTATTAGCTCCTGTATTTTTTTTGCCTGTAATTTATTATTCGAATTGGAAATTTTGCAATATGAAACGTGCAATTCAAATTCTCAGCACAATGGTTCAACAACGAATTCATAAATAAAATTGCCAGTACAATATGTTCAGTAATTACAGGATTAGACAGGAATTAACTATGATGAACCACAATATATAAAGCTTAAAGGCGGTAAAGGTGAAGAGACAAGTGTAAATCATTTTGACTGCCGATGGTGTTGAAGAAGCGGAATGCCCATAATGTGCCTTCCTGCATGCCATAGGTATGAACCACTTTTGTCCAACCCCTTGTGTCGATCACCGGCCCATCCTTCACCGCCTTCAGGAAGACTTCTAGTGCATTATCATGGTAGCATGAATTATATACTTTAACCTTAGTTGCCTCCACTCCGGTCATGTAGTTTGCAAGGTAATCATTAGTAAATAGCTTCGGAAACCACTGAAAAGAGAAAAGTATCAGATACTGAGGTCTAATAGAGTAACTTGTTGTGAGCAGGGGGAAAAGGCAACACATTACTTACCATCCTAAAGTTCACTGTTGTCTTGGACAAAGTGTAAATAAAGAGCTTAATTCCAATCACCCGTTTCTTTCGCCTAACAATCTTTCTTAGTTTCCTTACTTGACGCTTGTTCATGAATATCTCATTGCCCCATACGCAAAAGGGATAGAAGCATGGATCAGTACCGCTCATATATGTACCTAAAAGCAACCAGTAAATGTTAGAAGCTAAACTGAGATTGCACAAATGATGTAAAATACAACTACCTACGTTCCTAAGTACAAGTATATTTTTAGAGATTTCAATATGAACTACATACGGATGTATATATAATTATAGATATAGTTTAGATTAGAATCTAGATTCACTCATTTTGCTCCTTATGTAGTCTATATTGGAATCTCTAAAAATACTTATATTTAGGAATAGATGGTGTATAAGACATGGGATGCAGCTAACCTTGACGGCAAACAATAGCATCACCCATTGTAGCCATGTGTAAGTACATGGAAAGCCAATGTTAACTACAACAGGGTTAACATCCACCAAAAATAGCAAATGGTAATAAAACGGCAGCATCTGTAGTGATATCTTCATTGCGAAAGAGTAGCACAGTATCAAAGGGACGGATTAAAAAATGGATACAATTGTTAATTGCAACAGGCTTAACAACATCCTAATTCATGTTTTGTAAGTTTGTAGCCATTGAAATACAACTCTTTAAAAATGGATACAATTGTTAATTGCAACAGGCTTAATGGCCATTGAAATCGGTACTGATAAAAATGCAATTGGCGGAGTTAAACATCACAAGGCAAGTGCTGCCAGAGCAGATAATGGCCCAGTTGTCTTTAAAAAGGTAGGGGAAATAGCTAAAATGTGTTAGGCATGTTTACTACAACATGCTTAATACATTGACCGTACAAAACATAGCCATTAATTGCAACTGGTATTGGTAAGATTGAACTGGTGAGTACATACTTGGTAAGTCCTGAGAGGTAGTTGCTGGGGCACTTCATCTTGGCCAGAGCCCGCCCAAAGTCAACGACGGCGGAGGTGAGCTGTTTTTCCGGGTAGAAGCGTGGATCAGTGCCACTGACATGTGTACCTACAGGCAACCAGTAAATGGTAGAAGTTAAACTGCAATTGCACAAATGATGTGAAATACTGTAAGGCATGGGATGCAGCTAACCTCGATGGCAAACAATAGCATTGGCTGTTATGACCTTGCGTAAGTACATGGACAGGCATGTTAAGTACAACAGGGTTAGCATCCACCAAAAATAGCAAATGGGCAGCATCTCTAGTATATCTTCATTGCGGAGAGTAGCATGGTAGCAAAGGGATAGATTAAAAAATGGATACAATTGTTAATTGCAACAGGCTTAACAGCATCCTAAGTCATGTTTTGTAAGTTTGTAGCCATTGAAATAAAACTGTTTAAAATGGATTCAACTATTAATTGCAACAGGCTTAATAGCCATTGAAACCGGTACTGATAAAAATGCAATTGGCATAGTTAAACATCACAAGGCAGGTGCTGCCAGAGCAGAGAATGGCCCAGATGTCTATAAAAAGGTAGGGAAAGTAGCTAAAACGTGTTGGGCATGTTTACTAGAACATGCTTAATACATCGACCATACAGAACATAGCCATTAATTGCAACTGGTATTGGTAAGATTGAACTGGTGAGTACATACTTGGTAAGTCCTTAGAGGTAGTCGTTGGGGCACTTCATCTTGGCCAGAGCCCGCCCAAAGTCAGCGACAGCGGAGGCGAGCTGTTCCTCTGGGTCGAAGTGTGGATTAGTGCCACTGACATGTGTACCTACAGGCAACCATTAAATGGTAGAAGTTAAACTGCAATTGCACAAATGATGTGAAATATTGTAAGACATGGGATGCAGCTAACCTTGACGGCAAACAACAGCATCGGCCGTGATGACCCTGCGTAAGTACATGGATAGACATGTTAAGTACAACAGGGTTAACATCCACTAAAAATAGCAAATGGGCAGCATCTCTAGTGATATCCTGAGTCATGTATTGTAAGTTTGTTGCTGGTATTGGTGAAATTGAGCTGGACACGGTAATATTTGAACATCACACAGTGTGCAGTACTGAAATAAACAAGGCACGAATATGCTTAATACATCAACCATACAAATCATAGCCGTTGCAAGTGGTATTGGTAAGATTTGGTTGGTCAGATCTTACCTGTTAAGTCCTGGGGGGTAGTCGATGGGGAACTTCATCTGGCCAGAGCCTGCACCATGTCGGCGGCGGCGGAGGCCAGGTGTTCCTCCAGGTCAACACGCACAGCGGCCATCACGCCATGGACCGCCATCAGCTCCTGGCGGTGGGGATTTGGAGGCATGAGGATGTTTCACAGGCACCATTTAAGCAATCAGGCCGGGGCCGTGATAGAGATCGGTGGGTTACCTGACTGGATCCGAGCAGAACGTAGATGTGGTTGAAGTTGTGGTTGCGACGGCGGCGGTTTGAGATGCCGGTAGAGGGAGGCGCGGGGGGAGATACTGAGGAAATTTGATGGGTGGAGATGTGGTTGGAGGAATAAATTCTGAAATCGTGCGCCTAATGAAAATTTCACTGTGAAACTTGAAACTTGGGCGGCGGGAACACACAATGCAGATGAAGCGCGTAAAATACTCATGTGCGAGAAAACAGAAAATTGGCATATCCCGTCTCCAAAAAAATGTACACGTGTAGTTGATTTTTTTTCAGTCAATGGTACGCCTGGTTTATTAGGAAACATCGCACAGGTAACTGACTTATGGATCATTAACACACAAAAAACGCAGACGGGTGCGGCATAGAAACCATGTGTTTTGTGATCTTCTAATGATTAACGCAAAAAAACGCAGACGCGCACACATGCTAATCAACGCTCAAAGCCCTCAAAGGATGCTCTTACCGACATTGTATGTTAATACTACAAACTTAAAGTACTACTGGTAATTTGCTCTAATACTACAAACTTAAACTACTTCTCACATGCTGCCATCAGGGCATGCTGGCCAGACGCCGGCGTTCTCCTTCCTGGCCTTGTAGGCGGCAACTCACCGTGCTTCGATCTCCGCCAACCTCTCCTCACCACGGCGTGCGGTCTCTTCTTTCTTGCGGCGGTGGGACTCTCTTTTCGTGACTGCTTTCTGCCTTTTCCGCTCCTTCTGTGCGGCTTTGGCCGCCTCTAGATCTACCACCCATTCGGCCATGGCAGCCTCAAAGTCCACCCATGTAACCGTGCGGCCAGCGGCGGCGATGAACTCGGCGCGGCGAGATGCCATCGCTTCCTTACCATGTGTGCGGTCGCGGGCGGCGAGGAACGCGGCGCGACGGGATGCCATCGCTTCCTTACCAGTTACTGTGTGTTGTGGTGCCATGGACGACGCCTGGAGAGAGCTCTGGGACAGAGGGGCCGGGCAGCCGTACAGTGTGGTAGTATTCAAGAGCTCAACGACAAACGACAACAGAAATTTGGCTTCCCTTACAATTTTGCTCGTTCATTATCGCACATGGTTCATCTCTGTCGCTTCCGGAAACAGTGTGCACTGAGCCTATTGTGTGACGATTGGCCGGAACCCTAGCCACGCGGATCGCGCGTGTGCACCGCAGGATGCGCCGCAATTGAACGGCAATCCACGTCCCTCACATCACACCCGTGCAGTTGTAGCAAGATTGGATTTATATGCGCTAAATGCCTAGAAAATGCACATAATCCCCTAAATTTGGTAAATGAGCCCGGAAAAATGCCAAATTTGAACACGGTGATTTGCAAGGTGTATGTTCGTCGTAGAAAAAAACTCCAGGGCAAAGAATGAAGAAAATTTAGATTCCCCTTCAATCTTGGTGATTTCCCTCTAGAAAATATGGACCTTCTTTGGTGATGGTTCGATTTATGAAGGGCGTGCATGACGACATAAGCCAAACCTTCTCAAAATTTTACCAGGGCATGGTGAGGTCATACCATGGCACACCATGCCAGGCGTCATGTTTTCCAAGCATTTATTTCATTTTTTTCTATAGTTTAAACCCCAATAAACAAACGTTTGTCGTTGACTATTGCCACACATTTCATCAAAATATCTGTCCATTCCTTGTAAAAGGCATGAGAATTTACTAAATGGCACGAGCATGGTTTTCCAGGCCGTCCTTGTACACCCTTTCATGCCTTGATTGTTTGAACTTGAATTATGTGCATTAATGCCTAGGAAATGCACATAATCCCCTAAATATGGTAAATGAACCCGAAAAAGTGCCAAATTTGAACATGGTGATTTGCAGGGTGTATGTTCATCGTAGAAAAAAAACTCGTGGACAAAGGACAAAGGAAATTTGGATCCCCCTTCAATCTTGGTGATTTCCCCCTCGAAACCATGAAACTTCCTTGGTGACGGTTCGATTTATGAAAGGTGTGCATCACGACATAAGGAAAACATTCTCCAATTTTTACCAGGGCACGGTGAGGCCATACCATGGCACCACGCCAGGCGTCATGTTTTCCAACCATGTATTTCATTTTTTGTATAGTTGTTAACCCAGTAAACAATGCGTTTATGGTTGACTATTGCCACACATTTCCTTGAAATATCTGCCCATTCCTTGTAGAAGGCATGAGAATGTACTAAATAATACAAGCATGGTTTTCCAGACCGTTCTTGTGCACCTTTTCATGCGCTGATTGTTCGAATTTGAACTATGTGCATTAATGCCTAGAAAATGCACATAATCCCATAAATATGGTAAATGAGCCCGGTTAAATGTCAAATTTGAACACGTTGCATTTGAGGCGGTATGTTGATCGTTGTAAAAAAATTGAATGACAAACTAGGATGGAAATTTGGATTCCCCTTCAATCTTAGTGATTTCCCTCTCGAAAGCATGGAACTTCCTCAGTGATGGTTCGATTTATGAAGGGCGTGCATGACGACATAAGCCAAACCTTCTCAAATTTTTACCAGGGCATGGTGAGGTCATACCATGGCACCATGCCAGGCGTCATGTTTTTCAAGCATTTATTTCATTTTTTTCTATAGTTGAAAACCCAATAAACCAATGTTTGTGGTTGACTATTGCCACACATTTCATCGAAATATCTGTCCATTATTTGTAAAAGGCATGAGAATTTACAAAATGGCACGAGCTTGGTTTTACAGGCCGTTCTTGTGCACCCTTTCATGCACCGATTGTTTGAACTTGAATTATGTGCATTAATGCCTAGGGAATGCACATAATCCCCTAAATATGGCAAATGAACCCAGAAAAGTGCCAAATTTGAACACTGTGATTTGCAGGCTGTATGTTCATCGTAGAAAAAAACTCATGGACAAAGGAAAAAGGAAATTTGGATCCCCCTTCAATCTTGGTGATTTCCCCCATGAAACCATGAAACTTCCTCGATGATGGTTCGATTTATGAAAGGCGTGCATGATGACATAAGGAAAACATTCTCAAATTTTTATCAAGGCATGGTGAGGCCATACCACGGCACCACACCAAGCGTCATGTTTTCCAAGCATGTATTTCATTTTTGTATAGTTGTTAACCCAGTAAACGACGCGTTTATGGTTGACTATTACCACACATTTCCTTGAAATATCTGCCCATTCCTTGTAAAAGGCATGAGAATGTACTAAATAGCACGAGCATGGTTTTCCAGACCGTTCTTGTACACCTTTTCATGCACCAATTGTTCGAATTTGATTTATGTGCATAATTAATGCCTAGAAAATGCACATAATCCCCTAAATATGGTAAATGAGCCCGGAAAAATGTCAAATTTGTGAACATATACCGTCTGTTGCTACATTATCTATATATTTGCATCAAATCTTTGTTACATTATCTATTTTTAATTCTATATTTTGTACTTTGCTTTCATCTATATATTGATGTGTTCTATCAGTTACTCCCCTATTTGCATCTTGCTCTGTTATTTCAATATATCTAATTTAGGATCTTAATTTTCATTTCAAGCAGTACATCCCTTGCTTTGCAAGAACATGAGTAGAAGGAAATCTTGGTCTTTACTTTGTTGATGACTCCCAGGATGTCATATTGATAATGCAGCATGGATTTACAATGACGGTTAGCGTAAAACTTGATAAAGATGGTCACTCCTATTTTAATGCGGACCTTTGGAGAAAAATGTCTAAGTATTATGAGCTGAAAGTTGGAAATAAAATTCTAGTGCGTGCACCACAGCCTGGTCTAATTAACATGGATGTTTACTTCCCCAACGTCATCAGCCAATCAAAGTCTGATCGAGGTTAGTGTCCTTTCAACTTTCTCCATGCTGTCATATTACTTAGCAAAATCGGGGTATTTGTTCTGACTAATTGATCACTATTTAAGCAACCAATTGTGATTTCATATTCTAACTTCGTTCCTAGGCAGTAACAAATTCTATTTACCAATTTATGCACATTATATATTCTTCTGCCATGTTCCGAATAAATAATACCTTTCCACCTTTTAAGCAGGATATGTTGGATGCATAGTGAACGATCTGTATGTTATTAAGCATACCAAATTTCACTGGAAGGACTTGAAGCATGTCATAAACTTTGTTGATAATCTGACAGAGATAGCACAGCGTATGAACGCTAGATTTTGGATGGGATTAATTAGACCTATGGTGCACACATTGAACAAGACCAATTGTGTGCACAAAACGCTGGTAAAAAGTCTTATTTTAATGTTGATGCTCATAAACTATATATATCTTCAACGATATGTTACAATTGGTTTTTATTCTACATGTCAACAGAAATTGCCCGCTGTAGCAGTTCCTGGATCGATTTCCCGGCGTGGTCGAATTACACTTGTGCCTGCTAATAACGCAAAAGTGATTGCAAGGTATTGCATTTCCCGTAGAAATGGAACCATTCAAATTAACAAGTTCTCACTTGTCGTGGCAATGCATCCATATTGGAAAACTAGAGACACTGTTCTACTCATGCTCTACTAAGGCACAAGAGGGCTCTTCCTTTTCATTGACGAGATGCCGAGTCGCCGTGATCAAGCTGCTTCCAGCGGATAGTTGTGGTTGTTGGCCCTCAGCCTCTTAAAATGTGCTAGCTGTTACTATGTTAAGTATGTAGATATGGACCATATGGTTGTTGGCCCTTAACCTCTTAAAATGTGCTAGTTGTTACTATGTTAAGTATGTAGATATGGACCATATGGTTGTCAAAACCATGTTACGAAGATCCTCCTTTTGTCGAATAGTGTAACCACTATATATATGTTACTCAAATGTTGTTACCCAAGTTCTTAAATTTTCGTGGAAAGTATTAGTATCGTACACAGTTCATTGAGTTTAAGCGTGTGCCCGATGTCCAGAAGGCATTTGCATATTAACTGTCCATATTGCAAATTCACACACATGTTAACATAAGGAAACATATGTGTAACTTACTAATCATCGCACACAAGTACTCGCAGACGCATCGTGTGCGATACTCCTAGCCACCGCAAGCAACTAGTTTGCATTTTTCAAAGTTTTTTGTACACATAGAATCGCACACGAACTAACTGTATTAACCGTCTGTGTTGTAATTTCTCATTGCAAACAGTTCATCCGAATCGGTTGTTTGCCACGTATCATACACATCTTGCTTACACAACTCGTTTGTGTTCTTTTGGCTCATCGCAAACAGTTCATACATGTGAACTGTATGCCGCATATCACACACATCTTGTTAAGTTGAACCGTTTCTGTTGTGTTCCCTAATCGAAAACAGTTCGTCCGAGTGAACCGTATGCCGTATATCGCACACACACATTGATATGGCTGCCCGTTTCTGTTGTTCTACCTCATAGCAAACAGTTCGAATGGATTAACCGTGTGCCCTGCATCGCACACACACACAGGGCCGTCTCTAAGAATTTGGGGGCCCGGGATGAAATGCAAATATGACCTTTTAAAAAGTTACAACTAATGTTCAAGTATAGTAGAAGCAAACTCTCGCTTGATTTTTGAATTTGACATGTGTGTTACGTCATACATATTTAGCAATATACCTAATATCAATGCTAAAAAGTGGATGTACCAAACTGATCTAATGTTATTCTTACCTATAAAAGCATCATCCATCTATTATCAATTCTGCTACAGTTTGCGCATTGTAGACAACTACTACTACTAGAAAATCTTTAGAGGCAATTAGAAATAGGAACGCAGGCTACAGCTAGCGGAAAAGAAAATCTAGTAGGGCATCGATGAAAAAAATCTTGTCACATGATTGATCGGCTCATATAGGCTTACCAATTAACAGAACGGCAAAACTGATGAACAGAGCAGGTAGTGGCCGGTAGATGAACATGGAATTGGCCTGCGTAGTGTGTACTCTAGTACTCAGATTGGTGACCACCTGATCAGTCACCGGCCGGTGATCGTTCGTACCCTCGTATAGGAAGTGATCTGGACGGCGTAATAGCCAAACATGTACGGCGGGCGGGCGAATAGCATAGCGATTGCGTGGGGGCGAAATAGCAGGCAGGCGATCAGAGTCGCAAATAAAACCTACTGGGGCATGGGGAAATAGCCATTGGACGTGTGGCAAGGAATCAGTCGTAGGCCTGTTTGATGCTAATGGGCTGGATTATTGACTGCTTTGTCCAGATTAAACTATATCGAATGTTGTTACCAGATCATTCGGGGCCCCCAAGATTTTGGGGCCCTGTGCGGTCGGCCAATTTGGCCTCCCTCATTGACGACCCTGCACACACATTGATATGGCTACCCGTTTCTGTTGTTCTGCCTCATCGCAAACAGTTTGAATGGACTAACCGTGTGCCCTGCATCCCACACGCAACTAAAATCTGAACCGTGTTTTATGGCTCCGCCATTGCAAACGTTTTGCACCTTTTTTGACGGTTATTTTACACCACCGTTTGCGATTAATGCATCGCACACAGTTTTGGTAAAGGGTCTCTGATCGTAGTGTAGCGTTAGCAGTATCCTGCAGTAGTGTAATTACATTGTTGCTAAATTTATACCACCTAGTTTCACATACCAACAAAAGAAAAGGTTTTTCTATGATTTAAGACATTACTTTTGGGAAGACCCACACCTTTATAAAGAAGGAGTAGATGGTTTTATTAGACGTTGTGTACATGAGCATGAACAGGAACAGGTCCTACGCAAGTGCCACTCTGAGTCTTACGGAGGACACCACGCTGGAGATAGAACTGCACATAAGGTATTGCAATCTGGTTTTTATTGGCCTACTCTCTTGAAGGATGCTCGTAAATTTGTCTTGTCTTGTGATGAATGCCAGAGAATAGGCAATATTAGTAGACGTTGGGAAATGCCTATGAATTATTCACTTGTTATTGAACCATTTGATGTTTGGGGCTTTGATTATATGGGACATTTTCCTTCCTCTAATGGGTATACACATATTTTAGTTGTTGTTGATTACGTTACTAAGTGGGTAGAAGCTATTCCAACTAGTAGTGTTGATCATAACACTTCTATTAAGATGCTTAAAGACGTTATTTTTTCGAGGTTTGGAGTCCCTAGATATTTAATGCCTGATGGTGGTTCACATTTTAGTCATGGTGATTTCCGTAAAATGTTTGCTAAGTATGATGTTAACCATAGAATTGCATCTCCGTATCATCCTCGGTCTAGTGGTCAAGTAGAATTGAGCAATAGAGAGATTAAATTGAGTTTGCAAAAGACTATTAATAGATCTAGAAAGAATTGTTCTGAGAAACTTGATGATGCATTATGGGCTTATAGAACTGCTTACAAAAACCCTATGGCTATGTCTCCATATAAAATTGTTTACGGAAAAGCATGTCACTTACCTATTGAATTAGAACATAAGGCTTATTGGGCTATTAAAGAGCTCAACTATGATTTCAAACTTGCCGGTGAGAAGAGGTTATTTGACATTAGCTCGCTTGATGAATGGAGAACCCAAGCCTATGAGAATGCCAAGTTGTTTAAAGAAAAGGTTAAAAGATGGCATGACAAAAGGATACAAAAGCGTGAGTTTAACGTAGGTGATCATGTTTTGCTATACAACTCTCATTTAAGATTTTTTGCAGGAAAACTTCTCTCTAAATGGGAGGGTCCTTAAATTATCGAGGAGGTCTACCGTTCCGGTGCCATCAAAATCAACAAAGCTGAAGGCACAAATCAGAAGGTGGTAAATGGTCAAAGAATCAAACATCATATCTCAGGTACTCCCATAAATGTTGAAACCAACATAATTGACACCGTAACACCGGAGGAGTACATAAGGGACACTTTCCAGAATGTTTTAGGCTCCAAAAAGGAATGGTTATGTGGTACGGTAAGTAAACCGACTCCAAAACGTTTCCAATAGCAATTTTTCTCCGTCTTGGAATATTTAAAAAAATAGGAAAACTAAAAGTAGTCCGAAAGAGACACGAGGAGACCAAAAGGATGGAGGGCGCGCCCTACCCACCTGGGTGCGCCCCCTGCCTTGTGGCCACCTCGTGTGCCCTCCGGACTCTGTTTTCTTGCACAATACTTCTTTTGGTCGGTAAAAAATCATTATATAAACTCCTGAAGGTTTTGACCACCGTAACACAACAATATCTCCTATTTTTGTTTTGAGTTGTTTCTGCAGCAGATTTAGAGCAAGATGTCTTCGCAAGAGTCGGTCGGGGAGAGTCGTGTATCTCACCCGACACCGGGCCCAAGAGCATACAACGAAGCTAACCACTTCGGGCAATCAACGAAGGAAGAGATGGAGGCTGACTTGAAAAGGGTGGATGCCATGGAGGAGGATCAAGAAGTTACCTCTCGTCTTCAAACTAGATTCATGCTAGAGGAACTTCAGAGCTCAGCAATACCAAATTCGGTCATTCCTCCCAATGCTAGATTTCTCTCTTATGAAAATATGAAAAAGAGTGTTGCTTTTTCTCCCGCAGCTATGGAACATCCATGGACGTATGGAGCTTTAGCCGTCACGGGTAAACTTCACAAGGAAGTAATGGATCTTAAGCAGCAAAATAATAAGCTCGAGGAGGAGAATCGCATCCTAAGGGGCATCATCGCCAGGAATATCACATCACCGCCTCCGAAGAAAGAGACATAAATACATGGGTATGGGCACTCCCCTTGGCAACTGCCAAGCTTAGGGGAGGTGCCCCGGTATCGTATCACCATCACACCTTTACCTTTATCGTTTTTCTTAGTTCGATCTTTTGGTTATATCTTGATCTAGTAGAAGAAAGCTTTGAGTTTTGTTTTGATCTCTATCTATGTAATCGAGTCCTTGAGTTATATATAATAAATAGTAGTTTTGAGTTGAGGGTTTTACTTTCTTGCTATGATCTTGAGGGAATAGAATAAAAGAAATAATAAAAAGAAATAAAAAGATCATATATGGAGCTTATGGAAAGTAATGACTTCACATATAAAGAGCATGATGAATAAAAGTTGTTGAGAGTTGACAAACATAGTTTTGGTCATTATTGCAATTAATAGGAAGTAATAAATAAAGAGAGGCTTCACATATAAATATACTATCTTGGACATCCTTTGTAATTGGGAGCACTCATTAAATATGACATGCTAAAAAGTTGATGTTGGACAAGAAAGACAACATAATGGTTTATGTTTTCTTATATCCCAATAGAAGTTATATTTGCATGGATCACCCAACATGTTAAGCTTGCCTTTCCCAATCATGCTAGCCAAATTCTTTGCACCAAGTAGAGATACTACTTGTGCTTCCAAACATCCCTTAAACCAGTTTTGCCATGAGAGTCCACCATACCTACCTATGGATTGAGTAAGATCCTTCAAGTAAGTTGTCATCGGTGCAAGCAATAAAAATTGCTCTCTAAATATGTATGATCTATTAGTGTGAAGAAAATAAGCTTTATACGAACTTGTGATATGGAAGAAATAAAAGTGATGGACTGCATAATAAAGTTCGTTATCACAAGCGGCGATATAAAGTGACGTGATTTTGCATTAAGAGTTTGTGCATCCAACCATAAAAGTGCATGAAAACCTCTGCTTCCCTCTGCGAAGGGACTATCTTTTACTTTTATCTTCTACCCTTATACAAGAGTCATGGTGATCATCACCTTTCCTTTTTACACTTTTTTCTTTTGGCAAGCACTATGTGTTGGAGAGATCCGGATATATATATCCACTCTGATGTAGGTTATCATAAAGTATTATTGTTGACATTACCCTTGAGGTAAAAGGTTGGGAGGCGAAAACTCTAGGCCCCTATCTTTCTCTGTGTCCGATTGAAACTTTGTACCCATTAGTATCGTGTGAGTGTTAGCAATTGTGAAAGATTAAATGATAGTTGAGTATGTGGACTTGCTGAAAATCTCTTATATTGACTCCTTCTGATTTTATGATAAATTGCAATTGCTTCAATGACTGAGATCATAGTTTGTTAGTTTTCAATGAAGTTTATGATTCATACTTTTACCTTGTGAAAGAATTGTTACTTTAGCATAAGAACTTATATGACAATATATGTTGCTATTCTAAAGATGATCATGATGCCCTCATGTCCGTATTTTATTTTTTTTGACACCTCTATCTCTAAACATGTGGACATATTTTTCGATATCGGCTTTCGCTTGAGGATAAGCGAGGTCTAATCTTGGGGGAGTTGATACGTCCATTTTGCATCATGCTTTTATATTAATATTTATTGCATTATGGGTTGTTATTACACATTATATCACAATACTTATGCCTTTTCTCTCTTATTTTATAAGGTTTACATCAAGAGGGAGAATGCCGGCAGTTGGAATTCTGGACTGGAAAAGGAGCAAATATTAGAGATCTATTCTGCACAACTCCAAAAGTCCTGAAACTTCATGGAGAATTATTTTGGAATATATAAAAAATATTGGGCGAAGAAAGCACCAGAGGGGGGCCACCAGCCATCCACAAGGGTGGAGGGCGCGCCCTATCCCCTGCGCGCGCCCCTACCTTGTGGGCCATCTGGCAGGCCCCCGATGCACATCTTCTGCTATATGGTGTGTTTTGACCTAGAAAAAATCAGAAGGAAGCTTTTGGGACAAAGCGCCGCCGTCTCAAGGCGGAACCTGGGCAGAACCAATCTAGGGCTCCGGCGAAGCTGTTCTGCCGTGGAAACTTCCCTCTAGGAGGGGGAAATCAAAGCCATCGTCATCACCAATGATCCTCTCATCGAGAGGGGGTCAATCTCCATCAACATCTTCACCAGCACCATCTCCTCTCAAACCCTAGTTCATCTCTTGTGTCTGATCTTTGTCTCAAAACCTCATATTGGTACTTGTAGGTTGCTAGTAGTGTTGATTACTCCTTGTAGTTGATTCTAGTTGGTTTATTCGGTGGAAGATCATATGTTCAGATCCTTAATGATAATTAATACTCCTCTAATTATGAACATGAATATTCTTTGTGAGTAGTTATGTTTGTTCCTGAGGACATGGGAGAAGTCTTGTTATAAGTAATCATGTGAGTTTCGTATTCGTTCGATATTTTGATGAGATGTATGTTGTCTTTTCTCTAGTGGTGTTATGTGAATGTCGACTGCATGAGACTTCACCATTATTTGGGCCTAGGGGAAGGAATTGGGAAGTAATAAGTAGATGATGGGTTGCTAGAGTGACAGAAGCTTAAACCCTAGTTTATGTGTTGCTTCGTAAGGGGCTGATTTGGATCCATATGTTTCATGCTATGGTTATATTTATCTTAATTCTTCTTCCGTAGTTGTGGATGCTTGCGAGAGGGGTTAATCATAAGTGGGAGGATTGTCCAAGGAAGGGCAGCACCCAAGCACCGGTCCACCCACATATCAAATTATCAAAGTAACAAACGCGAACAATATGAGCATGATGAAAACTAGCTTGACAGTAATTCCCATGTTTCCTCGGGAGCGCTTTGCTTTATATAAGAGTTCGTTCAGTCTTGTCCTTTGCTACAAAAACGATAGGGCCACCTTGTTGCACCTTATTTACTTTTGTTACTTGTTACTTGTTACCCATTATGAATTATCTTATCACACAACTATCTGTTACCGATAATTTCAGTGCTTGCAGAGAATACCTTGCTGAAACCGCTTGTCATTTCCTTCTGGTCCTCATTGGGTTCGACAATCTTACTTATCGAAAGGACTACAATAGACCCCCTATAGTTGTGGGTCATCATTCACCATACTCGATACACCCAGGAAACACGAAGATGTATCTAGACTTGAAGGGAAGTTTCTGGTGGGCGGGTATGAAGAAGGATATTGCCGAGTACATAGCAGTATGCAACGTTTGTCAGCGAGTAAAATCAGAACATCAGAAGCCAACAGGGTTACTCCAACCTTTGTGAATACCCGAGTGGGAATGGGAAAAAGTTGGGATGGATTTTATTACAAGATTACCCAGGACTCGTTCAGGTTATGGTTCTATCTGGGTAGTGGTTGATCACTTGACCAAGGTAGCTCACTTCATTCTCGTGAAGACCACATATACCAGTGCTAAGTTAGCCAAGATATACATGACCAGGATCGTATGTCTTGATGGAGTTCCAAGGAGTATCATGTCAGATAGAGGAACACAATTTACCTCAAAGTTTTGGAATCAGTTACATGAAACTTTGGGTACGAGGCTGGAGTTCAGTACATCTTTTCATCCGCAGACAAATGGACAAACCGAGAGAGTCAACCAGATGCTGGAAGACATGTTGAGAGCTTGTCCGCTAGACTATGGAGCTATTAGACCAATTTGAAGATAGCCTCTTTCGAGGCTTTATACCGAAGGAGGTGCAGAATACCATTGTTGTGGGACGGTGTTGGAGACCGAAAACTTTTTGGTCCCGATCTTATCAGAGATTCCATAGAGAAGGTCAAATTGATTCGTGACAGACTCAAGATAGCTCAGTCGATACCGAAGAGTTATGCCGACGGTAAACGCAAGGAGGTAACGTACGAAGTAGGAGACCGAGCATATCTCCGTGTGTCTCCACTTCGAGGAATTAAAAGGTTTGGTGTTAAAGGAAAGTTAGCACCCAGGTTTATAGGCCCATACATAATTCTTGAACGCAAAGGAGAAGTTGCGTACAAGCTGGAGTTACCAGAAGGATTGTCAGGAGTTTACGATGTCTTTCACATTTCCCAGCTGAAGAAATGCCATGCTGAGATGGCTGATATTCCTTTGAGAAACACAGTGCCCCTAGAGGCCATACAGCTTGACAGTGATCTAACTTATGAGGAGAAACCCGTCAGGATTCTCGAGACTGTGAACAGAGTTACCCGTAGCAAGATCATCACTTATTGCAAGATTCTGTGGAGCCACCTGGGAACGAGAAGAAGACCTTTATTGAGACCACCAGCACCTATTTGCTAGCCAATCCGAATCTTGAGGGCGAGATTCATCTTAAGGTGGGTAGGTTTGTAACATCCCAAATTTCCAATTTGGAATGTTTTACAATATAAGCTAAGCATCTATGCATTTTGAATGAATTGAGGTGCCATTTGAAATTTTCAGAGGCACTTTGGTTTCATTTTTAATATTGAGTTCGTTTGCCGCCCCGACCACCCCCCCCCCCAAGAGCACGAGCTCGCCGTCCTGATCTCTCCTCTGTCGTCACCGTTCATCGTCGTTTTCCATCATCGGTGAGCACCCCCTCGGCCTCCTCTTCTGTCAATGCGACGCTCTTGACCGCGCACACCTTTTTGACAAGGTTTCGTCCTCTTCCATCCATCACAGGCTTGAGCCCGAGCTCGTTTGACCACCGGAGTTCGCGTAGACCGCCCGGAGCTCCGCCGCTTCGTCACGCAGCCGTACGTTGTCCCCGACCGCCACCGCCGTCACCACCGACTCCGTCTAGCTCTGCCGCATCTCCCCGTCTTCTTCCCCCATGCCAAGGACCGCCGAAGCCGCCGCCACCTCGACGCCCGACGCCGCACCGTCGTCTCCGTCGTCGCCACCGCCGCTATAAGCCACCGACACGACCACCTCCGTCCGATCAATAATAGATAGCCTCGATTAGATCCCGCATATGGTTAGTTTTTTTAAAAAAATAGATCATTTTATTTTTTGGTTTAGTCTCGGTTTAGATCGAACCGCCTGGTCGGTTTTCTTTTAGTTAAACGTACGCGCCCGAAGTTACTAGATCTCGGTCATCCGCCGGCGTACTCCTGTCAAACACCCCCCATAGCTAATCGGCTTGCGCCACGTAGCACGTGCCTGATCTGTTTTTCTTTTCTTTTCGTTTCTGTTTTTAAAAACATAAAAGTTTCAATCTTAGAAGGTTCATATCTCCTAGGATTTTTAGTATTTTAATTTGATTATTTTTCATTAATTCGGAATTTATGCAGTTTCTTTAGATATCAAGTTTGACTACATTTGAAAATTTGAATTTGGATTTACATGAAATTTGTTCAAATCACTAGATTGGCTATAACTTGAGCTAGGAACATTAATTTTTTGTGATTCCTTTTGCTACTTGTTCTTTGTGATATTGTTTATCATTAGGAATTAATTGGTGAATTTAGGATTATTTAAAATTAGGTTTTCATGAAAGTAGTACTGTTTTAGTGTTTTATAACTTTTGTGCTATTTCTTTTAATTTTAATTGTTTTAAATTGTTTTCTTTTGTTTCTTTTGTCAAGTTCTATTTAGTTTCTGTTAGCCTAGCAGTAGCAATTTTATTTGAGTTAAAAATACACTTTTAGTAATTTATTTCTTTTATCTTACTAGAAAACTTGTTTGGGGCATTAAAGGAGTTTTATAAATGATTTGATGTTTTTCTTTTGCATTAAAGTTTTCTATGTGATTTTCTTTCTATCATTTATTAAAAACTTTATTTTTATTCTGTTAAAAATTTATTAGTGGCGGAAAAATTATTTGTAGCTTGAGGACATTGCTTAGAGTTTTGGTGAATTCTTTGGTTTTGTTTTTTATTTTCACTGTGTGTTATATTGATTGTTTATTTACAAGTTTTACTTGTTGTAGTATTACTTATATGATGCATTGCTTATGTATGTCGTGTGATCTTCGATAGGTTACCTGGAGTGCGAGGCTTGTTACTACGAGTCGTTAGAGTTCGAAGATTGTCACCAAGGCAAGTCTTGATCATACATTTTCTTTATTACCTATTCTTTTATTGCATTAGTTGAAATCTTCCACCATGCATGCAAGTAGGTGAGTTTAAGTTATGTTCTTGAATAGTATCATGTGGTAGGTTGAACCCAAATTCCCATGTCACTAATGCCCGGGACGTTGTAGTTATTTTTCTATGCTTCATAGATGGGGTTGGTCGAGTGAATTACATGGGAGATGTGGGAGTTAAGTTGATGACTACAACCCCAAGACTTCAAGATTTTCAAGACGTGCTTCAATTCACTACTGGGTGGAGCACGGATGGACGGGCACCCTGGAGTACCCAGTGGTTGACCCAGGGATGCATGGAGAAGCGCCATGACATCTTGTGGAAAGCTTCACCTAGCCACGAAGAGACGGATGGATACACCTTGACCGGAAGCTTACCTGTGCAGCCGCAAGTCGCAATGGGCTCTAGCTTGGTCGACCTAGGCATGACTTTGGACGGACTGTGTCAGCAGATGTAGAAGAACAGTAGGAAATGGATGGGCACCATTAGTGGCCCAGAGGACTCTACGAAAGACCTTGTTTAGTTCGTCCCGTCTTCAAACACCATGCAGTGCGAGGACATAACGGAGGGAATGATTCTTGCGGGTAAAGTGCACAAGACTCTGCAGAGTGGAAATCTAATCAAAATCTAATCGATTAGTCGTGTCCTCGGTTACGGACATCTGAGCCTCTGGAATTGGATGTATTCGGAACTCTCAACACCAAGCATAATTAATTAATTGTTGGGGTAACAATGATTTAGGATATGAGACACTGGTTGGCGGAACCATCTCAGTAACAACAAATATTTTGTAGTAATTGCAAGCAAGTCCTTTTGTTGTAGGGGAAAATTTGCTTTTTATAAAAACTTAAACTTAGAGCCCCACAACCAAAATTGCATATAGTAATAGCATTTTATTATTGTTTTCCCCTCTACGACTTGCCGGCATATTCAAAATGCTGACCTACACGGCTGCAACGTCTTATGTTGCAAAGGATTATTCCGACCAGGAGTGAGGGTACGATCCACGCTCGGTGATTTCCCTTTAGAGTCGGATGGACTCGCTTTTCGTTTACGCTTCCGCATTAGTTTATCTCATGAGTTGGCCTTCGGCCGAATTTATTTTGATGTAATAAAGACTCTATATGAGATTCGTGTAATTGAACTTTGATATTTTCATCAATGTAGTGTGTGTGCCAGCATGATCTTTGGATGGTACAGATACACAGAGACTTGACCGTTTTCGGGTCGGGTCGCTAGAGAGATGGTATTCAGAGCACACGCTGACCATAGGACGTAACCCCTATGATCGAAAAGCCATAGGAAGAAATTATTTTATTTTATGTTTTTATTGTTCCGTATTTCTCACCTGCTCGTTTCTGACTTCCATCCGATTTCAACCTTCTAGATGGCCGCCAAATTCATCCCAGTCCTGCTGCCGGAGTTTTGCCAGCTGGATGAGACTATGCCTTTCAGCAAGCTGCTAGATTGGATCATCAGGAGCCCCGTTGCGAGTCAAGGGTTATAAGAATGATAAATTGTTCTGACATTTCTCCCCATTGATCTAAATTCTACACATTTCTACCCTTTATCTAGACAAAAAATTTGCATTTTCTCCCTTTATATAAAGGCTCCCGTCTAGGATGGACACTACAAATTCTTTACCAGGCCACAAAACACGCACAACAAAAAGAAACAAAAAGAAATGCCCCAGCGACTATATCTATACCTACTATTTACTAATAATAGTAATTATTATTATATTATATATATAAAGCAAGGTGTGTTTCTCTGTTTTTTCATCCGTTCACCGTCGGGAAGATTTTTTTTCTATTCGAGGCGGTACTAAATTTTCGTGCGTCTATCCGCTAGAAAAGAAAAAAGGTTTGTCCAGAATTCTGTAATTGGGTTGCGCGTGCTCCGACCCAACGAAGCCAGCCCGCTTATTATTGCCCATGCAGTTGGGAGACATTATTTCCTCAAAAAAAGTTGTGAGACCTTATTTGTCACATGCGGGGATAAAAATAGCTGAAGCTTCCCACAGGGCGCCTAAGACTGGGCCGGCCCGTTTCTCATTTTTCGTTGTTCTATTTCTATTTTTCTTTTTCTGCTCCTTTCTCTCTCTCTCTTTTATATTTCCTTTTCCTTGTTTTCCTTCTTTATTTCTAATTTTTCTATGAATTAAAAATTTACAAAAATATTTAGAATTTCAATTTTTGTTCAAATATTAAAAAATAGTCGGAATTTCGAAATATTATTCCTATTTTGAAAATGTTTGAAACTTATAAAAATTCCCGTTTCAAGTTTTTCTCAACATTCAAAAAATGTGTTCTCATTTTTAGTAAATGTTCTCATTTTTTAAAAAACTGTTTGTGTTTTTCAAAAATTCTTCGAGGTTGTTTTTATCAAAAAACTATTATAAATTTTTACATATTACAAAGTATTCTTGTTTTAGTGAAATGTTCCAAAATCCAGAATAATATTTAAGTCTAAGAAACATTTTCTAAAATAATATTTACTAAATATGTATCCGTCCAGGAAAAATGCCAGGATTTCAAACATGGCCGCCAGTAGTGTGGCCCAGCAAAGCCAGCCCCACATAGGTGAGAATACCATATTTATCGCAGCAAGCGTTAAATAGTCGCAACTTCGGACAGGCCGCCCAAGCTGGGCTTAACCATTTTCCTTTTTTGTTTTATGTTATGTGTCTATTTTTTATTATTTTCGTTTCTTTCTCGTTTTTCTTTCTTGTGTATTTTGTCTCTTTTTCTTTCAAGTTAAGTATTATTTCTCCCGTTTTTCATAAATTCAAAGTTTTCAGAAATTTCATATTATCATAAAATTTCAAATTTTTTAATAATGTTAAGAATTTTAAAATACATTTTGTTTTAAAAATATTCGGAACAATAAATCTTTGTTCTCATTCCAAAATATTCGCAAGTTTTTTAGGCAAAAAAAATAGTCGCAAGTTCGCACAGGGCGTCCAAGCTGGGGTGAACCATTTTTTTTCTTCTGTGTTGTGTTTCTATTTTTCTCTATTCATTTCTTTCTATTTTTCTTTCCTGTCTCTTTTGTGATTTTTCCTTCCAAGTTTAGTTTACTTTCTCCCTTTTTTAGTAAATTCTAAATTCTCAAAAAAGTTCATAATATCGGAAAACATCAATTTTTTTAGAAACTTTCGGAATTTTAAATATATTCCTTCTCAAAAAATGTTTAGAACATTAAATCTTTGTTCTCATTCCAAAATAGGTTCGGATTTTAGTGTTTTCCAAAGTTGTTTGAGATTTTTCAAAAAAGATTGCATTTAAAAAATCCAAATATGAAAATATTCTTGTTTTAGTGAAATGTTCAAAAATTCAGAATAATATCCGAGTTTAAAGAAACACATTTTAAAAAATTATTCTGAGTGTTTAAAATATGTTTCCTTTTTCAAAAAATGTTCATGTTATTATAAAAGGTTCATGTTTCCAAATAAAATTGTGAATTTCGAACATTTAAATTTTTGTTGTGTATTTATGAAAATATAAGAATTTCAAAAAAAATGTTTGGAATTTTCAAAATTATTCATGTTTCCAAGAATATTCAATAATTTATGTTTGACATTGGAGTATGATCTTAATGGTTTGAGCTGGCCATTGGTTGGTAGGACTCGTTTCTTCGAGTGGCTAGTGGCACATAGTCGGGTCTTTAAGCATGATTTCTATCCTTCAACTCATCATTTTCTGGATTTTATTTTGCGCTTTACAAACACAGGTCGTCTTGGAGCCTATAGTGCGTTGGCCCATACACGAAGTGATGTGCAACTCGTGCGCTATTTTACGCAACAAGCATCATATAGTAGCTCCCATGCAGTTGGCCCAAGTAAAAAATTGCTTCGTCGCACAGGCAGTATTGGGCCTCGGCCACACTTCCCTACTTGGTCGTCCGTGGGATTATTTTTTTCTTGGGCCAATAAAATAGAATATGTTGGTTTGGCTTGAATAAAAAATTGTGGGCACTTGAGCGCTAAAATAATCAAAGAGAATAAACCCTAATAAAGAAGGGACATTGATGTCTGGTTATGCGCTAAATATGATAATGAAATATGCTTTATGCGCTACAATTAGTAATCCATCCGGTTACGTAATCGTAAGAGAGAGTGGTCGAAGCAACTGTGCCCCGAAGATCGCCGCATAGCTACCAAATGAGGAGGCAGACACAATCCCGAGACAGAGGCGGGCCTAGAGGAAAAAAGGCACGAGTTGGATGGTTGCCGCCACGCTGGCTAACCCCACCACTATCAAGATCCCACGGAACAAACCTGACCCGCGATAAGACCACAACTCCTCTCTCTATCGCATCGCTATGGAGATCGTTTTTGGTGGACACATCAATTATCTCTCCGATTGCTTCTCGCAAAGAAATCTCTCCGTTGCAAATCACGGGCATATGTGCTAGTATATACATAACGTGACAAGAGGACGCGCAACAAAAAAGAACGAGCATGCATGAACGAGTTTGTGGGAACATTAAACAAACAAATTGGACGGTTACAGACTTAGACGAGACATCAATAAATCTCATGTAGATGATATAATCTCATCTAGATGAGATTTAGCAAATCCAAACAAAAATAATCTAGTTATGTTGTCCTTTAGCTACACAGTTCAACCAAAAAAACAAAAACAGAGAATAAAAAGACATGTGGCTGTCCACAAAAAAACTACAGCCACAAAAAAATGCAATACAAAAAACATAAAAAACCCGGCCCACTAAAGACTTATCGGTCCTCATTGCTTCACGGGGGCGAACAAAAAACACGACACAACACAAGATACATGTCTCGGAGAAGCACGTGTATCAAGGAGTATATGAGTTAGATGAGACAATTATCTAAATGAGAATTAGCAAAAACAATCCAAAACGGGACCCTAGGCCATGCTGCGAAAATGGCTCAATAAAAGATGCACGGGCGAACGGGCCAACAATTAGACACCACGCATGGGGATCGTGGGACAAAACAACCCGCGACCAAATTTTACACGACATTTAAAACGAACAGATGGCATAATGAGAAAAGTTCATGAATTTAATACAAGTACGCAAAGAAGAAGAAAAGAAAAAAAGGAAAAGAAAAAATAATGAGAAATGAAATAATAGAAAATATAAGTAAATAACATCCTGCACTAGAACATGAAAAGGAATAAACAAACAGGCCCCTAACTGTTCGGCTCTCCTATTTATACAACACATGCCAAAATATGCATGCGCGAACGGGCAGACAAGTGGGCACCGGATGCACGACGCGACACGGAATGCGCACAACAAAATACACACGATCAAGATTTGCACAACATTTAAAGCAAACAGCTCGAACAGTCATGAACTTACATAAGACATTGCCTGTTGTCATCGAGATGAGAATTAGTAAATCCGTTAATATATGTCCATGAATTTAAAACAAATTAATAAAGAAGGAAAAAGAAAAACATAGAAATGATACGAGTAAATCAAAATCAAAATTAATGAATCTAAAAACGTTCGTAGATTTACAACAAATAAACAAAAAAATGAGGGTGAAGTTGTAACTAGACAAACAAAACATTCACCAAATTCAAAAAGAAATTGAATTAAATGCTCAAGAATTAAAACTTGAAAAATACTCTCAAGTTTAAATAACTATACTGGTCAAACACCCCAAACCTGATGAGGACATCAATACCATTATTACACCCACAACCCCTACTACTACATATACTGGACCAATTAGTAGAGCTCGCGCACGCCAATTAAATTATTAGGTACTTTCGTTTCTTGGTAATGATTCTAATGTTCATGAGAATATGATGCTGCCTAAATTAGATACACTTGTTTTGCTTACAAATGAAGGGCCTGACATGGATAAGAGGGATGAACACTGGAGCAAGACCAAGCATGGAGATGATGGCATGCGCAAGGGGAACAAGAACGGAGTTACAAGTGATGATTTCAGGACTTTGACGCCACCATAATGAGTGCATGAAGCCTTGGACGAAATATACAAGATGCCACTTCATAAATTTCGTCTAGAGGCTATTATAGGTGCTGCGTCACCTTATTATTGGACCAGGCCCATGTAATTTTGAAATACTTGAGTATAGGCTGTTTTTAGAGTCCGTATGTGTGGGGAAACAAGAGATAGGGTTGGTTTCGGACCCTTGCCCCAGGGGCCACGAAATTCCCCTCCTCTTCCTCCATATATACAGCCCTTAGGTCACCGTTTAGACTTTGGGTTTTGTTTATATTAAAGTTCGCCATAGCTGCAACTTCGCGTACTTCAGTTGTGTTCAACGACCAAACAAAGGCGTCACAGAACCCCACCTTTGATCAATAAAGCTTTCCTCTTATATTCGCAATATCCAGATTGCAATCTTAGTTTCTTGCTTGTTCTTCGTTTTCCTGCAGGAAACAGACCTTCGTGGTCAGGTTGATCGTGCTCCGGCGTGGTCAATAACCTCTCGGAGTTGGTTTAGCGATTGCTAAGGCGCAACGTCCTCGCACGTTCGTAGTCGGATCGTCAAAGTCGACTTCCTCCAAAATGATAGCCACCATCTCATCGAAAGACGGGACATCTTTGCCTCTATCAAGTGGTATCAGATTTCCAGGTTGCTCGGTGAGATTTTACAGTTTTTCGTAGTTTAGATCGAGTCTGTTCTTCATACCTATAGTCCACGAAAAAGCCAAAAAATGGTTAGTTCATCCTATCCGAACCAATCTGAGCCTTTGCATAATCTTTTCTGTTTTTACTTTGTTGAATTTGCGGTTGCATCGTCGTGTCAAGTTGCTGGTCTTAGCGTCTAGTCCTTTAGAGTTTCGAGTTCTATTCACAGATTGTCACGTCGCCGCCATCACGCCAATCCGAGTCCACCTGCAACATATATCCGCCACCAGTCTGAGTTCCACCAGATTCATCTCCGCCACCAGTCCGAGATTCCACCAGATTCATCTCCGCCACCAGTCCGAGTCCAGTAATTGTTGCTTTGTTTTCGATTTCCAGATCACGAGATACTCCGAGTCGTGACAGAGTAGGACTCCCCAAATTCCGAGCCATCCGCAGAAGAAAAATAGTTCCAGTTTAAAAAAAACTAAGTCTGGAAAATTCTGGCTAGGCAGTTTTTAGGACGTTTGTACACTTTTTAAAAAAAATTGCGGAGCAAAAAAAAAGGAAAAAAAGTGAAAAAGAAAAAAAATCAGAGTGTGCTCCTCCCTTGTTTACGTGCAGCGCCATGATTTTGTTAGTGTTCTAGGCTCGCGTCTCTAGTACGGTCTAGCCTAGGACCAGCACAGTACCGTCGTTGAGCGTTTATTCAACTTTGCATATCTGAAATTGATTACTGCTGACCCTTTTTGCTACCATATTATAAGCCTTCCCAGCTCCACATACATCTACGTCGTGTGTTTGATTCTCCCTGGTAATCGCTCTATCCAAGCTTTGAGAGTTTTGACTACAACGGTTGCTGGTCACCACCTGCTGCTTGGTAAGAATTTGAGATTTGGTCGACGGATTTGTGACACCAGCCACCACCACCACTTGTTAGTAGTCTGTAGGATCATATTCTTGTGTGTTTCTATTGCTGCTAACCATGCCAGGATCACAAGCCGACGAGATTGACTGGGAGAATTTAACGAACAAGGAGCTTCATGATAAGTTTCAGCAAATGATGGCTGAACAGGTGCAAGATGTGCTGAACAATTTTGAAGAGGCCATGGAGATGATCACTGGCCTTGAGAAGACGTTCGAAACAGAGCTCGATAACAGATTTAATGAACTGCTTGCGCGTCTTCCACCACCGGCTGCACCTGCCACACCTCTGACGACGACGACGACGACAACAACAACAACAACAACAACAACAACAACAACTACTACTACTACTACTACTACTAGTACTACTACTACTACTACTACTACTACTACTACTACTACTACTACTACTACTACTACTAGTACTAGTACTACTACTACTACTACTACTACTACTACTACTACTACTACTACTACTACTACTACAACAACAACAACAACTACTACTACTACTACTACTACTACTACTACTACTACCTCCTCGTCGCGAAACAGCCCTCCGCCGAGCGAGCCGTGTCCTTCTTCAGCCTGGCCAAACTGTTGGTGCTGCTGCTGATACTTCTGTGGCTCCTGCAGCTGATGCGGAGGATGATTATGCGGGAGATTACGAGGATGAGGTTGATCAAAATCAGAACTACGTGCAACCACCAGCACCACAACCACCAGGTCGTCCACATGCAAATAATAGCAATGGTAGGGCTCCCCCTCAGGTGCGAGATCATGATCATCTCCCTAAACTGAAACTAAATATTCCACCATTTGAGGGTAGATATGTTCCTGATATATATCTTACTTGGGAGTTAGAAACTGAACAACGATTTACATGTTTACAATATCCTGAGGCGAGACGTGTTCCTGCTGCCGTTTGTGCTTTCACCAGCTTTGCATTTGTTTGGTGGTCTGAACATTGTAGATTATATCCTATTCCAGCTACTTGGGCTGCTTTGAAAACTGCTATGCGTACTCGTTGGGTTCCACCATATTATCAACGTGAATTAATTCAAAAATTGCAGCGTTTAAGACAAGGAAAAAATTCTGTAGAAGAATATTATCAGGAATTACAAACTGGCATGATTAGATGTGGTATTGTTGAGGAGAATGAAGCTATGCTTGCAAGTTTTATGGGTGGATTAAATAGAGAGATTCAGACCATTCTAGAGTATAAGGAGTATAATAATATCACTCGTTTATTCCATCTTGCTTGTAAAGCTGAACGTGAAGTGCAGGATCGACAGGCATTGGCGCGAACTAACTTTTCTGCAAGTCGACCTTCATCATGGACACCACGTGCATCCTCTACTTCCACTGCACCATCACCTCCATCAGGTGCCACCTCCAGCCGTGATACAAGAAAGCAGGCACAACCACCACTCTCTGCCAAGAGCACACCAGCCGGGCCTGCGCAGAGCTCTTCTTTTTCCATGGCGTCAACAGGGCAGACAAGTGATATTATTTGTCGTCGTTGTAAGGGAAGAGGACATTTTGCGAGAGAATGCAAATCTCAGCATGTGATGATTGCTACTGAGGATGGTGGGTATGAGTCCGCTAGTGACTATGATGAGGAGACTTTGGCTCTTATTACACATGAAGAACACGGTGGAGATGATTCTGATCATGAGACGCAATACATGGCTGCTGAAGATGCTGACAGGTATGAATGCTTAGTTGCTCAACGTGTTTTGAGTGTGCAGGTTACGCAAGCTGAGCAAAATCAGAGGCATAATTTGTTCCATACAAAGGGAGTTGTGAAGGAACGTTCTATTCGCGTCATCATAGATGGAGGGAGCTGCAACAACTTGCCTAGCATGGAGATGGTGGAGAAGCTATCTCTCACCACAAGACCACATCCACATCCTTACTACATCCAATGGTTCAACAACAACGGCAAGGTTAAGGTAACACGTACTGTTCGTGTGCATTTTAGTATCTCTACATATGCTGATTATGTTGATTGTGATGTGGTACCTATGCAAGCATGTTCCTTATTACTTGGTAGACCATGGCAATTTTATAAAAAAATGTACACCATGGTAGAAACAATCAGTATACTCTTGTTCATAAGGATAAAAATATTACTTTGCTTCCTATGACTCCTGATTCCATTTTGAAAGATGATATTAATAGAGATAATAAAGAAAAACAGGAGAAAAATAAGAGTGAAAATCAGATTGTGGCAAAAGAATTTGAGCAACAAATGAAGCCTAATAATAAACCATCTAGTGTTGCTTCTGAAATTAAATTGAAAAGTGCATGTTTACTTGCCACCAAATCTGATATTGATGAGCTAGATTTTAGCAAATCTGTTTGCTATGCTTTTGTGTGTCAAAGAGGCATTATTTTCATTTGAGGACGTGCCTTCCTCTTTGCCCCCTGCTGTCACTAACATTTTGCAGGAGTTCGCTGACGTCTTTCCACAAGACGTGCCACCGGGATTACCACCTATTCGAGGGATTGAGCATCAAATTGACTTAATTCCCGGTGCATCGCTACCCAACCGTGCACCATACCGTACCAATCCAGAGGAGACGAAGGAGATTATGCGTCAAGTACAGGAGCTGCTCGACAAAGGTTATATACGCGAATCTCTTAGTCCTTGTGCTGTTCCTATTATACTAGTGCCTAAAAAGGATGGTACGTCGCGTATGTGTGTTGATTGTAGAGGCATTAATAATATTACTATTCGTTATCATCATCCTATTCCTAGGCTAGATGATATGCTTGATGAATTGAGTGGCTCTACAATATTCTCCAAAGTTGATTTGCGTAGTGGATACCATCAAATTCGTATGAAATTGGGAGATGAATGGAAAACAGCATTTAAAACTAAGTTTGGTTTATATGAGTGGTTAGTCATGCCTTTTGGGTTAACTAATGCACCTAGCACTTTCATGAGACTAATGAATGAAGTTTTACGTGCTTTCATTGGACGATTTGTGTTAGTCTATTTTGATGATATACTGATTTATAGCAAATCTTTGGAAGAACATTTGGAACATGTACGTGTTGTTTTTATTGCTCTATGTGATGCATGTTTGTTTGGTAACCTTGGGAAGTGCACCTTTTGCACCGACCGAGTATCTTTTCTTGGCTATGTTGTTACTCCATAGGGAATTGAAGTTGATAAAGCCAAGATTGAAGCTATTGAGAGTTGGCCGCAGCCCAAAACGGTCACACAAGTGAGGAGTTTTCTTGGATTCGCTCTATAGGCGTTTTGTGAGAGATTTTAGCACCATTGCTGCATCTGTCAATGAGCTTACAAAGAAGGATGTGCCTTTTGTTTGGGGTACCGCACAGGAAGAAGCCTTCACGGTATTGAAAGATAAGTTGACACATGCTCCTTTACTCCAACTTCCTGATTTTAATAAGACTTTTGAGCTTGAATGTGATGCTATTGGAACTGGATTAGGAGGTGTGTTACAAGATGGCAAACTTGTTGCATACTTTTCTGAAAAATTGAGTGGGCCTATTCTGAACTATTATACTTATGATAAAGAATTATATGCTCTTGTTCGAACCTTAGAAACATGGCAACATTATTTATGGCCCAAAGAATTTGTTATATATTCTGATCATGAATCTTTGAAACACATTAAAAGTCAAGCAAAACTGAACCGTTGACATGCTAAATGGGTTGAATTCATTGAGACTTTCCCTTATGTCATTAAACACAAGAAGGGTAAAGAAAATGTTATTGCTGATGCATTGTCTCGTCGTTATACTATGCTTTCACAAATTGACTTTAAAATATTTGGTTTGGAGACCATCAAAGATCAATATGTGCATGATGCTGAATTTAAAGATGTATTGCAGAATTGTAAAGAAGGTAGAACATGGAACAAGTTCGTCGTTAACGATGGATTTGTGTTTCGTGCTAACAAGCTATGCATTCCAGCTAGCTCCGTTCGTCTTTTGTTGTTGCAGGAGGCGCATGGAGGAGGACTAATGGGACACTTTGGCGTGAAGAAGACAGAGGATATACTTGCCACACATTTCTTTTGGCCAAAGATGAGACGGGATGTTGAGAGTTTTGTTGCTCGCTGCACTACATGTCAAAAAGCTAAGTCACGACTCAATCCTCATGGTTTATATATGCCTTTGCCTGTACCTAGTGTTCCTTGGGAGGATATATCTATGGACATTGTTTTAGGTTTACCTCGAACAAAGAAGGGGAGGGATAGCATATTTGTTGTCATGGATAGGTTCTCGAAAATGGCACACTTTATACCATGTCATAAAAGCGATGATGCTGTTAATGTTGCTAATTTGTTCTTTCATGAAATTATTCGCTTGCATGGTGTGCCAAATACTATTGTTTCAGATCATGATACTAAATTTCTTAGCTACTTTTGGAGATGTTTATGGGCTAAGTTGGGGACTAAACTGCTTTTTAGTACTACTTGTCACCCCCAAACTGATGGTCAAACTGAAGTAGTCAATAGAACATTGTCTACTATGCTTAGGGCTGTTTTGAAGAATAATAAGAAAATGTGGGAAGAATGCTTGCCTCATATTGAATTTGCTTATAATCGTCCGTTGCATTCTACTACTAAGATGTGCCCTTTTGAAATTGTGTATGGTTTCCTACCTCGTGCACCCATTGATTTGTTTCCTCTTCCATCTTCGGAGAAGGTTAATTTTGATGCTAAACAACGTGCTGAACTGATCTTAAAAATGCATGAGTTAACTAAGGAAAATATTGAGCGTATGAATGCTAAATATAAACTTGCTGGAGATAAGGGTAGAAAACATGTTGTCTTTGCACCTGGAGATCTTGTTTGGTTACATTTGCGTAAGGATAGGTTTCCTAATTTGCGCAAATCAAAGCTAATGCCACGTGCTGATGGTCCTTTTAAGGTGTTAGAGAAAATAAATGATAATGCATATAAACTTGAGCTGCCTGCAGATTTTGGGGTTAGTCCCACTTTTAACATTGCAGATTTGAAGCCTTATTTGGGTGAGGAAGATGAGCTTCCGTCGAGTACGACTTCATTTCAAGAAGGGGAGGATGATGAGGACATCAATACCATTATTACACCCACAACCCCTACTACTACATATAATGGACCAATTACTAGAGCTCGCGCACGCCAGTTAAATTATCACGTACTTTCATTTCTTGGTAATGATTCTAATGTTCATGACAATATGATGTTGCCTAAATTGGATACATTTGTTTTGCTTACAAATGAAGGGCCTGGCATGGATAAGAGGGAAACACTGGAGCAAGACCAAGCATGGAGATGATGGCATGCGCAAGGGGAACAAGAACGGAGTTACAAGTGATGATTTCAGGACTTTGAAGCCACCATAATGAGTGCATGAAGCCTTGGACGAAATATACAAGATGCCACTTCATAAATTTCTTCTAGAGGCTATTATAGGTGCTGCGTCACCTTATTATTGGACCAGGCCCATGTAATTTCGAAATACTTGAGTATAAGCTGTTTTTAGAGTCCGTATGTGTGGGGAAACAAGAGATAGGGTTGGTTTCGGACCCCTGCCCCAGGGGCCACGAAATTCCCCTCCTCTTCCTCCATATATACAGCCCTTAGGGCACCATTTAGACTTTGGGTTTTGTTTAGATTAAAGTTCGCCATAGCTGCAACTTCGCGTACTTCGTTTGTGTTCAACGACCAGACAAAGGCGTCACAGAACCCCACCTTTGATCAATAAAGCTTTCCTCTTATATTCGCAATATCCAGATTGCAATCTTAGTTTCTTGCTTGTTCTTCGTTTGCCTGCAGGAAACAGACCTTCGTGGTCAGGTTGATCGTGCTCCGGCGTGGTCAATAACCTCTCGGAGTTGGTTTAGCGATTGCTAAGGCACGACGTCCTCGCACGTTCGTAGTCGGATCGTCAACGTCGACTTCCTCCAAAATGATAGCCACCATCTCATCGGAAGACGGGACACATTTGCCTCTATCAAAACCCCAAACCTTTTTTAAAGGAAAACATACAAAATGAAAACAATATAGTTAAGCTCTCTCGCTACACAGTCATACCAAACACGTAAACACTTTACAGCATGCATAGACTTGGAGAAAAAAAAATGACAGATCATGTAAACAGAAACAAGGGCCCGTAGTATAACCCATCCAGGGTCAAACAGGCCCCAGGCCTTGACACAGAACTGTAAAAAAACGACATGAAACACAGCGACACAGCAACAACGGACAACAGCAAAAACGACGCAGATTTTGATGCGAAGAGAACTCCCGCGGACACACAGCGACGCGGGACAAGAATAATTTGCACGAATCTAAAAGGCTGCCCGAATTTTCTAACAATTAAATCATGTGGTGGACAACTTAGATGTAACATAACTATTTCTTATCTAGATGTGAATTAGCAAATCCGTAAGCTAAAAGGCTGGGACCAACCGAGCTTGCACGTCATTGTGTAAAATAGAAGTTTTGTTTCCATAATAAATAGTACCTCCTCCCTTTCTTGCATTCTGCTCTACCGATTTACATACGTATGTGATTCAAAATTAATAAGCAGTTAATAAGCAGCCTCAAGCATTAAAAAGAGAATATGGAAACAAAGGTGGACTGGCATGTGGCTTAGATTTCATGGTAATGAGATGTGTGGCACTAAATAAACTAATCCGATTCAATGGGCATAAGAAAGGAAAGTGAGAATAATAACCAAAAGAAATTATAATACACAATGCATGATCAGTGGGCATAAATAAATAAGGAGAGAATAATAACACAAAGGAATTATAATACCCAAGCCATGACCAGTGGGCACAACTAAGGAAGAGGGTTTTGTAAAAAAAAGGAAGAAGAGAATGATAACACAAAAGAATTATATCAAATAACAACACAAATTCGAAGGCATGACAATTAACGGAAAGAAATTAATACCAAGAGACGAAAAAATCCAAAGCAAACCTTGAATTTGTAGACGAAAGCTAAATCAAACCCTAAACATTGAATCCCGGAAATTGGCACAGTGAACTTGTAGTCCCGGTCTATTTTGAACCCTAGAGCTGTTTGGCACACTACGAATACTACAGTCCCGACCGGGATAACCTGCTACTCTCATGGACGAGAATTTTGGCCGGCCCACTATACAACAACAAAATTTCGTGAAGTTTAAAAAATGTTCGTGCATTTCTAAAATTGTTCGGAAGTTAAAAATGTTCTTGTTTTCCATTTTTGGCACAATTTAATTTATTTTTGTGTTTTGAAAAGAAGCTTAGAATTTAAACTTCTATTCACATTTTTCAAAAACTGTCCGTGATTTCGAAAAAATCACACTTGTCAAAAAAAATTCATAATTCCAACAGTTTTTCACATGCTACATTTTTTCAGATTTTCACAAATTGCGCTGCATTTTTCAAATAATGTTTTGGAATTTCTTAAATTACTTGTGTTTTGGAAAACTCAGCATTTTAAAAAAATTGACAATTTTTCAAGAAATGTTTTGATTTTTTTGGTAGTTTAAACAAGGTTACCATGTTTTTAAGGAAGTTTATTTAGATGTTTTTAGGGAAGTTTAAAAAATGTTAAAGTGTATTCAAAAATATGCTTTTTAGGAAAGTTTTTGAAGGAAGTATAAAATATGTTTTATTGTCAGGAATAAAATGTACAATGTCTATTTTGAAAATGTTACCATGTATTCAAAAAAGTGTTGAAAACATGTATTTTTCTCAAAAGGTACATAATGTATTTGAAAAAAGTCCAAAGTGTATTAAAAAATATTTTTAGGGAAGTTTTTTTAATAAGTATTTTAGGGAAGTTTAAAAATATGGTTATTGTCATTAAGAAATTTACAGCTTGTATTTCAAAAAATGTTACCGCGTATTAAAAAATGTGCTAAAAACATGGATTTAAAAAAATATAGATAATGAGTTCAAAAAATGTCCAAAGTTTGAAAATTATATTACACGTGTGCTCTAAAAATGTACATTGTATACTAAGAAAAAGTATACATGTGTCAAAAAGCCAATTAAAACCGACAAAGAAATAAAAGAAAATAAAAAAATACAAAGAAAATCAAAAAAGATACAAAAGAAACCAAAATATAATGAAGAAAGAAAAAAATCACAGTGAAAACATAAAGTATAACGATGGAAAAAAGAAACTGATGAAAAATCAAAGAAGAGCTAAAGGAAAAAGGGAAAAAGGAAAAAAAAAGAGGAGAGCGAGCGAAACTACAACTATGCATGAGCGGCGCGAGCGACTGCACTAATGGGCCGGCCCAACTCAATGAATACAAGCTAAACACTCTCAAGGTTCAAAATAGACTGGGATTGGTAAGTTTAGAGTGTCAATTTCCGGGATTCAAATTTCAGGGTTTGATTTAGCTTTCGTCTACAAGTTTAAGGTTTGTATAAGAATTTTTCCTACCGAGGGAGGTGGGAGGAGCGTCAAGTTTACAAGAATAACTAGGGTAATTTCAATTGTTAGACAATATTTCTTATGCAGTGGAGACGGCCTAATATGAATTTAACATAATCACCCTTATAGTGAGATATCTTTTACTGCTTGACGCAAATTCTGAAAATCGCTTCAACTTACAAATAATACGTTGGTATGGACAATTTAAAAATTAGGGGGGCCCTTTAAGATCGGAATCGTCGTACAAAGATCGTACCAAAAGTTTTGCATGTGTGACACACTTCTTAATGTAAGACTGAGACAAATTTTCATTAGACCTCAGTGTGCGCCTCCCTACTGTCGCCAGGCGGTACCATTCGAGTGTCGTTGGGCCGTGCTGACGCATGGGCATACATACTAGTATATGCCATACGACTTGACCAAACCTCCCAGTCTATCGCCAATCCTCTCGAGTCAAAAGTGTTAAGAGTAAAATATTGAAATACAGGATGATTAGTCCATATTTCTATTGATTCTCAATTGTATATACATATAGATGAGAATGAGAGATGTATGTTTGGAGGCATGCCTTTGCTTTTTGGCAAAAAAGGGAGAAAGACATTTATATTTGTGTCCCTAACTCAATTCCATTACTCACATGTACCCATAATTCTCTAGTGTGCTCAAATATGCCCCTCTTCCATTTGATCTTCTTATAGAAACTAATAATTGTATATGTGAAATGCATGTTAATATTAGGCAAGATGTTAATTATATTGTGCATTAATATTTGACAAGATATAAATTGCGTGTTAATATTATGTGCTAGAATATAATTACTTGATTAATATTGACGTTGATATTATGCATAATATTAATTAGTTGACAGTGCTAAATTATTTAGTGCTAAATATGTGTAACGCTAAACATCGGAGTTACGTAGACCGTTGGATAGATGTGGTTGAACGAGCGGTAATCCATTTCTGAGCCCGGGCTTAGCTGCACCCACCCTGACGAAAAAAATCAAAACAAATACTAGAAAAAATAAAAATAAAAATCCAATTTTTTTGCGTGGTAGATATTTTGATGCGTGAGGTTTTCTCAAATTTTCAAATCATTTGGACATTTGAGTAGCTCTCGGCAAAAAAGACAAATCTGGATTTGTCTTTTTTGCCAAGAGCTACTCAGATGTCCAAATGATCTAAAAATTAGAATAAACTTCATGCATCAAATTATCCATCACACAAAAATTTTGATTTTTTTGAATTTTTCTAGTATTTGTTTTGATTTTTTTACCGACTGGGTGCAGATGAGCCTGGGCAACGCTGCACTCTTGAACAAGTGACATTTGTTTGATTTCCGCAATTCAATCTTTTTATATTAGTATATACGTACGTATAGATGCCCATCCATGTGTTTTCATCCCGTTAAAAGGGTTTGACCCTTTTCTTTGTTAAAAATGCCCCTGGCAACAGCAACTGGCATTAAGGTAAAAAAAAGTTACCTCCTCTCTCTTACACATGCGACCCACATGGAAAAAGGAAAAGTGATTTTTCTCTCTCTTCCTTGGGTGGGCGGCTGCGCATGAACAGCCCGAGACCGAACTCGGCTCAACGAAGCTTTGCTACTGGTAGTGTCGTTCATGTGGTGAGCGCGCAGACGAACCTGCCACTGCCCCCACCTCCTCTACATAGTCTCACAATCTAGGAGGCCTCCCGTCTCTGGTCTTGTGAACAGCGGCGACGACCAACCATGGACAGCTCAGTGGAGCTATTCCTAATATGAATTGAACTTCATATCTTGAAAGTTAGGTCTTGAGAGCAGTGAAAGCATAAGGGATTGGAAGGATGGGGTCAAACCAGCTTGTAATCAAGCAACGCTCGATAGTGAATGTCTTATCGAAGGCGAAGAAGATCAAGCATGATTCCTCAGTCTAGCAGGTTCCTTGGACGGGGGATGGGCTAAGGATTCTGTTGTGCGGTGGTGGTGTGTCGCGAGCATGAGTACTTGTGCAGTGAGAATAAATGACTACAAGAGCACGTCGTTGGTGACGTTGCTTGTCTTCGACACAGCCAAAGTCCATGTTTCGCCAATGTTACACCCCCAATTCGACCGTACACTAATCATACACACAAATGTGTATGATCAAGATCATAGACTCACGGGAAGATATCACAACACAACTCTAGACACAAATTAAAAATAATACAAGCTTCATATTACAAGCCAGGGGCCTCGAGGGCTCGAATACAAACTCGATACACAAGAGTCAGCGGAAGCAACAATATCTGAGTACAGACATAAGTTAAACAAGGATGCCTTAAAAAGGCTAGCACAAAAGCAACATGATCGAAGAGGCAAGGCCTCCTGCCTGGGACCTCCTAACTACTCCTGGTTGTCGGCGGTCTCCAAGTAGCAGTATCCGTCAGCGGTGGCATCTAGCTCCAGGGATCCACCAACTGGTTGCAACAACCGGAAAGCGGGGAGAAGGGGGAAAAGGGGTAGCAAAGCAACCGTCAGTACCCATCCAAAGTACTCGCAAGCATCAGATCTATACTAAGTATACATTGATATCAAATAGAAGGGCTGTATCTGTGGACTGAATTGCAAAATGCCAGAATAGAGGGGAAATCCCAGCCTATCAAAGACTAGCATCTTCAAGCAGCTTCAAGCATCTTGCAGCATGTAGAAGAGTAACGGATAGAAGTTTATAATTAACAAGCATGTTGTAACATTAATGCCCAGAGATCCTACCTCGACTCCCTGCGGGAAAGCAATCCCGAAGCCACATATCTCAAGTATCCATTTCTAGTTGTAAAAGATCAGGATATAAGTCTGAACGTCCATTACCGTGGACACGGTATTCGAATAGATAACTTCCCTGCAGGGGTGCACCACGTTTTCCAACATGCTTGATTACTCTGGCCGGACACACTTTTCTGGGTCAATGCATGGCCTCGGAAAATCAACACTTCGTAGCCCTACCTGGCTCAGCAGAGAGGTCCCCGCCGGTCTACATCCTAAGCACTCTAGGGTCTGGGCCCATTGCCTGTTGCACTCTGGGTTGTTGTGCGATGAGCCGGGACGAGCACCACCTCATACTAGATGGCACTGGCCCGACAGGCCCACAATGCTGAACTGGACGTCTGACAAAGCTTCGGCTGATACTACGTCGTCGAGGCCGATAACTATTCTCGCGTGGTAGTTAGTGCGTAAAGGCCAAAGGCCAACTCAGAACAAATACCAAAACCATAATGTATTATTAGCTTACGGAGATGAGCAGAGACTCACGATAATGTGACCCCGTCGCCCCGTGTCGAGGAAATACGGCAAGGGCTAGCCTAGCCCACTCGGGGGTGGCCTACCTGCCCGGCCGTGCCTCGTAACCATCTTGCCGGTGCTCTCCGGGCCCGCCCGAATTTCCCAAAGGTCTCAAGTAATGTCAAGGTAACCGTGTGTCCAAAAATCAAGGGGAAACCCGAGGAATCACCCTCGATGAATTCCACTCGATGTAATCATCAAGGTGAACGTCAGAGGAACCACCCTCGAGGTTCACACTTGAGGGGTTGCACGACAAAGTCGTATCGGGAGTGGTCAAGGAGGAATCACCCTCGATGACCATGACCGAATAGCTACACTACAGAGATCTCATCAGGAGTGATGTATGAGGTACCACCCTCGGCACTCGATGGTAACTCTGCATAGTCGAGCAACAAAAGGGGCGTGATGTGAAGTGAGGTGTCGGGCTCTGATCATCGATCACGTTGCTCGAGTCGTCGATGATGTAGCAGGGGCAACAAGGACAAGGTGGGGGGTCACTGATGGATCACTAACCAAACTATACTAAGCAGTTTAGGATAAGCAGGTAAGGTAACAATAAGCAGGTTACAAAAGCAGGCTATGCATCAGAATAGGAGCAAACAATAACAATAGAAAAATCTAATGCAAGCATGAGAGAATGGAATGGGAAATATCGGTATGATCAAAGGGGGGGCTTGCCTGGAAGCTTCGATGAAAGGGAAGAAGGGTCGTCGATAACGTAGTCGATCACAGGGGCATCAACAGCGGTCTCGGGGTCTACCGGAGAAGAAGAGGGGGAAGAAACAGTAAATACAGAGCAAACAAGTGCAATACTAAGCATGACAAGACAATAAGCAGCGCTAGGGGTGTTCTAAGGCAGTATTGCACGATACCGGTGAAGGGGGGAAACATCCGGGAATGTTTCCCCGAAGTTTGGCATTTCCGGACAAATGAAACGAAGGGGACGCATGTTCGCTATGCTAGGGGCACATGACAGATGAACAGAGAGCGTATCCGGATTCGTCACATTTTTCTGAGCAACTTTCATGTATAAAACTTTTTCATCTGAGTTACGGATTAATTTCTATGTTTTTTCAAAGTTTTTGGTATTTTCTGGAATTTCTTATTAAATCGAAAACAATAGCAAAATGCTATGTGTACACACTGAAGTGTACACAGCAGGGGCTACCGAGGCTGACCTGTGGGACCTGTTGACTGAGTTGACCTAGTCAACAGGGCAGGTGGGGTCCAGGTGTCATTGACTAGCAGTTATTTGTTTTAACTAAATTGATTTATCTAGGAGGGACCCATATGTCATTTGCTAGAATACTAGTTAGTACAAAGTTGAGTCGCTAATTTTGGGACAAAGGGAGTATTAAACTAGTCCTGGTCTAATTAAACTCCACACACACATCACGTAATTCACTATGCTAGGGGTTAATTCTGTTCTCTGTTAACAGAAGATAGCATTTTGTGATTTTTATAGGATTTAATCCATGCATCGAAAGGATTTGGTCCTGTGGGATAAAATGAAGTTTGTCAAGTGTACTTTCTACTCATATTTTTCTTAGCCTTGTTAACAGTTGTTTAACTTCAGTTTAGGGGCTGCCCAGGGGGTTACTCAATGTAAAAACTGAAAAGCTAGCTAGTACTCCCTCCGTTCCAAAATAGATGACCCAACTTTGTATTAACTTTGTACTAAAGCTAGTACAAAGTTGAGTCATCTATTTTAGAACGGAGGGAGTAGCTACAAGTAGAGTATTACAGCAAGCAGCGGCGCTCGGGGCAGCGATGCGGCAAGGAGCAGCAGGGTTGTGGCGAGGCACGCGGGCGAGCAAGGCGGAGGGCAGCGGCGGTTGCTGGCGTGGCCGGGAGTAGAGGAGGGCGCGTGCAGGAGCTCAGGTGAGCCCGAGCCTCGGCGGAGCTCGGCTGCAGCGGGCGCGTACGCGCAAGTGCGCGTGGGACACAGGGGTGTGCGAGCAGGCGTGCGTGGGAGGCGCGCGGCGGCGCAGGTGGCCAGGGGCCAAGGCGGACGGCGTGGGCGGCGAGGGTGCATGCGGCTAGGACGAGTGACGGCGGGGCAAGCAGCAGGTGCAGCGATGGCGGCCAAGCACCAGCGGGCCGCGGCGGGAACAAAGGTCGCGACGGGCGCAGCGGGCGTGTGGCGGTGACGGTTGGGGCGGCGATGGTCTACGGTCGTGACGGAGAAGACGGCTAGAGGCTCGGGATCGGGCCTAGCAGAGAGGGGAAGGTGCGGTGGGAGTGAATTGCAAAAAACCACCACATTGACACATAGGTTTGCAGAAAACACTGATTTACGAATTTGGGCCAGAAACCACTAATTTTTTGCCTAATCTTTTGCATAAAACTGATTGATGATTTAGGCCATTTTAATGACAATTATGACATGTGGGCCTCTCATTTGATGACTGATCTTTTTCCAAAAAAAACCTCCCTCCTAAAAACAACTCTCCCTCCCCACCTCCATCCAGAGAGAAGAGGAGGTGCGCCCTCGACGTCGGCGAGGTCCAGCCGCTGCCGCAAGTCTTCGCCCTTGTGGTCCTCGGGATCCAGGGCCTACACCGGAGCAAGCAAAAGAGGCGGCGCGCAGCACAGGCGTGAGCAATAGCGCACCCGAGCAAGCAGCGGCACGGCGGCGCGTGGGCGGCAGCAGCAGAGCAAGCAGCAACGGCGCGGCAACCCGGAAGCAGCAGCAGTGACGCGACGGTGCGCAAGCGGTAGGAGCAGCGGAGCAAGCATCAGCGACGCTGCTGAAGGAAATATGCCCTAGAGGCAATAATAAAGTATTATTTATTTCCTTATATCATGATAAATGTTTATTATTCATGCTAGAATTGTATTAACCGGAAACATAATACATGTGTGAATACATAGACAAACAGTGTGTCATTAGTATGCCTCTACTTGACTAGCTCGTTAATCAAAGATGGTTATGTTTCCTAGCCATAGACATGAGTTGTCATTTGATTAACGAGATCACCTCATTAGGAGAATGACGTGATTGACTTGACCCATTCCGTTAGCTTAGCACCCGATCGTTTAGTATGTTGCTATTGCTTTCTTCATGACTTATACATGTTCCTATGACTATGAGATTATGCAACTCCCGTTTACCGGAGGAACACTTTGTGTGCTACCAAATGTCACAACGTAAATGGGTGATTATAAAGGTGCTCTACAGGTGTCTCCAAAGGTACTTGTTGGGTTGGCGTATTTCGAGATTAGGATTTGTCACTCCGATTGTCGGAGAGGTATCTCTGGGCCCACTCGGTAATGCACATCACTATAAGCCTTGCAAGCATTGTGACTAATGAGTTAGTTGCGGGATGATGTATTAAGGAACGAGTAAAGAGACTTGCCGGTAACGAGATTGAACTAGGTATCGAGATACCGACGATCGAATCTCGGGCAAGTAACATACCGATGACAAAGGGAACAACGTATGTTGTTATGCGGTCTGACCGATAAAGATCTTCGTAGAATATGTAGGAACCAATATGAGCATCCAGGTTCCGCTATTGGTTATTGACCGGAGAGGTGTCTCGGTCATGTCTACATAGTTCTCGAACCCGTAGGGTCCGCACGCTTAACGTTACGATGACAGTTATATTATGAGTTTATATGTTTTGATGTACCGAAGGTTGTTCGGAGTCCCGGATGTGATCACGGACATGACGAGGAGTCTCGAAATGGTCGAGACATAAAGATTGATATATTGGACGACTATATTCGGACACCGGAAGTGTTCCGGAGAAGTTTTGGATAAAACCGGAGTGCCGGAGGGGTTACCGGAACCCCCCGGGGAAGTATTGGGCCTTAGTGGGCCTTGAGGGGAGAGAGAGGGCAGCAGCCAGGAGGTGGCGCGCCCCCTCCCATGAGGAGTCCTAATTGGACTAGGGGAGGGGGGCGCAGCCCCTCTTTCCCTCTCCCTCTCCCTCTCTTTCCTTCCCCCCTCTCTTCCTAGTTGGACTAGGAAAGGGGCGTCCTACTCCTACTAGGAGGAGGACTCCCCCCTCTCCTTGGCGCGCCCAAGGCAGCCGGCCTCCCCCTTGATCCTTTATATACGGGGGCACGGGGGCACCTCTACACGCAATTGGATATACGATATTTTAGCCGTGTGCGGTGCCCCCCTCCACCATATTACACCTCGATAATATCGTTGCGGAGCTTAGGCGAAGCCTTGCGTCGGTAGAACATCATCATCGTCACCACGCCGTCGTGCTGAGGAAACTCTCCCTCAACACTCGGCTGGATCGGAGTTCGAGGGACGTCATCGAGCTGAACGTGTGCTGAACTCGGAGGTGCCGTGCGTTCGGTACTTGATCGGTCGAATCGTGAAGACGTACGACTACATCAACCGCGTTGTGATAACGCTTCCGCTTTCGGTCTACGAGGGTATGTGGACAACACTCTCCCCTCTCGTTGCTATGCATCACCATGATCTTGCGTGAGCGTAGGATTTTTTTTGACATTACTACATTCCCCAACAGTGGCATCCGAGCCTGGTTTTATGCGTTGATGTTATGCACGAGTAGAACACAAGTGAGTTGTGGGCGATATAAGTCATACTGCTTACCAGCATGTCATACTTTGGTTCAGCGGTATTGTGAGATGAAGCGGCCCGGACCAACATTACGCGTATGCTTACGCGAGACTGGTTTCACCGTTGGGAGCACTCGTTGCTTAAAGGTGACTGGCGGGTGTCTGTCTCTCTCACTTTAGTTGAACCGAGTGTGGCTACGCCCGGTCCTTGCGAAGGTTAAAACAGCACCAACTTGACAAACTATCGTTGTGGTTTTGATGCGTAGGTAAGAACGGTTCTTGCTAAGCCCGTAGCAGCCACGTAAAACTTTCAACAACAAAGTAGAGAACGTCTAACTTGTTTTTGCAGGGCATGTTGTGATGTGATATGGTCAAGACATGATGCTATATTTTATTGTATGAGATGATCATGTTTTGTAACCGAGTTATCGGCAACTGGCAGGAGCCATATGGTTGTCGCTTTATTGTATGCAATGCAATCGCCATGTAAATGTTTTACTTTATCACTAAGCGGTAGCGATAGTCGTAAAAGCAATAAGTTGGCGAGACGACAACGATACAACGATGGAGATCAAGGTGTCGCGCCGGTGACGATGGTGATCATGACGGTGCTTTGGAGATGGAGATCACGAGCACGGTGCTTCGGAGATGGAGATCACAAGCACAAGATGATGATGGCCATATCATATCACTTATATTGATTGCATGTGATGTTAATCTTTTATGCATCTTATCTTGCTTTGATTGACGGTAGCATTATAAGATGATCTCTCACTAAAATTTCAAGATAAAAGTGTTCTTCCTGAGTATGCACCATTGCGAAAGTTCTTCGTGCTGAGACACCACGTGATGATCGGGTGTGATAGGCTCTACGTTCAAATACAACGGGTGCAAAACAGTTGCAAACGCGGAATACTCAGGTTAAACTTGACGAGCCTAGCATATGCAGATATGGCCTCGGAACACGGAGACCGAAAGGTCGAGCGTGAATCATATAGTAGATATGATCAACATAGTGATGTTCACCATTGAAACTACTCCATCTCACGTGATGATCGGACATGGTTTAGTTGATTTGGATCACGTAATCACTTAGATGATTAGAGGGATGTCTATCTAAGTGGGAGTTCTTAAGTAATATGATTAATTGAACTTAAATTTATCATGAACTTAGTACCTGATAGTATCTTGCTTGTCTATGTTAATTGTAGATAAATGGCCCATGTTGTTGTTCCGTTGAATTTTAATGCGTTCCTTGAGAAATCTAAGTTGAAAGATGATGGTAGCAATTACACGGACTGGGTCCGTAACTTGAGGATTATCCTCATTGCTGCACAGAAGAATTACGTCCTAGAAGCACCGCTAGGTGCCAGGCCTCCTGCAAGAGCAACGCCAGAAGTTATGAACGTCTGGCAGAGCAAAGCTGATGACTACTCAATAGTTCAGTGTGCCATGCTTTACGGCTTAGAACCGGGTCTTCAACGACGTTTTGAACGTCATGGAGCATATGAGATGTTCCAGGAGTTGAAGTTAATATTTCAAGCAAATGCCCTTATTGAGAGATATGAAGTCTCCAATAAGTTCTATAGCTGCAAGATGGAAGAGAATAGTTCTGTCAGTGAGCATATACTCAAAATGTCTGGGTATAATAATCACTTGATTCAACTGGGAGTTAATCTTCCGGATGATAGCGTCATTGACAGAATTCTTCAATCACTGCCACCAAGCTACAAGAGCTTCGTGATGAACTATAACATGCAAGGGATGGATAAGACAATTCCCGAGCTCTTCGCAATGCTAAAGGCTGCGGAGGTAGAAATCAAAAAGGAGCATCAAGTGTTGATGGTCAGTAAAACCACTAGTTTCAAGAAAAAGGGCAAAGGGAAGAAGAAAGGGAACTTCAAGAAGAACAGCAAGCAAGTTGCTGTTTAGGAGAAGAAATCCAAGTCTGGACCTAAGCCTGAAACTGAGTGCTTCTACTGTAAGCAGACTGGTCACTGGAAGTGGGACTGCCCCAAGTATTTGGCGGAAAAGAAGGATGGCAAGGTTAACAAAGGTATATGTGATATACATGTTATTGATGTGTACCTTACTAATACTCGCAGTAGCACCTGGGTATTTGATACTGGTTCTGTTGCTAATATTTGCAACTCGAAACAGGGGCTACGGATTAAGCGAAGATTGGCTAAGGACGAGGTGACGATGCGCGTGGGAAATGGTTCCAAAGTCGATGTGATCGCCGTCGGCACGCTACCTCTACATCTACCTTCGGGATTAGTTTTAGACCTAAATAATTGTTATTTGGTGCCAGCGTTGAGCATGAACATTATATCTGGATCTTGTTTAATGCGAGACGGTTATTCATTTAAATCAGAGAATAATGGTTGTTCTATTTATATGAATAATATCTTTTATGGTCATGCACCCTTGAAGAGTGGTCTATTTTTAATGAATCTCGATAGTAGTGATACACATATTCATAATGTCGAAGCCAAAAGATGCAGAGTGGATAATGACAGTGCAACTTATTTGTGGCACTGCCGTTTGGGTCATATCGGTGTAAAGCGCATGAAGAAACTCCATACTGATGGACTTTTGGAATCACTTGATTATGAATCACTTGGTACTTGCGAACCGTGCCTCATGGGCAAGATGACCAAAACACCGTTCTCCGGAACTATGGAGAGAGCAACAGATTTGTTGGAAATCGTACATACAGATGTATGTGGTCCGATGAATATTGAGGCTCGTGGCAGATATCGTTATTTTCTCACCTTCACAGATGATTTGAGCAGATATGGGTATATCTACTTAATGAAACATAAGTCTGAAACATTTGAAAAGTTCAAAGAATTTCAGAGTGAAGTTGAAAATCATTGTAACAAGAAAATAAAATTCCTACGATCTGATCGTGGAGGAGAATATTTGAGTTACGAGTTTGGCCTACATTTGAAACAATGCGGAATAGTTTCGCAACTCACGCCACCCGGAACACCACAGCGTAATGGTGTGTCCGAACGTCGTAATCGTACTTTATTAGATATGGTGCGATCTATGATGTCTCTTACTGATTTACCACTATCGTTTTGGGGGTTAAGCTTTAGAGACGGCTGCATTCACTCTAAATAGGACACCATCGAAATCCGTTGAGACAACGCCTTATGAACTATGGTTTGGCAAGAAACCAAAGTTGTCGTATCTTAAAGTTTGGGGTTGCAATGCTTATGTGAAGAAACTTCAACCTGATAAGCTCGAACCTAAATCGGAGAAATGTGTCTTCATAGGATACCCAAAGGAGACTGTTGGGTACACCTTCTATCATAGATCTGAAGGCAAGATATTCGTTGCTAAGAATGGATCCTTTCTAGAGAAGGAGTTTCTCTCGAAAGAAGTGAGTGGGAGGAAAGTAGAACTTGATGAGGTAACGGTACCTGCTCCCTTATTGGAAAGTAGATCATCACAGAAATCAGTTTCTGCAACACCTACACCAATTAGTGAGGAAGTTAATGATAATGATCATGAAACTTCAGATCAAGTTATTACTGAACCTCGTAGGTCAACTAGATCAAGATCCGCACCAGAGTGGTACGGTAATCCTGTTCTGGAGGTTATGTTACTAGACCATGACGAACCTACGAACTATGAAGAAGCGATGGTGAGCCCAGATTCCGCAAAATGGCTTGAAGCCATGAAATCCGAGATGGGATCCATGTATGAGAACAAAGTATGGACTTTGGTTGACTTGCCCGATGGTCGGCAAGCCATTGAAAATAAATGGATCTTCAAGAAGAAGACTGACGCTGATGGTAATGTTACTGTCTATAAAGCTCGACTTGTTGCGAAAGGTTTTCGACAAGTTCAAGGGATTGACTACGATGAGACCTTCTCACCCGTAGCGATGCTTAAGTCTGTCCGAATCATGTTAGCAATTGCCGCATTTTATGATTATGAAATTTGGCAAATGGATGTCAAAACTGCATTCCTGAATGGATTTCTGGAAGAAGAGTTGTATATGATGCAACCGGAAGGTTTTGTCGATCCAAAGGGAGCTAACAAAGTGCGCAAGCTCCAGCGATCCATTTATGGACTGGTGCAAGCCTCTCGGAGTTGGAATAAACGCTTTGATAGTGTGATCAAAGCATTTGGTTTTATACAGACTTTTGGAGAAGCTTGTATTTACAAGAAAGTGAGTGGGAGCTCGATAGCATTTCTGATATTATATGTGGATGACATATTGCTGATTGGAAATGATATAGAATTTCTGGATAGCATAAAGGGATACTTGAATAAGAGTTTTTCAATGAAAGACCTCGGTGAAACTGCATATATATTAGGCATTAAGATCTATAGAGATAGATCAAGACGCTTAATTGGACTTTCACAAAGCACATACCTTGACAAAGTTTTGAAGAAGTTCAAAATGAATCAAGCAAAGAAAGGGTTCTTGCCTGTGCTACAAGGTGTGAGATTGAGTAAGACTCAATGCCCGACCACTGCAGAAGATAGAGAGAAGATGAAAGATGTTCCCTATGCTTCAGCCATAGGCTCTATCATGTATGCAATGCTGTGTACCAGACCTGATGTGTGCCTTGCTATAAGTTTAGCAGGGAGGTACCAAAGTAATCCAGGAGTGGATCACTGGACAGCGGTCAAGAACATTCTGAAATACCTGAAAAGGACTAAGGATATGTTTCTCATTGATGGAGGTGACAAAGAGCTCATCGTAAATGGTTACGTTGATGCAAGCTTTGACACTGATCCGGACGATTCTAAATCGCAAACCGGATACGTATTTACATTGAACGGTGGAGCTGTCAGTTGGTGCGGTTCTAAGCAAAGTGTCGTGGCGGGATCTACGTGTGAAGCGGAGTACATAGCTGCTTCGGAAGCAGCAAATGAAGGAGTCTGGATGAAGGAGTTCATATCCGATCTAGGTGTCATACCTAGTGCATCGGGACCAATGAAAATCTTTTGTGACAATACTGGTGCAATTACCTTAGTAAAGGAATCCAGATTTCACAAGAGAACCAAGCACATCAAAAGACGCTTCAATTCCATCCGGGATTTAGTCCAGGTGGGAGACATAGAAATTTGCAAGATACATACGGATCTGAATGTTGCAGACCCGTTGACTAAGCCTCTTCCACGAGCAAAACATGATCAGCACCAAGACTCCATGGGTGTAAGAATCATTACTGTGTAATCTAGATTATTGACTCTAGTGCAAGTGGGAGACTGAAGGAAATATGCCCTAGAGACAATAATAAAGTATTATTTATTTCCTTATATCATGATAAATGTTTATTATTCATGCTAGAATTGTATTAACCGGAAACATAATACATGTGTGAATACATAGACAAACAGTGTGTCACTAGTATGCCTCTACTTGACTAGCTCGTTAATCAAAGATGGTTATGTTTCCTAGCCATAGACATGAGTTGTCATTTGATTAACGAGATCACCTCATTAGGAGAATGACGTGATTGACTTGACCCATTCCGTTAGCTTAGCACCCGATCGTTTAGTATGTTGCTATTGCTTTCTTCATGACTTATACATGTTCCTATGACTATGAGATTATGCAACTCCCATTTACCGGAGGAACACTTTGTGTGCTACCAAACGCCACAACGTAAATGGGTGATTATAAAGGTGCTCTACAGGTGTCTCCAAAGGTACTTGTTGGGTTGGCGTATTTCGAGATTAGGATTTGTCACTCGGATTGTCGGAGAGGTATCTCTGGGCCCACTCGGTAATGCACATCACTATAAGCCTTGCAAGCATTGTGACTAATGAGTTAGTTGCGGGATGATGTATTACGAAACGAGTAAAGAGACTTGCCGGTAACGAGATTGAACTAGGTATCGAGATACCGACGATCGAATCTCGGGCAAGTAACATACCGATGACAAAGGGAACAACGTATGTTGTTATGCGGTCTGACCGATAAAGATCTTCGTAGAATATGTAGGAACCAATATGAGCATCCAGGTTCCGCTATTGGTTATTGACCGGAGAGGTGTCTCGGTCATGTCTACATAGTTCTCGAACCCGTAGGGTCCGCACGCTTAACGTTACGATGACAGTTATATTATGAGTTTATATGTTTTGATGTACCGAAGGTTGTTCGGAGTCCCGGATGTGATCACGGACATGACGAGGAGTCTCGAAATGGTCGAGACATAAAGATTGATATATTGGACGACTATATTCGGACACCGGAAGTGTTTCGGAGAAGTTTCAGATAAAACCGGAGTGCCGGAGGGGCTACCGGAACCCCCCGGGGAAGTATTGGGCCTTAGTGGGCCTTGAGGGGAGAGAGAGGGCAGCAGCCAGGAGGTGGCGTGCCCCCTCCCATGAGGAGTCCTAATTGGACTAGGGGAGGGGGGCGCAGCCCCTCTTTCCCTCTCCCTTTCCCTCTCTTTCCTTCCCCCCCTCTCTTCCTAGTTGGACTAGGAAAGGGGAGTCCTACTCCTACTAGGAGGAGGACTCCCCCCCTCTCCTTGGCGCGCCCAAGGCAGCCGGCCTCCCCCTTGCTCCTTTATATACGGGGGCAGGGGGGCACCTCTACACACAATTGGATATACGATATTTTAGCCGTGTGCGGTGCCCCCCTCCACCATATTACACCTCGATAATATCGTTTGCGGAGCTTAGGCGAAGCCCTGCGTCGGTAGAACATCATCATCGTCACCACGCCGTCGTGCTGAGGAAACTCTCCCTGAACACTCGGCTGGATCGGAGTTCGAGGGACGTCATCGAGCTGAACGTGTGCTGAACTCGGAGGTGCCGTGCGTTCGGTACTTGATCGGTCGAATCGTGAAGACGTACGACTACATCAACCGCGTTGTGATAACGCTTCCGCTTTCGGTCTACGAGGGTACGTGGACAACACTCTCCCCTCTCGTTGCTATGCATCACCATGATCTTGTGTGAGCGTAGGAAATTTTTTGAAATTACTACCTTCCCCAACAGCTGCGTCACGGAAGCAGCGGCGGCGGCGCATCGACACGGGAGCAGCGACGGTGGCGCGGCGACGTGGAACCAGCAGTAGCGAAGCAACAACAAGTAGCAGCAGCAGCGGAGCCGTGCGGCGGCGCGCAAGCAGCAGCAACGGAGCAGAAACAACCAGCAGCGGAGCCGTGCGGCGGCGCGCAAGCAGCGGCAGCCATGCACTAACCCAGCCAACGCCTGCCCGATGTGGACGCGACGGCATGCAAGCAGGAGCTGATTGCGTTTTCCATTTTTTCTCCAAGGGTGCCTACGCAAAAATACCAAGGACCAACAGTTATGCCACATCAGCTTTTGCGGGGCCCACATGTCATAATCATGATTAAAATGCCTAAAGAGACCGATCAGTGTTTTCTGCAAAAAAATAGGCCAAAAATCAGTAGTTTCTGGCACAAATTCGTAAACCAGTGTTTTCTGCAATCCTATGCGTTGATGTGGTGGTTTTTTGCAATTCACTCGGTGCGATGGCTCACCGAGGAGCACACGAGTGGTCCGTTGACAGTTTAAGAGCAGTAGAGGTGGCCAGCGTCGAAGGCGACAACGGCGACCGAAGCGGGGGGAGGTGGAGGACGGGGAGGCAGTGGGCGCCCCGTTGGATTCTGGCCCGAGCATGCCCATGTAGTCGAAGGCGACGAAGGCGGTGCCCCTGACGCGGTCTCCGGCAGCGAGGAGAGCAGAGGCGACGGCTACGCCGGCGACGCGTTCATGGCGGAGTTTGGAAGGAGGGGGATCTGAGGGGAGGCAGAGAGGAATAGGGAGGGACGCGCTAGGGTTTCGGCCCGGGGAAGATATAGGCGAGGGGGAAGCGGTGATGGGTGCCACGGCATCGCGCGGTGCCGTGGCGGCCATCGCCGGTGTCCACCGTAACGTGAACAGGGGAGATGGGGAAGGAGCGTGCGTCTGGGCCAGCCTGCTAGGTATATGGGCCTTGAGGCCCAAGGTAGGGGGGTTTGTTTCATTTCTTTTGTTTTGCCTTTTAATTTTCTTTTAACTTTTCTATTTAATTGTTTTACTTAATTCTCACATTATTTTAGCTTAATAAAAATATGAGACCCACACCTAAATTAGTGTTTTAGTTTAACCCTCTGTCACAAAATTTTTGGGACTCAAATAAATTAGTTTGATATTTTATAAATTATAAAAGGCATTTATATAATTGCTTAAGCCACTATTTTAATCATTTTTTTGCACTTAGACATTTTATAAAATTTTGGTTTCTTCACCAATAATACCTATGAATTATTTGCCTAAGTTTGCACATTTTAGTTTTGACTTTTGAAAACTTTTATTTTTGACTTTACTTTTAAATTTGAATTTGAACCGTTTTGAATCTAGACGAGATTAGCAACAGTAACCTGATGACATGGCACCATTCGAAGGGGATTACTGTAGCTTAATTATCCAGCCAAATTGACATGTCTAGGATCTTCGCCTCGATCCCCTGAGAATCTCCACATAAGGGATCGACTCAAGAACCCTCTATGACCATCACCACCTTCCTCTTTTTCGCCTGGAGGGTGGCACCATTATGTTCCACTCTCTCACTCCGATTGACTCCACTTTCTCTCTTCTTAATAAGCTTCTCGAGGTTCCTTTGTAGCTGCCGATGATATTTGTTCAAAGCCAAGCTTCTCTGAGCATCTTCGTGTCATCGCGTTACTCTCACGACCGTTGCTGCTAGCACTGACCCGCATGGGACTCCTAGCATGACCATGCACCATGACCGCAAGCTCCCCGCACACAATTGGAACCATTGGGTTGCCGGCTCGGTCTCCCCTTCATCGACGAATAGCTACCAGCGCCACCACCCATCCTAGAGAGAGAGGCGGATTTAGAGATTTTTTTTTCCGTTTTCCTTTTCCCCATGGGTCGCAACTATAAAAGAGTTGGGACAAATTTTTTTATTTTTTTATTTTACCGGTGAGTCCCACCTAAGAGGAGAGTGTCTTTTCCTTCCTAAATGTCGACTACCGCTACCCAGGGGACATTTTGAACAAAGAAAACAATCAAACCCCTTTGATGGGATGAAAGCGACACACAAGGGCATTTCTTTTTTTCGACAAAGGGCATTTTATTAACTCATAATGTAGCATCAAGCGATACAAGCGCAATGAGCACACACCCGGCCTCTGCATAACTAGGATGCACACAACCAACACTACGCGCACACACAAGGATCACACTGGCAAAAAACAAAGTCATGAAGACCAAAGCTATGCCTAGGCGAAGAAAAAGCAAAAAAAAGACCCGAAGCGATCAAAACAGCGATCGATGATGTACAACAACAACCATCGACACCAATCATATTTTGACAACATAATGACTACGATAAAGGATCTCCAGAAGCAACGCCTTCAAGAAGGAAAATGACGCATAAACGCCGCCGTCGCCAGATCCACCAGCGAAGCGACGTAGCACATACCCCCCTTGTGCGCTGCTGTTTCAATGGGCCAGCCTATTTCGGGGTTTCACCCCCAACCGGTTTTGGGAAGGTTCTAGGACCTTCCTTGAACTGGTTTTTTATAGTTTTGTTTTCTTTTTTTCTTTTTATTTTTCTTTTTTGTTCCTTTTCCTGTTTTTATTTTCTGTTTCCTTTTTTATTCTTGTTTTTTTCTATTTTGCGAAAATCTTTTAATGTTCTGTTTTTCTTTTTCTTTTCCAATTTCTTCTTTTTCGGCCATGTTTCAAATTTGCGAACAATTTTTGAAAGTGGAACATTTTTCAAATTGCCAAACATTTTTTTGAATTGATGAACAATTTTCAAAAATTTGTGAATATTTTTGGAAAAAGCGAATATCTTTTCAAAACCATGAACATTTATTTTTTGAAATCCTAGAATTTTTTTAAATTCGTGAACATTATTCTGAATCATGAACATTTTTCATATTCACGAACATTCCTAGAAATTGTGTACATCTTCTGGAAAACCTGAAGATTTTTCTAAATTTTCTGAATTTGGTGAACATTTTTTTAAATTTGGGAACATTTTTTAATATTTTGAACATTTTCCTAGAAATTCATGAACATTTTTGAAATTGTGAAAAAAGTGAATAGCCGAACATTATTTTTGAAATTGCTAACATTTTTTGAATCCGTGAGCATTTATCATTTTCTAAACATTTTTCAATCACGAACAATATTTGAACTCACGAACAATTCAACATTTTTGCACCTTTTTTCTGAAATACCGACTTAGTTCTGAAAAATAAAAAAGCTGAAAACAGAAAGAAAAACAAAAAAGACAAGGGGCACCCCGCCCCACACATGGGGCAGCCCATAAGAGACTGCGGGCAGCGGGGTGGGTGAGCGCTCCTGTGGCTGCCGGCGCGTACGGCGCCATATAAGAGCCCTCAGGCGTCAAATGGACGCCAGGACGCCCAAGTGCGACGCGAATTTGGCCAACCCATTTTGGGTTTTGTTGTTTCCTTCTATGTGCTGCTACAGGGTTTTTTCGGTTTTATGTCCATGTTTTTTTTGCGGGTGATTATTATTTTTTGCGCATACTTTTTTTGCGGGTGATTGTGTTCATATATTTTCCTTGTTGTTCCTTTCACTGTTCTGTTGCAGGCTTTTGTTCTGGTTTTTCCCTACTCTTTCATTTTGCAGCACTGCTGCAACTTTGTTTTTCTCTTCTGTTTTGGTTTTTGCTCCAGTTTTATTGGTTTTCTATTTTGGGTTTTTTTCCTTCTTTAGACACGTCAATCATTTTTCAATACATGATTAACATTTTAATAGACAGTAAACATTTTGTTAAACATGGTAAACATTAAGTTAATACATGGTGAACAATTTTATAATACATGATTAAACTTCTTTCGTGTGTCGAACATTTTTAAACACGATTAGACTGTGGTTTATTCCGTTTTAGACATTTCAAACATTTTCGCAATAAATGATTAACATTTTTAACAGACAGTTAATATTTTGTTAGACATGGGAAATTTTATTTTGTACATGGTTAAAAAAATTATGATACGACGAACAATATTTTAAACATGACGAACATTTTTGTTTATTCATCGCAGACATTTTGTTAAACACGGTGAATAGTTTTTTAATACACGATGTACTGTTTTTTTTATATACTGTGTACATAGTTTAAAAGTATGATGAATATTTTTCTAATTTTTTTTATATACTGTGTACATAGTTTGAATACACAATGAACGGTTATTATGCTTAAACAATACACATTAGAAACACCAGGGTAAAATAACTGAGAAAAATCACTAGCACACAAATGTACCACCAGCTATCAGAAACAATAGTGAGGCCGGCGCTGGGAAGCCACATCGACCTGAACTAGCCCCGCGGTCCATCATCAATAAAGTGTGCGTCATCCATCATATATGATGCCGGAGCTATACCTCACTTACAGCGAGATGTACGCTCCCCTCACCCGCAGTCTCTTCCGGTCACCCTAGGCCAACCCAATACTGTAGCATTTTTTCGAGTATTTTGCAACGGTTTTTTGGGTTCCTTTGGTTTTCTATTATTTTGGCAATTTCTTCTTCTTTTTTTGGTTTTCTTTTATTCCATTTCAGCTTTCATACTTTTGTTTTTCGTTTTCTTTGTCGGTTTTCTCAAGTTTTCTTTGTTTCGTTTTCTTTTTTTGCACTGGTTCTTCTTTGGTTTTCTAGGTTTTTTTTCTCTTCAGTTTTCTTTTCTTTTTTATGTTCTTTTTTTGGTTTTTAACACATGTCAAAAAAAGTTGTAAACGTCAAGAGTTTTTTAATACATGTTTTACTTCTTTAACTACATTATTTACATTTCTTTAAATATATGTTTGATCTCTATTGTTTTCATACACATTTTACATTTTGGTATACATTTAAAATATTTTTTATACAGTTTTAAATTTTTTTATATAGATGATTAACATTTTTTAAATATATATTATGACGTCTGCCTTTTACCCATTCTATGCTACCACAGAGGAGATGGATGAAGAGATTGAAGTTGAAGCAGATGCTTCACTTCACCCAATTTCATGGCGGAAGCCTAAGCCTTTCCCGATGACTAAAGAACCTGCTGCCCCGTCAAGCAGCAGTGAAGAAATTAAAGAGGATGTGGACATTGGCGGTGCCACAACGCCTGTCTTACATGACGAATTTTGAGAAGCAGTTCACCCAAATTCGCCCGTCACCACACCTCTGACGCAAGTGCCACAGTCGCCTGCAAGAACTGAAGAAATTCACAATGGCTCTGAAGGACGTCAACCATCTCTTTAGACCATTGCTGAAAAAATTCCAGCTGCATCAGCTGAAGAAGTGGAACAATAGGATCTGATCGTGGATGCTATGAATTCATCTCTTCAGCGCGAAGAGTCAGTTCCTTCAGTAGACACTGATACTGTGCCTACTGCCACTGCTGAAGAAATTGCCAAGTCCAAGTCTGTCACTGATCCCAATGACTCCACTAGCTCTCCAAGGCCTGTGTTTGATGTAAGGCCTAAGAAAGTAAATCTTCAGTCTGTCCCTTCAATGCCCAAGATCGGTAGAAGCCTCAGGCGGCCTCAGTTTGACAATGCCAAATTCTTCGAGGAGAAGAATTTCTTCATCGGCGAGTCCCCTTACGACTCTCCCAAGATCAGGCGTGTGCACTTCTGCACCAAGACGCGGATGAATTTCTATGCATCTTTGCTCTTCGACAAGAACAAGATCTTCCCCCATTGCCATATTCCTCATGTGGATATGGAGTCAATTCATGCTTTAGGCCCGTGTTGGTCGTTCTTCACGATGCTGGGTTGCTCAACTTCTGTTATGATGTCTGCAACTGGAATGAAGAACTCATTCTTCAATTTTATGCCACATTGCACTTCACAGGCAATGCTGATGACATTCAGACTTGGGCTCTGGACTAGATGAGTGAAGACGCTCATTACAAAGCACCAGTTGACGAATTACTCCTTGCTCTTCCAGTAGATCCACCCCTTGAAGAAGTAAGAAATCTATGAAGAACCAGAGCTGCCGAACCATATGATGCAAGTCATAATGAAGCAATTGGTTGCAGGAGAAGCTCCAAGAACCACCTTCTTAGTGAAGGAATTGCTCTATGCGCCTCGCACTGTTTACCGCATACTCGCCAAGCCCATCAAAGGCCACAACTCTGACACTGAACAAGTTGTTGGCATCATGAAGAATCTGCTCTTTAACGTCATTCATGGGGTTCCCATCAACATCCATGATTTCTTCATGAGGACTTTGGTCACAGTGGCCCAATCGCCTTTCGAGTTGAAGCCTTACGCTCCATGGATTATGAGATTCATCAGATCCAGGTCTTCAATCGACTACAAGGATGATTGTCTGAATCATCTCAGTTTCATGCCACAGGTCGAAATTCTTCAAAGCACAATTTCCTCAGTCTCTGGCAAAGGCAAGGCAGTTATTGATGAAGGAATTTGTCCCCTTGATGGACAATTTCATCAGCCTGCCTCACAATCAACTAGTGATGAGACTGCTAGCCAAGACACCACTTCAAAGGCATCACAGCAAATTCCTTAGCCTGAAGCACCTCGGGTCATGACTGACCGAGAACTCCTCATCATCCTGCATCAGAAGGCTAACAGAAACCATGACTGGACAAGGCGTCAACTTGCTGCTATTCATGCCAACATGACTGTGGCACATAATGCAGTCCGGAAGAACCACTACAACTGTTGGGGATCGTAGCAGAATTTTAAAATTTTCTACGCATCACCAAGATCCATCTATGGAGTTTACTAGCAACGAGAGGGAAGGAGTGCATCTACATACCCTTGTAGATCGCGAGCGGAAGCGTTCAAGTGAACGGGGTTGATGGAGTCGTACTCGTCGTGATCCAAATCACCGATGACCGAGCGCCGAACGGACGGCACCTCCACGTTCAACACACGTACGGAGCAGCGACGTCTCCTCCTTCTTGATCCAGCAAGGGGGAAGGAGAGGTTGATGGAGATCCAGCAGCACGACGGCGTGGTGGTGGAAGTAGCGGGGATCCCGGCAGGGCTTCGCCAAGCGCAAGCGGGAGGGAGAGGTGTCACGGGAGGGAGAGGGAGGCGCCAGGGGCTGTGGTACGGCTGCCCTCCCTCCCTCCCTTTATATAGGCCCCCTGGGGGGGGGCGCCGGCCATGGGATCCCATCTACATGGGGGGGGGGGGGCAGCGGCCAAGGGGGGGAAACTTCCCCCCCAAGTCAGGTGGGGCGCCCCCCACCCCCAGGGTTTCCAACCCTAGGCGCAGGGGGAGGCCCATGGGAGGCGCACCAGCCCACCAGGGGCTGGTTCCCCTCCCACTTGAGCCCATGGGGCCCTCCAGAATAGGTGGCCCCACCTGGTGGACCCCCGGGACCCTTCCGGTGGTCCCGGTACAATACCGATAACCCCCGAAACTTTCCAGGTGGCCGAAACTGGACTTCCTATATATAATTCTTCACCCCTGGACCATTTCGGAACTCCTCGTGATGTCCGGGATCTCATCCAGGACTCCGGACAACTTTCGGGTTTCCGCATACTAATATCTCTACAACCCTAGCGTCACCGAACCTTAAGTGTGTAGACCCTACAGGTTCGGGAGACATGCAAACATGACCGAGACGACTCTCCGGTCAATAACCAACAGCGGGATCTGGATACCCATGTTGGCTCCCACATGTTCCACGATGATCTCATCGGATGAACCACGATGTCGAGGATTCAATCAATCCCTTATACAATTCCCTTTGTCAATCGGTACGTTACTTGCCCGAGATTCGATCGTCGGTATCCCAATACCTTGTTCAATCTCGTTACCGGCAAGTCACTTTACTCGTACCGTAATGCATGATCCCGTGGCTAACTCCTTAGTCACATTGAGCTCATTATGATGATGCATTATTGAGTGGGCCCAGAGATACCTCTCCGTCATACGGAGTGACAAATCCCAGTCTCGATCCGTGCCAACTCAACAGACACTTTCGGAGATTCCGTAGTGCACCTTTATAGTCACCCAGTTACGTTGTGACGTTTGGTACACCCAAAGCACTCCTATGGCATCCGGGAGTTGCACGATCTCATGGTCTAAGGAAATGATACTTGACATTGGAAAAGCTCTAGCAAACGAACTACACGACCTTTGTGCTATGCTTAGGATTGGGTCTTGTCCATCACATCATTCTCCTAATGATGTGATCCCGTTATCAATGACATCCAATGTCCATAGTCAGGAAACCATGACTATCTGTTGATCAACGAGCTAGTCAACTAGAGGCTCACTAGGGACATGTTGTGGTCTATGTATTCACACATGTATTACGATTTCCGGATAACACAATTATAGCATGAACAATAGACAATTATCATGAACAAGGAAATATAATAATAACCATTTTATTATTGCCTCTAGGGCATATTTCCAACAGTCTCCCACTTGCACTAGAGTCAATAACCTAGTTACATTGTGATGAATCGAACACCCATAGAGTTCCGGTGTTGATCATGTTTTGCTCTAGGGAGAGGTTTAGTCAACGGATCTGCTACATTCAGGTCCGTATGTACTTTACAAATATCTATGTCTCCTTTTTGAACAGTTTCACGATTGGAGTTGAAGCGACGCTTGATATGCCTGGTCTTCCTGTGAAACCAGGGCTCCTTGGCAAGGGCAATAGCTCCAGTGTTGTCATAGAAGAGAGTCATCGGGCCCGACGCATTGGGAATCACCCCTAGGTCAGTAATGAACTCCTTCATCCAGATTGCTTCTTGCGCTGCCTCTGAGGCCGCCATGTACTCCGCTTCACATGTAGATCCCGCCACAACGCTTTGCTTGCAACTGCACCAGCTTACTGCCCCTCCATTCAAAATATACACGTATCCGGTTTGTGACTTCGAGTCATCCAGATCTGTGTCGAAGCTAGCGTCGACGTAACCCTTTACGACGAGCTCTTCGTCACCTCCATAAACGAGAAACATATCCTTAGTCCTCTTCAGGTACTTCAGGATATTCTTGACCGCTGTCCAGTGTTCCATGCCGGGATTACTTTGGTACCTTCCTACCAAACTTACGGCAAGGTTTACATCAGGTCTGGTACACAACATGGCATACATAATAGACCCTATGGCCGAGGCATAGGGGATGACACTCATCTTTTCTCTATCTTCTGCCGTGGTCGGGCATTGAGCCGTGCTCAATTGCACACCTTGCAATACAGGAAAGAACCCCTTCTTGGACTGATCCATATTGAACTTCTCCAATATCTTGTCAAGGTACGTACTCTGTGAAAGACCAATGAGGCGTCTTGATCTATCTCTATAGATCTTGATGCCTAATATATAAGCAGCTTCTCCAAGGTCCTTCATTGAAAAACACTTATTCAAGTAGGCCTTTATACTTTCCAAGAATTCTATATCATTTCCCATCAATAGTATGTCATCCACATATAATAAGAGAAATGCTATAGAGCTCCCACTCACTTTCTTGTAAACACAGGCTTCTCCATAAGTCTGTGTAAACCCAAACGCTTTGATCATCTCATCAAATCGAATGTTCCAACTCCGAGATGCTTGCACCAGCCCATAGATGGAGCGCTGGAGCTTGCATACCTTGTTAGCATTCTTAGGATTGACAAAACCTTCCGGCTGCATCATATACAATAATTCCTTAAGAAAGCCGTTAAGGAATGCCGTTTTGACGTCCATTTGCCATATCTCATAATCATAGAATGCGGCAATTGCTAACATGATTCGGACGGACTTCAGCTTCGCTATGGGTGAGAAAGTCTCATCGTAGTCAACCCCTTGAACTTGTCGATAACCCTTAGCGACAAGTCGAGCCTTATAGATGGTCACGTTACCATCCGCGTCTGTCTTCTTCTTAAAGATCCATTTATTTTCTATGGCTCGCCGATCATCGGGCAAGTCAGTCAAAGTCCATACTTCGTTTTCATACATGGATCCTATCTCGGATTTCATGGCTTCTAGCCATTTGTCAGAATCCGGGCCTGCCATCGCTTCTTCATAGTTCAAAGGTTCACCGTTGTCTAACAACATGATTTCCAGGACAGGGTTGCCGTACCACTCTGGTGCGGAACGTGTCCTTGTGGACCTACGAAGTTCAGCAGTAACTTGATCCGAAGCTTCATGATCATCATCATTAACTTCCTCCCCAGTCGGTGTAGGCACCACAGGAACATCTTCCCACGCTGCGCTACTTTCCGGTTCGGAAGGGGTGACTATCACCTCATCAAGTTCCACTTTCCTCCCACTCAATTCTTTCGAGAGAAACTCTTTCTCCAGAAAGGACCCGTTCTTGGCAACAAAGATCTTGCCTTCGGATCTGAGGTAGAAGCTATACCCAATAGTTTCCTTGGGGTATCCTATGAAGACGCATTTCTCCGACTTGGGTTCGAGCTTTTCAGGTTGAAGTTTCTTGACATAAGCATCGCATCCCCAAACTTTTAGAAACGACAGCTTAGGTTTCTTCCCAAACCATAATTCATACGGTGCCGTCTCAACGGATTTCGACGGAGCCCTATTTAAAGTGAATGCGGCAGTCTCTAAAGCATAGCCCCAAAATGAGAGCGGTAGATCGGTAAGAGACATCATAGATCGCACCATATCCAATAGAGTGCGATTACGACGTTCGGACACACCATTTCGCTGAGGTGTTCCAGGCGGCGTGAGTTGTGAAACTGTTCCACATTTCCTTAAGTGTGTACCAAATTCGTGACTTAAATATTCTCCCCCACGATCTGATCGTAACACTTTATTTTCCTGTCACGTTGATTCTCAACCTCACTCTGAAATTCCTTGAACTTTTCAAAGGTCTCAGACTTGTGTTTCATTAGGTAGACATACCCATATCTACTTAAGTCATCAGTGAGAGTGAGAACATAACGATAGCCACCGCGAGCCTCAACACTCATTGGACCGCACACATCGGTATGTATGATTTCCAATAAGTTGGTTGCTCGCTCCATTGTTCTGGAGAACGGAGTCTTGGTCATCTTACCCATGAGGCATGGTTCGCACGTGTCAAATGATTCATAATCAAGAGACTCCAAAAGTCCATCTGCTTGGAGCTTCTTCATGCGTTTGACACCAATGTGACCAAGGCGGCAGTGCCACAAGTATGTGGGACTATCGTTATCAACTTTACATATTTTGGTATTCACACTATGAATATGTGTAACATCACGTTCGAGATTCATTAAGAATAAACCATTGACCAGCGGGGCATGACCATAAAACATATCTATCATATAAATAGAACAACCATTATTCTCGGATTTAAATGAGTAGCCATCTCGAATTAAACGAGATCCTGATACAATGTTCATGCTCAAAGCTGGCACTAAATAACAATTATTGAGGTTTAAAACTAATCCTGTAGGTAAATGTAGAGGCAGCGTGCCGACGGCGATCACATCGACCTTGGAACCGTTCCCGACGCGCATCGTCATCTCGTCCTTCGCCAGTCTCCGCTTATTCCGCAGCTCCTGTTTTGAGTTATAAATATGAGCAACCGCACCGGTATCAAATACCCAGGAGCTACTACGAGTACTGGTAAGGTACACATCAATTACATGTATATCACATATACCTTTGGTGTTGCCGGCCTTCTTGTCCGCTAAGTATTTGGGGCAGTTCTGCTTCCAGTGACCACTTCCCTTGCAATAAAAGCACTCAGTCTCAGGCTTGGGTCCATTCTTTGGCTTCTTCCCGGCAACTGGCTTACCGGGCGCGGCAACTCCCTGGCCATCCTTCTTGAAGTTCTTCTTACCCTTGCCCTTCTTGAACTTAGTGGTTTTATTCACCATCAACACTTGATGTTCCTTTTTGATCTCCACCTCCGCTGATTTCAGCATTGAATATACCCCAGGAATGGTCTTTTCCATCCCCTGCATATTGAAGTTCATCACAAAGCTCTTGTAGCTTGGTGGAAGCGACTGAAGGATTCTGTCAATGACCGCGTCATCCGGGAGATTAACTCCCAGCTGAGACAAGCGGTTGTGTAACCCAGACATTTTGAGTATGTGCTCACTGACAGAACTATTTTCCTCCATTTTACAACTGAAGAACTTGTCGGAGACTTCATATCGCTCGACCCGGGCATGAGCTTGGAAAACCATTTTCAGCTCTTCGAACATCTCATATGCTCCATGTTTCTCAAAACGCTTTTGGAGCCCCGGTTCTAAGCTGTAGAGCATGCCGCACTGAACGAGGGAGTAATCATGAGCACGTGATTGCCAAGCGTTCATAACATCTTGGTTCTCTGGGATGGGTGCTTCACCTAGCGGTGCTTCTAGGACATAATCTTTCTTGGCAGCTATGAGGATGATCCTCAGGTTCCGGACCCAGTCCGTATAGTTGCTGCCATCATCTTTCAGCTTGGTTTTCTCTAGGAACGCGTTGAAGTTGAGGGCAACGTGGGCCATTTGATCTACAAGACATATTGTAAAGATTTTAGACTAAGTTCATGATAATTAAGTTCATCTAATCAAATTATTCAATGAACTCCCACTCAGATAGAGATCCCTCCAGTCATCTAAGTGAAACATGATCCGAGTTAACTAGGCCGTGTCCGATCATCACGTGAGACGGACTAGTCAAGATCGGTGAACATCTTCATGTTGATCGTATGTTCTATACGACTCATGCTCGACCTTTCGGTCTTCCGTGTTCCGAGGCCATGTCTGTACATGCTAGGCTCGTCAAGTCAACCTAAGTGTATTGTGTGTGTTCCGAGGCCATGTCTGTACATGCTAGGCTCGTCAACACCCGTTGTATGCGAACGTTAGAATCTACCACACCCGATCATCACGTGGTGCTTCGAAACAACGAACCTTCGCAACGGTGCACAGTTAGGGGGAACACTTTCTTGAAATTATTATAAGGGATCATCTTACTTACTACCGTCGTTCTAAGCAAATAAGATGTAAAACATGATAAACATCACATGCAATCAAATAGTGACATGATATGGCCAATATCATTTTGCTCCTTTGATCTCCATCTTCGGGGCGCCATGATCATCTTCGTCACCGGCATGACACCATGATCTCCATCATCGTGTCTTCATGAAGTTGTCACGCCAATGATTACTTCTACTTCTATGGCTAACGTGTTTAGCAATAAAGTAAAGTAATGTACATGGCGTTATTCAATGACACGCAGGTCATACAAAAATAAAGACAACTCCTATGGCTCCTGCCGGTTGTCATACTCATCGACATGCAAGTCGTGATTCCTATTACAAGAACATGATCAATCTCATACATCACATATATCTCATTCATCACATCCTTTTGGCCATATCACATCACAAGGCAGATGCTGCAAAAACAAGTTAGACGTCCTCTAATTGTTGTTGCAAGTTTTTTACGTGGCTTCTATAGGTTTCTAGCAAGAACATTTCTTACCTACGTAAAACCACAATGTGATATGCCAATTTCTATTTACCCTTCATAAGGACCCTTTTCATCGAATCCGTTCCGACTAAAGTGGGAGAGACAGACACCCGCTAGCCACCTTATGCAACTAGTGCATGTCAGTCGGTGGAACCTGTCTCACGTAAGCGTACGTGTAAGGTCGGTCTGGGCCGCTTCATCCCACAATACCGCCGAAACAAGATAAGACTAGTAGTGGCAAGAAAAATTGACAACATCTACGCCCACAACTGCTTTGTGTTCTACTCGTGCATAGTAACTACGCATAGGCCTGGCTCATGATGCCACTGTTGGGGATCGTAGCAGAATTTTAAAATTTTCTACGCATCACCAAGATCCATCTATGGAGTTTACTAGAAACGAGAGGGAAGGAGTGCATCTACATACCCTTGTAGATCGCGAGCGGAAGCATTCAAGTGAACGGGGTTGATGGAGTCGTACTCGTCGTGATCCAAATCACCGATGACCGAGCGCCGAACGGACGGCACCTCCGCGTTCAACACACGTACGGAGCAGCGACGTCTCCTCCTTCTTGATCCAGCAAGGGGGAAGGAGAGGTTGATGGTGATCCAGCAGCACGACGGCGTGGTGGTGGAAGTAGCGGGGATCCCGGCAGGGCTTCGCCAAGCGCAAGCGGGAGGGAGAGGTGTCACGGGAGGGAGAGAGAGGTGCCAGGGGCTGTGGTACGGCTGCCCTCCCTCCCCCCCTTTATATAGGCCCCCTGGGGGGGCGCCAGCCCTGGGATCCCATCTACATGGGGGGGGGGGGGGGCGGCCATGGGGGGGAAACTCCCCCCCCCCCAAGTCAGGTGGGGCGCCCCCACCCCCAGGATTTCCAACCCTAGGCGCAGGGGGAGGCCCATGGGGGCCGCACCAGCCCACCAGGGGCTGGTTCCCCTCCCACTTGAGCCCATGGGGCCCTCCGGAATAGGTGGCCCCACCTGGTGGACCCCCGGGACCCTTCCGGTGGTCCCGGTACAATACCGATAACCCCCGAAACTTTCCCGGTGGCCGAAACTGGACTTCCTATATATAATTCTTCACCTCCGGACCATTCCGGAACTCCTCGTGACGTCCGGGATCTCATCCGGGACTCCGAAAAACTTTCGGGTTTCCGCATACTAATATCTCTACAACCCTAGCGTCACCGAACCTTAAGTGTGTAGACCCTACGGGTTCGGGAGACATGCAAACATGACCGAGACGACTCTCCGGTCAATAACCAACAGCGGGATCTGGATACCCATGTTGGCTCCCACATGTTCCACGATGATCTCATCGGATGAACCACGATGTCGAGGATTCAATCAATCCCTTATACAATTCCCTTTGTCAATCGGTACGTTACTTGCCCGAGATTCGATCGTTGGTATCCCAATACCTTGTTCAATCTCGTTACCGGCAAGTCACTTTACTCGTACCGTAATGCATGATCCCGTGGCTAACTCCTTAGTCACATTGAGCTCATTATGATGATGCATTATCGAGTGGGCCCAGAGATACCTCTCCGTCATACGGAGTGACAAATCCCAGTCTCGATCCGTGCCAACTCAACAGACACTTTCGGAGATTCCGTAGTGCACCTTTATAGTCACCCAGTTACGTTGTGACGTTTGGTACACCCAAAGCACTCCTATGGCATCCGGGAGTTGCACGATCTCATGGTCTAAGGAAATGATACTTGACATTGGAAAAGCTCTAGCAAACGAACTACACGATCTTTGTGCTATGCTTAGGATTGGGTCTTGTCCATCACATCATTCTCCTAATGATGTGATACCGTTATCAATGACATCCAATGTCCATAGTCAGGAAACCATGACTATCTGTTGATCAACGAGCTAGTCAACTAGAGGCTCACTAGGGACTTGTTGTGGTCTATGTATTCACACATGTATTACGATTTCCGGATAACACAATTATAGCATGAACAATAGACAATTATCATGAACAAGGAAATATAATAATAACCATTTTATTATTGCCTCTAGGGCATATTTCCAACAGTCTCCCACTTGCACTAGAGTCAATAACCTAGTTACATTGTGATGAATCGAACACCCATAGAGTTCTGGTGTTGATCATGTTTTGCTCTAGGGAGAGGTTTAGTCAACGGATCTGCTACATTCAGGTCCGTATGTACTTTACAAATATCTATGTCTCCTTTTTGAACACTTTCACGATTGGAGTTGAAGCGACGCTTGATATGCCTGGTCTTCCTGTGAAACCTGGGCTCCTTGGCAAGGGCAATAGCTCCAGTGTTGTCACAGAAGAGAGTCATCGGGCCCGACGCATTGGGAATCACCCCTAGGTCAGTAATGAACTCCTTCATCCAGATTGCTTCTTGCGCTGCCTCTGAGGCCGCCATGTACTCCGCTTCACATGTAGATCCCGCCACGACGCTTTGCTTGCAACTGCACCAGCTTACTGCCCCTCCATTCAAAATATACACGTATCCGGTTTGTGACTTCGAGTCATCCAGATCTGTGTCGAAGCTAGCGTCGACGTAACCCTTTACGACGAGCTCTTCGTCACCTCCATAAACGAGAAACATATCCTTAGTCCTCTTCAGGTACTTCAGGATATTCTTGACCGTTGTCCAGTGTTCCATGCCGGGATTACTTTGGTACCTTCCTACCAAACTTACGGCAAGGTTTACATCAGGTCTGGTACACAGCATGGCATACATAATAGACCCTATGGCCGAGGTATAGGGGATGACACTCATCTTTTCTCTATCTTCTGCCATGGTCGGGCATTGACCGTGCTCAATTGCACACCTTGCAATACAGGCAAGAACCCCTTCTTGGACTGATCCATATTGAACTTCTCCAATATCTTGTCAAGGTACGTACTCTGTGAAAGACCAATGAGGCGTCTTGATCTATCTCTATAGATCTTGATGCCTAATATATAAGCAGCTTCTCCAAGGTCCTTCATTGAAAAACACTTATTCAAGTAGGCCTTTATACTTTCCAAGAATTCTATATCATTTCCCATCAATAGTATGTCATCCACATATAATAAGAGAAATGCTACAGAGCTCCCACTCACTTTCTTGTAAACACAGGCTTCTCCATAAGTCTGTGTAAACCCAAACGCTTTGATCATCTCATCAAATCGAATGTTCCAACTCCGAGATGCTTGCACCAGCCCATAGATGGAGCGCTGGAGCTTGCATACCTTGTTAGCATTCTTAGGATCGACAAAACCTTCCGGCTGCATCATATACAATTCTTCCTTAAGAAAGCCGTTAAGGAATGCCGTTTTGACGTCCATTTGCCATATCTCATAATCATAGAATGCGGCAATTGCTAACATGATTCGGACGGACTTCAGCTTTGCTATGGGTGAGAAAGTCTCATCGTAGTCAACCCCTTGAACTTGTCGATAACCCTTAGCGACAAGTCGAGCCTTATAGATGGTCACGTTACCATCCGCGTCTTTCTTCTTCTTAAAGATCCATTTATTTTCAATGGCTCGCCGATCATCGGGCAAGTCAGTCAAAGTCCATACTTCGTTTTCATACATGGATCCTATCTCGGATTTCATGGCTTCTAGCCATTTGTCGGAATCCGGGCCTGCCATCGCTTCTTCATAGTTCGAAGGTTCACCGTTGTCTAACAACATGATTTCCAGGACAGGGTTGCCGTACCACTCTGGTGCGGAACGTGTCCTTGTGGACCTACGAAGTTCAGCAGTAACTTGATCCGAAGCTTCATGATCATCATCATTAACTTCCTCCCCAGTCGGTGTAGGCACCACAGGAACATCTTCCCGCGCTGCGCTACTTTCCGGTTCGGAAGGGGTGACTATCACCTCATCAAGTTCCACTTTCCTCCCACTCAATTCTTTCGAGAGAAACTCTTTCTCCAGAAAGGACCCGTTCTTGGCAACAAAGATCTTGCCTTCGGATCTGAGGTAGAAGCTATACCAAATAGTTTCCTTGGGGTATCCTATGAAGACGCATTTCTCCGACTTGGGTTCGAGCTTTTCAGGTTGAAGTTTCTTGACATAAGCATCGCATCCCCAAACTTTTAGAAACGACAGCTTAGGTTTCTTCCCAAACCATAATTCATACGGTGCCGTCTCAACGGATTTCGACGGAGCCCTATTTAAAGTGAATGCGGCAGTCTCTAAAGCATAGCCCCAAAATGAGAGCGGTAGATCGGTAAGAGACATCATAGATCACACCATATCCAATAGAGTGCGATTACGACGTCCGGACACACCATTTCGCTGAGGTGTTCTAGGCGGCATGAGTTGTGAAACTATTCCACATTTCCTTAAGTGTGTACCAAATTCGTGACTTAAATATTCTCCCCCACGATCTGATCGTAAGAACTTTATTTTCCTGTCACGTTGATTCTCAACCTCACTCTGAAATTCCTTGAACTTTTCAAAGGTCTCAGACTTGTGTTTCATTAGGTAGACATACCCATATCTACTTAAGTCATCAGTGAGAGTGAGAACATAACGATAGCCACCGCGAGCCTCAACACTCATTGGACCGCACACATCGGTATGTATGATTTCCAATAAGTTGGTTGCTCGCTCCATTGTTCCGGAGAACGGAGTCTTGGTCATCTTACCCATGAGGCATGGTTCGCACGTGTCAAATGATTCATAATCAAGAGACTCCAAAAGTCCATCTGCATGGAGCTTCTTCATGCGTTTGACACCAATGTGACCAAGGTGGCAGTGCCACAAGTATGTGGGACTATCGTTATCAACTTTACATATTTTTGTATTCACACTATGAATATGTGTAACATCACGTTCGAGATTCATTAAGAATAAACCATTGACCAGCGGGGCATGACCATAAAACATATCTCTCATATAAATAGAACAACCATTATTCTCGGATTTAAATGAGTAGCCATCTCGAATTAAACGAGATCCTGATACAATGTTCATGCTCAAAGCTGGCACTAAATAACAATTATTGAGGTTTAAAACTAATCCCGTAGGTAAATGTAGAGGCAGCGTGCCGACGGCGATCACATCGACCTTGGAACCGTTCCCGACGCACATCGTCACCTCGTCCTTCGCCAGTCTCCGCTTATTCCGCAGCTCCTGTTTTGAGTTACAAATATGAGCAACCGCACCGGTATCAAATACCCAGGAGCTACTACGAGTACTGGTAAGGTACACATCAATTACATGTATATCACATATACCTTTGGTGTTGCCGACCTTCTTGTCCGCTAAGTATTTGGGGCAGTTCTGCTTCCAGTGACCACTTCCCTTGCAATAAAAGCACTCAGTCTCAGGCTTGGGTCCATTCTTTGGCTTCTTCCCGGCAACTGGCTTACCGGGCGCGGCAACTCCCTTGCCATCCTTCTTGAAGTTCTTCTTACCCTTGCCCTTCTTGAACTTAGTGGTTTTATTCACCATCAACACTTGATGTTCCTTTTTGATCTCCACCTCCGCTGATTTCAGCATTGAATATACCTCAGGAATGGTCTTTTCCATCCCCTGCATATTGAAGTTCATCACAAAGCTCTTGTAGCTTGGTGGAAGCGACTGAAGGATTCTGTCAATGACCGCGTCATCCGGGAGATTAACTCCCAGCTGAGACAAGCGGTTGTGTAACCCAGACATTTTGAGTATGTGCTCACTGACAGAACTATTTTCCTCCATTTTACAACTGAAGAACTTGTCGGAGACTTCATATCTCTCGACCCGGGCATGAGCTTGGAAAACCATTTTCAGCTCTTCGAACATCTCATATGCTCCATGTTTCTCAAAACGCTTTTGGAGCCCCGGTTCTAAGCTGTAGAGCATGCCGCACTGAACGAGGGAGTAATCATGAGCACGTGATTGCCAAGCGTTCATAACGTCTTGGTTCTCTGGGATGGGTGCTTCACCTAGCGGTGCTTCTAGGACATAATCTTTCTTGGCAGCTATGAGGATGATCCTCAGGTTCCGGACCCAGTCCGTATAGTTGCTGCCATCATCTGTCAGCTTGGTTTTCTCTAGGAACGCGTTGAAGTTGAGGGCAACGTGGGCCATTTGATCTACAAGACATATTGTAAAGATTTTAGACTAAGTTCATGATAATTAAGTTCATCTAATCAAATTATTCAATGAACTCCCACTCAGATAGACATCCCTCCAGTCATCTAAGTGAAACATGATTCGAGTTAACTAGGCCGTGTCCTATCATCACGTGAGACGGACTAGTCAAGATCGGTGAACATCTTCATGTTGATCGTATGTTCTATATGACTCATGCTCGACCTTTCGGTCTTCCGTGTTCCGAGGCCATGTCTGTACATGCTAGGCTCGTCAAGTCAACCTAAGTGTATTGCGTGTGTTCCGAGGCCATGTCTGTACATGCTAGGCTCGTCAACACCCGTTGTATGCGAACGTTAGAATCTATCACACCCGATCATCACGTGGTGCTTCGAAACAACGAACCTTCGCAACGGTGCACAGTTAGGGGGAACACTTTCTTGAAATTATTATAAGGGATCATCTTACTTACTACCGTCGTTCTAAGCAAATAAGATGTAAAACATGATAAACATCACATGCAATCAAATAGTGACATGATATGGCCAATATCATTTTGCTCCTTTGATCTCCATCTTCGGGGCTCCATGATCATCTTCGTCACCGGCATGACACCATGATCTCCATCATCGTGTCTTCATGAAGTTATCACGCCAAAGATTACTTCTACTTCTATGGCTAACGTGTTTAGCAATAAAGTAAAGTAATGTACATGGCGTTATTCAATGACACGCAGGTCATACAAAAATAAAGACAACTCCTATGGCTCCTGCCGGTTGTCATACTCATCGACATGCAAGTCGTGATTCCTATTACAAGAACATGATCAATCTCATACATCACATATATCTCATTCATCACATCCTTTTGGCCATATCACATCACAAGGCACATGCTGCAAAAACAAGTTAGACGTCCTCTAATTGTTGTTGCAAGTTTTTTACGTGGCTTCTATAGGTTTCTAGCAAGAACGTTTCTTACCTACGTAAAACCACAATGTGATATGCCAATTTCTATTTACCTTTCATAAGGACCCTTTTCATCGAATCCGTTCCGACTAAAGTGGGAGAGACAGACACCCGCTAGCCACCTTATGCAACTAGTGCATGTCAGTCGGTGGAACCTGTCTCACGTAAGCGTACGTGTAAGGTCGGTCTGGGCCGCTTCATCCCACAATACCGCCGAAACAAGATAAGACTAGTAGTGGCAAGAAAAATTGACAACATCTACGCCCACAACTGCTTTGTGTTCTACTCGTGCATAGTAACTACGCATAGGCCTGGCTCATGATGCCACTGTTGGGGATCGTAGCAGAATTTTAAAATTTTCTACGCATCACCAAGATCCATCTATGGAGTCTACTTGCAACGAGAGGGAAGGAGTGCATCTACATACCCTTGTAGATCGCGAGCGGAAGCGTTCAAGTGAACGGGGTTGATGGAGTCGTACTCGTCGTGATCCAAATCACCGATGACCGAGCGCCGAACGGACGGCACCTCCGCGTTCAACACACGTACGGAGCAGCGACGTCTCTTCCTTCTTGATCCAGCAAGGGGGAAGGAGAGGTTGATGGAGATCCAGTAGCACGACGACATGGTGGTGGAAGTAGCGGGGATCCCGGCAGGGCTTCGCCAAGCGCAAGCGGGAGGGAGAGGTGTCACGGGAGGGAGAGGGAGGCGCCAGGGGCTGTGGTACGGCTGCCCTCCCTCCCCCCTTTATATAGGCCCCCTGGGGGGGGCGCCGGCCCTGGGATCCCATCTACATGGGGGGGGGGGGCGGGGGCCAAGGGGGGGAAACTCCCCCCAAGTCAGGTGGGGCGCCCCCACCCCCAGGGTTTCCAACCCTAGGCGCAGGGGGAGGCCCATGGGGGGCGCACCAGCCCACTAGGGGCTGGTTCCCCTCCCACTTGAGCCCATGTGGTCCTCCGGAATAGGTGGCCCCACCTGGTGGACCCCCGGGACCCTTCCGGTGGTCCCGGTACAATACCGATAACCCCCGAAACTTTCCCGGTGGCCGAAACTGGACTTCCTATATATAATTCTTCACCTCCGGACCATTCCGGAACTCCTCGTGACGTCCGGGATCTCATCCAGGACTCCGAACAACTTTCGGGTTTCCGCATACTAATATCTCTACAACCCTAGCGTCACCGAACCTTAAGTGTGTAGACCCTACGGGTTCGGGAGACATGCAAACATGACCGAGACGACTCTCCGGTCAATAACCAACAACGGGATCTGGATACCCATGTTGGCTCCCACATGTTCCACGATGATCTCATCGGATGAACCACGATGTCGAGGATTCAATCAATCCCGTATACAATTCCCTTTGTCAATCGGTACGTTACTTGCCCGAGATTCCATCGTCGGTATCCCAATACCTTGTTCAATCTTGTTACCGGCAAGTCACTTTACTCATACCGTAATGCATGATCCCATGGCTAACTCCTTAGTCACATTGAGCTCATTATGATGATGCATTACCGAGTGGGCCCAGCGATACCTCTCCGTCATACGGAGTGACAAATCCCAGTCTCGATCCGTGCCAACTCAACAGACACTTTCGGAGATACCCGTAGTGCACCTTTATAGTCACCCAGTTACGTTGTGACGTTTGGTACACCCAAAGCACTCCTACGGCATCCGGGAGTTGCACGATCTCATGGTCTAAGGAAATGATACTTGACATTGGAAAAGCACTAGCAAACGAACTACACGATCTTTGTGCTATGCTTAGGATTGGGTCTTGTCCATCACATCATTCTCCTAATGATGTGATCCCGTTATCAATGACATCCAATGTCCATAGTCAGGAAACCATGACTATCTGTTGATCAACGAGCTAGTCAACTAGAGGCTCACTAGGGACATGTTGTGGTCTATGTATTCACACATGTATTACAATTTCCGGATAACACAATTATAGCATGAACAATAGACAATTATCATGAACAAGGAAATATATAATAACCATTTTATTATTGCCTCTAGGGCATATTTCCAACAACAACGCCCACAAGATAATTGACAGGACATGGGCCGTATTATCACATCTGAATACTGATGACAAACTTGTAGCAATGGAATTTTTACAGAACTTTGATTGGTTGATGCCGCCCAAGAATAAGTTCAAAATAATACAAGTTCCTCCTCTCGTCCCAAGCATAGTGTTCCTTCACTCTCTACTGACGAAAATGAAGAGGTTGAAGACACTGCTGCACGACCTTCTACATCACACGACCCCGACACCAACGCTGGCGCTCCTCTGAGTTCCACAAGATGATATTCTTCAGGAGCGTTAGTTCTCAGTTTCGTCTCCTTTTGGTCATTTGATGACAAAGGGGGAGAAATTTGAGTTAGTCTTCAAGCATGTCTTTTATATTAGGGAAAATTTTGTTTTTGCCACTCTAGATTTCACCAATTTTCCTTATGCCACTCTAGATTTTGACATTTCACTTTTGCCACTCTTAGTTTTTGACAATTATCACAATTGCCATTCCTGTGGCGAAAGAAAAAAATTCAGAGTGGCAATTGTGATAATTGTAAAAGGCTAAGAATGGCAAAAATGAAATAAAATTATTTTGCTTTTGCCACAAGATGGCAATTTTGATAATTGTCAAAAGCTAAGAGTGGCAAAAGTGAAATGTCAAAATCTAGAGTGGCGTAAGAAAAATTGGCAAAATCTAAAGTGGCAATTTTTGCTAAGTTGCAACTCTTGGTCTTCATTCGATTCGCTCTTTGATGAGTTGTAACTTAATAACTGTTGGTGGCCTAACTCTTTTGCTACATTTTATCTGCATGCTCGGATATGCTTGTCCTCAATGATATATGCTCATGCATGCTGCATTCCATCAGACACCAATTTTCATCATGCATTCAAATTCTTCAATACCTTATGATCATGCATGTTTGGGTTCCAAGATATAGGGGGAGATCTCCACAATTCCAACCTGCCATGTGCATTTACAATCCAAATCAAAATTTTCATATGCACATCTTCAGGCGGAGTTCCTCAATATCTTATAACCAATTTCTTCATACATTGTACTTACACTTCCATTATTTATCCCCTTTGAGAACTTAACCAATTTGTCATCAATCACCAAAAGGGGGAGATTGTAAGTGCATCAAGTGCCCCCTTAGTGGTTTTGGAGTACTGAAGACAAATGGGTTGAGGGATTAATGTGTTTATGAGTGTACACATGTGTTATAGTCCCTGAAGATTTGGTTTAACCCCTGGAAGACGACCCCTAAAATTGATTTTCTTCAAGTGAAGAAATTGATGCGAAGACTTTGAAGCTTGAAGACTTTGTTTCTTTCTTCTTATTTTTTTGAGCCATAGGAAAAACCGTACTGTTAAAGGGGGTCTAGGTGAATCATAGTTCACATTTCCAAAGTGATGCTCAAACCTATACATACACAAGCTGCTTCGAGTGAAGCCTTTGGAAATCTCCGGAACAGCTGACGACATTGCTAGCGATAGTGAAAAAGTTCATCTGGTCGCTGACAAATTTGGTCACGCCGAGGAGTTCAGATTTCGCAAGTGCGATCTGCCTATCGTGAGGAAATTGAGTGCCCCGACGAAATTGAGAGTTCAATTTTCCGACAGTTGTTGCGCCACGTGCCAGCTCTCGAGTGGATCCTTATCCTGACAATGATCATGTCTGAGAAGGGCATTTATGACAATTCATGTTGGGTTGCCCCTGGCTATAAATAGCCACCCCCACAACCACTTGTTGGTTGGCTGCTCTAGAGAGAACTTGACACTTGTCATTTGAGAGCAACCCATGCTTTGACAACTTTGAGAGAAACCTAAGTGAGGAAAAACCCAACCAGAGCAAAGTGATTGAGCATCACTTAAGAAATTGATCTGTGTGATCTAACGCATGCTCCCTTTGAAGACCGCCATTCTTCCAGATGGTTAGTCATGCTGTTCTGAGCACCCAAGAGTAATTGTGGTGTGCCGGTGAACAAGTCTATGAAGGTTTTGGAAGTCTACCTTGAAGACTTACCATGATTGATTGGGCGAGGTCTAAGTGACCTTGGCTCTACCCTCCATCTATAAATACCCCTCTTCACTCATCTTCTTCCTTAGCGTGTCGCGTTTTCCCTCAAACCCTCTCATTCTGGCTGTGTCCGAGATCACGCTCGAGGGAACTCCGTCAATAAGCTCCTCCATGCAACTTCGGTGGAATCTCATCGCTGCTGTCCATGCTGGTGCGGTAATATTTCCTCCCGCATCACTATAGTTGATTCAAGTTGCCGAGTTAGGGCGCTTGAATCTGGAACTACTCCTCTCCATTCTTATGTTCTTAGGGCAGTTCGTACTCATGAAATTTCTGTAACTTATTTCACTATTGTAGATCTTTGGAAATCTCTAGGATTTAACTTGTACAGTTTCTATATCTTCCTCATACTAGTTTCCTCGGTCTAGGGTTCTTGCGCAGTTCTGAGAAAGATTAGATAGTTATTAATCTAACTAAGTTTCTCTTCAGATTCTCTACTACCAGATTAAAATCTATCAAAGATATCTTTACTTACTTCCATAGATATCTATCAAAGATATCTTTACTTACTTCCATAGATCTCTTTTCGAATCCTATCAAATTGTGTTTCTCCGTTCAAAATTCATTATGTGCATGCTTGTGACCCTACCTTGTTTCCCTCGCATGTACTGTTTTTCACATGTGTCATGGATTATAGTTCGAATGATCACTCTGACTCTGAAGGAGAATTGCCTCAGCATCCACCAAGGTCTAAACGGAAAAGTATGGCTGGAGGAGTAAAATCTTCGAAGCCACCCGGGGCTCCGAAGAAGAATCAGGAAATTGAGTCTGAAGGGAATGAAGAAGAAATCCCATATGCTAACAGTCATTCCAAGGATGATTTGGTCACTGACGCCCTCACCATCTTCTCTGATGGAAATCTCAAAAAGGGTGGTCATGGCAGAGAGAAAAATACGACAACTGAGATGTCAGATCCTGAAAGTTACTGAACTCCACCAGGTATAAAATCAACAAATGATTGCAACAATAGGTTGCAAATGATTCACCATCACTAGGCAAGCAAATGGTTCAGATATGAAAATCTTTGCAAGAAGTACCAGATTATGTTTGCCTTCACACCACCATGGAACGGCTGCATTGCTGAAAACTGCATTGGCCCGAATGATGAAAAAGTCAGGCCGCCACCGCCTGCGAATGCTCACCCGGATTCCCTCAAAACCATCGTTGATTTTCCCAAGGAAGTAGTCAAGAGGATGAAGGCCAAAGCAAAGCGCGAGGCTAGGGAGGCCAAGAAAAAGCAAGTTCAAGCACAAAACGTTGAGCTGACCCAACAGGACATGAAGAAGAAGGAGCTTGCATCCGCTTCCAAAGGAAGCAAGTCCAGGAAATTAGTTTCTCCTCGCGATCCTCGAAAGAAAACTTTCTCTAAGTGAACCAGGAAGGCTGCTTCTGACTCATCTGACTAGTCTTTTGATGAAGAAATGGGTGATGAAATTCCCATGTATGACCAGGCTACAATTCTTGACAAGCCAGCACAGAGTCCTTCTCAAGTGAAGGTTTTACCCTCTCCAAGGAGATCACCAAGGCATGCACCCATGCCTCTCACTGAAAAACCTTTAGGCTTAGTCAAGCCAACTTGTTCGAAGATTGCTACAAAGAAAAAACTGTCGTCCGAAGGAGATGCTTCTGCTAAGAAGGCCAAGCCAAATGTTCCTGCTTCCTCAGAGGAATAGAAGTATGACTACAAGCTTATGATTGATGTCATTGACAGTGCAACATACGATGCCAAATCTGATGATATAAGTGGTCTAGGACTGCCTGATGATGTTGCTGAGATGGTAACGAAACATTTCATTGAGCTGAGGAAAATCTCCAAGAAGCTCAAGAAAGTAGTAAAGGACAAAAAGTCTCTCAAGAAAATGAGAAAAAGGCCAAAACTGACTATGAAAGAAAATGCCTAAACAAAGAAATTGTTGATCTCGCCAAGGCCCTCAGTGAAATTCGGAACGAGAAAGTTGAATGGCACTCCAAGATGCATCTAGATGTAGCTCAGTTGTGTGATAGGAAGAATGAGCAAATTGATCGCAAGGTTGATCTTGCTCGCAGAAGAGTGCAGGAAGAAAGATGTCAAAGGGCACTAGCAAGAGCTGCTAAACCACAAGGAAAGAAAGATCACCATCTTCAAAATGTGGTTGTTGATGATGTTCCAATCAACACAAGTGCACCCTTGCAGCAGGTTCCACCTTCTCCACCTCGTGTGGAAGAATTAGTGCAGCAAGTAGCCACTGATGAGGTCATCATTCCCATGCCTACAGAAGAGCAACAAGATGTTGTTGACGTTTTTTCTCGAAAAATCAGATGAAGAGAACGCACCACCACATTAGCAAACCCATGACCAGACTGACGAAGAAATTGAGGTTGAAAGGCCAAATCCTTCGCCTCCAATGCTTATGCAAGTTGGCCCTTCTGCTTCGAGCAAGAAGGATGACACCTTCTGGTGCTCCCACACCGATGGATGCTGACTTTGCTCCTCGTTCCATAGCCCCACAGATGGAAGAGGAAGAAAAGAGATCTGTTGAGCCGATCGCTCAAGAAGTTACCATTCCTCATAGTGTACCGCAAGTATCCAAACCTAAGGCAACAGTGCATGCGAAAGAAAAAGCCCAGAGATCGAAGAATTAAAAGCCGTTGACGGAGTTCCAGCGAGCAAAGTTGGTGGATCTTCAAGTTCTTCGAAGCCATCTATATCAGTCAAGTCGAGGAAGCAACACGCTCCTCTCAAGCCCGTTGAAGATTCAACTATGCCTGATGACTCTCAAACTAGGCAGATGGGCGATCAAGAATTACGAAGGAATCCGCTCAAGAGCTTTCCTCTGTTCCCGTAGAGGACGGCTCCAATGGTCCTGCATGATGGGGAACAAAGCACTAAAATCAAAAAATTGTTGGAAATATGCCCTAGAGGCATAATAAATTGGTTATTATCATATTTCCCGTTCATGATAAATGTTTATTATTCATGCTAGAATTGTATTGACCGGAAACTTAAATACATGTGCGAATACATAAACTACACCGTGTCCCTAGTAAGCCTCTACTAGACTAGCTCGTTGATCAAAGATGGTTAAGGCTTCCTAACCATAGACATTAGTTTCCATTTGATAATGGGATCACATAATTAGGAGAATTATGTGATGGATAGACCCAACCGTAAGCATAACATTAGATCGTTTAGTTATTTTCTATAGCTTTCTTCATGTCAAGTATCAGTTCCTTAGACCATGAGATCATGCCACTCCCAGATACTGGAGGAATGCCTTGTGTGCTATCAAACATCACTTCATAAATCGGTCATCATAAAGGTGCTCTACAGGTATCTCCGAAGGTGTCTGTTGGGTTGCATGGATTGAGACTGGGATTTGTCGCTCTGTGTGATGGAGAGATATCTCTGGGCCCTCTCGGTAAAACATCATAAGAAGCTTCATGTGACTAATGAGTTTAGTCACGGGATCTTGTATTACAGAACGAGTAAAGAGACTTACCAGTAACGAGATTGAACTAGGTATGGAGATACCGACGACTGAATCTCGGGCAAGTAACATATCGCCGGACAAAGGGAATTGCATACGGGATTAACTAAATCCTCAACATCGTGCTTCAACTGATAAAGATCTTTGTTGAATATGTAGGAACCAATATGGGCATTCAGGTCCTGCTATTGGTTATTAACAGGAGATGAGTCTCGGTCATGTCTACATGTTCCCGAACCCGTAGGGTCGCATGCTTAACGTTCAATAGTGCTAGGGTAGTAATGAGATATTAATAGTGGCAAGTCTGAAGGATGTTCGGAGTCCCGGATGGGATCCAGGATATCACGAGGAGCTCCAGAATGGTCCGGAGGTAAATATTTATACATCAGAAGTCATATTTTGGGTTCCGGAAAAAGTTCAGTTTTTTTGGTATTGTACCAGGATGGTTCTAAAAGGTTCCGAGGGTTCCACCATGGGGCCAATGACCCGAGAAGGGCCCACATGGACCGAGGGGTGGGGCTACAAGCCACATGGGCTGGCCGCACCATTCCTCAAGGCACATGTTGTTTAAATCTAGAGATAAGGTCTTATCTCTAAATGTAAATGGTTGAATCTAGAGATAAGATGTTATCTCCAAGTTTAAAGGGATTTCTCCCATGTGGCCGGCTCTAGAAGGGTTTTGGATGCCCCATGCCCTAGCCTATATATAGAGGGGGAGGTGCATGGGGGCTGATAACCCACAAGTATAGGGGATCGCAATAGTTTTCGAGGGTAGAGTATTCAACCCAAATTTATTGATTCGACACAAGGGGAGCCAAAGAATATTCTCAAGTATTAGCAGTTGAGTTGTCAATTCAACCACACCTGGATAACTTAGTATCTCCAGCAAAGTATTTAGTAGCAAAGTAATATGGAAGTAACGGTAACGGTAGCAAGAGTAATATTTTTGGGTTTTGTAGTGATTGTGACAGTAGCAACGGTAAAGTAAATAAGCGAAGAACAATATGTGAAAAGCTCGTAGGCATTTGATCGGTGATGGAGAATTATGCCGGATGTGGTTCATCATGTAACAGTCATAACATAGGGTGACACAGAACTAGCTCCAATTCATCAATGTAATGTAGGCATGTATTCCGAATATAGTCATACGTGCTTATGAAAAAGAACTTGCATGACATCTTTTGTCCTACCCTCCCGTGGCAGCGGGGTCCTAATGGAAACTAAGGGATATTAAGGCCTCCTTTTAATAGAGTACCGGACCAAAGCATTAACACATAGTGAATACATGAACTCCTCAAACTATGGTCATCACCGGGAGTGGTCCCGATTATTGTCACTTCAGGGTTGCCGGATCATAACACATAGTAGGTGACTATAGACTTGCAAGATAGGATCAAGAACTCACATATATTCATGAAAACATAATAGGTTCAGATCTGAAATCATGGCACTCGAGCCCTAGTGACAAGCATTAAGCATAGCAAAGTCATAGCAACATCAATCTCAGAACATAGTGGATACTAGGGATCAAACCCTAACAAAACTAACTCGATTACATGATAAATCTCATCCAACCCATCACCATCCAGCAAGCCTACGATAGAATTACTCAGGCACGGCGGTGAGCATCATGAAATTGGTGATGGAGGATGGTTGATGGTTATGATGGCGACGGATTCCCCTCCGGAGCCCCGAACGGACTCCAGATCAGCCCTCCCGAGAGGTTTTAGGGCTTGGCGGTGGCTCCGTATCGTAAAATGCGATGAATCCTTCTCTTTGATTTTTTTTCTCCCCGAACACGAATATATGGAGTTGGAGTTGAGGTCGGTGGATCGTCAGGGGGCCCACGAGGCAGAGGGGCGAGCCCCCACCCTCGTGGATAGGTGGAGCCCCCCCGACGGGGATTCTTCTTCCAGTATTTTTAATATTTTCCAAAAATAAGTTACGTGGAGTTTCAGGTCATTCCGAGAACTTTTGTTTCTGCACATAAATAACACCATGGAAAGTCTGCTGAAAACAGCGTCAGTCCGGGTTAGTTCCATTCAAATCATGCAAGTTAGAGTCCAAAACAAGGGCAAAAGTGTTTGGAAAAGTAGATACGACGGAGACGTATCAACTCCCCCAAGCTTAAACCTTTGCTTGTCCTCAAGCAATTCAGTTGATAAACTGAAAGTGATAAAGAAAAACTTTTACAAACTCTGTTTGCTCTTGTTGTTGTAAATATGTAAAGCCATCATTCAAGTTTTCAGCAAAGATTATGACTAACCACATTCACAATAACTCTTAGGTCTCATGTTTACTCATATCAATGGCATAATCAACTAGTGAGCAATAATAATAAATCTCGGATGACAACACTTTCTCAAAACAATCATAATATGATATAACAGGATGGTATCTCGCTAGCCCTTCCTGAGACTGCAAAACATAAATGCAGAGCACCTTTAAAGATCAAGGACTGACTAGACATTGTAATTCATGGTATAAGAGATCCAGTCATAGTCATACCCAATATAAATTAATAGTAATGAATGCAAATGACAGCAGCGCTCTCCAGCTAGTGCTTTTTAATAAGAGGGTGATGACTCAACATGAAAGTAAATAGATAGGCCCTTCGCAGAGGGAAGCAGGGATTTGTAGAGGTGCAAGAGCTCGATTTTAAAGCAGAGATAAATAATATTTTGAGCGCCATACTTTCATTCTCAACATAACAACCAAGAGATGGCGATATCTTCCATGCTACACACATTATAGGCGGTTCCCAAACAGAATGGTAAAGTTTATACCCCCTCCACTAACAAGCATCAATCCATGGCTTGCTCGAAACAACGAGTGCCTCTAACTAGCAACAGTCCCAGGGGGAGTTTTGTTTGCAATTATTTTGATTTGATTTGCATAAAGCATGGGACTGGGCATCCCGGTGACCAACCATTTTCTCATGAGTGAGGAGCGGAGTCCACTCCTCTTGAGAATAACCCGCCTAGCATGGAAGATACGGACAACCCTAGTTGATACATGAGCTATTCGAGCATACGAAACAGAATTTCATTTGAAGGTTTAGAGTTTGGCACATACAAATTTACTTGGAACGGCAGGTAGATACTGCATATAGGAAGGTATAGTGGACTCATATGGAATAACTTTGGGGTTTAAGGGATTGGATGCACAAGCAGTATTCCCGCTTAGTACAAGTGAAGGCTAGCAAAAGACTGGGAAGCGACCAACTAGAGAGCGACAACAGTCATGAACATGCTTTAAAATTAATAAACATTGAGTGCGAGCATGAGTAGGATAATCCACCATGAACATAAATATCATGAAGGCTATGTTGATTTGTTTCAACTACATGTGTGAAAATGTGCCAAGTTAAGTCACTTAAATCATTCAAAGGACGATACCACCCCACTATACCACATCACAACCATTTTAATAGCATGTTCGCACGCAAGGTAAACCATTATAACTCATAGCTAATCAAGCATGGCATAAGCAACTATGATCTCTAATTGCCATTGCAAACATGTTTATTCATAATAGGCTGAATCGGGAACGATGAACTAATCATATTTACAAAAACAAGAGAGGTCGAGTTCATACCAGCTTCTCTCATCTCAGTCAGTCCATCATATATCGTCATAATTGCCTTTCACTTGCACGACCGAACGATGTGAAAATAATAAGAGTGCATGTGCATTGGACTAAGCTGGAATCTGCGAGCATTCAATAAACAGGCGAAGACAAGGCAATATGGGCTCTTGGTTAAATCAACAATAATGCATATAAGAGCCACTTTAACAATTTAATTATGGTCTTCTCCTATCGACCCCCAAAGAAAGAAAAGAAATAAAACTATTTACACGGGAAAGCTCCCAACAAGCAAAAGAAGAACATGAAATCTTTTTGGGTTTTCTTTTTAATTATTACTACTACAGCAAGAAAAGTAAACTAGCTAAAGCTAATACTAAATTTTTTGGTTTTTTTCTTAAGGTTTATCAAACACACAAGAAGAAAGCAAGATAGAGAAAATAAACTAGCAGGGATATTACAGTGAAAGAGTATGAGCACCGACAACTAGCAATGAGTGTGTGAACATGAATGTAATGTCGGTGAGAAATACGTACTCCCCCAAGCTTAGGCTTTTGGCCTAAGTTGGTTTATTGCCACGGATGGCCTGGTGGATATCCATAATTGTAACCGGGGTCGTACTGAGATGAAGAAGACTCTGATTGCCACTGGTTGGCAATCATCTCCGGATCCCACTGGTAATTAGATTGTCGTGGAGGGTCAAATTGTGGTTCCGGCTCCGGCTCTGTGGCTGATGTAGGGTTCCGGTAGGTGTGAATGGCCGCCAGCGGAACGAGATACGGACCTGCAGATAAATCAAACAAGGAAGGAGCAGGCAAGGTAATAGTCTCAGGGTGATGTTTATCAAAGAACAATTTGTATTTAAGCGCCCCTTCCCTATTCTTAGCAATAAAATCATGCGCTACCATACTCTTATAATCTAAATAAGCAGTGGGCAGCAATTTTTCTTCTTTTTCATAGTGCCTAATAGGTATGTTATAGTGTGCAGCAAGGCGTGAAGCATAAATACCTCCAAAGATGGGGCCCTTTGTACGGTTCAGACTTAACTGTTTGGCAATAATACCGCCCATACTAATAGTGTTATCACAGAATAAACCATGGAACAAAATAATAATATCAGGAACACTAAGGTTTCCACAGTTTCCGCGACCAATTAAGCAACGACTAGCAAATATAGCAAAGTAGCGTAAAGCAGGAAAATGTATGCTAGTGATTCTTGCATCGGAAACCTTCCTAGTTTCCCCTATAGTAATAGTGTCAATAAACCCATCCACATCTTTACGATGTGGTTCCTCTAAACTACCCTCGAAAGGTATTTTGCAAACCTTGCAAAATTCATCTAGTGACATCTTGTTAACCACATCATATAAATGAAACTCTACTGAAGGAGGTGATTCCTTAGGATAATAGTAGAAGTTTTGCACGAAAGTATTGGTGAGTAAGAGATATTGTTCACGTTGGTCGCGGAGGAAGCTGGTGAGGCCTGCATTCTCAGCCAATTCATAGAAATCATCATAAATCCCGGCTGCTCTCAAGAAATCATTGGAAGGCCATTCACACGGCCGAACCTGCGCGGTGCGAGGCAAATTATATTTGGGCCTCTGTGCTTCTTCACTTTGCTTTTCCTTCGAGCTTCGGCTCGATGAGCCCCTCAAAAATCTCTTCATTATTTTCTGAAAAATTCTGAAATTTTTAGTAACTTCAAATAAAAGTGAACCAAGCTCAACAACATTGATAGCAACTACTCCTACAAGTGCCTAGAGCCTATACCATGCATTAGAAATACTTGGAACCATATAAATTTGACATGCAAGCTCAAGAACATGGTCACCTAGGCAGCACAAATTTGCAATGAATAAAGCACTAGAACAAAAACTAATTGGACCAATGGAGGAGTCACATACCAAGGAACAATCTCCCCAAGTAGTTTTGGGAGAGGTGCTTTGAGCAAGGAGATCGAAAATCGCAGCAAAATGAGCTAGAACTCGTGCTTGAGCTGGATGGTGATTTTTTTGGGAGGAAGAAGAAGTGTGTGGGTGCAGGAATAAGTTGAGGGGAGCCACCATGGGCCCATGAGGCAGGGGGCGCGCCCTAGACCCTCGTGGCCAGGTGCTTGCTCCCCCTGCTGTGTTCTCAGTGCCAGATATTCTCAAATATTCCAGAAAAAATCATATTCCATTTTTAGGGCATTTGGAGAACTTTTATTTTCGGGGTATTTTTATATTGCACGGATAATTCAGGAAACAGACAGGAAAATGCTATTTTTACTTTATTTCAACTAAATAACAGAAGGTAAAAGGAGGGTACAGAAGGTTGTGCTTTCTAATTTCATCCATCTCATGCTCATCAAAAGGAATCCACTAACAAGGTTGATCAAGTCTTGTTAAAAAACTCATTCCGAATAAACATGGAACCGGAGAAATTTCGAATAACACTATGTTACCTCAACGGGGATATGCACATCCCCAATAATAAGAATATCATATTTCTTCTTGACAGTAGGAAGAGGAAATTCAAAACCTCCAAAAATAATTGATGGAATTTTCCAATAGAATTGATACTGTGGACTTGAGGTTGTTTCCTCGGAAAGTGTACCGTACGCTCATTACCATTAACATGAAAAGTGACATTGCCTTTGTTGCAATCAATAACAGCCCCTGCAGTATTCAAAAAAGGTCTTCCAAGAATAATAGACATACTATCGTCCTCGGGAATATCAAGAATAACAAAGTCCGTTAAAATAGTAACGTTTGCAACCACAACAGGCACATCCTCACAAATACCGACAGGTATAGCAGTTGATTTATCAGCCATTTGCAAAGATATTTCAGTAGGTGTCAACTTATTCAAGTCAAGTCTACGATATAAAGAGAGAGGCATAACACTAACACCGGCTCCAAGATCACATAAAGCAGTTTTAACATAGTTTCTTTTAATGGAGCATGGTATAGTTGGTACTCATGGATCTCCAAGTTTCTTAGGTATTCCACCCTTAAAAGTATAATTAGCAAGCATGCTGGAAATTTCAGCTTCCGGTATCTTTCTTTTATTAGTGACAATTTCTTCCATATACTTAGCATAAGGATTCATTTTGAGCATATAAGTCAAACACATACGCAAAAAGATAGGTCTAATCATTTCAGCAAAGCCCTCAAAATCCTCATCATCCTTTTTCTTGGATGGCTTGGGAGGAAAAGGCATGGGTTTCTGAACCCATGGTTCTCTTTCCTTGCCGTGCTTCCTAGCAACAAAGTCTCTCTTATCATAATGTTGATTCTTTGATTGTGGGTTATCAAGATCAACAGCAGGTTCAATTTCTACATCATTGTCATTGCTAGGTTGAGCATCATCATGAACATTATCATTAACATTATTACTAGGTTCATGTTCATTACCAGATTGTGTTTCAGCATCAGAAATAGAAATATCATTTGGATTCTCAGGTGGTTCAGCAATAGGTTCACTAGAGGCATGCAAAGTCCTATCATTTTTCTTTTTCTTCTTTTTAGACGGACTAGGTGCATCTATATTATTTCTCTGAGAATCTTGCTCAATTCTCTTAGGGTGGCCTTCAGGATACAAAGGTTCCTGAGTCATTTTACCAGTTCTAGTAGCCACTCTAACAACAAAATCATTTTTCTTACTATTCAATTCATTGAGCAAATCATTCTGAGCTCTAAGTACTTGTTCAACTTGAGTGGTAACCATAGAAGCATGTTTACTAATGAGTTTAAGTTCATCTTTAAATCTAGACATATAATCACCCAAGTGTTCAAGCGTATCGGAATTGTATTTCAATTGTCTACCAAAATAATCATTGAAGTTTTCTTGTTTGACAATAAAATTATCAAACTCTTCTAAGCATTGTCTAGTAGACTTATAGTGAGGAATATCACCTTCATCAAATCTATAGAGAGAATTTACCTTTACTACCTGTGTCGGATTATCAAGACCATGAGTTTCTTCAATAGGTGATGAGTTAAGACCATGATTTTCTTCAACAGGCGGTAAATTAAGACCATGTATTTCTTCAATAGGAGGTAAATTCTTAACATCTTCAGCTTTAATACCTTTTTCTTTCATAGATTTCTTTGCCTCTTGCATATCTTCAGGACTGAGAAATAGAACACCTCTCTTCTTCGGAGTTGGTTTAGGAATAGGCTCAGGAATTGGCTCAGGAAGTGTCCAGTTATTTTCATTTGTCAACATATTATTCAATAGAATCTCAGCTTCATCCGGTGTTCTTTCCCTGAAAACAGAACCAGCACAACTATCCAGGTAATCTGTGGAAGCATCGCTTAGTCCATTATAAAAGATATCAAGTATTTCATTTTTCTTAAGAGGATGACCAGGCAAAGCATTAAGTAATTGGAGAAGCCTCCCCCAAGCTTGTGGAGACTCTCTTCTTCAATTTGCACAAAATTATATATTTCCCTTAAAGCAGCTTGTTTCTTATGAGCAGGGAAATATTTAGCAGAGAAGTAGTAAATCATATCCTGGGGACTACGCACACAACCAGGATCAAGAGAATTAAACCATATCTTAGCATCACCCTTTAATGAGAACGGAAATATTTTAAGGATATAAAGGTAGCGGGTTCTCTCATCATTAGTGAACAGGGTGGCTATATCATTTAATTTAGTAAGATGTGCCACAACAGTTTCAGATTCATAGCCATAAAAAGGATCAGATTCAACCAAAATAATTATATAAGGATCAACAGAGAATTCATAATCCTTATCAGTAACACAAATAGGTGAAGTAGCAAAAGCAGGGTCAGGTTTCATTCTAGCATTAAGAGATTGCTACTTCCATTTAGATAATAACTTCTTAAGATCACTTCTATCATTGCAAGCAAGAATGGCTCTAGGACATAACCCTCAGGCACAATAGGCAATTCATATTTATTAGGGGGAGAATCTCATCATCACTATCTTCAATATTACCAGTTTCAATACTTTCATTCTCTCTAGCCCTAGCAAGTTGTTCATCAAGAAATTCACCAAGTGGCATAGTAGTATCAAGCATAGAAGTAGTTTCATCATAAGTATCATGCATAGCAGAAGTGGCATTATCAATAACATGCGACATATCAGAATGAATAGCAGAAGCAGGTTTAGGTGTCGCAAGCTTACTCAAAACAGAAGGTGAATCAAGTGCAGAGCTAGATGGCAGTTCCTTACCTCCCCTCGTAGTTGAGGGATAAATTTTTGTTTTTGCGTCTTTCAAGTTCTTCATAGTGACCAGCAGATATAAATCCCAGGTGACTCAAAGAATAGAGCTATGCTCCCCGGCAACGGCGCCAGAAAATAGTCTTGATAACCCACAAGTATAGGGGATCGCAACAGTTTTCGAGGGTAGAGTATTCAACCCAAATTTATTGATTCGACAAAAGGGGAGCCAAAGAATATTCTCAAGTATTAGCAGTTGAGTTGTCAATTCAACCACACCTGGATAACTTAGTATCTGCAGCAAAGTATTTAGTAGCAAAGTAATATGGAAGTAACGGTAACGGTAGCAAAAGTAATATTTTTGGGTTTTGTAGTGATTGTAACAATAGCAATTGTAACATCCCAAATTTTCAATTTGGTATGTTATACATAGATCATCATTGCATATCATAATTTTATTGCATTTTGACAAATCCTCGATAAATCCTAAGCAACTCAAGGACCCTCGGAGAGAGTTGGGGATTTTCTCGAATTTTTTTTCATATTTGATTTTCATCAAATAATAAAACGAGGATTTTTGGTTTTAATTATTTTCTCTCCGGAAAAAGTATTTCATTAAAAATTTAATGAGAGGAGAAAATATGACTTCTCCAAAACAATTGAAATATTGGAGGAAAAATATTAAAATCATTTATTGGATTTTATTCGGATTTTATTTGCAATTTTAATTGCATTAAAAATATTGCACGTTTTCAAAACTGCATTTTTGTGTTAAAAAACTGTTCACCCTGTTCTAAATATTCTAACTAGACGGGGAAATTTTGATTTATCTTTTTTAGATTTTTATTTATTTTTCTATAAATTTTTCTCGGCGGAATGTTTAAAAAAAATCGCGCCGCGCCCGACCGGGCCGAGGCCCAGCCGAGCCGCCGGCCCATCCCCGCGTCTCCTCCGCGCACACGCCGAACGCCGCCGCCGTGACCGCCTCGGACACCGCCGCCGCGCCTTGCCCCCTCCTCCAAGCACCGCCCCCATCCTTTTATACCCCGCCGCCGCACCCTCCCTCGCCACCCCGAGCCCCGCCTCGACCCGCACCGCGCCGCCGTCGCCGGAGCTCGAGGAGCCGCCGCCCCGCTCGCCAAACCCCGCCGCCGGAGCCGCCCCTCGCCGCCCACGAGCCGCACCGCACCCCGCTGCCCTCGCCGGAGCCCAGTCGAGCCCCGCCCCGACGAGGTACACCTCGCCGTCGTTTGCCGGTTTTTTTTAAAAACCGTCCGTTTGTTTAAACAAAAAACCTAGATCGGTTTATTTCTTCGGTTTTGTTATTTTGTGAACGTTCACCGACCCGTTCGTTTTAACGAACGCGTTCGTCGGATTTTCTCTGTTAACGAACGTCCGTTCTTTAACCGTTCGTCAGTTTTTCTTTTTCGCCGGATTTTTCCGCGATTAACTCAGATCTCGATTTCTGATCGGATCTTTGTTTCTGTTTAACTTTTCGCTCGTTTATCGGAATCAGGCGATTCAAGCGCCTAGAGTTTCGTCTCGAAATTCTCTTTCCGTTTAACCTACTCAAACAAGTTTTTGCTACTGTAAAATTTGACCTAGATCCAGATTAGTAAACGAAGCTTGTTTCTTTCACCGTTTGACTTTCGTTGCTTCGTTCGAGTTGATTCTTTTTGCAAACCGGAGTTCTTAAGTTGAACTTTCTGGTTGGATCTTTCATTCGAGTTTTACTTGTGCATTAGATAAGTACTTATTGTTTGCTTGTTTGTTTGCGATAGAGTACCCGGAGTGTGCCACTTGTTACTTCGAATCGCTAGGTTTCGCGGATCATCAGCAAGGCAAGTAACACTTTGATCATACCCTTCCATACCCAGTTTTTATTGCATTAGATCTATTCATCAAACATTGCATGATTAGGATATAATTAAATTGGGTATTGGGAAGTAGTTGAGGTAGTACATATTACCTGTTTCAATTATCAAACCCTTGGGAGTTACTTCTACGTTTGCTATTATATTGCCATGCTATGCTCGTAGACGTGGATTGGGTTTGAGAGACATTCACGACAGATGTGAGATTGTTAATAATGGTTTACTTAAGGTGGCAACTAAAACTCACATCTGGGTGGATTGAGGCACCTGGGGAACCCAGTGTTGTCTGTTTGTATAAGGACCGCCACCCAGGCTCAAAGGGATCATAAGATTATTCATGCTAGAAACTTCCGTGTGCAGCCACAAGCTATTATGGGCTCTAGCATAGTTGAGTAGGTTACATGATCTCTTGAGGAGGTGGGCTAGCAGATGTAGGGGAAAGTAGGTGTAACTGTCCATCCGGAGTAAAGAGTGATTGTTTCTGAAAGACTGTGTCTCGGTCATCCGTTTCTCAAACATCATGTAGTGCGAGAACCAAGCGGAGGCGATCGAGTCTTGTGGGGAAAAGTGCGCAAACCTCTGCAGAGTGTACAAACTAATCATGGTTAGCCGTGTCCCCGGTTATGGACAATTTGAGTATCTAGTACCTGGATTATCATTTGAATCTCATCACCATGTTACTTTTAATTAATTTTGTTGGGTTAATGATGACTTTTAATTGGGATTGAGATGCTGTCAACCATCTCAATGTTTAACAACCACCATGATAGTTAAATAAAATTTATTCCTTTGTAGTAGGGAAAAATTGGCTTTTCGCAAAAACTTTAACCATAGAGCTTTCCACCAGCCATATATGCATGTAGTATAGCATTATTATGTTCATTATTCTCCATGTGTTATTTTGCCAGCATATTCCATGTGCTGACCCGTTTTCGGGCTGCAACGTTTCATGTTGCAGACTTTTCAGACGACGAGTAAGGTGCCTTAGGTCGTGGTCTTATACTTAGTGATGCCGTTGGAGTTGATGGACTCACTTATCTTCCAAGTCTTCCGCTGTTATCGTTTTTAGATGGCCTTAAGCCATATTTATCATACTTATTCTCTTTGGAGATATTCGATGTAATAAGTGTGTGATTGCTACTCTGTTATAAATCCTCCATTTGTACTGTGCGTGTCAGCATTACTGATCCAGGGATGACACTGGTGCACAGCAGCACCGACTATTTGAGGTCTGGTCGCTACAAAGGTGGTATCAGAGCACACGCTGACTGTAGGATACGACCACTAAGCTTAAACCCTAGAACACTTCTCTCTTCTCATTTCTGACCCCTCTCCACTTTCTACTCTTTTAGGAATTGCGGATGCAAGGAGCAAGTTCATGCAACCAGATGAAGACACGCCTTTTGGACGACACTTGAAGGAAGTCACTAAGTACTTGAACATAGGAATACCAAGCATCACCGAAACCTACAACGCCACATTACCCGAAGAGGAGAGCTGGAAGATTCAAGTTCACATTCCAGGAAGGACGTTTGTGCCAGTTACTGAACCCATAAGATTGGTTTTCGAAGCACCAACCTGGAGTTTAGGGAAGAGCATGGCCGCCCACATCGCTATGGGACGCATTGGAGAAGTCTACCACCAGGAGCTTAAGGATACAATTTATCAGATTTGTGGACGCCGGGACGCGCAATGGGAGATGATCAGAACCAAGAAGGATGGATCAATTGCAGCTTTCATCCAGGAGCAAAACCAACACATTCGACGCCAGGAGAACCAGATGTGCTCGGACAAGGAAGAACTGAAGAAGGCATTAATGAAGATCAAGGAGCTGGAGGAAGAACTCAAGGCTACACGCGAGGATTATATGGAGGAAATCGTCGCATTAGTAGGGAAGAATGACGACCTGGAGAAGAAGATTGGAGTATTCATGGGAAATCCAGTGCCAAAAGCAAAAGATGACGAATGCACTTGTCCGGATAACTACATCATCATCGACGACACCGACTCGGAACCAAGTGAAGATGACTTTGTTGATGAAGCTGGAGCAGATATCATGGAGTCTTCAACTGATCAAAATTTCTAGTAGACCACCATATCAGTAGTAGTTTTCCCCCATTTAATAGTACAGCTCAAGCACTTTGTAACGCTAGTTAGATCGATTGTTATGCCTTGTTTGAATTGATTGAGTGATATTGATTGTATTTGTCTCATGAGCATATGGGTAGTGTTTTCCCTCTAGACCTCATTCTATTCTTAACTCTCATCTTTTCTAACCCATCAGATGCCTCCGAGACGCGACACCGGATTTGTTTTCCCACCCGAGATCACCCAGTTGATTCAGCAACAGAATGCCCTGATGCAAGTGTTAGTGCAGAACCAAGGCAACAACAACCCACCACCACCACCACCTATTGATCACTTAGCCCGTTTCTTAAGGCTAAACCCGCCGGTGTTTTCCAGTAGCACCGAGCCAATTGTTGCAGATGATTGGCTCCGCAAAGTTGGAAGGGAGTTGACCACTGCAGGATGCACAGATGCGGAAAGAGTGCGTTTTGCCGCACATCAGCTTGATGGACCCGCAACATCATGGTGGGAAAATTACACAGCCACACGCCCTATTGACACTGTCACATGGGACCAGTTTCAGCAAGCTTTCCGAACAGCTCATGTTTCAGCAGGAGCTATGGCTATGAAGAAGCGTGAGTTTCGCAACCTACGCCAAGGAGGACGCACCGTAGGCCAGTATGTGGAGGATTTCAGTAAGTTAGCACGTTATGCACCAGATGACGTTGCTACAGATGCAGCCAAGCAGGAGAAATTTTTGGAAGGACTGAATGATGAATTGAGTATGCAGTTGGTGGTAGCAACCTTCAACAACTACCAGGAGTTGGTGGATAGAGCTCTCATGATTGAAGGGAAACAACAGCAGATTGAAAACCGTAAGAGGAAGTATGGACAAGGGAAGTATAACTCTGGAGCTCAACAGAAACCACGATTTGCCCCGAAACCGGGAGGACAGTTTCAGCATACCCATGGAGGAGGTAGTTCGCACAATCATAATGGCTCCAAGAATGGTAATGGGAATGGAGGAACCAACGGACAGAACCGCACCAACCCATCTACCCCAGCCAAGAGGGATCTAAGTCACGTTACCTGTTTCAAGTGCCAGAAGACTGGACATTATGCAACTGATTGTCCTGAAGCCCAAAATGGAAATGGTAATGGAAGCTCTGGGAAGAAGCCGAACCCGTTCAACAAAGGACACGTGAACCACGTGAGCGTGGAGGAGGTTGAAGCTCAGCCTGATGCAGTAATAGGTAAGTTTTTGGTTAAGTCATTTACTGCAACCGTTCTTTTCGATACTGGTGCATCGCATTCATACATATCAAGGGGATTTGTGAATAAGTTTAAGCTGCCCACCAAAGTTCTTAGAACACCTATGTTAGTAACCTCGCCAGGAGCAGAGTATATGGCAAGCCAAGGATGTTTTCAGATGCCATTGGCCATTGGTAGGCATGTTTTCCCCTCAGACCTAATAGTTTTGGAATCGCAAGGTTTGGTTGTGATTTTGGGAATGGATTGGCTATCGTTGTATGGAGGAAACATCGATTGTGCCAGCAAGTCAATTTTGCTTACCACCCCAGAAGGAAAAAGGATTAAGTATGTATCCCGGCATATGCCGATGAGGACTCAAGTGAATTCCTTATCAGGAGTTGTACAGCAGGAAGTACCAGTGGTGAAGGATTATCCAGATGTATTTCCAGAAGAGTTGCCAGGCATGCCACCGGATAGAGACATTGAGTTTCTGATTGAACTTTTGCCAGGCACAGGGCCAATATCTAAGAGACCGTACAGGATGCCCGCAAAATATTTGGAGGAAATTAAGAAGCAGATCAAGGAGTTACTGGATAAAGGCTATATTCGCCCAAGTTCGTCACCTTGGGGATCACCAGTACTTCTAGTGGAGAAGAAAGATGGATCATTGAGGATGGTTGTTGATTACCGTGGATTGAATGAAGTGACCATAAAAAACAAGTACCCACTGCCGATGATCAATGATTTGTTTGACCGCCTACAAGGAGCTAAAGTATTTTCCAAGATTGATCTACGATCAGGATACCATCAGTTAAAGATTCGAGAGCAGGATATACCTAAGACGGCTTTTACCACCAGATATGGACTGTATGAGTATACCGTTATGTCATTTGGCCTGACTAACGCACCTGCCTATTTTATGAACCTAATGAACAAAGTGTTTATGGAGTTTTTGGATAAGTTCGTCGTGGTGTTCATTGATGATATTTTAGTCTTTTCCAAGAATGAGGAAGAGCATGAGGAGCATTTGCGATTGGTACTTGAGAAGCTCAGAGAACATCAGCTATATGCCAAGTTCAGCAAATGTGAATTTTGGCTGAAGGAAGTTGGATTCCTTGGGCATGTTATTTCTGGAGAAGGAATAGCAGTAGACCCCGCCAAAGTTGACACAGTGACAAGTTGGGAATCACCCACGTCAGTTGGAGAAATCCGGATTTTTCTTGGACTTGCAGGATACTACCGGAGGTTCATCGAGAATTTCTCGAAGATTGCTAAGCCCATGAGTGAGCTATTGAAGAAGGACACCAAATTCAATTGGACTGAGGATTGTGAAGCTAGTTTCCAAGAGTTGAAGAAACGATTGGTTACATCACCAGTGTTGATTCTACCAGATCAACGCAAGGATTATGAAGTTTATTGCGACGCTTCTCGTCGAGGACTTGGAGCAGTGCTTATGCAGGAAGGAAGAGTTGTGTCATATGCTTCACGACAACTTAAACCCCATGAGAAGAATTATGCTACGCATGATTTGGAGTTACTAGCCGTGGTGCATGCGTTGAAGACATGGAGACATTTTCTCATCGGAAACCATTGTGAGGTGTACACGGATCACAAGAGTTTGAAGTATATTTTCACGCAGAAGGAGTTAAATCTCAGACAGAGGAGATGGTTGGAGCTTATTAAGGATTATGATATGAAATTGCATTATCACCCAGGAAAGGCTAACGTAGTAGCCGACGCGTTGAGCCGCAAGAGTCATGTCAACACCCTCATGACATGAGAGTTACCTCAGGAGTTAGCCGAGGACCTTCGCGAGCTATGTTTGGAGATAGTCCCAAGAGGCTATTTAGCGACACTGGAGATTCAGTCTACCTTGATGGAAAGGATCAGAGAAGCTCAGAAGACAGACAAGGAGATTGACGAGATAAAGGAGAAGATGAGCAAAGGAAAAGCCAAGGGATTTCGTGAGGATGAGCACGATACCTTATGGTTTGAGGACCGCGTATATGTGCCAAATGATCCGGAGATCAGGAAGTTGATTTTGCAAGAAGCCCATGATTCACCGTACTCGATTCACCCAGGGAATACCAAGATGTATTTGGATCTGAAGAATACTTTCTGGTGGACCGGAATGAAGAAGGATATTGCAGAGTATGTAGCAGTTTGTGATGTGTGTCAGAGAGTGAAGGCAGAGCATCAGAAGCCAGCAGGATTGCTACAACCATTGCCGATACCCGAATGGAAGTGGGATAAAATAGGCATGGATTTTATCACAGGATTGCCCAGGACTCGTTCAGGCTATGACTCAATATGGGTTGTAGTCGACCGTTTGACAAAAGTGGCTCATTTTATTCCAGTGAGGACCACTTACACCAGTGCTAAGTTGGCAAAGATATACATGACCAGGATCGTATGTTTGCATGGAGTTCCGAGGACCATTGTATCAGACAGAGGAACCCAATTTACCTCAAAGTTTTGGAAGCAGTTACACAAAACATTGGGAACCAGGCTAGAATTTAGTACAGCCTTTCACCCACAGACAGATGGACAGACCGAGAGAGTCAATCAAATTTTGGAGGACATGTTGAGAGCTTGTGCACTAGATTATGGATCTAGTTGGGACGACAATTTGCCATATGCGGAGTTTTCTTACAACAACAGTTATCAAACCAGTTTGAAGATGGCCCCTTTCGAAGCTTTGTACGGAAGGAGGTGTAGAACACCGTTGTTATGGGACGAAGCTGGAGACCGTCAGTTGTTTGGACCAGATTTGTTTAAGGAGTCTGAACAGAAAGTGAGGTTGATTCGCGATAGGCTCAAGGTAGCCCAGTCCAGGCAGAAGAGTTATGCTGATTCTAAATGAAAGGAGACAGTTCACGAAGTCGGAGACAGAGTTTATCTTCGAGTATCACCACTACGAGGAGTGAAGCGCTTTGGAATTAAGGGAAAGCTAGCGCCTCGTTTTATCGGACCATACAGAGTTTTGGAACGTATGGGAGAAGTTGCCTACAAGCTGGAATTGCCCGAAGGATTGTCTGGAGTTCACGATGTATTTCACGTTTCCCAGTTGAAGAAGTACCACGCAGAGATGGCTGAGATACCACTGAGAGGTACTGTGCCGCTGGAAGCGATTCAGCTGGAAAGTGATTTGACCTATGAGGAGAAACCAGTTAAGATTCTTGAGTATGCCAGCCGAGTTACCCGCAGTAAGGTTATCAAGTTTTGCAAAGTCCAGTGGAGTCACCACACGGAAGATGAAGCCACCTGGGAGCGAGAGGAAGATCTACGGAAGGACCACTCCCACCTGTTTTCTAGCCAACCCGAATCTCGAGGGCGAGATTCATCTTAAGGGGGGTAGGTTTGTAACATCCCAAATTTTCAATTTGGTATGTTATACATAGATCATCATTGCATATCATAATTTTATTGCATTTTGACAAATCCTCGATAAATCCTAAGCAACTCAAGGACCCTCGGAGAGAGTTGGGGATTTTCTTGATTTTTTTTTCATATTTGATTTTCATCAAATAATAAAACGAGGATTTTTGGTTTTAATTATTTTCTCTCCGGAAAATGTATTTCATTAAAAATTTAATGAGAGGAGAAAATATGACTTCTCCAAAACAATTGAAATATTGGAGGAAAAATATTAAAATTTATTGGATTTTATTTGCAATTTTAATTGCATTAAAATATTGCACGTTTTCAAAACTGCATTTTTGTGTCAAAAAAATGTTCACCCTGTTCTAAATATTCTAACTAGACGGGGAAAATTTGTTTTATCTTTTTTGGATTTTTATTTATTTTTCTATGAATTTTTCTCGGCGGAATGTTGAAAAAATAATAATTCGCGCCGCGCCCGACCGGGCCGAGGCCCAGCCGAGCCGCCGGCCCATCCCCGCATCTCCTCCGCGCGCACGCCGGACGCCGCCGCCGTGACCGCCTCGGACACCGCCGCCGCGCCTTGCCCCCTCCTCCAAGCACCGCCCCCTCCTTTTATACCCCGCCGCCGCCCCCTCCCTCGCCACCCCGAGCCCTGCCTCGACCCGCACCCCGCCGCCGTCGCCGGAGCTCGAGGAGCCGCCGCCCCGCTCGCCAAACCCCGCCGCCGGAGCCGCCCCTCGTCGCCCCCGAGCCCCGCCGCACCCCGCCGCCCTCGCCGGAGCCCAGCCGAGCCCCGCCCCGACGAGGTACACCTCGCCGTCGTTTGCCGGTTTTAAAAAAAAACCATTCGTTTGTTTTCAAAAAAAACCCTAGACCAGTTTATTTCTTCGGTTTTGTTATTTTGTGAACGTTCACCGACCCGCTCGTTTTAACGAACGCGTTCGTCGGATTTTCTCTGTTAACGAACGTCCGTTCTTTAACCGTTCGTCAGTTTTTCTTTTTCGCCGGATTTTTCCGCGATTAACTCTGATCTCGATTTTTGATCGGATCTTTGTTTCTGTTTAACTTTTCGCTCGTTTATCGGAATCAGGCGATTCAAGCGCCTAGAGTTTCATCTCGAAATTCTCTTTCCGTTTAACCTACTCAAACAAGTTTTTGCTACTGTAAAATTTGACCTAGATCCAGATTAGTAAACGAAGCTTGTTTCTTTCGCCGTTTGACTTTCGTTGCTTCGTTCGAGTTGATTCTTTTTGCAAACCGGAGTTCTTAAGTTGAACTTTTTGGTTGGATCTTTCATTTGAGTTTTACTTGTGCATTAGATAAGTACTTATTGTTTGCTTGTTTGTTTGCGATAGAGTACCCGGAGTGTGCCGCTTGTTACTTCGAATCGCTAGGTTTCGCGGATCATCAGCAAGGCAAGTAACACTTTGATGATACCCTTCCATACCCAGTTTTTATTGCATTAGATCTATTCCTCAAACATTGCATGATTAGGATCTAATTAAATTGGGTATTGGGAAGTAGTTGAGGTAGTACCTATTACCTGTTTCAATTATCAAACCCTTGGGAGTTACTTCTACGTTTGCTATTATATTGCCATGCTATGCTCGTAGACGTGGATTGGGTTTGAGAGACATTCACGATAGATGTGAGATTGTTAATAATGGTTTACTTAAGGTGGCAACTAAAACTCACATCTGGGTGGATTGAGGCACCTGGGGAACCCAGTGTTGTCTGTTTGTATAAGGACCGCCACCCAGGCTCAAAGGGATCATAAGATTATTCATGCTAGAAACTTCCGTGTGCAGCCACAAGCTATTATGGGCTCTAGCATAGTTGAGTAGGTTACATGATCTCTTGAAGAGGTGGGCTAGCATATGTAGGGGAAAGTAGGTGTAACTGTCCATCCGGAGTAAAGAGTGATTGTTTCTGAAAGACTGTGTCTCGGTCATCCGTTTCTCAAACATCATGTAGTGCGAGAATCAAGCAGAGGCGATCGAGTCTTGTGGGGAAAAGTGCGCAAACCTCTGCAGAGTGTACAAACTAATCATGGTTAGTCGTGTCCCCGGTTATGGACAATTTGAGTATCTAGTACCTGGATTATCATTTGAATCTCATCACCATGTTACTTTTAATTAATTTTGTTGGGTTAATGATGACTTTTAATTGGGATTGAGATGCTGTCAACCATCTCAATGTTTAACAACCACCATGATAGTTAAATAAAATTTATTCCTTTGTAGTAGGGAAAAATTGGCTTTTCGCAAAAACTTTAACCATAGAGCTTTCCACCAGCCATATATGCATGTAGTATAGCATTATTATGTTCATTATTCTCCATGTGTTATTTTGCCAGCATATTCCATGTGCTGACCCGTTTTCGGGATGCAACGTTTCATGTTGCAGACTTTTCAGATGACGAGTAAGGTGCCTTAGGTCGTGGTCTTATATTTAGTGATGCCGTTGGAGTTGATGGACTCACTTATCTTCCAAGTCTTCCGCTGTTATCGTTTTTAGATGGCCTTAAGCCATATTTATCATACTTATTCTCTTTGGAGATATTCGATGTAATAAGTGTGTGATTGCTACTCTGTTATAAATCCTCCATTTGTACTGTGCGTGTCAGCATTACTGATCCAGGGATGACACTGGTGCACAGCAGCACCGAATATTTGAGGTCTGGTCGCTACAGCAATGGTAAAGTAAATAAGCGAAGAACAATATGTGAAAAGCTAGTAGGCATTGGATTGGTGATGGAGAATTATGCAGGATGCGGTTCATCATGTAACAGTCATAACATATGGTGACACAGAACTAGCTCCAATTCATCAATGTAATGTAGGCATATATTCCGAATATAGTCATACGTGCTTATGGAAAAGAACTTGCATGACATCTTTTGTCCTACCCTCCCGTGGCAGCGGGGTCCTATTGGAAACTAAGGGATATTAAGGCCTCCTTTTAATAGAGTACCGGACCAAAGCATTAACACATAGTGAATACATGAACTCCTCAAACTATGGTCATCACCGAGAGTGGTCCCGATTATTGTCACTTCGGGGTTGCCGGATCATAACACATAGTAGGTGACTATAGACTTGCAAGATAGGATCAAGAACTCACATATATTCATGAAAACATAATAGGTTCAGATCTGTAATCATGGCACTCGGGCCCTAGTGACAAGCATTAAGCATAGCAAAGTCATAGCAACATCAATCTCAGAACATAGTGGATACTAGGGATCAAACCCTAACAAAACTAACTCGATTACATGATAAATCTCATCCAACCCATCACCGTCCAGCAAGCCTACGATGGAATTACTCACGCACGGCGGTGAGCATCATGAAATTGGTGATGGAGGATGGTTGATGATGACGATGGCGATGGATTCCCCTCTCCGGAGCCCCGAACGGACTCCAGATCAGCCCTCCCGAGAGGTTTTAGGGCTTGGCGGCGGCTCCGTATCGTAAAATGCGATGAATCCTTCTCTTTGATTTTTTTCTCCCCGAAAACGAATATATGGAGTTGGAGTTGAGGTCGGTGGATTGTCAGGGGGCCCACGAGGCAGGGGGGCGCGCCCAGGGGGGCAGACGCGCCCCCACCCTCGTGGACAGGTGGAGGCCCCCCTGACGTGGATTCTTCTTCCAGTATTTTTAATATTTTCCAAAAATAAGTTCTGTGGAGTTTCAGGTCATTCCGAGAACTTTTGTTTCTGCACATAAATAACACCATGGAAAGTCTGCTGAAAATAGCGTCAGTCCGGGTTAGTTCCATTCAAATCATGCAAGTTAGAGTCCAAAACAAGGGCAAAAGTGTTTGGAAAAGTAGATACGATGGAGACGTATCAGGGGCAACTACCCCTTCACCCTTTACCATTGCCTCTCCCAACTCCTCCCATGTTCCTTCGATACTCGCTTGGCGAAGCCCTGCCGGAATTCCGTTGCTGCCACCACCACCATACCGCCGTGCTGGTTCGATCTCATCTACCTCCTCTCTCTCACTTGCTAGATCAAGAAGGAGAGGACGCCATCGAGCTGAATGTGTGCTAATCTCGGAGGTGTCGTCCCTTCGGCACTAGATCGAATTGGATCGTGATTGGATTGTGAAGAGTACGACTACATCAACCGCGTTACGACACTAATGCTTTCAGTCTACAAGGGTATGTGGACACACTCCCCTCTCATTTCTATAGATCTCCTAGATTAGATCTTGGGTGTTCGTAGGATTTTTTTTTCATGCTTCGTTCCCCATCAGTGGCATCATGAGCTAGGTCTATGTGTTGATGTATATGCACAAGTAGAACACAAAGAAGTTGTGGGTGTTGATGTTCAAATTGCTTACTTCCTTTGTCTTATTTGTATTCGGCGGTATTGTGGGATGAAGTGGCTCGGACCAACCTTACTTGTCCACGCACAAGAGACTGGTTCCACTGACTGGCATGCAACTTGTATTGCATAAAGCGGCTTTGCAGGTTTCTGTCTCTCTCACCTTAGTTGAATCTGATTTGACAACGGCAGTCCTTGTAGAAGGCTAAAAGGCAACTGTATATCACCGTTGTGGTTTTGCGTAGATAAGAATGGTTCTTATAGTTTTCCCTAGCAGCCACGTAAAAATTTCAACAACAAAGTAGAGGACATCTAACTTGTTTTTGCAGGGCATGTTGTGATATGGTATGGCCAAAATGTGATGTGATATATATTGATGTATAAGATGATAATGTTTTGTAATAGGTTCACGACTTGCATGTCGATGAGTACGGCAACCAGTAGGATCAATAGGGTTGTCTTTAATTTATTGTATGACCTGCATGTCAACTAATAACGCCATGTAATTGCTTTACTTTATCGCTATGCATTAGCAATAGTTGTAGAAGCAATAGTTGGTGAGACAACCACGTGACGACACGATGATGGAGATCATGGTGTCATGCCCGTGATGATGGAGATCATGTTGGGGAACGTAGTAATTTCAAAAAATTTCCTACGCACAAGCAAGATCATGGTGATGCATAGCAACGAGAGGGGAGAGTGTTGTCCACGTACCCTCGTAGACTGACAGCGGAAGCGTTATCACAACGCGGTTGATGTAGTCGTACGTCTTCACGATCCGACCGATCAAGTACCGAACGTACGGCACCTCCGAGTTCTACACACGTTCAGCTCGATGACGTCCCTCGAACTCCGATCCAGCCGAGTGTTGAGGGAGAGTTTCGTCAGCACGACGGCATGGTGACGATGATGATGTTCCACCGACGCAGGGCTTTGCCTAAGCTCCGCAACGGTATTATCGAGGTGTAATATGGTGGAGGGGGGCACCGCACACGGCTAAAATATCGTATATCAAGTGTGTATAGAGGTGCCCCCTGCCCCCGTATATAAAGGAGCAAGGCGGAGGCCGGCTGCCCTAGGCGCGCCAAGGAGAGCGGGGGAGTCCTCCTCCTAGTAGGAGTAGGACTCCCCTTTCCTAGTCCTACTAGGAAAAGAGGGGGGGGGGGAAGGAAAGAGAGGGAGAGGGAGAGGGAAAGGGGGCTGCGCCCCCCTCTCCTAGTCCAACTAGGACTCCTCCTGGGAGGGGGCGCACCACCTCCTGGCTGCTGCCCTCTCTCTCCCCTCAAGGCCCACTAAGGCCCAATACTTCCACGGGGGGTTCCGGTAACCCTCCGGCACTTGATCCCTTTGTCATCGGTATGTTACTTGCCCGAGATTCGATCGTCGGTATCTCGATACCTAGTTCAATCTCATTACTGGCAAGTCTCTTTACTCATTCCGTAATACATCATCCAGCAACTAACTCATTAGTCACAATGCTTGCAAGGCTTATAGTGATGTGCATTACTGAGTGGGCCCAGAGATACCTCTCCGACAATCGGAGTGACAAATCCTAATCTCGAAATACGCCAACCCAACAAGTACCTTTGGAGACACCTGTAGAGCACCTTTATAATCACCCATTTACGTTGTGACGTTTGGTAGCAGACAAAGTGCTCCTCCGCTAAACGGGAGTTGCATAATCTCATAGTCATAGGAACATGTATAAGTCATGAAGAAAGCAATAGCAACATACTAAACGATCGGGTGCTAAGCTAACGGAATGGGTCAAGTCAATCACGTCATTCTCCTAATGAGGTGATCCCGTTAATCAAATGACAACTCATGTCTATGGCTAGGAAACATAACCATCTTTGATTAACGAGCTAGTCAAGTAGAGGCATACTAGTGACACTCTGTTTGTCTATGTATTCACACATGTATTATGTTTCCGGTTAATACAATTCTAGCATGAATAATAAACATTTATCATGATATAAGGAAATATATAATACTTTATTATTGCCTCTAGGGCATATTTCCTTCAGTCTCCCACTTGCACTAGAGTCAATAATCTAGATTACATAGTAATGATTCTTACACCCATGGAGTCTTGGTGCTGATCATGTTTTGCTCGTGGAAGAGGCTTAGTTAACGGGTCTGCAACATTCAGATCCGTATGTATCTTGCAAATTTCTATGTCTCCCACCTGGACTAAATCCCGGATGGAATTGAAGCATCTTCTGATGTGCTTAGTTCTCTTGTGAAATCTGGATTCCTTTGCTAAGGCAATTGCACCAGTATTGTCACAAAAGATTTTCATTGGTCCCGATGTACTAGGTATGACACCTAGATCGGATATGAACTCCTTCATCCAGACTCCTTCATTTGCTGCTTCCGAAGCAGCTATGTATTCCGCTTCACACGTAGATCCCGCCACGACACTTTGCTTAGAACTGCACCAACTAACAGCTCCACCGTTCAATGTAAATACGTATCCGGTTTGCGATTTCGAATCGTCCGGATCAGTGTCAAAGCTTGCATCAACGTAACCCCTTACGATGAGCTCTTTGGCACCTCCATAAACGAGAAACATATCCTTAGTCCTTTTCAGGTATTTCAGGATGTTCTTGACTGCTGTCCAGTGATCCACTCCTGGATTACTTTGGTACCTCCCTGCTAAACTTATAGCAAGGGACACATCAGGTCTGGTACACAGCATTGCATACATGATAGAGCCTATGGCTGAAGCATAGGGAACATCTTTCATCTGCTCTCTATCTTCTGTAGTGGTCGGGCATTGAGTCTTACTCAATCTCACACCTTGTAGTACAGGCAAGAACCCTTTCTTTGCTTGATCCATTTTGAACTTCTTCAAAACTTTGTCAAGGTATGTGCTTTGTGAAAGTCCAATTAAGCATCTTGATCTATCTCTATAGATCTTAATGCCTAATATATATGCAGCTTCACCGAGGTCTTTCATTGAAAAACTTTTATTCAAGTATCCCTTTATGCTATCCAGAAATTCTATATCATTTCCAATCAGTAATATGTCATCCACATATAATATTAGAAATGCTATCGAGCTCCCACTCACTTTCTTGTAAATACAGGCTTCTCCAAAAGTCTGTATAAAACCAAATGCTTTGATCACACTATCAAAGCGTTTATTCCAACTCCGAGAGGCTTGCACCAGTCCATAAATGGATCGCTGGAGCTTGCACACTTTGTTAGCTCCCTTTGGATCGACAAAACCTTCCGGTTGCATCATATACAACTCTTCTTCCAGAAATCCATTCAGGAATGCAGTTTTGACATCCATTTGCCAAATTTCATAATCGTAAAATGCGGCAATTGCTAACATGATTCGGACAGACTTAAGCATCGCTACGGGTGAGAAGGTCTCATCGTAGTCAATCCCTTGAACTTGTCGAAAACCTTTCGCAACAAGTCGAGCTTTATAGACAGTAACATTACCATCAGCGTCAGTCTTCTTCTTGAAGATCCATTTGTTTTCAATGGCTTGCCGACCATCGGGCAAGTCAACCAAAGTCCATACTTTGTTCTCATACATGGATCCCATCTCGGATTTCATGGCTTCAAGCCATTTTGCGGAATCTGGGCTCACCATCGCTTCTTCATAGTTCGTAGGTTCGTCATGGTCTAGTAACATAACCTCCAGAACAGGATTACCGTACCACTCTGGTGCGGATCTTGATCTAGTTGACCTACGAGGTTCAGTAATAAATTGATCTGAAGTTTCATGATCATTATCATTAACTTCCTCACTAATTGGTGTAGGTGTCGCAGAAACTGATTTCTGTGATGATCTACTTTCCAATAAGGGAGCAGGTACCGTTACCTCATCAAGTTCTACTTTCCTCCCACTCACTTCTTTCGAGAGAAACTCCTTCTCTAGAAAGGATCCATTCTTAGCAACGAATATCTTGCCTTCGGATCTGTGATAGAAGGTGTACCCAACAGTCTCCTTTGGGTATCCTATGAAGACACATTTCTCCGATTTAGGTTCGAGCTTATCAGGTTGAAGTTTCTTCACATAAGCATTGCAACCCCAAACTTTAAGATACGACAACTTTGGTTTCTTGCCAAACCATAGTTCATAAGGCGTCGTCTCAACGGATTTTGATGGTGTCCTATTTAGAGTGAATGCAGCCGTCTCTAAAGCATAACCCCAAAATGATAGCGGTAAATTAGTAAGAGACATCATAGATCGCACCATATCTAATAAAGTACGATTACGACATTCGGACACACCATTACGCTGTGGTGTTCCGGGTGGCGTGAGTTGCAAAACTATTCCGCATTGTTTCAAATGTAGGCCAAACTCGTAACTCAAATATTCTCCTCCACGATCAGATCGTAGGAATTTTATTTTCTTGTTACGATGATTTTCAACTTCACTCTGAAATTCTTTGAACTTTTCAAATCTCTCAGACTTATGTTTCATTAAGTAGATATACCCATATCTGCTCAAATCATCTGTGAAGGTGAGAAAATAACGATATCCGCCACGAGCCTCAATATTCATTGGACCACATACATCTGTATGTATGATTTCCAACAAATTTTTTGCTCTCTCCATAGTTCTGGAGAACGGTGTTTTGGTCATCTTGCCCATGAGGCACGGTTCGCAAGTACCAAGTGATTCAAAATCAAGTGATTCCAAAATTCCATCAGTATGGAGTTTCTTCATGCGCTTTACACCGATATGACCCAAATGGCAGTGCCACAAATAAGTTGCACTATCATTATTAACTCTACATCTTTTGGCTTTGACATTATGAATATGTGTATCACTACTATCGAGATTCATTAAAAATAGACCACTCTTCAAGGGTGCATGACCATAAAAGATATTATTCATATAAATAGAACAACCATTATTCTCTGATTTAAATGAATAACCGTCTCGCATTAAACAAGAACCAGATATAATGTTCATGCTCAACGCTGGCACAAAATAACAATTATTTAGGTCTAAAACTAATCCCGAAGGTAGATGTAGAGGTAGCGTGCCGACGGCGATCACATCGACTTTGGAACCATTTCCCACGCGCATCGTCACCTCGTCCTTAGCCAATCTTCGCTTAATCCGTAGCCCCTGTTTCGAGTTACAAATATTAGCAACAGAACTAGTATCAAATACCCAGGTGCTACTGCGAGTATTAGTAAGGTACACATCAATAACATGTATATCACATATACCTTTGTTAACCTTGCCATCCTTCTTATCCGCCAAATACTTGGGGCAGTTCCGCTTCCAGTGACCAGTCTGCTTACAGTAGAAGCACTCAGTTTCAGGCTTAGGTCCAGACTTGGATTTCTTCTCCTGAACAGCAACTTGCTTGCTGTTCTTCTTGAAGTTCCCTTTCTTCTTCCCTTTGCACTTTTTTCTTGAAACTAGTGGTTTTACTGACCATCAACACTTGATGCTCCTTTTTGATTTCTACCTCCGCTGCCTTTAGCATTGCGAAGAGCTCGGGAATTGTCTTATCCATCCCTTGCATGTTATAGTTCATCACGAAGCTCTTGTAGCTTGGTGGCAGTGATTGAAGAATTCTGTCAATGACGCAATCATCCGGAAGTTGAACTCCCAGTTGAATGAAGTGATTATTATACCCAGACATTCTGAGTATATGCTCACTGACAGAACTATTCTCTTCCATCTTGCAGCTATAGAACTTATTGGAGACTTCATATCTCTCAATCCGGGCATTTGCTTGAAATATTAACTTCAACTCCTGGAACATCTCATATGCTCCATGACGTTCAAAACGTCGTTGAAGACCCGGTTCTAAGCCGTAAAGCATGGCACACTAAACGATGGAGTAGTCATCAGCTTTGCTCTGCCAGACGTTCATAACTTCTGGCGTCGCTCTTGCAGGAGGCCTGGCACCTAGCGGTGCTTCTAGGACGTAATTCTTCTGTGCAGCAATGAGGATAATCCTCAAGTTACGGACCCAGTCCGTGTAATTGCTACCATCATCTTTCAACTTAGCTTTCTCAAGGAACGCATTAAAATTCAACAGAACAACAACACGGTCCATTTATCTACAATTAACATAGACAAGCAAGATACTATCAGGTACTAAGTTCATGATAAATTTAAGTTCAATTAATCATATTACTTAAGAACTCCCACTTAGATAGACATCCCTCTAATCATCTAAGTGATTACGTGATCCAAAGCAACTAAACCATGTCCGATTAACACGTGAGATGGAGTAGTTTCAATGGTGAACATCACTATGTTGATCATATCTACTATATGATCCATGCTCGACCTTTCGGTCTCTGTGTCCCGAGGCCATATCTGTATATGCTAGGCTCGTCAAGTTTAACCTGAGTATTCCGCGTGTGCAACTGTTTTGCACCCGTTGTATTTGAATGTAGAGCTTATCACACCCGATTAACACGTGGTGTCTCAGCACGAAGAACTTTCGCAACGGTGCATACTCAGGGAGAACACTTTTATCTTGAAATTTTAGTGAGAGATCATCTTATAATGCTACCGTCAATCAAAGCAAGATAAGATGCATAAAGGATTAACATCACATGCAATCAATATAAGTGATATGATATGGCCATCATCATCTTGTGCTTGTGATATCCATCTCCGAAGCACCGTGCTTGTGATCTCCATCTCCGAAGCACCGTCATGATCACCATCGTCACCGGCGCGACACCTTGATCTTCATCGTAGTATCGTTGTCGTCTCGCCAACTAATTTCTTTTACGACTATCGCTACCGCTTAGTGATAAAGTAAAACTATTACATGGTGATTGCATCTCATACAATAAAGCGACAACCATATGGCTCCTGCCAGTTGCCGATAACTCGGTTACAAAACATGATCATCTCATACAACAAATTATATCACATCATGTCTTGACCATATCATATCACAACATGCCCTGCAAAAACAAGTTAGACGTCCTCTACTTTGTTGTTGCAAGTTTTACATGGCTGCTACGGGCTTAGCAAGAACCGTTCTTACCTACGCATCAAAACCACAATGATAGTTTGTCAAGTTGGTGCTGTTTTAACCTTCGCAAGGACCGGGCGTAGCCACACTCGGTTCAACTAAAGTGAGAGAGATAGACACCCGCCAGTCACCTTTAAGCAACGAGTGCTTCGAACGGTGAAACCAGTCTCGCGTAAGCGTACGCGTAATGTCGGTCCGGGCCGCTTCATCTCACAATACCGCTGAACCAAAGTATGACATGCTGGTAAGCAGTATGACTTATATCTCCCACAACTCACTTGTGTTCTACTCGTGCATAGCATCAACGCATAAAACCTGGCTCGGATGCCACTGTTGGGGAACGTAGTAATTTCAAAAAATTTCCTATGCACACGCAAGATCATGGTGATGCATAGCAACGAGAGGGGAGAGTGTTGTCCACGTACCCTCGTAGACCGACAGCGGAAGCGTTATCACAACGCGGTTGATGTAGTCGTACGTCTTCACGATCCGACCGATCAAGTACCGAACGTACGACACCTCCGAGTTCTACACACGTTCAGCTCGATGACGTCCCTCGAACTCCGATCCAGCCGAGTGTTGAGGGAGAGTTTCGTCAGCACGACGGCGTGGTGACGATGATGATGTTCCACCGACGCAGGGCTTCGCCAAAGCTCCGCAACAGTATTATCGAGGTGTAATATGGCGGAGGGGGGCACCGCACACGGCTAAAATATCGTATATCAAGTGTGTATAGAGGTGCCCCCTGCCCCCGTATGTAAAGGAGCAAGGGGAAGGCCGGCTGCCCTAGGCGCACCAAGGAGAGGGGGGGAGTCCTCCTCCTAGTAGGAGGAGGACTCCCCTTTCCTAGTCCTACTAGGAAAAGAGGGGGGGAAGGAAAGAGAAGGAGAGGGAGAGGGAAAGGGGGCTGCGCCCCCCTCTCCTAGTCCAACTAGGACTCCTCCTGGGAGGGGGCGCACCACCTCCTGGCTGCTGCCCTCTCTCTCCCCTCAAGGCCACTAAGGCCCAATACTTCCCCGGGGGGTTCCGGTAACCCTCCGACACTCCGGTTTAATCCGAAACTTCTCCGGAACACTTCCGGTGTCCGAATATAGTCGTCCAATATATCAATCTTTATGTCTCGACCATTTCGAGACTCCTCGTCATGTCCGTGATCACATCCGGGACTCCGAACAACCTTCGGTACATCAAAACATATAAACTCATAATATAACTGTCATCGTAACTTTAAGCGTGCGGACCCTTCGGGTTCTAGAACTATGTAGACATGACCGAGACACCTCTCCGGTCAATAACCAATAGCGGGACCTGGATGCCCATATTGGCTCCCACATATTCTACGAAGATCTTTATCGGTCAGACCGCATAACAACATACGTTGTTCCCTTTGTCATCGGTATGTTACTTGCCCGAGATTCGATCGTCGGTATCTCGATACCTAGTTCAATCTCGTTACTGGCAAGTCTCTTTACTCGTTCCGTAATACATCATCCCGCAACTAACTCATTAGTCACGATGCTTGCAAGGCTTATAGTGATATGCATTACCGAGTGGGCCCAGAGATACCTCTCCGACAATCGGAGTGACAAATCCTAATCTCGAAATACGCCAACCCAACAAGTACCTTTGGAGACACCTGTAGAGCACCTTTATAATCATCCATTTACGTTGTGACGTTTGGTAGCACTCAAAGTGCTCCTCCGCTAAACGGGAGTTGCATAATCTCATAGTCATAGGAACATGTATAAGTCATGAAGAAAGCAATAGCAACATACTAAACGATCGGGTGCTAAGCTAACGGAATGGGTCAAGTCAATCACGTCATTCTCCTAATGAGGTGATCCCGTTAATCAAATGACAACTCATGTCTATGGCTAGGAAACATAACCATCTTTGATTAACGAGCTAGTCAAGTAGAGGCATACTAGTGACACTCTGTTTGTCTATGTATTCACACATGTATTATGTTTCCGGTTAATACAATTCTAGCATGAATAATAAGCATTTATCATGATATAAGGAAATATATAATACTTTATTATTGCCTCTAGGGCATATTTCCTTCAGATCATGCCAGTGCTTTGGAGATGGAGATCAAAAGCACAAGATGATAATGGCCATATCATGTCACATATTTTGATTGCATGTGATGTTTATCTTTTATGCATCTTATTTTTCTTAGGACGACGGTAGCATTATAAGATGATCCCTTCACTAATTTTCAAGATAAAAGTGTTCTCCCTAAAGTACGCACCGTTGCAAAAATTCGTCATTTTGAAGCACCTCGTGATGATCGGGTGTGATAGACTCTATGTTCACATACAACGGGCGTAAGCTAGTTTTACACATGTAGAATACTTGGGTTAAACTTGATGAGCCTAGCATGTACACACATGGCCTCGGAACACGGAGGACCAAAGGTCGAACATGAGTCATATAGTAGATATGATCAACATGGAGATGTTCACCATTGATGACGACCCCATCTCACGTGATGATCGGACATGGGTAGTTGATTGGATCATGTAAACACTTAGACAACTTAAGGTATGTTGATTTAAGTGAGAGTTCATTAGTAATTTGATTAACTGAACCAATTATCATGAACATAGTCTTAATGTCTTTGCAAATTATGTTGTAGATCAATGGCTCACGCTGTAGCTCACCTGAATTTTAATGCGTCCCTTGAGAAAGCTAATTTGAAAGATGATGTAAGCAACTATACTGACCGGGTCCATAATTTGAGGATTATCCTCACTGCTACACATAAGGCTTATGTCCTCGAAGCACCGCTAGGTGTGCCACCCGCTCCTGCTAGTCTGGACGCTATGAACGACTGGCATACTAGAAGTGATAAATACACGATAGTTCAATGCGCCATGCTTTACGGCTTAGAACTGGGGCTCCAAAGATGTTTTGAGCACCACAGAGCATATGAGATGTTCCAGGAGCTGAAATTGGTATTCCAGGCTCATGCCCGGGTTGAGAGGTATGACACCTTCGACAAGTTCTTTAGCTGCAAGTTGGAGGAAAACATCTCCATTAGTGAGCATGTACTCAGAATGTCTAGGTACTACAACCGCTTGAACCAGTTGGGAGTTAATCTTCCATATTAAGTAGCGATTGACAGAGTTCTCCAGTCACTGCCACCAAGCTACAAGGTCTTTGTGATGAACTATAATATGCATGGGATGAAGAAAACGATCCCTGAGCTCTTTGCGATGCTTAAGGCCGTGGAAGTAGAAATCAAGAAAGAGCATCAAGTGTTGATGGTCAATTAGACCACCCGTTTCAAGAAGGGCAAGGGAAAGAAAGGGAACTTCAAGAAGAATGGCAAGGCAGTTGCCGCTCCCATGAAGAAACCCAGGCTGGACCTAAACCTGAGATTGAGTGCTTCTATTGCAAGGGGAAAGGCCACTGGAAGTGGAACTGCCCCAAGTACTTGGCAGATAAGAAGGCTGGCAACGTCAACAAAGGTATATTTGATATGCATTTTATTAATCTGTACCTTACTAGTGCTCGTAGTAGCGCCTGGGTATTTCATATTGGTTCGGCTGCTCATATTTGTAACTCGAAACAGGAGCTGCAAAATAAAAGAAGACTAGCTAAGGATGAGGTGACGATGCGCATCGGAAATGGTTCCAAGGTTGATGTGATCACTGCCGGCACGCTCCCTCTACATTTACCTTCAGGGTTAGTTATGAACCTAATTGTTATTTGGTGCCTACGCTGAGCATGAACATTATATCTGGATCTTGTTTATTGCGAGACAGTTATTCATCTAAGTCAGAGAATAATGGTTGTTCTATTTATATGGATAATATATTTTATGGTCATGCACCCCTTGTCAATGGTTTATTCTTGTTGAATCTCGATCGTAATGATACACATGTTCATAATATTGATGCCAAAGATGCAAAGTTAATGATGATGGTACCACATACTTGTGGCACTATCGCTTAGGTCATATTGGTTTAAAGCACATGAAGAACCTCCATGCTGATGGACTTTTGGAATCACTTGATTATGAATCATTTGAGACATGTGAATCATGCCTCCTGGGAAAGATGACTAAAACCCCATTTTTTGGATCGATGGAGCGGGCTAGTGACTTGTTGGAAATAATACATAGTGATGTATGTGGTCCGATGAGTGTTGAACACACGATGGATATCGTTATTTTCTTACCTTCACAGATGATTTTAGTAGATATGGGTATATTTACTTAAAGAAACACAAGTCTCAAACATTTGAAAGTTTAAGGAGTTTAAAAGTGAAGTGGAGAATCATTGTAACAAGAAAATAAAGTTTCTACGATTTGATCGTGGAGGTGAATATTTGAATTACGAGTTCGGTATGCATTTAAGACAATGTGGAATTGTTTCACAACTCACTCCACTTGGAACACCACAGCGTAATGGTGTGTCCGAACATCGTAATCATACTTTATTAGATATGGTGCGTTCTATGATGTCTCTTACCGATTTGCCACTATCATTTTGGGTTTATGCATTAGAGACAGCTGCATTCACTTTAAATAGGACACCGTCTAAATCCATTGAGATGACACCATATGAGTTATGGTTTGGCAAGAAACCTAAGCTGTCATTTCTTAAAGTTTGGGGATGCGGCGCTTATGTCAAGAGGCTTCAGCCTGATAAGCTCGAACCCAAAGCGAAGAAGTGCGCCTTCATAGGATACCCTAAATAAACCACTAGGTATACCTTCTATCACAGATCCGAGAGCAAGATTTTTGTTGCTAAGAATGGGTCCTTTCTAGAGAAGGAGTTTCTCTAAAAAGAAGTGAGTGGGAGGAAAGTAGAACTTGATGAGGTAATCATACCTTCTCTCAAATTGGAGAGTAGCACATCACAGAAAATAGTTCTCGTGATGCCTACACCAAGAAGAGAAGAAGCTAATGATGATGATCATGAAACTTTAGATCAAGTTACTACCAAACTTCGTAGGTCGACTAGGATACGCTCCGCACCAGAGTGGTACGGTAATCCCATCCTGTAAGCAATGTTGTTAGACAAGGCGAACCTACGAACTATGAAGAAGCAATGATGAGCCTGGATTCTAAAAAATGGCTTGAGGCCATGAAATCCGAGATAGGATCCATGTATGAGAACAAAGTATGGACTTTAGTGGACCTGGCCGATGACCGGTAGGCCATTGAGAACAAATGGATCTTTAAGAAGAAGACATATGCGGATGGTAACGTCACCGTCTATAAAGCTCGACTTGTCGCAAAGGGTTTTTGACAAATTCAAGAATTTGACTACTGTAGGATCGAAAGTATGTCTAGAGGGGGGGTGATTAGACTACTTAACCAAATAAAAATCTAGCCTTTTCCCAATTTTAAGTCTTGGCAGATTTTAGCAACTTTGCACAAGTCAAGCAATCAACCTACACATGATATTCTAAGAGTATAGCATCAGAATGTAAAAAAATTGCACATGAAGGTAAAGGGAGGAGTTTGAGGGAGAAAACGCAATGTAGACACGGAGATTTTTTATCCGTGGTTTCGATAGGTGGTACTATCGTACATCCACGTTGATGGAGACTTCAACCCACGAAGGGTAACGGTTGCGCGAGTCCACTGAGGGCTCCACCCACGAAGGGTCCATGAAGAAGCAACCTTGTCTATCCCACCATGGCCATCGCCCACGAAGGACTTGCCTCACTAGGGTAGATCTTCACGAAGTAGGCGATCTCCTTGCCCATACAAACTCCTTGGTTCAACTCCACAATCTTGACGGAGGCTCCCAAGTGACACCTAACCAATCTAGGAGACACCACTCTCCAAAAGGTAATACATGGTGTGTTGATGATGAACTCCTTGCTCTTGTGCTTCAAATGATAGTCTCCCCAACACACAACTCTCTGTCACCGATTTGGATTTGGTGGAAAGATGATTTTAGTGGAAAGCAACTTGGAGAAGGCTAGAGATCAAGATTCATATGGTTGGAATGGAATATCTTGACCTCAACACAAGTGTAGGTGGTTCTCTCTCAGAAAATATATGATGGAAGTGTAGGCATGTTCTGATGGCTCTCTCCACGAATGAAGAGTGGGTGGAGGGGTATATATAGCCTCCACACAAAAACTAACCGTTACACACAATTCACCAAACTCGGTGGGACCGAATCAGAAAACTCGGTCAGACTGATTCAGTTCATAATGTGACCGTTAGGCTTTTCGGTGGGACCGACATGTCAACTCGGTAGGACCGATTTCATTAGGGTTAGGGCATAACGTAATCTCGGTGAGACCGATTACACAAACTCGGTGAGACCGATTTTGGTAACAAGCTAATAGAGACTTGGCCAGGCAAACTCGGTGAGACTCAATGTGATCTTGGATCACTAAAAGTAAAATGTAGAGTCTTGAGCTTTAGAGCTTGAGCCGATCTTTTGTCCTTAGCATTTTAAGGGGTCCACATTCCTAATCCAAGCCATGCCAATCATTGAGCTTTCCTAAAATATTTATCTTGAAGTAACCTTAGCTCAATGAGCTATATTTTGTTAGGAATTACCAAAACCACCCAGGGATAGTTGCACTTTCAATCTCCCCCTTTTTGGTAATTGATGACAACATATAGATCAAAGCTTCGACAAAGGATAATAAGATTGAAATACATCGTCGCTTTGAGAAGTATGTGATAAGCAAGAGCTCCCCCTAAATTTGTGCATTATTTAAGATTTGCGTTTGATTGCAAATGCACAATCGATTAGGATCATGGGTCACTCTTCCATGTCACATACATCTTAGTTGAGCGCTCAAAATGATAGAAAATTAAAAGCATGCACTCATCACCAAGCAAAGTGAATGATCATATAGGGATATAAGATATAGTGTCATCCAAGCAAGCATTAAAGTAGCATATGATCAAACACATGATCAAACAAGTATCTCACACAGACATAGAGTATAAACCAAGAACACAAAAAGTTCAACCAAAAGCAAGAGAGACAAAGAGGCAAAACACTCTCTCTCGAAGCCTATGATCTATACATATTTCCCCCCCTTTGGCAACAAGTTACCAAAAAGTTTGAAAATGCATAGTGCTATGCGTCTCTCAGGCTTGGTCTTCAGGAGGTGGTGTAGAGAGAACTCCAAGGATGAAGGCATCTGCTGATGTAGTTGGAGCTGGTGGAGTGGCTGCTGGAGGTGGCATTGAAGCTGTGGCTGCTGGTGCTGACGCTGTAGCTCTAGTATCTGGTACTGGCACTGCAGCAGACCTCTTACCTCTAGGCACTCGCTGAAAAGCATCAGTAGTTGCCTTCCCTTTCCTCTCTTCTGCTTCCTCCTGGAGCTACTCAACTGTTGTTTGGATCTCAGTTACCTTTAGATCAAGATCATAAAATTTTGTCTCTATGATCTGAAGGAAATATGCCCTAGAGGCAATAATAAAGTTATTATTTATTTATTTATATCATGATAAATGTTTATTATTCATGCTAGAATTGTATTAACCGGAAACATGATACATGTGTGAATACATAGACAAACAAAGTGTCACTAGTATACCTCTACTTGACTAGCTCGTTGATCAAAGATGGTTATGTTTCCTAGCCATAGACATGAGTTGCCATTTGATTAACGGGATCACATCATTAGGAGAATGATGTGATTGACTTGACCCATTCCGTTAGCTTAGCACTTGATCGTTTAGTATGTTGCTATTTCTTTCTTCATGACTTATACATGTTCCTATGACTATGAGATTATGCAACTCCCGTTTATCGGAGGAACACTTTGTGTGCTACCAAACGTCACAACATAACTGGGTGATTATAAAGGTGCTCTATAGGTGTCTCCGAAGGTACTTGTTGGGTTGGCGTATTTTGAGATTAGGATTTGTCACTCCGATTGTCGAAGAGGTATCTCTGGGCCCACTCGGTAATGCACATCACTTAAGCCTTGCAAGCATTGCAGCTAATGAGTTAGTTGCGGGATGATGTATTACGGAACGAGTAAAAGAGACTTGCCGGTAACGAGATTGAACTAGGTATTGAGATACCGACGATCGAATCTCGGGCAAGTAACATACCGATGACAAAGGGAACAACGTATGTTGTTATGCGGTTTGACCGATAAAGATCTTCGTAGAATAGGTGGGAGCCAATATGAGCATCCAGGTTCCGCTATTGGTTATTGACCGGAGACGTGTCTTGGTTATGTCTACATAGTTCTCGAACCCGTAGGGTCCGCACGCTCAAAGTTCGATGATGGTTATATTATGAGTTTATATGTTTTGATGTACCGAAGGTTGTTTGGAGTCCAGGATGTGATCACGGACATGATGAGGAGTCTCGAAATGGTCGAGACATGAAGATTGATATATTGGACGACTATATTCGGACACCGGAATGGTTCCGGGGGTTATCGGATATATACCGGAATACCGGGGGGTTACCGGAACCCCCCGGAGGTTATTGGGCCTCATGGGCCCAAGTGGTGGAAGAGGAGAGGCGGCCAAGGGGTAGCCGCGCGCCCCTCCCCCAAGTCCTTATTGGACAAGGAGGGGGCGCCCCCATTTCCTTTCCCCCCCTCTCTCCTTCCCTCTCCTCTCCTACTCCAACATGGAAGGGGGGGAGTCACTCCTCATGGGGCGCACCAAGGGTGGCCGGCCCCCTCCCCCTCCTCCACTCCTTTATATACGGGGAGGGAGGCACCCCCTAGAGAGACAACAATTGATCCCTTGGATCTCTTAGCTGTGTGCGGTGCCCCCTCCACCATAATCCACCTCGGGCATATCATAGCAGTGCTTAGGCGAAGCCCTGCGTCGGTAGATTATCATCATCGTCACCACACCGTCGTGCTGACGGAACTCTCCCTCAAAGCTTGGCTGGATCGGAGTACGAGGGACGTCATCGAGTTGAACATGTGCTAAACTCGGAGGTGCCGTGCGTTCGGTACTTGATCGGTCGGATCATGAAGACGTACGACTACATCAACCGAGTTGTGCTAACGCTTCCGCTTTCGGTCTACGAGGGTACGTGGACACACTCTCCCCTCTCGTTGCTATGCATCACCATGATCTTATGTGTGCGTAGGAATTTTTTTGAAATTACTACATTCCCCAACAGTGGTATCAGAGCCAGGTTTTATGCGTAGATGTTATACGCACGAGTGGAACACAAGTGAGTTGTGGGCAATACAAGTCATACTGCTTACCAGCATGTCATACTTTGGTTCGGCGGTATTATTGGATGAAGCGGCTCGGGCCGACATTACGCGTACGCTTATGTGAGACTGGTTTTACCGCCGTGCTATGCACACAGGTGACTAGCGGGTGTCAGTTTCTCCAACTTTAGTTGAACCGAGTGTGGCTATGCCCGGTCCTTGAGAAGGTTAAAACAGCACTAACTTGACGAACTATCGTTGTGGTTTTGATGCATAGGTAAGAACGGTTCTTGCTCACCCTGTAGCGGCCACGTAAAACTTGCAACAACAAAGTAGAGGACGTCTAACTTGTTTTTGCAGGGCATGTTGTGATGTGATATGGTCAAGGCATGATGCTATATTTTATTGTATGAGATGATCATGTTTTGTAACCGAGTTATCGGCAACTGGCAGGAGCCATATGGTTGTCGCTTTATTTTATGCAATGCAATCGCCCTGTAATTGCTTTACTTTATCACTAAGCGGTAGGATAGTCGTAGAAGCAATAGTTGGCAAGACGACAACGATGCTACGATGGAGATCAAGGTGTCGCGCCGGTGACGATGGTGATCATGACAGTGCTTCGAAGATGGAGATCACAAGCACAAGATGATGATGGCCATATCATATCACTTATATTGATTGCATGTGATGTTTATCTTTTATGCATCTTATTTTTGCTTTGATTGACGGTAGCATTATAATATGATCTCTCACTAAATTTCAAGATAAAAGTGTTCTCCCTGAGTATGCACCGTTGCCAAAGTTCGTCGTGCCCAGACACCACGTGATGATCGGGTGTGATAAGCTCTACGTCCATCTACAACGGGTGCAAGCTAGTTTTGCACACGCAGAATACTCAGGTTAAACTTGACGAGCCTAGCATATGCAGATATGGCCTCGGAACATTGAGACCGAAAGGTCGAGCGTGAATCATATAGTAGATATGATCAACATAGTGATGTTCACCATTGAAAACTACTCCATTTCACGTGATGATCGGTTATGGTTTAGTTGATTTGGATCACGTGATCACTTAGATGATTAGAGGGATGTCTATCTAAGTGGGAGTTCTTAAGTAATATGATCAATTGAACTTTAATTTATCATGAACTTAGTCCTGGTAGTATTAGCATATCTATGTTGTAGATCAATAGCTCGTGTTTAGCTCCCCTGTTTATTTTGATATGTTCCTAGAGAAAAACTATGTTGAAAGATGTTAGTAGCAATGATGCGGACTTGGTCCGTGATCTGAGGATTATCCTCATTGCTGCATAGAAGAATTATGTCCTTGATACACCACTAGGTGACCGACCGATTGCAGGAGCAACTGCAGACGTTATGAACGTTTGGCAAGCTCGATATGATGACTACTTGATAGTTTAGTGCAGCATGCTTTACGGCTTAGAATCGGGGATTCAAAGACATTTTTTGAAACGCCACGGAGCATATGAGATGTTCCAAGAGTTGAAATTAGTATTTCAGACTCATGCCCATGTCAAAAGGTATGAGACCTTTTGACAAGTACTTTGCCTACAAGATGGAGGAGAATTGCTCAGCTAGTGAGCATGTGCTCAGAATGTCTGAGTACTACAATCACTTGAATCAAGTGGGAGTTAATCTTCCAGATAAGATAATGATTGACAGAGTTCTCTAGTCACTATCACCAAGTTACTAGAACATCATGATGAACTATAATATGCAAGGGATAACAGAAACGATTCCCAAGCTCTTCGTGATGCTGAAATCAACGAAGGTAGAAATCAAAAAAAACATCAAGTGTTGATGGTTGACAAGACCACTAGTTTCAAGAAAAGGGGCAAAGGGAAGAAGGGGAACTTCAAGAAGAACGGCAAGCAAGTTGCTGCTCGAGTGAAGAAGCCCAAGTCTGGACCTAAGCCTGAGACTAAGTGCTTCTACTTCAAAGGGACTGGTCACTGGAAGCGGAACTACCCCAAGTAATTGGCGGATAAGAAGGATGGAAAAGTGAACATAGGTATATTTGATATACATGTTATTTATGTGTACTTTACTAGTGTTTATAGCAACTCCTCAGTATTTGATGCTAGTTCAGTTGCTAAGAGTAGTAACTCGAAACGGGAGTTGCAGAATGAACATAAACTAGTTAAGGGCGAGGTGACGATGTGTGTTGGAAGTAGTTCCAAGATTGATATGATCATCATCGCACACTCCCTATACTTTCGAGATTAGTGTTGAACCTAAATAAGTGTTATTTGGTGTTTGCGTTGAGCATGAATATGATTTGATCATGTTTATTGCAATACGGTTATTCATTTAAAGTCAGAGAATAATTGTTGTTCTGTTTACATGAATAAAACCTTCAATGGTCATACACCCAATGAAAATGGTTTGTTGGATCTCGATCGTAGTGATACACATATTCATAATATTGAAGCCAAAAGATGCAAAGTTAATAATGATAGTGCAACTTATTTGTGGCACTGCCGTTTAGGTCGTATTGGTGTAAAGCGCATGAAGAAACTCCATGCTAATGGGCTTTTGGAATCACTTGATTATGAATCAGTTGATGCTTGCGAACCATGCCTCATGGGCAAGATGACTAAGACTCCGTTCTCCGGAACAATGGAGCGAGCTACTGACTTATTGGAAATAATACATACCGATGTATGCGGTCCGATGAGTGTTGAGGCTCGCGGCGGGTATCGTTATTTCCTGACCTTCACAGATGATTTGAGAAGATATGGGTATATCTACTTAATGAAACTGAAACAATTGAAAAGTTCAAATAATTTCAGAGTGAAGTGGAGAATCATTGTAACAAGAAAATAAAAGTTTTTCTGCGATTTGATCACGGAGACGAATATTTGAGTTACAAGTTTGGCCTTCAATTAAAACAATGTGGAATAGTTTCACAAACTCATGCCACCTGGAACACCACAACATAATGGTGTGTCCGAACGTCATAATCGTACTTTATTGGATATAGTGCAATCTATGATGTCTCTTACCGATTTACCACTATCGTTCTGGGGTTATGCATTAGAGACAGCTGCATTCACATTAAATAGGGCACCGTCTAATCCGTTGAGACGACACCGTATGAGCTATGGTTTAGCAAGAAACCTAAGCTATCGTTTCTTAAAGTTTGGGGATACGATGCTTATGTGAAAAAGTTTCAACCTGATAAGCTCGAACCCAAATCGGAGAAGTGCGTCTTCATAGGTTACCCAAAAGAAAATGTTGGGTACACCTTCTATCACAAATCCGAAGGCAAGACATTCGTTGCTAAGAATGGATCCTTTCTAGAGAAGGAGTTTGTCTCGAAAGAAGTGTGTGGGAGGAAAGTAGAACTTGATGAGGTAATTGTACCTGCTCCCTTATTGGAAAGTAGTTCATCGCAGAAATCAATTCCTGTGACTCCTACACCAATTAGTGAGGAAGCTAATGATGATGATCATATAACTTTAGATCAAGTTACTACTAAACCTCGTAGGACAACCAGAGTAAGATCCACACCAGAGTGGTACGGTAATCCTGTTCTGGAGGTCATGTTACTTGACCATGACGAACCTACGAACTATGAGGAAGCGATGATGAGCCCAGATTCCGCAAAGTTGCTTGAGGCCATGAAATCTGAGATGGGATCCATGTATGAGAACAAAGTGTGGACTTTGGTTGAGTTGCCCGATGATCGGCAAGCCATAGAAAATAAATGGATCTTCAAGAGGAAGACAGACACTGATAGTAGTGTTACTATCTACAAAGCTAGACTTGTCGAAAAAGGTTTTTGACAAAGTTCAAGGTGTTGACTATGATGAGATTTTCTCACTCGTAGCGATGCTTAAGTCTGTCCGAATCATGTTAGCAAATTGCCACATTTTATGAAATCTGGCAAATGGATATCAAAACTACATTCCTTAATGGATTTCTTAAAGAAGAGTTGTATATGATGCACCAGAAGGTTTTGTCGATCCTAAAGGTGCTAACAAAATGTGCAAGCTCCAGCGATCCATCTGTGGACTGGTGCAAGCATCTCGGAGTTGGAATATATGCTTTGATGAGTTGATTAAAGCATATAGTTTTATACAGACTTGCGGTGAAGCCTGTATTTACAAGAAAGTGAGTGGGAGCACTACATCATTTCTGATAAATATATGTGAATGACATATTGTTGATCGAAAATAATGTAGAATTTTCTGGAAAGCATAAAGGAGTATTTGAAAGGATTTTTTCAAAGAAAGACCTCGGTGAAACTGCTTACATATTGAGCATCAAGATCTATAGAGATAGATCAAGACGCTTGATAAGTTTTTTCAATGAGTACATACCTTGACAAGATTTTGAAGTAGTTGAAAATGGAACAGTCAAAGAAAGAGTTCTTTCCTGTGTTACAAGGTGTGAACTTGAGTAAGACTCAAAGCCCGACCACGGTAGAAGATAGAGAGAGAATGAAAGTCATTCCCTATGCCTCAGCCATAGGTTCTATAAAGTATGCCATGCTGTGTACCAGACCTATTGTATATCCTACACTGAGTTTGGCAAGGGAGTACAATAGTGATCTAGGAGTCGATCACTGGACAGCGGTCAAAATTATCCTTAGTGGAATAAGAAAATATTTCTCGGTTATGGAGGTGATAAAAAGTTCGTCGTAAAGAGTTACGTCGATGCAAGCCTTGACACCGATCTAGATGACTCTAAGTCTCGATCTAGATACATTTTGAAAGTGGGAGCTATTAGCTAGAGTAGCTCTGTGCAGAGCATTGTAGACATAGAAATTTGCAAAATACTTACGGATCTGAATGTGACAGACCCGTTGACTAAAATTATCTCACAAGCAAAACATGATCACACCTTAGTACTCTTTGGGTATTAATCACATAGCGATGTGAACTAGATTACTGACTCTAGTAAACCCTTTGATTCTTTGGTCACATGGCGATGTGAACTATGGGTGTTAATCACATGGTGGTGTGGACTATTGGTGTTAAATCACATGGCGATATGAACTAGATTATTGACTCTAGTGCAAGTGGGAGACTGAAGGAAATATGCCCTAGAGGCAATAATAAAGTTATTATTTATTTCCTTATATCATGATAAATGTTTATTATTCATGCTAGAATTGTATTAACCGGAAACATGATACATGTGTGAATACATAGACAAACAGAGTGTCACTAGTATGCCTCTACTTGACTAGCTCGTTGATCAAAGATGGTTATGTTTCCTAGCCATAGACATGAGTTGTCATTTGATTAACGGGATCACATCATTAGGAGAATGATTTGATTGACTTGACCCATTCCGTTAGCTTAGCACTTGATCGTTTAGTATGTTGCTATTGCTTTCTTCATGACTTATACATGTTCCTATGACTATGAGATTATGCAACTCCCGTTTACCGGAGGAACACTTTGTGTGCTACCAAATGTCACAACGTAACTGGGTGATTATAAAGGTGCTCTACAGGTGTCTCCGAAGGTACTTGTTGGGTTGGCGTATTTCGAGATTAGGATTTGTCACTCCGATTGTCGGAGAGTTATCTCTAGGCCCACTCGGTAATGCACATCACTTAAGCCTTGCAAGCATTGCAACTAATGAGTTAGTTGCGGGATGATGTATTACGGAACGAGTAAAAGACACTTGCTGGTAACAAGATTGAACTAGGTATTGAGATACCGACGATCGAATCTCGGGCAAGTAACATACCGATGACAAAGGGAACAACGTAGGTTGTTATGCGGCTTGACCGATAAAGATCTTCGTAGAATATGTGGGAGCCAATATGAGCATACAGGTTCCGCTATTGGTTATTGACCAGAGACGTGTCTCGGTCATGTCTACATAGTTCTTGAACCCGTAGGGTCCGCACGCTTAAAGTTCAATGACGGTTATATTATGAGTTTATATGTTTTGATGTACCGAAGGTACATCGGAGCCCCGGATGTGATCACGGACATGACGAGGAGTCTCAAAATGGTCGAGACATGAAGATTGATATATTGGACGACTATATTCGGACACCGGAATGGTTCCGGGGGTTACCGGATATATACTGGAGTACTGGGGGGGGGGGGTTACCGGAACCCCCCTGGAGGTTATTGGGCCTCATGGGCCCAAGTGGTGGAAGAGGAGAGGCGGCCAAGGGGCAGCCGCGCGCCCCTCCCCCCAAGTCCGAATTGGACAAGGAGGGGGGGGGGGCGGTGCCCCCCCTTTCCTTTCCCCCTCTCTCTCCTTCCCTCTCCTCTCCTACTCCAACATGGAAGGGGGGGAGTCCTACTCCCGGTGGGAGTAGGACTCCTCATGGGGCGCACCAAGGGTGGCCGGCCCCCTCCCCCTCCTCCACTCCTTTATATACGGGGAGGGATGCACCCCCTAGAGACACAACAATTGATCCCTTGGATCTCTTAGCCGTGTGCGGTGCCCCCTCCACCATAATCCAACTCGGTCATATCGTAGCGGTGCTTAGGCGAAGCCCTGCGTCGGTAGAACATCATCATCATCACCAGGCCGTCGTGCTGATGGAACTCTCCCTCAAAGCTCGGCTGGATCAGAGTTCGAGGGACGTCATCGAATTGAACGTGTGCTGAACTCGGAGGTGCCGTGCGTTCGGTACTTGATCGGCCAGATCGTGAAGACGTACGACTACATCAACCGAGTTGTGCTAACGCTTCCGCTTTTGGTCTACGAGGGTACGTGTACACACTCTCCCCTCTTGCGTGTGTGTAGGATTTTTTTTGAAATTACTACGTTCCCCAACATGATCCTCTCCAGACTCTCCTGGTTTTGAGTCAGGGTGGCCAAGCCCTTCTCAGTCCTCAAAGTAGATTGGATCAGATATGCTAGCTGATCTTGTTTGCTCTTCAGGAAAACTTGAGATGCTTCCTCAACACTTGGCATCTTGGCAGCTATCTCTTCCTTAGCTTTAGCTCTCTTGTCTTGTGCTTGTGGCTGCCTTGGGCAGATTTCTAGGTGTACTCCTGCTGCCCTCATCATAACTGCTAGAGCGACTAGTGCCCTCACTCATATGCACTTGCTCTTCAGATTTGTTCTGACTGTCACTCTGGTCAGACATCTTGGCAGTCACACTGACAGCAGACCCTGTGAATAGATGTAGATGAGGTAGTTTGGATGAGCATCACAAAGTGCAGAGTTTTTGCAAAATAGATGACTCAAAAACATAGTTTTAGTTCTCCACAGAAAGCATTTCGGAGCTACCGATTTGATAAACTCAGTGATACCGAGGCAAATTTTGGAGCCTAAACAAGTGAACTCGGTCAGACCGAGTCACAGTTTGGTGGCACTGAGACTGCTAGGGTTTCACAGAGAATCGAACTCGGTCGCACCGATTTGCAGTTTTCGATCAGACCGAAAACGCATGTGCAATGGCCTAAGCCAAATCGGTGAGACCGATTTTTCCAACTCGGTCGGTCCGAGATGAGTTCGGCAGAGACCTAACCCTAATTTTTCAAATCAAATCTAACCTAAAGGATGTTTTCTGTGGATAGAACGTTTGCATACATGCTAAAGATCATGGCAAAGCAATGTGCTATGGATCGGAGTTAATGAATTAGCACATAGAGTCGAACCCATACCCTAGTTCAGCGGGAGTTCGCTACGGTGGCAACAGCGGAGCAGATTTCCGTTGACGGTGATGGAAACCAGTGGCGGGAGGTCGCTGGCGGTGAGGAGACGATCCGGAGACCCGAGGAGGCAGAGCAGGACACACACGCGGGCTGAAGAGTTTGAAGAAATTTCCAAAATCTCACCCGTGGGTATATATATATCCCGACCCTGTCGGTGTGACCGAGTGGAACAACTCGGTGGCACCGAGATGCAGAATCGCAAGCGGTTACTGCAACTCGGTGTGACCGAAAAGTTCAAATCGGTTGCACCAAGATGGAAAACCTAGATCAACTTAGTGATCTCGGTGTGACCGAAGTGGATCACTCGGTCATACCGAAAAGCACAAAGAGGTTTTGGAAGTTTAAGTCTATGACGAATCAGGGACTCCGAGTGCTCCTCACAAAGAGTGGTTCGAATCTGACTTGATCAAACTTTGTGATGTATCATGAATAGAGTTTGAGACGAGAAAAGCATGGATAGCTAGAGGGAGTTCTTAGGCATTCTTGTCCATCCATTTGGCAAAAGAGAGAAAGCCAAACAATCAAAACAACAAATGGATGTCCTCGAATGAGTAAAGTATGCAACCAACATGCTCAGACAATAAAATGGCAAATGAAATATGTGACAAAGCATGAACAATCACTCTAGCACCTATCAAGCAATTGGCGATGACTAGGTCATCCATATATGAGTATATTGACTTAGGAGTCAAATGAGAACATTTGATCATAGGTCATACTCATCGTTTAAGCACAAGTGGGGTTACCACTTTTACATAAAGCATTGTTGTGCTCTCACCATTAGATTTGCTTTAGCTCAATTGATTAGAGTAAAGCTCCCCCTAGATGTGATATCCCCCCTAAGAGGGATGAACTAACCTTGGGTTTGTCGATGATGACTTCATGTAGGTGTTGAAGATGTGGATGCTCAATGTTGATGTAGATAGTTCGGAGCAATCCATTGGAGTGAGTTGCACTTTCAATACCTACACGGGTTAGTCCCACAAGGAACAAACAAGGATATCCATAGACATAGAGTGAAGTTCACATAGGATGATGTCCATGAAAGCATTAGGTTACCTTGTCCCTTGTCTTACCAACAAGAGGGTTTGTGACTCCTTGAACTAGTGCATGAAGTGAAAGTTGTTTGCACTTGTCCTCGCCAAAATGATATGAGTGAAATATGTAGGAGGAGTCACCCTCAAGAACTCTCTAGTTCTTCTTCTTCGGGATCCACATCATCTTGATGGGAATCCTTGGAGTTGTAGTCGTACTTGATGTAGTCTTGGGAACCCACTTGACCAAGGCCTTGGGAGCTTCTTCAAATGCATCAATCGCCTCTTGAAGCTTGTCCTTGCCTTTTTGCTTGTGGTCTTGTGGTGGAAGATCATCTTGAGCTTGTGTTCCTTGGAAAGAAGTAGGATCATACTTCTCTTGTTGAGGAACAAACTTCGTCTTGGGGTATTGATCTTTTTCCCACTCAACTCCGTCGGCATTGAACTTTCGTTCAAAACCAACACCTTGATTCTTCCGGTGCCTTCCTTGCTTGCGTACAATTTCCTCAAATTGCTTACTTCCGGCAAGGCTCTTGTAAACACCCTTCTCTATAATTCCCTTCAATAAGCTATTTTCTTGCTCAAGTGTAACTTGGCTAAGAGAATCATTAGTGGAATACTAGAAGCAACAACATTGGATTTGGCATGGTTATTGTTACTACTAGATGAAGAATCTTTCTTACTTTTGTTGCTAGATTTTACTTGTGCCATGTAAGTAGACAAGAGTAAACGCTTGGCAATGTAAGAAGAACTTTTCTTGTGAAGATCATCATTGATTGCTTTTAAGAACTCATGCTCTTTCTCAAGGTTGAGATTTTCAAAGCGTAGCTTCTCATGAGTCTTTAAAAGCTCTCGATGATCTACAAAGGTAGTTTCATGAGCTAAGTTAAGAGTGCATAGTTCTTTAGTTAGACGCTCAATCTCCTTCTTATCATCATCATTCGTTTTATCTTGATTAGCTTGATTAATAGCAAGTTCATCATAGTTTTCATAACTAGAGTTATCAACAAGTAAATCATCATCTCCTAGCAAATCATCTTCATCACTATTGAAATCAACATACTCGGGGTGTGATACCTTTGGGCCTTTAGCCATGAAGAATCTTCCAATTCCTTCATTTAGTGAGTCAAATATGTCGTAGGAGTTGGTTGACACAAGTGCTAGACAGGCAACACCTTCATCTTGAGTATATTCGGAGTCGGAGTGATAACTTCTTTCGGAGTGATGGTCGGAGTCGGAGCCGGATACCCATTCACCAACGTGAGTTTGATGTCTTCGCTTTGTGTAGCTCCTTCATGATTAGTCCTTCCTTTCCGAATCCTTGCTTCTCCGAGAGGTTCTACGTTCATAACGATCATCTCAACTCCTTCTCTCTCTTGGTGGTGATTCTTCTCTCCTACTTCTTCTTTTGGGAGAATCTTCTCTTCTTTTGTAGGGAGCCGTACACTCATTGGAGTAGTGTCCGGGTCTTCCACAATTGTAGCAATTACGCTCACGACTAGAAGATCTTTTGTCATTGTAGGACCTTGACTTGGAACTTCTTTCCTTGCTTCTACTCTTGTAGAACTTGTTGAAATTCTTCACCATTAGGCTCAATTCTTCATTGAAGGTTTGTTTCTCACTTGATGATGTGGGAGCATCACATGAGGCTTTGTAAGCACCACTTGACTTGTTGTGAAGCTCTTCCTTATCCTTAAGTGACATCTCATGAGCAACAATTCTTCTAATGACTTCCGTTGGCATGAGATTTTGTAATTGGGCATCATTTGGATCAATGTGCACACGGTATCATATTTTCCATCCAAGGCTCTTAGGATCTTCTTGATGATGAATCTGTCGGTCATCTCTTCGCTTCCTAAGCCGGCAATCTCATTTGTGATGAGAGCAAGCCTAGAGTAATTTCAGCGACACCTTCACCATCCTTCATTTTGAACTTGTCAAGTTGACTTTGAAGCACATCCAATTTGGATTCCTTGACGGAGTCGGTACCTTCGTGCATATCAATCAAAGTATCCCAAATTTCCTTCGCATTCTCAAGACGGCTGATGTTTTTGAATTCTTCGGGGCACAATCCATTGAAGAGGATATCACAAGCTTGAGCATTGTATTGCAGCATCTTCAACTCTTCCGCAGTAGCTTCACGGTTTGGTTCTCTCCCATCAAAGAATTCACCTTGCAAGCCAACAGACACAATAGCCCAAATGGCAGGGTTATGTCCAAGAATATGCATTTTCATCTTGTGCTTCCAACTAGCAAAATTAGTACCATCAAAGTAAGGACCTCTACGGTGGTAATTTCCCTCGCTAAATGCCATACTCTCCTAGGTTGTGAAAGCAAGGCTATGATCACCAAAAGCTATGGAAATCAAGGCAAATGGAGACCGTAGCTCTGATACCACTTGTAGGATCGAAAGTATGTCTAGAGGGGGGGTGATTAGACTACTTGACCAAACAAAAATCTAGCCTTTTCCCAATTTTAAGTCTTGGCAGATTTTAGCAACCTTGCACAAGTCAAGCAATCAACCTACACATGCAATTCTAAGAGTATAGCAGCGAAATGTAAAATAGTTGCACATGAAGGTAAAGGGAGGAGTTTGAGGGAGCAAACGCAATGTAGACATGGAGATTTTTTATCCGTGGTTCCGATGGGTGGTGCTATCGTATATCCACATTGATGGAGACTTCAACCAACGAAGGTAACGGTTGCGCGAGTCCACGAAGGGTCCATGAAGAAGCAACCTTGTCTATCCCACCATGGCCATCGACCACGAAGGACTTGCCTCACTAGGGTAGATCTTCACGAAGTAGGCAATCTCCTTGCCCGTACAAACTCCTTGGTTCAACTCCACAATCTTGACGGAGGCTCCCAAGTGACACCTAACCAATCTAGGAGACACCACTCTCCAAAAGGTAATAGATGGTGTGTTGATGATGAAATCCTTGCTCTTGTGCTTCAAATGATAGTCTCCCCAACACTCAACTCTCTCTCACAGATTTGGATTTGGTGGAAAGATGATTTGAGTGGAAAGCAAGTTGGAGAAGGCCAGAGATCAAGATTCATATGGTTGGAATGGAATATCTTGTCCTCAACACAAGTGTAGGTGGTTCTCTCTCAGAAAATATATGGTGTAAGTGTAGGCATGTTCTGATGGCTCTCTCCACGAATGAAGAGTGGGTGGAGGGGTATATATAGCCTCCACACAAAAACTAACCGTTACACACAATTCACCAAACTCGGTGGGACCGAATCAGAAAACTCGGTCAGACTGATTCAGTTCATAATGTGACCATTAGGCTTTTCGGTGGGACCGACATGTCAACTCGGTAGGACCGATTTCGTTAGGGTTAGGGCATAACGTAATCTCGGTGAGACTGATTACACAAACTCGGTGAGACCGATTTTGGTAACAAGCTAACAGAGAGTTGGTCAGGGAAACTCCGTGGGACCGATTTGCTCATCTCGGTGAGACCGAAACATTACGAAAGGGAAACAAAGAGTTTGCATTGCGAACTCGATGGGACCGATCGCTCATCTCGGTTAGACCGAAATGTTACGAAGGGAAACAGAGAGTTTGCAATCCCATCTCGGTGAGACCGAGATCCCTATCGGTAAGACCGAAATGACTAGGGTTTTGTGGCAGTGGCTATGTCAACTGAACTCATTGGCGCCGGATAGAAAGTTTGGGCGGGGCCGAGTTTGACTTTTGGTTTGGAACAAATGTGGATATGAGAAAGTGGTTGAGGGCTTTGGAGCATATCACTAAGAATTTTGAGCAAGAAACCCATTAAGCAACACCTCATCCCCTTTTAATAGTATTGGCTTTTCCTACGGATTCAATGTGATCTTGGATCACTAAAAGTAAAATGTAGAGTCTTGAGCTTAGAGCTTGAGCCAATCTTTTGTCCTTAGCATTTTGAGGGGTCCACATTCCTAATCCATGCCATGCCAATCATTGAGCTTTCCTGAAATATTTATCTTGAAGTAACATTAGCTCAATGAGCTATATGTTATTAGGAATTACCAAAACCACCCAGGGATAGTTGCACTTTTAACTATGATGATACTTTCTCACCCGTAGCGATGCTTAAGTCTGTTAGAATTATGTTTGCAATTGCCGCATATTACAACTATGAAATATGGTACATGGAAATCAAAACAACGTTCATTAACGGGTTCCTTAAGGAAGAGTTGTATATGATGTAACCAGAAGGTTTTGTTGATCCCAAGGATGCTAACAAGGTATGCAAGATCCAGTGATCCATCTATGGACTGGTGCAAGCATCTCAGAGTTGGGATTTACGCTTTGATCAGGTGATCAAGGCTTTTGGTTTTACACAAACTTACGGAGAAGCTTGTATTTACAGGAAAGTGAGTGGGAGCTCTGTAGCATTTCTAATACTATATGTGGATGACATATTATTGATTGGAAATGATATAGAATTTCTGGAAAGCATAAAGGTTATTTGAACAAGATATTTTCAATGAAAGACCTAGGTGAAGTTGCTTACATATTGGGCATTAAGATCTATAGAGATAGATCGAGACGCTTGATAGGATTTTCAAAATGGACCAGTCGAAGAAATGGTTCTTGACTATGTTGCAAGGTATGAAGTTGAGTCAGACTCAAAGCTCGAACACGGCAGAACAAAGAGAAAGGATGAAGGCCATCCCCCATGCCTCAACCATAGGCTCTATAACGTATGACATGCTGTGTACCAGACCTGATGTGTGCCTTGCCATAAGTCTGGCAGGGAGGTACCAAAGTAATCTAGGAGTGGATCATTGGACAGTGGTCAAAAATATCCTCAAGTACCTAAAGAGGACTAAGTACATGTTTCTCGTTTATGGGGGTGACAAAGAGCTCGTCATAAAGGGCTACGTAGATGCTAGCTTTGACACTGATCCAGATGACTCGAAGTCACAAACCGGATACGTATTTCTTTTGGATAGTGGATCAGTCAGTTGGTGCAGTTCCAAGCAGAGTGTCGTAGCATGATCTACATGTGAAGCGGAATACGTAGCTGCTTCGGAAGCGGTGAATGAAGGAGTTCATATCCGATCTAGGAGTTGTGCCTAGTGCATCGAATCCAATGACTATGTTTCGTGACAACACTGGTGCAATTGCCATAGCCAAGGAGCCCAGGTTTCACAAGAAGACCAAGCACATCAAGTGCCGCTCAACTCCATTCATAATTACATTAAGGATGGAGACATAGAAATTTGTAAACTCCATACAAATCTGAATGTGGCCGGCCCTAGAAGGGTTTTGGACGCCCTCCCTGCCCCCTAGCCACTATATAGAGGGGGAGGTGCATGGGGGAAACCACCCCTTCACCCTTGCCCATTTCCTCTCCCAACTCCTCCCACATTCCTCCGGTATGCGTTGGAGAAGCCCTGCCGGAATTTCGCTGTTGCCACCACCACCATACTGCCCTGCTGGTTCGATCTCATCTACCTCTCTCTCTCTCTCTCTCTTGCTATATCAAGAAGAAGAGGACGCCATCAAGCTGAACGTGTGCTAATCTCGGAGGTGTCTTCCCTTTGGCACTAGATCGGATTGGATCGTGAAAAGTACGACTACATCAATCGTGTTATGTGATACGTCCATTTTGCATCATGTTTTCTTACTGTTATTTATAATGTTTTTATCCATAATAATGCTTTTTGGAGAAATTCTAATGCCTTTTCTGTTATAATATGCAAGGTATACACAAAGAGGGAGAGTTCCGACAGTTGGAAATCTGGACCTAAAAAAGCTACGTCAGGCTACCTATTCTGCACAACTCCAAATGAGCTAAAACTTCACGAGGATTTTTTATGGAATATTTAAGAATTATTGGAGAAAATAACTACCAGAGGGGGCCCACCAGGTGGGCACAACCCACCTGGGCGCGCCCTACTGGGTTGTGCTCACCCAGGCCCACCTTCGGTGCCCATCTTCTGGTATATAGGTCATTTTGACCTAGAAAAAATAATGAGAGGACTTTCGGGATGGAGCGCCGCTGCCTCGAGGCGGAACTTGGGCAGGAGCACTCTTGCCCTCCAGCGGAGCGATTCCGCCGGGAGAACTTCCCTCCCGGAGGGGGAAATCATTGTCATCATCATCACCAACAACTCTCCCATATTGGGGAGGGCAATCTGCATCAACATCTTCAACAACACCATCTCATCTCAAACCCTAGTTCATCTTTTGTGTTCAATCTTGTTACCGGAACTATAGATTGGTGCTTGTGGGTGACTAGTAGTGTTGATTACATCTTGTAGTTGATTACTATATGGTTTATGCAATTAGATGATGGGTTGCGAGAGTGACAGAAGCTTAAACCCCAGTTTACGCGCTATTCCGTAAGGGACCGATTGGATCCAAAAGTTTAATGCTATGGTTAGAATTTATTCTTAATACTTTTGTCGTAGTTGCGGATGCTTGCGGGAGGGTTAATCATAAGTAGGAGGTTTCAAGTAAGAACAACACCTAAGCACCGGTCCACCCACATATCAAATTATCAAAGTAGCAAACACAAACCGAACCAACATGATGAAAGTGACTAGATGAAATTCCCGTGTACCCTCAAGAACACTTTGCTTATCATAAGAGACCGTTTTGTCCTGTCCTTTGCCTCAAAAGGATTGGGCTACCTTGCTGCACTTTTGTTACTACTATCATTACTTGCTTGTTACAAATTATCTTGCTATCAAACTACTTCGCTACTTACAATTTCAGCACTTGCATACATTACCTTACTGAAAACCACTTGTCATTTCCTTCCGCTCCTCATTGGGTTCGACACTCTTACTTATCGAAAAGAGCTACAATTGATCCCCTATACTTGTGGGTCATAATTACGATGCTAACGCTTTCGGTCTACAAGGGTATGTAGACACACTCCCCTCTCATTGCTATACATCTCCTAGATTAGATCTTGGGTGTTCGTAGGAAATTTTATGATTTTCATTCTTCGTTCCCCATCAAAAATTTCCTACGAAACAACCAAGATCCAATCTAGGAGATGTATAGCAATGAGAGGGGAGTGTGTGTACATACCCTTGTAGACCGAAAGCGTAAGCATCGTAACATGGTTGATGTAGTCGTACTCTTCACTATCCAATCGTGATCTAATCCGATATAGCGCTAAACGTACGACACCTCCAGGATTAGCATATGTTCAACTCTATGGAATCCTCTCTTTCTTGATCAAGCAAGCGAGGGAGAGGAGGTAGATGAGATCGAAACTAGCACGATGGTATGGTGGTGGCGGCAGTAGCAGAATTCCGGCACGGCTTCACCAAGCGCGTATCGAAGGGAAGGTGGGAGGAGTTGGGAGCGACGAAGGGCAAGGGTGGAGGCGTCCAGCCCCTCGCGCCCCTCCCCACTATATATAGGGGTGAGGGGGAGGGGGGCATCGGCCCTAGCCCCTCCTCCAAGGGAGGGGCAGTGGCCCTAGGGGGAGGCTTGCCCCCTCAGGGAATCCCGGACTAGGGGGTCCTCGGGCTACCGACCTATCTCTTATGGGCCGGACAGGTGGGCTGCACTACAATTGCTAGAGGGCCGTGCTATGAGGCGACTCCATATCCGGACAGGAGATCTTTGTTGCCTTGGTGTGTCATCCAAGCCAAGATGAGATAATCGGCATTTTTATTCCTTCCTTGTAACCGACCATATGTAACCCTACTACCCCTGGTGTCCGTAGAGGCTAGAACAACAACCATCATCCTACTCCCCTAGGGTTTAGTTCATCTGATCACGTGGTAGATCGACTCTGTAATCATCCTATACACTTCAATGTAATCAAGTAATATGTAGGGTTTTACCTCTTCGAGAGGGCCCGAACCTGGGTAAACATCGTCTCCTTCGTCCCTTATTACCCATTGATCCAAGATCCACAGTTCGGGACCCCCTACCCGAGATTCGCCGGTTTTGACACCGACACCCCCAAGCCAAGGGGGGTGCCTCGCACCCCTAGGCTTTCCCCCTTTTGCGCATAGGCCTAGTGGGGGGCTGGTCTGCCTGGCCCATCTAGGCCAGGGTGCCCCCTTTAGCCCAGGTGGGTCTCTGGGGCCGGTGGACCCCAGAACCCTTCGATACCTCCGGTACACTTGCCGGTATGCCCCCAAATTTTTCCGGTGGCCAAAACAAGACTTCCCATATATAAATCTTTACCTGTGGACCATTCCGAAGCTTTGCATGATATCCCGGATCCCATCTGGTACTCTAAACAACCTTCAGACTTTCCTCTATTAATATCTCAATACTACCCTAGCACTATCTAATGTTAAGCGTTCGACTCTACGGGTTTGGACTATGTAGACATGACTGAGACAACTCTCTGGTCAAAAATCAATAGCGGGACCTGGATGCCCATATTGATTCGTACATATTCAATCAAGATCTTTACCAGTTGAAACAGAATGTCGAGGATTTAGTTAATCCCCTATGCAATTCCCTTTGTCTGGCGATATGTTACTTGCCTGAGATTCAATCATCGGTATCTCCATACCTAGTTCAATCTCGTTACCAGCAAGTCTCTTTACTCGTTCCGTAATACAAGATCCCATGCCTAAAATCATTAGTCACATGAAGCTTCTTATGATGTTGTATTACCAAGAGAGCCCAGAGATATCTCTCCATCACACGGAGTGACAAATCACAGTCTCGATCCATGCAACCCAACAGACACCTTCGGAGGTACCTGTAGAGCACCTTTATGATCACCCAGATATGAAGTGCCGTTTGATAGCACACAAAGTATTTCTTCGGTATCCAGGAGTGGCATGATCTCATGGTCTAAGGAACTGATACTTGACATGAAGAAAGTTGTAGCAAAATAACTAAACGATCTGATGCTAAGCTTACAGTTGGGTCTGTCCATCACATCATTCTCCTAATGATGTGTTCCCGTTATCAAATGACAACTCATGTCTATAGTTAGGAAACCATATCCATCTTTGATCAACAAGCTAGTCTAGTAGAGGCTTACTAGGGACACAGTGTAGTTTATGTATTCACACATGTATTTAAGTTTTCAGTCAATACAATTCTAGCATGAATAGTAAACATTTATCATGAATGAGAAATATGATAATAAATATTTTATTATTGCCTCTAGGGCATATTTCCAATAGTCTCCCACTTCCACTAGAGTCAATAATCTAGTTTGCATGGTAATGAATCTAACAAACATGGAGTCTTGGTGTTGATCATGTTTTGCTTGTGGAAGAGGTTTAGTCAACGGGTCAGCCACATTCAGATCCGTTTGTACTTTGCAAAGTTCTATGTCTACATCCTTAATGTAATTACTAATGGAGTCAAAGCGGCTCTTGATGTGCTTGGTCTTCTTCTGAAACCCGGGCTCCTTGGCAATTGCAACTGCACTAGTGTTGTCACAAAAGATAGTCATTGGATCCGATGCATTAGGTATCACCCCTAGGTCTGATATGCACTCCTTCATCGAGACTCCTTCTTGTGCTGCCTCTGAAGAAGCTATATATTTCGCTTCACATCACTACAAAAAAAGACACATCCGTGACATTTTGGGCTGAATGAATTTTTTTCTGTCATGCTTATAACACTTCTATGACGATAATTGTGACAAAACACGTATCATCATAGATGTGGTGGGTTCCTACTTCTATGACAAAATATCATGACAGAAAATGGGCTTTTCATCCTGGGCGGGCCGGGGACGCACTTGCATGACATTCTTTGGGCCGTCCATGACGGGAAAAAATCATGGTAGAAGCGAGGGCGAGGAAAAGATCGGGGAGTTCCCGGTTACGGTGGGTGGTCGGGGCCGAGCGATGCACGGAGGTTTGCGCATTTCTCTCGTACACGTACGCGCATGTGTGTGAGGCGTTGGGCTCTAACTGAACCCGAGGGAGGCATTCGCTTACTGAACCCGAGCGATTGCACTGGCTACATTATTGTACCCGAGTGATTGATCGCTTGGCTGTTAACTGAACCTGATCGAGTGATTCCTTCGCTACTGCTGCTAACTGAAGCCGATCGAATCTGCTACCTCTTGATGAATAGTGACTGTTGATTGGGGTTGGATGAACAGTTCCCGGTGGGGGTTGGATGAACAGGACCCCATGGTAGTAGTAGGCCGTTGCCGCTGGATGAACATGACCTCGATCGAGGAGGTGGGAGGGGGTGGATGAACAGGATCCCATGGAGGACTGGTTGAACAGTAGCTGGTGGTGGCTGGATGAACAGTAGCCCGTGGATGAACAGTAGCTGGTGGAGGCTGGAGGAAGTCAACGGTGGATGAACAGTAGCAGGTGGAGGCTAGAGGAAGTCGATGGTGGATGAACAGTAGCCTGTGGAGGCTGGAGCGAGGCAGTAGACGGTGGATGAATAGTTGTCGGCGTTCTGGGAACGAGCGTCCCCAGACTTGCCTGCCTGTGGCCCACAGCGTGGCTAAGCTAGCGGGCCTGTACGACCCATCTTCATCAACAAGGCATTCAAGACCCTCGCGAGGGGCCAAGCCTCGCGAGGCGGACGACGCAATACCTCCTCAGGAGCGGCCTCTCCAGGCTACCTCACGAGGAGCGGAGGTATCAAGGCGGGGCAAACCTCACGAGGCTCTCGTGACGTGAGCCATGACGATCGACACCAGGTGGGCGCCAGCGCGTGCAGCGTCCTTGTTTCCTCTTTAGTGCTAAGGAAGCAAGCGCAGGCGCGGATTACCGAGGCATCAGGCAAAGGTTTCCATATCGGTGCAACAAGACCAGGACTGGAAGGACGGTGCTACCTCTTGAGCACTGCGTTGGTTTTCCCTTGAAGAGGAAGGGGTGATGCAGCAAAGTAGCGTAAGTATTTCCCTCAGTTTTTGAGAACCAAGGTATCAATCTAGTAGGAGCCTACACACGAGTCCCTCGCACCTACACAAACAAATAAATCCTCGCAACCAACGCGATAAGGGGTTGTCAATCCCTACACGGTCACTTACGAGAGTGAGATCTGATAGATATGATAAGATAATATTTTTGGTATTTTTGTGATAAAGATGCAAAGTAAAATAAAAGCAAAATAAAAGGCAACTGAAATAGCTAAGTGTTGGAAGATTAATATGATGGAAAATAGACCCGGGGCCATAGGTTTCACTAGTGGCTTCTCTCGAGAGCATAAGTTTTTACGGTGGGTGAACAAATTACTGTTGAGCAATTGACAGAATTGAGCATAGTTATGAGAATATCTAGGTATGATCATGTATATAGGCATCACGTCCGAAACAAGTAGACCGACTCCTGCCTGCATCTACTACTATTACTCCACACATCGACCGCTATCCAGCATGCATCTAGAGTATTAAGTTCACAAGAACAGAGTAAAGCTTTAAGCAAGATGACATGATGTAGAGGGATAAACTCATGCAATATGATATAAACCCCATCTTGTTATCCTCGATGGCAACAATACAATACGTGCCTTGCTGCCCCTACTGTCACTGGGAAAGGACACCGCAAGATTGAACCCAAAGCTAAGCACTTCTCCCATTGCAAGAAAGATCAATCTAGTAGGCCAAACCAAACTGATAATTCGAAGAGACTTGCAAAGATAACCAATCATACATAAAAGAATTCAGAAGATTCAAATATTGTTCATAGATAAACTTGATCATAAACCCACAATTCATCGGTCTTAACAAATACACCGCAAATGAAGATTACATCGAATAGTTCTCCATGAGAGAGGGGAGAACATTGTATTGAAATCCAAAAAGAGAGAGGAAGCCATCTAGCTAATAACTATGGACCCGAAGGTCTGAGGTAAACTACTCACACTTCATCGGAGAGGCTATGGTGTTGATGTAGAAGCCCTCCGTGATGGATGCCCCCTCCGGCGGAGCTCCGGAACAGGCCCCAAGATGGGATCTCATGGGTACAGAAGGTTGCGACGGTGGAATTAGGTTTTTGGCTCCGTATCTAGTAGTTTGGGGGTACGTAGGTATATATAGGAGGAAGGAGTACGTCGGTGGAGCAACGTGGGGCCCACGAGGGTGGAGGGGGCGCCCAGGGGGGTAGGCGCACCCCCTACCTCATAGCTTCCTGGTAGCTTTCTTGACGTAGGGTCCAAGTCCTCTGGATCACGTTCGTTCCGAAAATCACGTTCCCGAAGGTTTCATTCCGTTTGGACTCCGTTTGATATTATTTTTCTGCGAAACTCTGAAATAGGCAAAAAACAACAATTCTGGGCTGGGCCTCCGGTTAATAGGTTAGTCCCAAAAATAATATAAAATTGTATAATAAAGCCCAATAATATCTAAAACAGAAGATAATATAGCATGGAGCAATCAAAAATTATAGATACGTTGGAGACGTATCAAGCATCCCCAAGCTTAATTCCTGCTCGTCCTCGATTAGGTAAATGATAAAAACAGAATTTTTGATGCGGAATGCTACTTGGCATAATTTCAATGTAATTCTTCTTAATTGTGGTATGAATATTCGGATCCGAAAGATTCAAGATAAAAGTTCAATATTGACATAAAAATAATAATACTTCAAGCATACTAACTAAGCAATTATGTCCTCTCAAAATAACATGGCCAAAGAAAGTTCATCCCTACAAAAGCATATAGTTTAGTCATGCTCCATTTTCGTCACACAAGAATGCTCTCATCATGCACAACCCCGATGACAAGCCAAGCAATTGTTTCATACTTTAGTAATCTCAAACTTTTTCAACCTTCACGCAATACATGAGCGTGAGCCATGGATATAGCACTATGGGTGGAATAGAATATGATGATGGGGGTTATGTGGAGAGGACAAAAAAGGAGAAAGTCTCACATAAACAAGGCTAATCAATGAGCTATGGAGATGCCCATCGATTGATGTTAATGCAAGGAGTAGGGATTGCCATGCTACGGATGCACTAGAGCTATAAATATATGAAAGCTCAACAAAAGAAACTAAGTGGGTGTGCATCCAACTTGCTTGCTCACGATGACCTAGGGCACTTGAGGAGGCCCATTGTTGGAATATACAAGCCAAGTTCTATAATGAAAAATTCCCACTAGTATATGAAAGTGACAAAACAAGAGACTCTCTATTATGAAGATCATGGTGCTACTTTGAAGCACAAGTGTGGTAAAAGGATAGTAACATTGTCCCTTCTCTCTTTTTCTCTCATTTTTTGGGCCTTCTCTTTTTTTGGCCTTTCTCCCTTTTTTTATTCCTCACTTGGGACAATGGTCTAGAAAATGATGATCATCACACTTCTATTTATTTACAACTCAATGATTACACCTCGATACTAGAACAAAGTATGACTCTATATGAATGCCTCCGGCGGTGTACCGGGATATGCAATGAACCAAGAGTGACATGTATGAAAGAATTATGAACGGTGGCTTTGCCATAAATACTATGTCAACTACATGATCATGCAAAGCAATATGACAATGATGAACGTGTCATGATAAATGGAATGGTGGAAAGTTGCATGGCAATATATCTCGGAATGGCTATGGAAATGCCATAATAGGTAGGTATGGTGGCTGTTTTGAGGAAGATATAAGGAGGTTTATGTGTGAAAGAGCATATCATATCACGGGGTTTGGATGCACCGGCGAAGTTTGCACCAACTCTCAATGTGAGAAAGGGCAATGCACGGTACCGAAGAGGCCAACAATGGTGGAAAGGTGAGAGTGCGTATAATCCATGCACTCAACATTAGTCATAAAGAACTCACATACTTATTGCAAAAATCTACAAGTCATCAAAAACCAAGCACTACGCGCATGCTCCTAGGGGGATAGATTGGTAGGAAAAGACCATCGCTCGTCCCCGACCGCCACTCATAAGGAGGATAATCAAAGAACACCTCATGTTTCAAATTTGTTACATAACATTTACCATACGTGCATGCTACGGGACTTGCAAACTTCAACACAAGTATTTCTCAAATTCACAACTACTCAACTAGCACAACTGAAAGTGAGTTATATCGACTAGAGGGTGGGTGAATAGGCGATTTTTATGAATTCTTCACTGAGGAATTTGCGGGTGAGGAAATTCCTTAGCGAAGAACTACTTGCAGCGGAATAACTACTCAAGAGTAAGCGTAGCAGAACATAGGCATGGTCATCATGATGAAATGAAGACAAACACAGAGCACAGAAAGCGTAAACACAAGATAGCACAGGATGAAGACAAACAGACTGAAGAAATTGAACTGAGGAAATTGAGAAAGTCTTCAGTCAAAGTCTTCAAACACAGATATGACAAGCACTCAACACAGTAATGAGGAAATGAAAGAGTTGAGGAAATAGAACCTGTAGGCTTGGTGAAGACAATGATTTGGTAGACCAGTTCTAACTGCTATCTCAGTTGTACATCTGGTTGGAGCGGCTAGGTATTTAAACCTGAGGACACACAGTCCCGGACACCCAGTCCTGAACACCTAGTCCTGATCGTATTCTCCTTGAGCTAAGGTCACACAGACCTCGCCCAATCACTCGTGGTAAGTCTTCAGGTGACTTCCTAACCTTCACAAACTCGGTCACTCGGCGATCCACAATTCCTCTTGGATGCTCTAGACCATGACGCCTAACCGTCTGGAAGAAGCACAATCTTCAAAGGTAACAAGCGTCGGATCCACGCAGGATCAATCACTTCAGTGATGCTCAATCACTTTGGGTTTGTAGGTGTTTGGGTTTTGGTTTTTTCTCACTTGATGATTTTCGCTCAAAGTCCTCGGAGGATGGGATGCTCTCAAATGACAAGTGTCAGTTTCTCTCGGAGCAGCCAACGAGCTAGTGGTTGTAGGGGGCGGCTATTTATAGCCTAGGGAGCAGCCCAACATGATAAGACATAAATGCCCTTCAATGATATGACCGTTAGGTGGGTAGATATTTTGGGACAGCTGGCGCATAGCACATCAACGGTCGGATAGTTGAGGCTCAAATTCCTCAGGGCTATCATGTTCCTCACTGTGTAGGCAATCCGCACTAGCGAATTCCTATCTCCTCAGTCAGAACAAATTCCTCAGAACCAGAAGAACTTCGTCTCTGTCACTGAAGAATATGACTGAACTGTATGAGATTTCCAATGGCTTCACTCGAAGGGATTGGTAGGTGTAGGATTTTGAGTTGAGCATCACATGGAAAATTTTCCTTAGTATTTCCTCGACCCCCTTCAACAGTACGGTGTTTCCTATGACTCAAGAAAGGGAAAATGAAACTACGAAAACAAAAGTCTTCACGCTTCATGTTCCTCAAATGAATACCAAGTCTTCAAGGTCACACCAATTTCTTCACTTTCAAAGTCTTCAGTCGAAGAACTTCATTTTTAGGGGTCGACTTTCTCTGTAAATATCAAACTCCTCATAGACTTATAGACCCGTGTACACTCATAAACACATTAGTCCCTTAACCTATAAGTCTTCAATACACCAAAATCACTAAGGGGCACTAGATGCACTTACAATCTCCCCCTTTTTGGTGATTGATGACAATATAGGTTAAGTTTTCAACGGGGATAAACATATGAAGTGTAAATACTGATATTGAGGAATTTGATTGCAAGATATAGAAGAACTCCCCCTGAAGATGTGCAGAGTGAGGAATTTGCTTTTGAAGCAATGCACACTTGAAGAGTAAAATCATGGAGATCTCTCCCTATATCTTGTAATTCATACATGCATTTGACATAATATATGAAGAATTTGAAATGCATGATCAAATATGGTGACTGATGTAATTCAGCATGCGTGCAATAACATTAACGAGGAATAAGCATGCAGAAGAAACAGCAAAAGTATCAGGCCACAATAGAGTTTAAGTTTACAACTCGATCCAACAAAGTCATCAGAAGAACGAGAGTTGTAACTTAGAAAAAAACGCCCATATAGATAGACCCGCTTGAAGACTAACTCAAATTTCTCCCCCTTTGTCATCGAATGGCCAAAAGGTTCAAAAATGAGGACTAACGCCCCTGAAGAATATCAAGTTGATGAAGGAGTGCCAGCGTTGTTGGGGTCGTTTATTGATGTAGGGCCTGCCACAGTGTCGTCCAAGTCTTCATGCTCGTCGGTGTCACGCGATGAAGAATAGGAGCTGGCCACCAAGGACGGAACCTTGACCTTCTTGTATTTCTTCGGTGGAGGTGCGTACCAGTCAAAGTCTTCCTTGAGACCCATTTTCTTCAGATCTTCCGCGCTATAAATGTGAGAAAGAATAGCGCAGGTACGGTTGATGGTTTCATGGAGGTAGTAATGGTTTTTCTTCACTGCATTGTGGGTAGCAGTCATGTTGTGAATAATTGAACCAAACTGACGCTTGACCCATTTGTGATTGCGATCAACCTTCTGGTGAAGACTAAGGAGAAGCTCACGGTTAGTCATCACCCTGGGAGCTGTGCCTTGAGGATTTGGCTTGGTTGCGTTGGTGGCAGAGTCATGGGTGGCAGAGTCATCATTGGTGGAGTAGGATGCAGCCTTGTGAAATTGACCATCCAATAGACGAATGCCTTCATCAATAACAGCAGTAGCCTTGCCCTTTTCATCAGCTGAGGAAAATGTCTGTTTGAGGACTTCAATCGGGGGCAAGTAGCTGCAATGGTTCAGTGTATCAGCTTTGTAGTTGAGTGAAGACCTTGTTCTGATGAATCTCATAATCCACGGAGCATAAGGCTTCAACTCAAACGGTGACATTGCGACATTGGCCAGAGTCCTCATGAAGAAATCATGGAAGTTGACGGGAACACCATGAATGATATTGAAAAGAAAATTCTTCATGATGCCAACGACTTCTTCTTCATTCGACTCGTGGCCCTTGATAGGACTCAATGTCTTCGTCAGAATGCGATAGACAGTCCGAGGCACATATAACAATTCCTTCACAAGGAATTTAGTTCTTGGGGCCTGACTTGGCTTCAATGGCTTCATCAGCACTTGCATATAGTGATCTGTAAGCTTAGGTTCACTGTAGACGCAACGAGCAGCTTCAAGGGGAGGACTGAGAGGCAAAGCACGAAGCAATTCAGTAGCTGGTGCCTTGTAGTGAGTATTTTCAGACATCCAGTCCAGCACCCATGAATTCACATCTTCAGAGTCTCCGGTGATGTGCAGAGTTGCATAAAATTGAAGAATGAGCTCTTCATTCCAATCACATATATCAATGCAGAAATTTAACAGTCCAGTGTCGTAAAGAACACTGAGGACTGGCATGAAGCACGACAGTGATTCCATATCCACGTGAGGAATGTGCTCATGATCGAATACTTTGTCTTTGTTGAACAACAATGAGGAATAAAAATTTGCCTGGCTGGCAGTCCAGAAACGCCTCTTCCTAATGTGAGCAGAGTCATAGGGGTTGTAATCAGTGAAGAATACGTGCTCGCCGAAGAAATCATTAGCCTTGAATTTTTGCTTCCTTGAGAATGGATCCTTTGGCTTGGGCAGAGGAGTGTCAGTCAATTGCATTACAACCTCAGGAATCGCAATCTCAGGTTCTTCAGGCTGAGGAATTTCTGGTTCCTCTTCAGTGGCAGCCTGGGTCTTCAATTCTTCATTTTCATTTTCTTCAGCACTAGTGGCTGGAATTTCTTCATGAGCTTCATCAGATCCCATTTGAACTGTAGTTGCTGGGGACTGGGGAATTTGTTGCAATGGTATGAAGAGTGGAGAGTTGGGGTGCTGACTTTCCCAAAAGTCATCATTCATCACTGGTGTGGTACAGCCAATGTCCACGTCTTCATCTTCTATTTCTTCAACGCCGGCCTCTTCAGCAGTAAACTGAGGCATAGGCGAGGAAACTATGGGGGTTGAAGGGATTTTATCCACTTCAATTTCTTCATCCATCTGCTCTGACGAAGCAGCAGAAGGATTTTCTTCATCAGATCCGCTAGGGACCACATATTCTTCATCAAAAGGGACGATTTCCTTTGATGGCATGGAGGAAACAGGAACAACATCAGTTGGATTAGCAAATGAGCTTGTCAATTTCTTCATCTTCTTCGGTGCTGAAGAATCTGAAGGAGCTGATGCTTTCCTTTTCTTCACCGCTGCACGCTTTGCAGCCTTGGTCTTCTTCACATCTGATGCAGATGGAAGAATTGGAGTTGGGGTAGGCGCAGGAGGAGCAGAGGAATGTGGTTGATTTTCTTCAGGCACAACTGATGCAGTTGCACTGACCTCTTCATTTTCTTCAGGCGCACCACTAGTGGATGCCCTGGCAATTTCATCAGCGGCTGGAATGCAGTCATCAGCCCTGGAACTCACATTTTCTTCAGCAGCCTGAATGTCATCAACAGTGCTGGCATGTTCTTCAGTTGGCTGAGCAGATGCTTCAGCCTGAGGAATTTCTTGTTGCAATGGGGCTGCAACATTGGAGGTGAACTTCTCAGTCAATTTAACAAACTTAACCTTGGCTCCTTTCCAATCAGCATAGTAAGCATTGAAATCATCGCTGAGGACTTTGATTTCAGACTGGATCTTCACAAGTTCATCAGTTGTCATAGAGACAACGTTGTTCTTCAGGAATTTCTCCTTCCTATACTGCGCTTTCTTGAGCTGCCTGGCCTTCTCAAATTTCCATTTCTCTTCTTGGATGAAGGCATTCAACATATGACTTTGGCTAGGAGTCAGCTTGAAGTCAGGCATAGGAGTGTTTGGGTCCTTGTGCTAGAGATCAATGTAACTGAGGATCAACTTTGGATCCAAAAGCAGAGGCACATTTGTGCCCTTGGCTCTAGCGGCCCTGACTTGCCTATCTCTGATGATTTTAGCAAGTTCTTCATCATCGGCTTCGTGTTCTTCAGACGGCACTTGGAAGGCGACCTGCTTCTTGTGAGGACTTGGGCGAGAGCCTCGTCCAGCAGTGGTCTTTGTCTTCAGCAGAGAGGGTCCTATTGAAGAATTTGGTGCAGCTGAGGAACTAGCTGAAGCTCCTGAGGCAATAGAGATGCCTATAGTCCTTTGGCATGTGGCAAGATGCACAGGTGTTGAGGATTTGGTCGGAGCAGCTGAGGACTTTGGAGGAGCAGGAGCAGCGTGAGGAATTGGCCGTGAGGACATTGACGGTGAAACACTTGACTTACGCGCATGCTTCTTTGCCATGGATTTCTTCGGCTTGACAGAGACCTCAGCGGCAGCAGCAGCAGCAGAGTCTTCATTGAATTTCCTCACTGCTTCTCTAGCTTGTTTAGCCAGCTTGGCCTGGCGCTTGGCCCATTCACCAGGATAATCTTCACCACGCTTGAGGCTGGTGAGATCAGCTTTTTGGCCAGGTGCCAACGGAGGTCTTGAGCATGGAGGATTGAGTGCGAATTTCTTCATGTACTTGGGAGTCACATATCTGTACTCCCTCCACTCTCTTGCCCATCTCCTCTCTATCTTCTGAATGTGCACCTTGTGCTGATTTTTATCTTCCTCAGGGGGTGTGCAGTACCCAGCATAGATGTCCTCGGGGATTTCAAATGCAGTGTTGATCTCAGGCCTCTTTCCTCCTTTCTGTGGCTTCTTTCCATCAGCCATTTTCTTCAGATGAGGAATTTGAACAATTGAATTCTCTGAAGAAGTATGCAACCTTTCTTCGAGGAATGCTGCAAATGAGTTAAGTTGATGAGAACCTAGTGACTCAGCAGCGGACATGAGTACCTCTGAACAGAGTATAGTTGCGAGGAATTTGAAGAGGTCATATGCGTTCTGAGAAGATTTTTCAAAAGGAACAAGTTTGAGGAATTTGACCAGATGAGTCTTGAAGAATTTCACTAAGCGTTCTTTATCTTAGGTTCCAGAGTTGTATAGATCGAAGATCCACACAATTGAGGAATCTTGAAGAAAAATTATTGCTTAGAGAAACGAATCAAGAACAGATGACATGTGAGGTGTTTAGTGTGTGAAGAGGAATTTGAAGAATAAACACCTTTGAAGATTTTGTAGAAATCATTTGAATCAAGGAGGGCAGTAAAAGTAACTTTTAATTACCCTGAACGAAGAACACGACGAACTGTGAGGTAGAGATGAGAAGTTCATCTGTGCAGATCTTCCACGCCCTAACTCAGCGGAGGAAGACGGCTACGGCGGCGGCGGAGTGAAGATTTCCGCGGCCGGCGCGAGTACGGCGGCGACGAGGTCGAGGCAGTGAAGCTCTTCCTCACCGGCGATGATGAAGTAGCGGCGACGCTAGGGTTTGAGAAGCTCGAGCTGGAGAGTGGTCGAGCGGAGTAAAGGAAGTGAGGAAGGGGAGAGGGGGTATTTATAGCCACGGTGAAAAATTGTTCGCCCGAAGAAATTGGACGAACGTGCCCCTGACCCTTCTCATTTGCTTGACATGTGTCACCCACGTACTGAGAAGTGGAGATCGTGTTAGATCATGGGTGAATAGATAAGTATTTCATGGGATGCGGAACGGTTTGAGCGGCAAAGCCAAAAATTTGGATAAGATAAGTTAAAAGTTCCGTTCGCAAATTCTTCAGCTGACAAGGACACAGTGAAGATTTTGAACGAGTTTCAAGTAGAACGCACATGAAGAATTTGTGAATAGATTGGGTTGAGTATAGCATAGAGGGGGAAGGGTCCGATCACATTCACTTAGCAGAAAAAGCAACTTGAAGAATTAGCCATAAGTGAATGCTGTAGAGGACATAAACTCATATATATATATATATATATATATATATATATATATATAGCCAATGAACAAAAACGACGGAGAAGGTGAAGAAAATGCAAAGTTGAAGAACATGAACAACTGAGGAATTTCAAAAACTGAAAAAAAACTCAAATTGAAGATTTTCAACTTTTGTGGTGGCGTGACCCACCGTATAAGAATGATGATTTCAGACACTGCGTACAATTGTCGTAGGGCTCTGAGAATCAAATTCTTCATTAATTTCTTCACACTTAGAGTGTTATTCTTCATTGATTGAAGAAAAACATTTCTTCATGTGTTGCACATCTAGGTCATCAATTTTGCATAAGTGTTAGGATGAGTGTCCTTTTCAAAGAACATTCGAAGATTCTAGGATATTTTGCTCACACCGCAACTTGCTAAATCTCTTCTCATCCAAGGGCTTTGTGAAGATATCGGCTAGCTGTTCTTCAGTCTTCACATGCTCAATAGAAATGTCGCCCTTCAACACATGATCGCGAAGAAAATGATGACGAATCTGAATGTGCTTTGTCTTCGAGTGCTGAACTGGGTTGTGAGAAATCTTGATGGCACTCTCATTGTCACAGAACAGAGGCACATTCTTCACGTTGACGCCATAGTCCTTGAGAGTTTGCTTCATCCACAGCAATTGTGCACAGCAAGAACCAGCAGCAATGTACTCAGCTTCAGCAGTATACAGTGATACGCAGTTCTGTTTCTTCGAGGACCAACAGACCAGAGATCGTCCGAGGAAATGACATGTACCAGATGTTGACTTGCGGTCCACACGATCACCAGCATAGTTAGAGTCAGAATATCCAATGAGATCAAAAGCCGAGCCCTTGGGGTACCCTAATCCAAGTGTTGGTGTGTGAGCTAGATATCGAAGAATATGTTTCACAACCTTATGGTGTGATTCCTTCGGTGTAGCTTGAAATCGGTCACACATGCAAACACTAAGCATAATATCTGGCCTAGATGCACATAAATACAATAAAGAACCAATCATGGTGCGGTATACCTTTTGATCGAAGTCAATACCATTTTCATCAGTGCACAGGTGACCATTTGTGGGCATCGGAATTTTGACGCCTTTGCAATCTTGCATGATGAATTTCCTCAATACATCCTTGAGCTATTTCTCCTGAGATATGAATATGCCATTGTGTTGTTGACGAATTTGAAGACCTAAGAAGAATTTCAACTCTCCCATCATAGACATTTGATATTCTTCACTCATCATATAGGCAAATTCATCACTATAACGTTGGTCAGTACAGCCAAAGATAATATCATCAACATATATTTAGCACACAAACAATTCACCATCATAAGATTTAGTGAAAAGAGTAGGGTCGAGTGAACCGGGTTTGAAGCCTTTCTTCATGAGGAATTCCTTCAAAGTATCATACCATGCCCGAGGGGCCTGCTTGAGGCCATAGACGGCCTTATTGAGTCTGAAGACTTTGTCAGGATGCTTTGGATCTTCAAAACCTGGGGGTTGAGCAACATATACTTCTTCCTCAAGCTTACCATTGAGGAATGCACTTTTCACATCCATTTGATATAAAGTGATATCATGATGGTTAGCATAAGCAAGTAATATGCGAATAGCTTCAAGTCTAGCAACAGGTGCAAAAGTTTCATCGAAATCAATTCCTTCAACCTGTGTGTAGCCTTGAGCTACAAGCCGTGCCTTATTCCTCACCACAAGGCCATTTTCATCTTGCTTGTTGCGGTAGATCCACTTTGTGCCAATGATATTGTGTTTGCGAGGATCTGGACGTTTAACCAGTTCCCAGACGTTGTTGAGTTCGAATTGATGTAATTCTTCTACCATGGCCTGAATCCACTCAGGCTCCAGAAATGCTTCATCTACCTTAGTGCGCTCTGTGATAGAGACAAAAGCATAGTGCCCACAAAAGTTAGATAAATGTGAAGCTTTTGAGCGTGTGAGAGGACCTGGTGCTTCAATGTCATCGATGATCTTTTCAACTTGCACTTCTTTTGCAACGCGAGGATGAGCAGGTTGTCATCGAGGAATTTGATCAGCATTTTCTTCAGGTGCATTAGCTCGACGTTCTTCACGTTCTGGAATGAATTCTTCAGCAAATTCTTCGGTAGGAATGACATCCTCAGTAGCCTTGAACTTGACAGTTTCCTCAGATGCTGGTTCATCTATCACAGAGGGTAGGTGCTCTCTTTGTGAGCCATTAGTTTCATCGAACCGCACATCTACAGTTTCAACAACCTTGTGAAGAACGTTGTTGAAGACTCTGTAGGTGTGTGAGTCCTTTTCGTAACCAAGCATAAAACCTTCATGTGCTTTCGGTGCAAATTTAGCATTGTGATGAGGATCTCTAATCCAACATTTAGCACCAAAGACTTTGAAATAACTCACATTGGGTTTCTAATTAGTGAGGAGTTCATAGGTAGTCTTCTTGAAGAATTTGTGAAGATATACCCTGTTGATGATGTGGCACGCAGTATAAATTGCCTCAATCTAGAAGTGACGAGGCATCTTCTACTCATCAAGCATAGTGCGAGCCATCTCAACAAGAGTTCTGTTCTTGCACTCCACGACGCCATTCTGTTGAGGAGTGTAAGGAGCAGATAACTCATGAGTAATACCAAGTTCATCAAGATAGTCATCAAGACCAGAATTCTTGAACTCAGTTCCATTGTCACTTCTGATGTGCTTGATCTTCACACCAAGGTTGGTTGAAGCCCTCGAGGAAAATCATTTGAAGACTTCCTGCACTTCATGGTTGTAAGTAACAATGTGTACCCATGTGTATTGAGAGTAATCATCAACAATAACAAAGCCATAGAGAGATCCGTCATTTGTGACTACTGAGTAATGGTTAGGACCGAAGAGATCCATATGAAGCAATTCAAATGGTCGAGTAGTGGTCATGATAGTCTTTGCTGGATGCTTAGCCTTGGTCATCTTTCCAGCTTCACAGGCTCCGCATAAGTGATCCTTGAGGAATTTGACATTCTCAATGCCAATGACGTGATTCTTCTTCGCAAGCGTGTGCAAATTCCTCATGCCTGCATGACCAAGTCGTCGAAGCCATAGCCAGCCTTCTGAAGCTTTTGCAAGTAGGCACACGGCTGGTTGTGGTCCTATAGAGAAATCAACAATATACAAGTCTCCTCTCCTAAAGCCTTCGAAGACTTTGGAATTGTCAGCTTCCATAACCACAACACAACCATACTTGCCAAAGACAACAACCATATCAAGATCACAAAGCATTGAGACAGACATGAGGTTGTATCCTAAGGACTCGACAAGCATGACTTTGTCCATGTGTCGATCCTTTGTGATCGCAACCTTACCTAGACCCAATACCTGACTTTTGCCTTTGTCAGTGAAGATGATATGCTTCAGATGAGATGGTGATAAGGGAGGATCCATCAATAGATTCTTCTCACCAGTCATGTGATTTGTACATCCACTATCGAGGACCCACTCAGTGGCTTTGGGTTGATCATCTTGCAGATGAATTAGTGCAGCTTACGAACTTCATATACTTCATCAGTGAAGAATATGACATCACAATTCATCAGACCAATTTCATCAAGCAATGCAACAGTTAAAACAGTATGAGGACGCGAGAAATGAAAGTTCATTTCTTCATGATTAGCCTGCGTCCTTTCAGGCAATTTTTAGGTCTCCAGCAAATTCTTCAGACGTTCACGCACGTCTGGAGACCTGACCCTGCAGAAGAGATTAGTTCTTTTTCTTCACCACCCACATCTGAAGGGGTGGCAAAGAGTTCATCACTCTGCGAGCTCAATACGAGAAAGGTGGCATAGAAGCCAATCCATTTCGTTTCACATAAGAGGAGTTAGGGTAAGCATATGAATAAGCAGAGAAATTCTTCGAGGACTTATGAACATAATGATTAGAGGAATCATGCTCATACTCATAGCCCTTAGCTCTTCCCTGCGAAACAGAGTTGTTAGCACGATGATGTTCATATGAGGACTTTGATCCTTTTGAGGAATTTGATCCATGTGAGGAATTTGGTCCGTATGAGGACTTGGATCCATATGAAGAATTTGGTCCATATGAAGAATTTGATCTGGGGTTCCTATTCTTCACAGGTGGTGTCATGAGGACATTCACCTGAAGACTTTCAAGGCACCTTTTGGGAACCCAGATTTTCTTCATAGGAGAACCGTTCCTGCAGTTAGTGCCAACATATCTAGCAAATACTTCACCATTCTGATTTTTAAACAGTTTATAGTTGGAGTCAAATGACTCATCAGAAGAATGAGAAGATTCACATGTAAAGCCAGATAAATTAGATGGATCAACTGGAGGTCCCTTTGCAGCAACCCATGAGGTTTTGGGGTACTGCTCAGGCTTCCAATATGTACCATCAACATTGAGTTTCCTCTCAAAGGCAATACCCTCTTTCCTAGGGTTCCTATTGAGGATTTGCTTTTTAAGCACATCACAAAGAGTCTGATGCCCTTTGAGGCTTTTGTACATGCCTGTCATGTACAATTCCTTCAGCCCTGCATCGTCAGTGATACTAGCAAAGTTCTCAGATGAGGAATTAGTGATAGCAGAGGTAGGTGAAGAATTTGTAACATTAGAAGCATTTGAACATTCAGGTGAAGAATTAGAAGATTCACGTTCAATGCATTTCAAACATGGAGGAACAAATTCTTCCTGAGCAGCACTGATTTGTTGAGCAAGTAATGAATCGCGCTCCTTCTGAAGATCTTCATAACTCACTCTTAGCTTCTCAAGATCTTGCTTTCTTTGAAGAAATTCATAAGAAAGCTTCTCATGATCAGATAAGAGAGTGTTATGATGACTTTGAAGGTTGTCAAACTTTGACTGAAGTCTCTGAAGATTTCCAGTCAAAGTTTTGGTGCGATCCATTTCTTCACCCAACATATCATCGCTCTTGTCTAGCATGTTTTGAACCTTTTCCAAGGCTTTTTGTTGTTTAGTGGCAATACAAACAAGCTTGGTATAGCTAGGTCCAAAATCATCATCAGATTCATCATCACTAGACTCGGATGAGGAACATTCGGTTACCTTGGCACCTTTTGCCATGAGGCATGGTGCAGAAGATGATGGTTCAGGTTCGAAAGTCATCGTTTTGAGTGATTCCTTGAAATCCTCAAACCAGGGATCATGACAAGTTCGATGATCTTCATAGACGTCAAAGATGTGGTCCCAGATAAGCTTCACATTGCAAAGATGTATAATGCGCCTGAATTCATCTCTGGATAGGCAGGAACAGATGATATCCTTCGCCATGATGTCAAGTCGAGTGTACTTGCGAATATCATCATCGTCTGCCATCTTGCATAGATCAGTAAGACCAATCTCAGTGACGGTCCACAGCTCGCTGTTCATCACCATGAGGCGCTTCCTCATCATGGCCTTCCACTTGGGATAATCACGACCGTCAAAGATGGGGCATGTCACTTTCTTCATACCTGTGATCGACATAACTAAAACTCCAGGCGGTTAAACCAAAATCACACGGAACAAGGGAGTACCTTGCTCTGATACCGATTGAAAGTGCGTTATATCGACTAGAAGGGGCTGAATAGGCGATTTTTATGAATTCTTCACTGAGGAATTTGCGGGTGAGGAAATTCCTTAGCGAAGAACTACTTGCAGCGGAATAAGTACTCAAGAGTAAGCATAGCAGAACATAGGCATGGTCATCATGATGAAATGAAGACAAACACAGAGCACAGAAAGCGTAAACACAAGATAGCACAGGATGAAGACAAACAGACTGAAGAAATTGAACTGAGGAAATTGAGAAAGTCTTCAGTCAAAGTCTTCAAACACAGATATGACAAGCACTCAACACAGTAATGAGGAAATGAAAGAGTTGAGGAAATAGAACCTGTAGGCTTGGTGAAGACAATGATTTGGTAGACTAGTTCCAACTGCTGTCTCAGTTGTACATCTGGTTGGAGCGGCTAGGTATTTAAACCTGAGGACACACAGTCCCGGACACCCAGTCCTGAACACCTAGTCCTGATCGTATTCTCCTTGAGCTAAGGTCACACAGACCTCGCCCAATCACTCGTGGTAAGTCTTCAGGTGACTTCCTAACCTTCACAAACTCGGTCACTCGGCGATCCACAATTCCTCTTGGATGCTCTAGACCATGACGCCTAACCGTCTGGAAGAAGCACAATCTTCAAAGGTAACAAGCGTCGGATCCACGCAGGATCAATCACTTCAGTGATGCTCAATCACTTTGGGTTTGTAGGTGTTTGGGTTTTGGTTTTTTCTCACTTGATGATTTTCGCTCAAAGTCCTCGGAGGATGGGATGCTCTCAAATGACAAGTGTCAGTTTCTCTCGGAGCAGCCAACGAGCTAGTGGTTGTAGGGGGCGGCTATTTATAGCCTAGGGAGCAGCCCGACATGATAAGACATAAATGCCCTTCAATGATATGACCGTTAGGTGGGTAGATATTTTGGGACAGCTGGCGCATAGCACATCAACGGTCGGATAGTTGAGGCTCAAATTCCTCAGGGCTATCATGTTCCTCACTGTGTAGGCAATCCGCACTAGCGAATTCCTATCTCCTCAGTCAGAACAAATTCCTCAGAACCAGAAGAACTTCGTCTCTGTCACTGAAGAATATGACTGAACTGTATGAGATTTCCAATGGCTTCACTCGAAGGGATTGGTAGGTGTAGGATTTTGAGTTGAGCATCACATGGAAATTTTTCCTTAGTATTTCCTCGACCCCCTTTAACAGTACGGTGTTTCCTATGACTCAAGAAAGGGAAAATGAAACTACGAAAACAAACGTCTTCAGGCTTCATGTTCCTCAAATGAATACCAAGTCTTCAAGGTCATACCAATTTCTTCACTTTCAAAGTCTCCAGAAAGTCTTCATAAATCTAAAGTCTTCACTCGAAGAACTTCATTTTTAGGGGTCGACTTTCTCTGTAAATATCAAACTCCTCATAGACTTATAGACCTGTGTACACTCATAAACACATTAGTCCCTTAACCTATAAGTCTTCAATACACCAAAATCACTAAGGGGCACTAGATGCACTTACAACAACTTTAATATCACTACCTCCATATCTCAAAACAATCATCAAGCATCAAACTTCTCTTAGTATTCAACACACTCATAAGAAAGTTTTTACTAATCTTGAGTACCTAGCATATTAGGATTTTTAAAGCAAATTACCATGCTATTTAAGACTCTCAAAATAATCTAAGTGAAGCATGAGAGATCAATAGTTTCTATAAAACAAATCCACCACCGTGCTCTAAAAGATATAAGTGAAGTACTAGAGCAAAAACTATATAACTCAAAAGATATAAGTGAAGCACATAGAGTATTCTAATAATTTCCAAATCATGTGTGTCTCTCTCAAAAGGTGTGTACAGCAATGACGATTGTGGTAAACTAAAATGCAAATACTCAAATCATACAAGACGCTCCAAGCAAAACACATATCATGTGGTGAATAAAAATATAGCTCCAAGTAAAGTTACCGATGGAAGTAGACGAAAGAGGGGATGCCTTCCGGGGCATACCCAAGCTTTGGCTTTTAGGTGTCCTTAGATTATCTTGGGGGTGCCATGGGCATCCCCAATCTTAGGCTCTTGCCACTCCTTCTTCCATAATCCATCAAATCTTTCACCCAAAACTTGAAAACTTCAAAACACAAAACTCAGCTGAAAATCTCGTGAGCTCCGTTAGCGAAAGAAAACAAAGGACCACTTCAAGGTACTGTAATGAACTCATTCTTTATTTATATTGGTGTTAAAAATACTGTATTCCAACTTCTCTATGGTTTATAAACTATTTTACTAGCCATAGATTCATCAAAATAAGCAAACAACACACGAAAAACAGAATCTGTAAAAAACAGAACAGTTTGTAGTAATCTGTAACTAACGCAAACTTATGTAATTCCAAAAAATCAGCCAAAATAGGACGACCTAGACAATTTGTTTATTGATCATCAGCAATTGGAATCAATATTTAATCACGTTCTGGTGATTTTTTAACAATTATTTTCGTAAACAGAAAGTTTCTGGAATTTTCTGCAAGATCAAATAACTATCATCCAAGAAGATCCTATAGGTTTAACTGGGCACAAACACTAATTAAAACATAAAAACACATCTAACCAGAGGCTAGAACAAATATTTAATCCTAAACAGAAGCAAAAAAGCAAAAAAAAAAACTAAAAATAAAATTGGGTTGCCTCCCAACAAGCGCTATCGTTTAACGCCCCTAGCTAGGCATAAAAGCAAGGATAGATCTAGGTATTGTATCTTTGGTAGGCAATCCATAAGTGGCTCTCATGATAGATTCATATGGTAATTTTATTTTCTTCCTATGGAAGTGTTCCATGCCTTTCTTTAATGGAAATTGGAATCTAGTATTCCCTTCCTTCATATCAATAATTGCACCAATCGTTCTAAGGAAAGGTCTACCAAGAATAATAGGACATGAAGGATTGCAATCTATGTCAAGAACGACAAAATCTACGGGCACATAGTTCCTATTTGCAACAATAAGAACATCATTAATTCTTCCCAAAGGTTTCTTAATAGTGGAATCCGCAAGGTGCAAGTTTAAAGAGCAATCCCCAAAATCACAGAAACCTAATGACACAAAGTTTTTGGAATCGTGGAAACACTAGCACCCAAATCACACAAAGCATAGAATTCATGATCTTTAATCTTAATTTTTATAGTAGGTTCCCACTCATCATAAAGTTTTCTAGGGATAGAAACTTCCAACTCAAGTTTTTCTTCATAAGAATGCAACAAAGCATCAACGATATGTTTAGTAAAGGCTTTATTTTGGCTATAAGCATGAGGAGAATTTAGCACGGATTGTAACAAGGAAATACAATATATCAAAGAGCAGCTATCATAATTAAATTCCTTGAAATCCAAAATAGTGGGTTCATTGATATCTAATTTTTGATCTCTTCAATCCCACTTTTATCAAATTTAGCATCAAGATCTAAAAACTTCGAATTTCTGGAACACCTTCTAGGTAAAGGTGGATCATATTCAGTCCCATCATTATCAAGATTCATATTGCAAAACAATGATTTAATAGGGGACACATCAATAACTTTTAGATCTTCATCTTTGTTTTCATGAAAAATAGAAGAACACGCTTATATAAAGCAATCTTTCTTAGCACGCATCCTAGCGGTTCTTTCTTTGCACTCATCAATGGAAATTCTCATGGCTTTGAGAGACTCATTGATATCATGCTTAGGTGGAATAGATCTAAGTTTCAAGGAATCAACATCAAGAGAAATTCTATCAACGTTCCTAGCCAATTCATCAACTTTAAGCAATTTTTCTTCAAGCAAAGCATTGAAATTCTTTTGCGAATTCATAAATTCCTTAACACTAGTCTCAAATTCAGAGGGCATCTTATTAACATTTCCATAAGAATTGTTGTAGGAATTACCATAATTATTAGAGGAATTACTAGGATAAGGCCTAGGATTAAAGTTTCCTCTATACGTGTTGTTACCAAAATTATTCCTACCAATAAAATTCACATCCATAGATTCATTATTATTCTCAATCAAAGTAGACAAAGGCGTATCATTAGGATTAGAAGAAACACTCTTAGTAGCAAATAATTTCATAAGTTCATCCATCTTCCCACTCAAAACATTAATTTCTTCTATCGCATGCACTTTTTTATTAGTAGATCTTTCAGTGTGCCATTGAGAATAATTAACCATAATATTTTCTAGGAGTTTAGTAGCTTCTCCAAAAGTGATTTCCATAAAGTGCCTCCCACGGCCGAATCTAAAAGATTTCTAGAAGCAAAATTCAATCCAGCATAGAAATTTTGTATAATCATCCACAAATTCAAACCATGCGTAGGGCAATTACATATCATTAATTTCATCCTCTCCCAAGCTTGTGCAACATGTTCATGATCAAGTTGCTTAAAATTCATAATATCGTTTCTAAGAGAAATAATCTTAGCGGGAGGAAAATACTTAGATATAAAAGCATCTTTGCACTTATTCCAAAAATCAATACTATTTTTAGACAAGGACGAAAACCAAGCTTTAGCACGATCTCTAAGCGAAAAAGGAAATAGCTTCAATTTAACAATATCATTGTCAACATCTTTCTTCTTTTGCATATCACACAAATCAACGAAGCTATTTAGATGAGTAGCGACATCTTCACTAGGAAGGCCGGCGAATTGATCTTTCATGACAAGATTCAACAAAGCTGCATTGATTTCACAAGATTCAGTATCAGTAAGAGGAGCAATCGGAGTGCTAAGGAAATCATTATTGTTGGTATTGGTAAAGTCACAGAATTTGGTATTATCTTGAGCCATCGTGACAAGCAAGAAATCCAACACACTAGCAAACAAGAAGCAAGCGAAAAATAGGCGAACGAAAGAGAGAGGGCGAATAAAACGGCAAGGGTGAAGTGGGGGAGAGGAAAACGAGAGGCAAATGGCGAATAATGTAATGCGGGAGATAAGGGTTTGTGATGGGTACTTGGTATGTTGACTTTTGCGTAGACCTCCCCGGCAACGGCGCCAGAAATCCTTCTTGCTACCTCTTGAGCACTGCGTTGGTTTTCCCTTGAAGAGGAAAGGGTGATGCAGCAAAGTAGCGTAAGTATTTCCCTCAGTTTTTGAGAACCAAGTTATCAATCCAGTAGGAGGCTACACACGAGTCCCTCGCACCTACACAAACAATAAATCCTCGCAACCAACGCGACAAGGGGTTGTCAATCCCTACACGGTCACTTACGAGAGTGAGATCTGATAGATATGATAAGATAATATTTTTGGTATTTTTGTGATAAAGATGCAAAGTAAAATAAAAGGCAACGGAAATAGCTAAGTGTTGGAAGATTAATATGATGGAAAATAGACCCGGGGGCCATAGGTTTCACTAGTGGCTTCCCTCGAGAGCATAAGTTTTTACGGTGGGTGAACAAATTACTGTTGAGTAATTGATAGAATTGAGCATAGTTATGAGAATATCTAGGTATGATCATGTATATATGCATCACGTCCGAAACAAGTAGACCGACTCCTGCCTGCATCTACTACTATTACTCCACACATCGACCGCTATCCAGCATGCATCTAGAGTATTAAGTTCACAAGAACAGAGTAACGCTTTAAGCAAGATGACATGATGTAGAGGGATAAACTCATGCAATATGATATAAACCCCATCTTGTTATCCTCGATGGCAACAATACAATACGTGCCTTGCTGCCCCTACTGTCACTGGGAAAGGACACTGCAAGATTGAACCCAAAGCTAAGCACTTCTCCCATTGCAAGAAAGATTAATCTAGTAGGCCAAACCAAACTGATAATTCAAAGAGACTTGCAAAGACAACCAATCATACATAAAAGAATACAGAAGATTCAAATATTGTTCATAGATAAACTTGATCATAAACCCACAATTCATCGGTCTCAACAAACACACCGCAAATGAAGATTACATCGAATAGATCTCCACAAGAGAGGGGGAGAACATTGTATTGAGATCCAAAAAGAGAGGAAGCCATCTAGCTAATAACTATGGACCCGAAGGTCTGAGGTAAACTACTCACACTTCATCGGAGAGGCTATGGTGTTGATGTAGAAGCCCTCCGTGATGGATGCCCCCTCCAGCGGAGCTCCGGAATAGGCCCCAAGATGGGATCTCACGGGTACAGAAGGTTGCGGCGGTGGAATTAGGTTTTTGGCTCCGTATCTGGTAGTTTGGGGGTACGTAGGTATATATAGGAGGAAGGAGTACGTCGGTGGAGCAACGTGGGGCCCACGAGGGTGGAGGGCGCGCCCAGGGGGGTAGGCGCACCCCCTACCTCATAGCTTCCTGGTAGCTTTCTTGACGTAGGGTGCAAGTCCTCTGGATCACGTTCGTTCCGAAAATCACGTTCCCGAAGGTTTCATTCCGTTTGGACTCCGTTTGATATTCTTTTTCTGCGAAACTCTGAAATAGGCAAAAAATAGCAATTCTGGGCTGGGCCTCCGGTTAATAGGTTAGTCCCAAAAATAATATAAAAGTGTATAATAAAGCCCAATAATGTATAAAACAGAATATAATATAGCATGGAGCAATAAAAAATTATAGATACGTTGGAGACCTATCAGACGGCAAGACGGAGGTCATCGTGGAGCCCAAGACGGCGTCACCGCCAGAGCCCTTTCACAGGCGAAGACCACTTTTGTCAGGATAGCTTGTACTAGCTGTCCCCTTTAAAATTGCCCGCCTGTCGGAGTAAATGGCCACGGGTAGCCTAACCGACTGCCCCTGGTTCTTCTGAAAAAATCATCAGGCCTTCGGGCCTCCAAGCACTCCGAGCATTGGGCCGCCTTCCCGGGCCGGTTACCTCTAAAGCCGACTCCCGGGAGGCGACCCAGCCTCACCAACTCCTCCCCAGAACGACTACGGGGTGGCCGACTCCAAGAAGCCGGCCAAGAAGGACGCCGACTCCAAAGAGCCGGCCGAGACCACAACCACTCCAAGCCACTCCCACATAATGGCGACGTGACGGGGTGTGGCCACAGTGCGGCCCACTACCCCCGAAGCCCGAGGAGGGCGTGGCTACAGGAGGCCATACGGGACGGACATCTCCCGTGCGGCTCGGCACTGTAGCCATGCTGGCCTCGACGTCACCCACGACCGACTCCCGTACGGCCCGCGGGCGGCGGGCCCCTTCAGCCAGAGAGAGGCGTGAAGGCGGCCCGGCCTTTCCCAGTCGGCCAAGAGCGTAGCCGGCCTCCAGAAGCCGGCTACTCCCTTCCTCGAAGCAGGAGCCCCATTAAGGACACAAGATGAGGTAAGGCTACAGTGATAGCCCCCGAGGCGGCCCACTGTAGCCACGCTTACCTCGACAAAGCCCTCGTCATCACAGGCGAGGCTACAGTAAGCAGCCGCCGACAAGACCCTAGGCGGTGGGGCCGGCCTGTCGACCAAGTAGCCGGTAGCCGGCGGGACCCACCAGCCGGCGGGACCCAGCGGCCGGCGGAGAAGCCGGCGAGCGTAGACACTGACGGCTGGGACCAGATCCCAGCCGGATTACCATTGTACCCCCGGGGGTAGGCCTATATAAACCCCCCGGAGCACCCATGCAAAGGGTTCGCCCCTGAGCTTGGTTGGCCCCTGAGCTTGGTTGGCCTCTGAGCATAGTTTGCTTCCAAGCATAGCACACACACACACCATAGATAGAGAGAAGCAAGAGCTAGCCTTGTTCTTCTTCTCCCTTGATCTCAACAGCTCTAGGAGTGATTGTAGCTACCTTTCATCGATCTAGTGATCATGCGGAGACCCCGCAGAGCAGGACTAGGGGTGTTATCTCCTCGGAGAGCCCCGAACCTGGGTAAGATCCGCCGGCGTGCATGTCTTCGCCTCATCCCGTTTCCAGGCACCGGCGATGTTTTATTGGCTCCCACAATGATAAGCCATCCCTTGGCATATGTCGCACCAACCACCTGACATTTGGCGCCCACCGTGGGGCCAGGTGCACCGTCGTCCGGAGACCTATTCTGGACGGGAACCCTCTTCCTCCCCCGCGAGCGCAACCAGCCTGCTGCGCCCGATGGCGTTTGCCTCGACGCGCTGCAAGGCGTCGACGACGCCTGCGCAGCGAGCCGCCTCGCCGATCTGCTCGGCGAGACTCGCATCTCCGACGAGCCTGCGTCTGATGTAGGCACCGACTACCCCGAGAGCCGCCTCGTCAGCCTCCTCGACCAACTTCACGTCTCCGGCGAGCCTGCTGTGGACATGGAGTCGATCGGCTCCACCGACCCGATGCTCATCGACTCCGACACCACGTCGCTTGACGCCTACCCCTCCGACGTGGTGGTCTTCGACGACCCCCTCCCTCGAGCTGACAGCGGCAGCAGCGCTGTCACCGAAGTGCTGGTCATCAGCCACGTCTCCAACTCGGGCGAGAATGCCCGCGACGCCCAGCAAGCGGCGATGCACGACCTCTCCGTCCCCATCCCGGCCGACGCCGACGCCGAGACCCTGGAGGCACGCCGCCTTGCCCTCATCGCGGAGGGCCAGAAGATAGCCTCGATGAGACGCCTCACCGAGGCCCACCAGCGCGAAGTCGACCGTGCCGCCTTCGGCACGCCGCCGCCTAGCTGCCCGAGCCGAGCCGGCTTCGTCCAGAAGCGCGGCGCAGCCGTTGCTAGCATGCTGGGTGCAGATCGCCCCGTCTACGCCACCCCGCTTGAGAATCTGCGAGCCGCTCAGGCGGCTGCGGAAGAGCTCAATGGGCTGGGAGCCGATGAGCTCCCCTACATGACGAGACAGATCCAACAGCTGCTCGACGCGGCTGCAGAACGGCACGAAGCCGGCGCCCGTGCTGATAGTCATCCCCCGCGCCGGGAGCACGCCGCGACGTCCCGCTCGCCGACTGCGAGTGGCGCGTGCCAGAAGAAAGACAAGGAGCCGGCTGCCAGCCGCAGCCGGACTCGCATCACCATCGAGCGCGACGCGGATGGCCGCCCTCGAGCTGTAGAGCACCAAGGAAATCTGCCTCCTCCCCCGCCTCGAAGAGAAAGACGCCTCACTTCGCCGCCTATTACACACCCGACTCTTGGCGACCGACTCGGCCGCCGAGAAGGAGTCGGCGAGAACGACGCCCGCCACAAGATCGATCGCCTTGCTCGATCCTTGGCGTTACAAGAAGAAGACGATGTCGGCCCGCCATGCTTTGGCCCCCGCATCCGCGAAGAGCCCTTCCCCAAAGGGTTCTCGCTCCCCAGAGACACGCCCAAGTACAACGGCTCAGTAAAGCCGGAGGACTGGCTCATCGACTACTCCACGGCCGTCAGCATAGCCAACGGCAATCGGCGCGTCGCCGTGAAGTACGTCCCCCTGATGCTGCAAGGCACGGCGCGCACATGGCTCAACAGCCTCAAGCCCTACAGCATCAACAGTTGGCTGGACTTCACCGAAGTTTTCGTCCGCAACTTCACCAGCACCTACAAGCGACCTCCCAAGCCTCGCCAGCTCTCCCTCTGCGTCCAGGGGCCCAACGAGTCGACCCGCGACTACCTCAGACGATGGGCCGAGCTCCGCAACTCCTGCGAGGGAGTCCACGAGGTCCAGGCCATCGAGTACTTCACCGCCGGGTGCCGAGAGGGCACCCTCCTCAAGCACCGACTCCTCTGCGACGAGCCGGCTACCCTCGATGAATTGCTGGTCATCGCCGACAAATACGCCACCGCCGACTCAATGAAGACCGAGCTCCGAGTGGACGCCTCGGGGAAAGTACTTGCTCCGGCTCCTAAAACGCCGGCTGGCGACCCTAATCGGCGCCCCTACCAGAACGACCACAAGCGCAAGGGCCCCATGCCGACTTCCTCCAGTCGGCAGGTGACCACAGTTGAAGACGAGCAGCCCGAAGATCGGCCCGCTCCCAAGAAGAAGGGTGGAAGGCCGGCTTGGCAGCCGTCTTTCTCCTACGAGCAAGCTCTAGACGCCCCCTGCAAGTTCCACAGCGGCGCGAAGCCGTCCAACCACACAACCCGGAAATGCCACTGGCTCACCCGCATCACCAAGGGTGAGGGAATGTTGCCGCCTCTGCCTCCCGGCCAGCCGCCTCCAGCTCCCCAGCAGCCGGCGGCTCGGCCGGCAGTCGGCGCCATCCAAGACGAATTCCCCGAAGAGCACGCCGGCTACGTCGTCTTCACTAGTCAAGCCGACGACAAGCGCAGCCGACGCCGACATCACTAAGAAGTGAATGCAGTCGCCTCTAGCACCGCCGAGTTCATGCACTGGTCAGAAAAGCCAATCAGCTAGAGCCAGGCTGACCACCCAGAGGTGATGCCTTCGCCCGGCTCCTATGCAATGGTCTTGGACATCACCCTCGCGACGGAGAGGCGAGCTGCCAGATTTTCCCGCGTCCTGATAGACGGCGGAAGCAGTATCAACATACTGTACCGCGATACCATGGAAAAACTGAACATCAAAGCAAAGCAGCTCATGCCGAGCCGCACCGTCTTCCATGGTATCGTACCCGACCTGTCTTGCTCTCCAATCGGCAAGATCAAAATGGATGTCCTCTTCAGAGACAAAGATCATTTTCGCCGAGAAGCAATATGGTTCGAGGTAGTGGATTTGGAGAGCCCCTATCATGCACTGCTTGGCCGACCTGCTCTGGCCAAGTTCATGGCTGTGCCCCACTACGCCTACCTGAAGATGAAGATGCCGAGCTCGAAGGGGATCATCACGGTAGCCGGCGACTACAAGAAGTCCATCGAGTGCGCCATGGCCAGTAGCCGGCTGGCCGAGTCCCTCGTGGTGGCAGAAGAGAAGAAGATGTTGGAACGGGTTGTGGCCATGGCCGGCAAGCAGCCGACCTTTTCCCCCAACCCCAAGGATTGTGATGCGCAGGGCTCCTTCCAGCCTGCAAAGGAGACGAATAAGATACCTCTAGACCCGGAGCACCCGGAGCGGTTCGCTGTGATTGGGGCGAACTTGGACAGTAAATAGGAAGGCGAGCTCGTCGACTTCCTCCGTGAGAATCGAGACATGTTTGCATGGTCCCCAAAGGACATGCCGGGTGTCCCGAAGGATTTCGCCGAGCACAAATTACATGTCCGAGATGATGCGAAGCCGGTCAAGCAGCCCCTCCGCCGACTGTCAGAAGAGAAGCGAAGAATTGTGGGAGAAGAGATAGCACGGCTCCTTGCAGCCGGCTTTATCATGGAAGTGTTCTTTCCAGAGTGGCTTGCCAACCCAGTTCTGGTTCTGAAGAAGAATAACAAGTGGCGTATGTGTATAGACTACACGAGTTTGAACAAGGCCTGCCCAAAGGATCCGTTTGCTCTGCCACGGATTGACCAAGTGATAGACTCCACAGCCGGATGCGAGCTGTTAAGTTTTTTGGATGCATACTCAGGGTATCATCAGATCAAGTTGGACCCAGCTGACCGCCTGAAGACTGCCTTCATCACACCCTTTGGAGCTTTCTGCTACCTGACAATGACATTCGGCTTGAGAAATGCCGGTGCCACTTTTCAGCGTTGCATGCAGAAATGTCTCTTGAAACAACTCAGCAGAAATGCCCACGTCTACGTAGACGACATTGTGGTGAAGACAGAGAAGCGCGGTACCTTGCTAGAAGACCTGGAAGAAACATTTGCCAACTTGCGCCGATTCCAAATCAAGCTCAATCCCGAGAAGTGCGTGTTCGGAGTACCAGCCGGCCAGCTGCTAGGCTTCTTGGTCTCCGAACGCGGCATTGAGTGCAACCCCGTCAAGATCAAGGCCATCGAGAGGATGGAGATTCCCACCAAGCTGTGAGATGTGCAGAAGTTCACTGGCTGCTTAGCCTCCCTGAATCGTTTTATCAGCCGACTAGGAGAAAAGGCTCTCCCCTTGTACCGACTCATGAAGAAGTCTACTCACTTTGAGTGGAATGATCAAGCCGACCAAGCCTTCCATGAGTTGAAGAAAATGTTGACCACTCCGCCTGTCCTGGCAGCGCCGACTGAGAAGGAGCCCATGCTCCTCTACATCGCCGCGACTAGCCGAGTCGTCAGCACTGTTGTTGTGGTCCAGCGCCCGGAGGAAGGCCGAGCCCAGCTGGTCCAGAGGCCGGTCTACTATCTCAGCGAAGTACTATCCAGCTCAAAGCAAAACTACCCGCACTACCAGAAGATGTGCTATGGAGTGTACTTCTCTGCCAAGAAATTGAAGCCCTACTTCCAAGAGCACCCCATCACGGTCGTGTGCACTGCCCCGCTCGCCGAGATCATAGGCAGCCGGGATGCATCCGGTCGGGTGGCCAAATGGGCCATTGCCTTGGCGCCCTACACGATCTTCTATCAACCCCGCACCGCCATCAAGTCGCAAGCATTGGCCGACTTCCTCGTTGACTGGGCCGAGACCCAGTACTTACCGCCGGCTCCCGACTCTACCCACTGGCGGATGCACTTTGACGGGTCCAAGATGCGCACCGGCTTGGGAGCCGGCATCGTCCTGACCTCTCCCAAAGGCGACAAGCTCAAGTACACGCCGCAGATCCACTTCGCCGCCTCCAACAACGTGGCCGAATACGAGGCGCTCGTACAGGGGCTCCGGCTAGCAAAAGAGCTTGGCATACGCCGGATCCTGTGCTACGACGACTCAGACTTAGTGGTCCAGCAATCATCTAGCGACTGGGACGCCAAGGACGCGAACATGGCGAGCTATCGTTTCCTCGTCCAGCAGATAAGCGGATACTTCGAAGGGTGCGAGTTCCGTCACGTGCCAAGGGCCGACAACGACCAAGCAGATGCCCTAGCACGGATCGGCTCTACCCGACAAGCCATACCGACTGGCGTCTCCCTCCAGCGCCTCCTCAAGCGTCCATGAAGCCGTCTCCAGAGTCGGATTCCATCTTCGTACCGCCTGCACCAGAAACAGCCGGATCCGACTGGAGAAATCCCGCAGGCGGCACGGGGACTTCGATGACTGGCCCGGGGACTACCGTAGTCGCACCCGGCCCGGGGACTTCAGAACCCGGCTCGGGGACTGCAACGACACAAGAAGCGGTGGCCTACTCCAATTCAACGCCACCCAACCCACCCACCCGAGTCATGGTGGCCACATTAACAAAAGCAGAAGTCACAGCTCCCTCATGGGCCCAGCCCATCCTCAAGTTCGTACTCAGCAGAGAGCTGCCGGCTGACGAGATCTCAGCAAGACTAGTGCAACGACGAGCCGCAGCATACACAATAATCAACAGAGAGCTTGTGAAGCGCAGCGTCACTGGAGTCTTCCAGCGTTGTGTCGAGCCAGAAAAAGGAGTGGCAATCCTCAAAGACATCCACCAAGGCGAATGCGGCCACCACGCAGCCTCAAGATCCCTTGTGGCCAAGGCTTTCCGCCATGGTTTCTTCTGGCCTCACTTAAACCAAAATTGTAAAAAAAATACAAGAAGTAGGAGGGGTTTAATCATGAATCCATTGATTCTTCTCTTTAATTCAAATTTATTACTTAAACCGCTTTTTTATTTGGATATGGGGGTGAGAAGAGATTATTTACTCTTTATTTCACAAGCGGGTATAGCGGATCCTGTATCCGTGTGGATGAAGGTAGTAGAACAAAGAGGAGCCGCATCTTTTCCTGGCCGGAGAGGAATCAAGGTCCATCTCATTAAGGCCGAACATTTAGTCTCGTTCCCGATAACAATAGGGAACATCTGGTCTTGTTTGGTTTTTCTTTCAAGGATTTTTTCTTTCTTGCAATTCTGCGAACTTTGAATGCATCATTTCCTCCATTTTTGGTCACCACTCTTAGGCTTTTTGTTCTCTGCTTGTGGTGGGTCTCCAATCTTGATCCGGTGCTGACTTAATAGGGAAACCTACCCAGAAAATGCCCCCTTTTCCGGTCCGGTTAACAAAGCCTGTAAACCAAGAGCGGAACGAAGAGCTAAAACGTCACCTTTACCCTTATCCTATTTCTTTCTTACTTGTAAACCAGACCGCGTCGTTTCAGTTCGCCCCGACATGAAGCTACCACTTCTCTCCTATTGTTTCAAGCTGTTATCTCATTGCCCCCTTTTAGTAGCACCTTTGACCTCTATCGCTCAGAGCACAAATCGTTGTGCTCCTCACTGCTCAAGAGACTTCTTATTTTCTTCTTACCCTTCGAGAAATCGGGGCAGCCCGACTGCCTTGGAGGATGCTAAAGAAATAGTCAAGGGCTGCAAAGGATGTCAAGTTTTTAGTTCCAAGCAACACCTGCCGGCTTCTGCCCTCAAGACCATTCCCCTTACTTGGCCTTTTGCCGTCTGGGGACTGGACATGGTGGGCCCTTTCAAGACAGCCCGCGGTGGCTTGACACATCTACTTGTTGCTGTGGACAAGTTCACAAAGTGGATTGAAGCAAAGCCAATCAAGAAGCTCAATGGGCCGACTGCCGTAATATTCATCACCGACATCACTACTCGGTACGGCGTGCCGCACAGCATCATCACCGACAACGGCACGAACTTCGCCAAAGGAGCACTGGCACGTTTCTGCGTGACGCAGGGCATCCGACTGGACTTAGCGTCCGTTGCCCACCCGCAGTCAAACGGCCAGGTCGAGCGAGCAAATGGACTCATCCTCTCCGGCATCAAGCCCCGACTGGTTGTACCACTGGAGCGATCGGCCGGCTGCTAGCTCGAAGAGCTGCCGGCTGTCCTTTGGAGTCTGCGCACTACACCCAACAAGTCAACCGGCTTCACTCCATTCTTCCTCGTGTACGGTGCCGAGGCTGTCATCCCAACAGACATCGAGTTCGACTCGCCTCGGATCACCATGTACACGGAGGAGGAAGCCAAAGAGGCAAGAGAAGACGGCGTCGACCTACTGGAAGAAGGTCGGCTGTTAGCCCTCAGCCGGTCCGCCATCTACCAGCAAGGGCTGCGCCGCTACTACAACCGCAAGGTCAAGCCAAGATCCTTCCAAGAGGGCGACCTTGTGCTCCGGCTGATCCAGCGAACAGCCGGCCAGCACAAGCTCTCGGCCCCTTGGGAAGGCCCCTTTGTCGTCAGCAAGGCACTCGGCAACGACTCCTACTACTTGATCGACGCACAAAAACCAAGAGCACGCAAGAGAGACGACTCCGGCAAGGAGTCGGAGCGACCATGGAACGCAAACCTCCTAAGACGATTTTACAGCTGAAAAGCAGTATGTATCACGCTCCCCTTTTGTATTAAGTACAAACCAACAGGCCCCCCGAACAGTACTCGGGGACTGCCTTTTATTTATCTATGAATGACGAGTGTCATATCCATGAATGTATTATTACATTTCAAATTTTTGTCCGGCACCGGGTTCGACTAGTCGGCCCGGGGACTGGCCGCCTTGAGCTATATCGAAAGTTTTTCCTAAAGTCAGAAAAGTAGTGCGCCGTCTCCCGAGTCCTCTCTTGTTGAAAGTCGCAGCTCAAAGAACTGACTGTCCGACTAGCAAGAGGAAAGACAGAAAGGACGCCCACACGAAAAATGGCTAAGGAACTACGAACCTATATAGCAAAAAGACGGCCTCCAAACATGCCTGCCAGCTACCAGAGTAGCCGGCTGGCCGGCTTCCTAAAAAAACTTAGCTTCAGTCCAGCAGAGCTAAAGTACTTCCCCCTCCCCAATCAGCCAAGCACTACCCCCGGCTACAGATTGCGGAGCAACTGTTGGACTGGGGAAGCGGCAACCAAGGGAGGGCGGCAAAGGAAAAAGCAGAAGGACAAAAAGCAAAAGTACAAGGAAAGACCACATGCATAAGTCATATATACATAAAGCCCCCAACAGGCGGCAACAGACATAAGTTCGAATACACCCAATGGGTGGAATTATGCAGAATTTAACCAAACATTATTCTAAAGAGTAACAAGACAGGAAAAGCAAAAAATGGCGGACTAGGGCGCGACATGGAGGCCGAGTTGATCGGTGAAGGCGGCCTCGCCGGCTGAAGGAGTGGCCGCCTAGCGGGTCTCGGCTTGGCCACCACCTACGGCAGGCGACGCACTCGCGCGCGACGTGGTGCTAGAGGTGCGGTCAGGCTGAGGCTGGCCGGCTGCTCCACCAGCCAGCTCGGCGTCCTCACCTTCCTCCTCCTCCTCTTCACCCTCGTCGCTGGAGTCGATCTCCTCCGCCGAGTCTTCGCTGTACGCCGGGTCCAGCCCGAACCACTCCTCCGGCTGGGCGACACCGTTGTCGTCCACCTCGGGGGCGAAGACGCTAGTGTCGGTGTAGTCGGCGATCGCCGAAGCCCGCCGAATGATGGCCGGCCGCACCGGCTCCAGCTCCGTGTCGGCTTGCTGCCACCAGGTAGCCAGCTGCTCCAGGTTCAGGCCGGGATACCAGGCCTTGACGAACTCCAGCGCCCGCCTGGCACCGGAGCGAGCCGCCGACGCCTTCCAAGCCTCGAAGCGGCCAACTGCCACCTCCAGCCAGTCGGCGGTCCGACTGGGGGTGCGAGGAACCACTTGGCCGGGCCAGAGGGCGGCCAAGACCTGCGCCCCGGCACGCTGAAGCCGGCGGAGCAGCCGTTGAGCCGGCTGGATGCGAGCCTGGATCGCCAGGAGCTGTTCCTCCAGCGAGCGACCGGCGGTTGGCGAGATTTCAAAGCCGGCTTGCCTCCGCACCTGGCGACGGGCCTCGATGGTCTGGTTGGCGGCAGTCGAATAGCCAGGGAAATACTCTGCGCGAAGAAGAAGAAAGGAAGAGAAGAACACCAAAATCAGAAAGCAAGCCAAAGTGGCAGACGGCAAGAAAGGACGGAGCGGTAGGCGGCTTACCGTCAACCAGATCTTCGATCTGGCCGTAGCCAGAGACCAGAGTCTGCCTGGCCTCAGCCCAGCCAGCCGCCTCCGTCTCGAACTCGGCCTGGAGAGCGGCTTCGCGATCCTGCGCAGCCTTCAGCGCCGCCTTGTGGCCTTCCTCCTGGTCGGCCAGCTTCTTGACCAGGCGGTCGCGCTCCTGCACCAAGGCGGCGAGCTCGGCATCCTTGGCACGAAGAGCAGTCTGGGACTCCCCCAGCTGTACCCTCAGACTGGCGTTGGCCGCTGCAAAGTCAGAAGAAGAAGAACAGTAAGAAATTGTCAAGGAAGATCCGACCCGACTGCTCAGCAGTCGGCCCGAATCTCGGGGACTACACCCAGTGGGTGCGCTGACGCGCCCCCACATGAGATAAAGATCAAATCACGTACCTCGGCTCTCAGTAAGGTCGGCGGTCTTCTGAGTCAGCTCCCGAGCCTGGGAGTTGAAGGCGGCCACTCGAAGGTTGTGGTAGTCCTGCAAGATGGACAGAAGACCGAAGTGAGAACAAAAACAACAAAGGCAAATCCTCCAAGAAGTTCCAAGCCGCCTGCTCAGCAGCCGACTCGGAACTCGGGGACTACACCCAGTGGGTGCGCCCCCACGGAAGAAATCAAGATCAAGAAGAGAAATCAAGATCAAGAAAAAAGCAAAGTCAAGAAGAAACAAGATGGGAATACTAACCCGGATGGCCGCCCGCGTTGCGAGGAACTCGTCGGTGAACTGCCTCAGCGCCGCGGCTTGGCTTTGGAGCCGGGTCCGGACGTCTTGTGCAGCCACGTTCACTACGGCTGTCCCTCCGCCTGGCGTCCACCCCGAGGTAGCACTGGCCGCCTCCGCGTCTCGGGCCGACGAGCTGGAGCCCACGGCCGGCTGTGGCTCCGACGCGGCCTTCTGTGGCTTCGACGCGGCCTTCCCCGCGCGCCAGCTCGGCGGCACCCGGACCGCCACCTCAGCCCCCGCGGCCGGCTCGCCCTCCGCCGACTGTGCGGGCGGCGCATCAGGCTGGCCGCCTTGGGCCGCCCCAGTTGGCGGGGTCGGCTCCGGCGCCTTCTCCAGGATGATGACGTCGCCGCCGCTTCCTCCCAGCCCTGGCTGGTCGCCGCTGGCTCCCCCTGGCGAGGGCTCCGAGTCCCCAGGCGCCATGGCGCGCAGGGGGGTGACCATCAAAACCTCCCCTGCCGCCGCCGCGGCCTCAGCCTCCGCCTGGGCCCTGGCTACGGCCTCGGCGAGTGCCTTCGCCGCCTCCTCCTCCCGAGCCGCCTGGGCGGCGGCTGCCTTCCATGCCTCCGCCTCCCGTGCCTCCTGCTCCTCCCGTGCCTCCCGCGCGTTCCTTTCCGTTGCCTCCTGGAGGTCGGCGCGGGGGTCCACGCGGCGGGTGGTGCTCCCAGAGCCCCTCGGCGACTCAACGACGGAGCCAGCAACCGCCCGTTCAAGCGACCGTGGAGCCCTGATCATTGGAGAAGAAGACAAAGGTTCAAGAACCACCAAAGAAAAGAAAGAAAGAGAGTACACAGAGAAAGAGAACTTACGCCGACACGGTCTGCGGTTGCTTCACCACTTTGCGTAAACGAGCCGCCTTTGCGGCCGCCTCCTCCCGCCTGGTGGCTGCTGCCCCGCCCCTGGGTTTCTTCGTTCGGCTGCCGAATAGACCCTGGGCGGCGCGACGCTTCTGCCCTCCACCCTGAGCAGGCTGCGCGGCGGAGGAGCCCGCGCCGCGTCCAGATGCCGGCTGGCAGCGCGGGACGGCTTCGGCTTCATCCTCGTCCGGCCAGTTGTCAAAGGTAGCAGTGAACCCGGAGCCGCCTGCTTCGCCGCCGGCTTGGCCACCGCCCGGCTCGACGGCGTCGTCCATATGGACCGCCCCCAGGTCGGGGTCCTCTAGGTCGTGTTCGGTCCGGTCGGGGACGAAGCGGCGTTCCGCGTCTGACCCGCCGGCCGGCCAAAGCAGAGGGCTCTGTCGAAGAACAAGCCGACTAAGTCAGAGTCGGCCAAGAGATGCTCGGCAACAAGGCTGAGAGAGAGAGAGAGAGAAAAAGAGACAAGGGGAGCATACCGTAGGCGGAGGATTGGCTCGGCTATATGGCTCCTTGCCGAACTGCCACTCTTTAGTGAGTTGGCAGTTTGCCAGGTAGTTCACCATGTAGGCGACCTCATGGCGCAGCATCTCCTTGGTGCACATTCGGCTCGGATCGAGCGGGCCGCTCATCTGACAGATCAGATGAGGCTGGCTCTGGAGCGGAAGAACCCGGCGCGTGACGAACGCAGCCAGAAGATCGGGCCCCGTTAGGCCCTCGGACTGGACCATCACCCGCAGTCGGGAGATGGCGGCGTTTCCAGCTGGCGACAGCGTCACCGCCCGGAAGGACCACTGGGGCAGCCTGCCCGCCGGTGGGCCGGCTACGTAAGCCGGCAGGTTGATGTAGTCGCCCCGTGGAGCGATGTTCCGCACGTAGAAGTATGACTTCTGCCACTTCTTCACCGATTGGATCAGCGTGATGACGGGGAAGGGGTTGTCGGCGGACGATCTCCGCGACGCGATGAAGGCGCCAGTATGAGCCGTCACGCCCTTAGTGCGCGTGCCCAGCTTCGACTGGAAGAACTCCCCCCAGAGCTCAAGGGTGGGGAGGACGCCGAGATAGCCCTCGCACAGGGTGACGAAGGCAGACAGCAGCACCACCGCGTTGGGGGTGAGATGGTGCGGCTGGAGCTGATAGAATTCGAGGCAGGAGCGGAAGAAGGCGCTCACTGGCCGGCCGAAGCCGCGCAAGAAGTGCGAGCAGAAGACCACCCGCTCGCCCTCCTGCGGCGCCGGCCTGATTTCCTTCGCCGGTGCGAGGCGGACCTCCATTTTATCCGCGGTGGGCAACCGCCGTGTGTCGCGGAGGAAGTCGACGTGGTCGTCATGGACGTTGGAGCCGTCCCAATCCCCGCCAAGCTGCTCTACGGTGGGAGGCATGGCGAAAGCTAGCACGGCGGCGGAGAAGCGTGCGGTGGAAGAGCGCGGCGGCGAGGCGCTATCGCAAGAACTGGCAAGAGACAGAAGACGGTAGAAGTAGGAGGAGCGTGCGAGGGCCTGCCGCCCTCCACCTCCCCCTACTTATAGCCTCACAAGGCCGAAGAGGCCGGACGTGGGTGGGGAGACGTGGGATTAACTACGCCCACTCCCCCCACGTCTCGCGATTATTGCGCGTAAATGCGAGCCGAAACTGCCGCACAGAACGTGCGGGCGGTTTCGGGATACAAAGGATCCGCGCCTGGGCCGGGGCGCGGACGTGGGGCCCCCCCTCCCTGCGGTGACGTCCCGTCACGCGCGTGGGCTGGCAGGCTTTCCGGCCACGTGGCTCGCCGACGGCCCGTGGCCGGCCCGCGGCCCGGTGCACGTGCCAGCGGGTTCCCGCCCTCTGACTCCAGAAGATTTCGACTCAGGCGGCGCGCCTGACCAAGGCCGGCTCCCAGCTGCCGGCTTGTCATGATAGGAAGCTGATCGAGCTTCTCAAATCCCCACTCCACCTCGAAGCCCAATCAGCTTCGGGGACTACTGTCGGAGTAAATGGCCATGGGTAGCCTAACCGACTGCCCCTGGTTCTTCTGAAAAAATCATCAGGCCTTCGGGCCTCCAAGCACTCCGAGCATTGGGCCGCCTTCCCGGGCCGACTACCTCTGAAGCCGAATCCCGGAAGGTGACCCAGCCTCACCAACTCCTCCCCAGAACGACTACGGGGTGGCCGACTCCAAGAAGCCGACCAAGAAGGACGCCGACTCCAAAGAGCCGGCCGAGACCACAACCACTCCAAGCCACTCCCACATAACGGCGACGTGACGGGGTGTGGCCACAGTGCGGCCCACTACCCCCGAAGCCTAAGGCGGGCGTGGCTACAGGAGGCCGTACGGGACGGACATCTCCCGTGCGGCTCGGCACTGTAGCCATGCTGGCCTCGACGTCACCCACGACCGACTCCTGTACGGCCCGCGGGCGGCGGGCCCCTTCAGCCAGAGAGAGGCGTGCAGGCGGCCCGGCCTTTCCCAGTCGGCCAAGAGCGTAGCCGGCCTCCAGAAGCCGGCTACTCCCTTCCTCGAAGCAGGAGCATTAAGGAGACAAGACGAGGTAAGGCTACAGTGATAGCCCCCGAGGCGGCCCACTATAGCCACGCTTACCTCGACAAAGCCCTCGTCATCACAGGCGAGGCTACAGTAAGCAGCCGCCGACAAAACCCTAGGCGGTGGGGCCGGCCTGTCGACCAAGTAGCCGGCAGCCGGCGGGACCCAGCGGCCGGCGGAAAAGCCGGCGAGCGTAGACACTGACGGCTGGGACCAGAGCCCAGCCGGATTACCATTGTACCCCCGGGGGGTAGGCCTATATTAACCCCCCGGAGCACCCATGCAAAGGGTTCGCCCCTGAGCTTGGTTGGCCCCTGAGCTTGGTTGGCCTCTGAGCATAGTTTGCTTCCAAGCATAGCACACACACACACCATAGATAGAGAGAAGCAAGAGCTAGCCTTGTTCTTCTTCTCCCTTGATCTCAACAGCTCTAGGAGCGATTGTAGCTACCTTTCATCGATCTAGTGATCATGCGGAGACCCCGCAGAGCAGGACTAGGGGTGTTATCTCCTCGGAGAGCCCCGAACCTGGGTAAGATCCGCCGGCGTGCATGTCTTCGCCTCATCCCGTTTCCAGGCACCGGCGACGTTTTATTGGCTCCCACAATGATAAGCCATCCCTTGGCATATGTCGCACCAACCACCCGACACCACCGTTGTTGGCTCCCTCCCGCTCGATATTTGGGAAGAGGACCAGGGCCTATATAAGTAGAGCTAGGTACCACAGTAGAGAGAGATCATCCGGTCTGGAGCCAACCCACGCTCGCACAAGAACACCTCAACCTCAGGAGGCTGTTCTTCCCCTTGTACTGTTCATCATCAGCCCAAGAGTCAATCCACCACCACACACTGGAGTAGGGTATTACACCACATCGGTGGCCCGAACCAGTATAAATCTCGTGTCTTTCTGTGTTGCGAGTTTGTCGAGTTCGTCCGTGAGATCTTAGCGAGCTAGGGTGTGGATCGGTAGGAGGGAAAGGACTTCGCGCGCACCCCAGAGTACGAACCTTAAGGGTTTTGCCGGAACCCGAGATCCGACATTTGGCGCACCAGGTAGGGGTGCGCCGAAGCTTCTTCCTCACCAATCGACTTACCGATGCTCCACAGCCAAGATGTCCGGTGACCCAAGAGCTGACTCCGACCGCTTGGCAGCCTGGCCGGCCCGGGCGACGACGCCTGCCCATGAAGACCTCGACCCCGCGCTCCAGGCGGCGCGAGCACCGTCCAGCGCTGCAGGGCGCGGGCGGCGCGGACATGCGTCGTCCACCCTCACTCCACGACAAGTACGAGCCGCTGCAAGGGCAGCAAGCCACGCCGCGGCGACGGCGCCGCACTCGCGGCGGGAGTAGGCAAACATGCGGGCATCACTCATAGTGGCAAGAGAGTTGCTGCGGTGCCGGCTGATGGAGAGCGGCCGGGATGCGCTGCTGGAGCGCGTTGCCGAGCTGCTGGACGCGGCGGCGTCGGGAGCACCGCCCTTCTACTATCGGCTCCCTTCTCTGGCCGTTGTGGGGCCTCATGGCGGGCCTCACCGCAACCACGCGCCATCGGGAGTGCCTGGGAGCTTCATCAACACCAGCGCGGCCGGGAGCGCCGGGGGCTCCTCCGCCCCCATGCCGCCCGCAATAAGCACAGGCACAAGCATCGCCCCCCATGGTTCCAGCGTGATGCCGCGCTACTATCCTCAGGACGCCACGCTGGGCCGAGCAACATGGAGTGTGGGGCACTACGGCGAGGTGTTCGGGGTAACGGCCCCGGAAGCCTACATACCCCGCATGATGGACCAAGAGTACGCACCGGAGGACGACCCCGGCTCGTTTGTTGGAGAGGATTGGGAAGAAGGGGCGCTAGCAGTCGAAGCCTTCCAGGAACCAACGGAGAACCACGATGATCGCGCCATCAACAGCAACTACAGGGTACCACTAATCTCTCAGGAGCAGGCTTACGCTAACCATGGGTTGCAAGTGAATCAGGTCGCAGCGTCGATCGACGACCCTGGCACAGCAGCATCCCTTCCAGCAAGGGAAGCACGCTGGGGGCCACCAGGAGGGAGCCAGGAGCAAGGCCCCTACCCACATCGCGCGAAGCCGGGCGACACCCGGAGGTAGGCCCTCTGACGGGGAGGCCTCGATGACCCTTCCCCCGGCAGAGGACCCGTGGTCGCCGAGGGCACCGCTGGCGTCCTCTTTCCCCCCTTTGTGTTGTCCAGGTTGCCGGTCGACTCAAAGGTGGTCGAGGGTGGCGCAAGGCGGGGCCCTCGTCTGGCGATATGAAGCAAGGCCGGTACCTATGAAGAAGGCCCAGTGCATGTGAAGCTCGCCGCCCGTGACACTCTCACGTAATAATGAGTTGGGGCTGTACAAGCCCCGGAGTCTCAGGGGTGCCGGCCTCAGGCCCTGGGGCTCCCTCCCATGCCTAGTGGCAGCACTTAGCTCCGCGCTGGTGAGAAGACTTGAAGACCAGAAGACTAGAATATGCGCCGGACGCGGCCTTTCGTTTGGGATCTCTTTTTCTGTAGCCTTGCTTTCTGGATCTGGATTTAAGTTGAAGTCGGGTTTTTGTCGGTGCGCGCGGGGGGGGGGGGTGCTGTTGAGGATATAAACCTTAGAGTCACCCGCAAGGAGGGGCCGGGTTACTCATAAGGGTCATCACCTGAAGCCCGGCGCTAAGTTTGAAGACGGTGGGCCGAAGGTGGGCTTAAGACCCGGATATGGCTTAAGGCCTGTAGTTGTAACCATCATTATGGTAGAACTTGTAGTGCAAGGCAAGAATAATTGAGAGTCCGAGCCGGACACTTTTATGAGCCGGCCGGGACTTTGAGAGCGGCTGGGCGTCAACCTCTCTATATAAAGGGATGACCCGGCAGCGGTTTAGGGACAAGAAAGATCTCATCGAGAGCCAGGCATAGCAGTTAAGCTCCCTGGTCATCGAAACCCTAATCAATACCACCTCAACCGGACGTAGGCTTTTACCTTCACCGTAAGGGGCTGAACCAGTATAAACCCTCGTGTTCCTTTTCTCGTTAACCCCTTCAAGCTTCCTAGTGGCGATGGCTCCACGACTAAGTCCTAGCTTGAGGACATCTGTCGTGACAATTCCACGACAGTTGGCGCCCACCGTGGGGCCAGCGCACGGTGGATTTGAGTTCTTGAAGGGCAGCTTCGAAGGGCTCAAGGGATACGCTGTGGGCCGGATGACCAAGAGTCGTCGCGGCAAGCTCTACATCAACGATGCAAGCTGGGGCCCCGATGCCGGCTCAATCGAGTACGGATACCAGGTCCCCTTCGGCGGAATTCATGTTTTCATTGGCAAGATTGGTGAGCCGGGCCCTGAGCCGGATCTCTGCGCCGATCTCATCGAGACGGCTCAGCGCGCTCGACCCGCCCGGGCCCTGCCTGCCCTGATGCATGCTTTTGTGGGATGTGTCCATGGAGGGCACTCTGATAGATCTGGATCTGGTGATGAGACGGCCGCCGGCTCTGACGGCGAATCGTCCACAGATGAGTCAAACTTGTTGTATCAACTTGAAGATGGCAGGCTCATGGGTTGTTCCGATGGTGACAGTATTCCGGACCCGTTTGAGCCGCCGAGCCGGGTCGGAATCTACATGGCCAGTGCACAACCTGTTCAGAACCCGGCTGCTGGGGCAGGAAACCTGGTGCCCTAGCCGGCTCAGGTGCTGATGGATCTCACGGACAAGATGACGGCCCTGTTGACCGCCGCCGTTGACCCGGCGGATCAAGCTCAGCATGACGCGGAGGTGGCGCAGTTAAAGTTAGATCTCGTGAAAGCCAAAGAGGATCTGGCAGCGGAAGGGATCAGGATGGCTGCGGAGAGGGCGGCTCTCGACGCCCAAACTCAGTTGATTCAGGCGCAGTCCTTCCGGCTGACGATGGATCAGAACGCATCCAATGAGTTCATGAGAAGGAGGCATCAAAAAGCCCAGTCTCGACTCCCCCCGGTTTACGATCCTCGAAACCTCTTCAACATGCCAAGTGCAGGGTCTAGTAATCCGCCAGGGATCATAGTGCCCGGGTCTGGGACCCCTGTTCAGCCACAAGTGATGGGGCCTCCCCGGGTGAACCCTGCCCCGCCTCAGTATGTGCCTATACCACCGGGTCATTACGCTAACCCGCTGGAGAACATGGTTGCCGCAGCAGCACGGCTGGCGGCCCTCCCAATTGACGGCGACTCTCCGACGGCTATTGAAACCCGCCGGGTCAGGGAACTCCTTCAGACAGCACTAGGGCAGCAAGAGGCGTACTCTTACAGCCGGGACAGGATCCACTCGACCCCTCGTCCGGGCCGGAGCCCGAGTTATAGCAGACACATGGTCTCAGCGACCGGCTCAAGTAATGTCCGACACCATGACCCGCCCCCTGGCCACGGCCCGGCTCATAACGGAGCATTTCACGCAGCAGACCAAGACAGAGCACGACAAGAGGCGGAGCAGGTGCCTCAGTTGACGGCTTACCAGACTCCCCCGGCTTATCCGACGACTTCCGTCGACGTGGGTATCCCTACCAGGACTGGAGGTGTCCCTTGTTTAGTACCAGCTCTCCGCAATGAGCGTCTACCCAAGGACTTCAAAGGCCCTAGGAAGGTGCCTAATTACACGGCTGACTTGCAACCCGCAGCCTGGATCGAGAGTTACGAGATGGCCATGGAACTGCTGGAAGTCAGTGAGGCGGCAATGGCCAAGTACTTCACCATGATGTTGGATGGGACTGCCCGCACTTGGTTGAAAGGGCTACCACCGAATTCCATCGGGTCTTGGGCTGAGCTGAAAGCCCGGTTCATCCAAAATTTCAAAGATACCTGTAGGCAGTCTATGTCAATTGTGGATTTGACTAACTGTAAGCAGCAGGAGGGTGAGTCTACGACACATTGGGTTCGCCGGGTTAAGGAGATAATACATTCATCTGATAAGATGGATGCCGGCTCTGCAGTCTTAATGTTGGAACAGAATTGTCGTTTCGTGCCCCTGAAGATGAAACTCGGGCGGCTTAAGCGTGACTGCAATGATATGGGTACACTGATGGCGGCTCTCGTCAAGTACGCCGATTCTGATAGTACCAAGGACCCCGCTTCAGATGATGAAAGGACAGGGAAGGGAAAGAAGAACGGCAATGGCAAGGGTCCCCAGCATAACCCGGGGAACCAAGGAGGTGGCAAGCGCAAGGCCGACGACAGCCTAGAGATCGTAGCCAACGCCAACTCACAGGGTACTAACCAGCGACGCAAGGGGAGGCCCCCTCCCCGAGCCGGCGGGTCAGGCCCGACGCTGGAGCAACTGTTGAATGAGCCTTGTCCAAGGCATGGCTCTAGAGAGAAGCTAGCTACTCATCTATGGAAGGATTGTGCAATCATGAAGGCCTTTAAGAATTCCAACGCCTTTAACGGCAACAATGGCCCGGGCGGCGGCTCAGGTGCCGGCGGTTTTCATGGCCCGGGCGGCGGCTCAAATTCTAATCCTCAGAACGGTCAAGGGGGCTTTAATCAGCAGTCTGGCCAGGGTCATCAACAGCAGCAGGGGGTTATCAGACCAATCCAAAGCAGCTTAGCGGTGGACAATATCATGTGTTTACTACCAGTATGTGTAAGCGAGATCAGAAGCTTCATAAGAGGGCTGTGAATGCTGTTGAGCCGGCGGTTCCACACTACTTGCGGTGGTCTGAGCAGCCTATAGTGTGGAGTAGGGAGGATCACCCTCCTCGGGTGGATAATCTGGGTCACTTGGCCTTGGTGGTGGCTCCTCAGGTGGGAGGATATAAGTTCACTAAGGTGCTCATGGATGGAGGCAGCAGCATCAACATCCTCTATTATGAGACGTTCCGTCGTATGGGGTTGATTGATAAGAACCTCAGCCAGTCAAACACTATTTTCCATGGTGTGGTACCTGGTAAGTCGGCTTATCCAGTCGGCAAGATCGAGCTGGAAGTGGCCTTTGGAGATGAGCACAATTACAGGGTGGAAAAATTGACCTTTGAGGTGGTCAAGATAAGAAGTCCGTACCATGCCATATTTGGGCGGCCGGCTTACGCCAAGCTCATGGCACGGCCGTGTTACGTGTATTTACAGCTCAAGATGCCGGGTCATAATGGGACCATTACGGTTCACGGCAGCCGGAAGGTGGCCCTGGAGTGTGAGGAAGGCGATGTAGCTTATGCAGAGTCTGTTTGTGCAACAGAGGAGTTGAAGTTTTACAAAGACAACGTTGACCCAACAGATATGACCTCTCTGAAAAAGCCGACTACGGAGCATGAGTCGGCAATGAAATTTAAGTCGGCTGATGAGACTAAACTTGTTGATTTCGTTCCAGGAGATTCATCTCAGCAGTTTAGCATCAGTGCCAGTCTGGATCCAAAATAGGAAAGCGCGCTCATCGAGTTCATCCGTGAGAATAGGGACATTTTTGCATGGAAGCCGTCTGACATGCCAGGTGTACCTAGAGAACTCGCTGAGCACGCTCTCAATGTTGATACAAAATTTAAGCCAGTCAGGCAATTCCTTCGGCGGTTTAATGAAGAGAGGCGGAAAGCTATTGGTGAAGAGGTAGCCCGGCTCTTGGCGGCCGGGTTCATTGTTGAAGTCTTTCACCCAGAGTGGTTAGCTAACCCGGTGCTCGTACTCAAGAGGAACGGCACCTGGCGGATGTGTGTGGACTACACGGACTTGAACAAGGCGTGTCCGGCTGATCCTTTCGCCCTTCCCCGTATTGATCAAATCATTGACGCTACGGCGGGTTGTGAGCGCCTAAGTTTCTTAGATGCTTATTCTGGATATCATCAGATTAAAATGGCAGTTAAGGACCAGGAGAAGACGGCGTTCATCACTCCCTTTGGAGCCTTCTGCTATGTGTCTATGCCCTTTGGACTCAAGAGTGCACAGGCGACTTATCAGCGTTGCGTGCAGAACTGTCTTCATAACCAAATTGGGCGCAATGTTCATGCTTATGTGGATGATATTGTGGTTAAATCCAGGAAGGAGGAAACCTTGATAGATGATCTGCGGGAAACCTTTGATAATCTCCGGGTGTACAAGATGATGCTTAACCCGACCAAATGTGTTTTTGGTGTTCCTGCAGGCAAGCTCTTGGGTTCTAACAGAGGCATTGAAGCTAACCCGGAGAAGATCAAGGCCATTACCTCCCTGGCTAAGCCGGCGTGTATAAACGACGTCCAGCACCTGGCGGGTCGTATCGCTGCTTTAAGCCGTTTTATAAGCCGTTTGGGGGAGAAGGCCATGCCATTATATCAGTTGATGAGGAAAACTGATGACTTTGTCTGGAATGATGCAGCTAATACTGCTTTCGAGGATTTGAAGAGACAGCTGGCCGAGCCCCCAGTCCTTGCTGCTCTGATTGACAAGGAGCCTTTATTGCTGTATGTGGCTGCTAACACACGAGCCATCAGTGTGGCCGTGGTAGTGGAGCGCAAGGAAGAGGGTAAGGAGCATCCAATTCAGCGACCGGTTTATTATGTCAGCGAAGTACTCATTGAGTCCAAGCAGCGGTATCCGCATTGGCAGAAGCTTGTTTATGGTGTGTTCATGGCAAGCCGGAAGCTTAAGCATTATTTTCAGGGTCACCCCATCACTGTGGTCAGTTCTGCCCCCCTTGGAGATATCATTCAAAACAGAGAGGCCACAGGGAGAGTGGCCAAGTGGGCTATAGAGCTCGGACCTCATGGCCTGAAGTATGTGCCACGCACTGTTGTTAAATCTCAGGCTTTGGTGGATTTCATCAATGATTGGACAGATCTACAAGTGCCCGAACAGAAGCCGGATAACACATATTGGACTATTCACTTCGATGGATCCAGGCAATTGGAGGGCTCGGGGGCTAGAGTCGTATTGGCTTCCCCTAAGGGTGACAAGTTCCATTATGTGCTACAATTGATGTTTCCTTGTACCAACAATGCAGCTGAGTACGAGGCCTTGCTCCACGGTCTTCGGATGGCTAAGGAGATGAGCTTGAGCCGGGTAAGGTGTTTCGGCGACTTAGACTTGGTGGCCCAACAAGTATCAGGAATGTGGGACTCCAAGGACCCTCTCATGGCGGCTTATCGCCGCGAAGTTGATGCCATTGCTGGGCACTTTCAGGGTTACCAAGTAGAGCACATCGATCGCAGGAAGAACGAGGCGGCTGATGCTTTAAGCCGGCTGGGCTCTCAGCGAAAACCGGTGCCGCCTAATGTTTTCCTGGACGTCCTGCATAACCCTTCTGTTAAGTTGCCTACAGAGGAAGACTTGGCTGTCCCTGACCCGGAGGCACGACTGGTGGCGGCTCTCCACATCATCCCGGACTGGACAGTGCCCTATCTGGCTTACATGACCCGGGGAGATTTGCCTGAGGATGAAACTTTGGCCAGACAAATAACCCGGCGGTCTAAGTCAATGATGTTATCAATGGTGAGTTGCATTGCCGCAGTGTTACGGGAGCGTTCCAGCGTTGTGTTTCCCCTGAGGAAGGTCAAGAGATCTTGCGTGAGATTCATGAAGGGGATTGTGGCCATCACGCCGACTCAAAGTCTCTTGTTGCCAAGGCTTTTCGTCATGGTTTTTATTGGCTGACGGCTCATGCTGATGCGGAGGATTTGGTCAGTAAATGTGACGGTTGCCAAAGGTTCTCACGACGGGCTCATGTGCCGGCTCAGGAGCTGAGGATGATCCCAATTACTTGGCCCTTTGTGGTCTGGGGGCTTGATATGGTTGGGCCTTTTAAAAGGTCCAAGGATAAGAAGACCCACCTCTTGGTGGCAGTTGACAAATTTACCAAGTGGGTTGAAGCGAAGCCAGTTAGCAAGTGTGATGCAGCCACGGCAGTTCAGTTTATGAAAAAGGTGATCTTTCGCTTTGGCTTTCCACACAACATTATAACTGACAATGGTACCAATTTATCCAAAGGTGCCATGGAGGAGTTTTGTCAACGAGAGCATATTAGACTTGATGTTTCATCAGTAGCTCACCCTCAATCCAATGGTCAAGCTGAGAGGGCTAACCAGGAGATTCTGAAAGGTATCAAACCCTGGCTTTTGGTCCCTTTACAACGGACGCCGGGTTGTTGGGTGGAGGAGTTACCCTCCGTGTTGTGGAGCATCAACACTACTCCTAACAGGTCTACAGGTTTTACGCCTTTCTTCATGGTTTATGGAGCGGAAGCAGTCCTCCCCAGTGACATCCGTCATGACTCGCCTCGAGTGGCGGCTTATGTTGAGGTGGATAATGAACAGGCGCGCCAAGATGCTCTTGACTTGTTGGACGAACAGCGTGATGTGGCGGCAGCTCGCTCAGCGATTTACCAACAGGACCTGCGCCGTTATCATAGTCGCCGGGTTAAATCCCGGGTCTTCCAGGAAGGCGATCTGGTGCTCCGGCTCATCCAGGATCAAACAGATCCGCACAAGCTATCCCCGCCTTGGGAAGGGCCCTTTGTGGTCAGCAAGAATTTGCACAACGGGTCATATTACCTCATTGACGTTCGGGAGCACAAAGATTCACGTAAGTCGGAGGAAGAAACCCGTCGGCCATGGAACATAGCTCAGCTTCGGCCTTATTACACTTGAGCCACCGGCTCTCATAATGTACATATTTCTCTAAGTCATGTATATATTATAAGCAATAAAGCAGGACCTCTGTCCTTTTTTCTCCTCCAAAGATAAATGTCTTGCTTTCATTACAAAGTCATGTGATAACTTGAAGGAGGATCCGGCTTATGATCGTATTCGAATCTAGCCATACGCAATATAGTCACTTGGGGGCTTCCTATTCAAACATATGTCGTATTTGAACCAAAGAGAACATAGCTGTCGATACCCATTTGATTGGCAAAGTGCCGAGCTCATTGGGGAGTTTTCTTTGATCATATTTGAATCATAGTTTAACCCCTTTGGGAACTGACGTGGATCGTATTCGAACCAGCGTCGTTAAACAATTCTTAAGGTCATTTGGGGGCTTCCTGTTCAAACATGGGTCGTATTCGAACCAAAGAGAACATAGCTGTCGGTACCCTCTTGATTGGGATCGCCACACCCACTGGGGGCTATATGATCGCATTCGAATCCTAGCATAACCCCTTTGGGACAGGTTTCTGGTCATATTTGAACCGGAAGCCCCTAAGTTCTTCTGATTTTTTGTGAGTTCTTCTGATTATTTCAAGTGTGCACGGCGGGTCTCACTTTGCCGGCTTAACTTTGATTTATAGTACTAGTCGAATACAATCGGTGTTATTAAGACTGGTAAACCGGAATTGAGGTACCAACCTTATTACCCGGGTTATATAAGCCGGAAGTGTGCTTGCAGGCCGGTAAGTGTGTTATTACGGGTATATCAAGGACATAATTGAGGACCAGTCTTTTTTGATTCATATTCCGGGTTATATGTCTAAAACTATGATTCTCAGTGCGGTAAGCCGCCTAGAGACTTGTGATTTATCCTTCTATGCAGGATAGTTAAAAGGCAACTATTTGAACTTAAGGAAAATGAATGATCAATTATGACCCGGAGAAGTATAAAGGAGACAACTTCAATGGAATTCAGCATTCAACGCGTGCACGATGGCACGGCAAAGTTAAAGTGTTGGTCCTACTCTATTACAAGACTCATCGAGTCCAAAAGGGTGAAACATTGTTTAATAATCCGCCTGCAGAGTTACGATGCTTGCTGGGTTGAAGTTTCCGGCTCATCCCTCTCCGCTCCTCCGGGTGTTCCCAAGACCTGGAAAGTTGACGACTTCCAGTCAATGCCGCTCAGAGCTTCGAATTGAGCTTCCTCGTCAATTAACCCGGCCGGGTCAATCTCCGGGGCGAAGGTGTGCTTACGAGCTGGCGGGACTAAGCTGATAGCTTCATAACGCGGAGTGGGGATCCTCTGATTTTCTGCATTGTAACCCGGCTGGTACTTAGTCAGATCCGTGTCGTTTCCAATGAGGGTGGCCACCGGGCGCACGATCTTCACGTAGGCTGCAAAGTCCCTTTGGTCGAAGGGTGTGCCGTCTTCCTTCAAACTGGGATAGCCGAGGGCAATGTCCGCCGGGTCTAATTCTGTAAGGAACGCCTTGACCCGGCTCAGAGCGGCGATCGCTCCGGCTCTTGCAGAGGCCCGCCGCAGCTCTTGGACACGTTGGGGAAGAACGGTAAGCCGGCGAAGAACTTCCGCCAGATGAGTCGACACCTCATTGGACAGGGCCACCACGGCCAAGGCGCGCTGTGACGCGGTGTAGAGTTGCTCCACCAGGGTGTACACGGCCTTCAGCTTGGTCACCACACTTTGGTTGAGGTTGGCGCTTCTGGGACCTGTTTAACAGAGTAAGATAAGCCGCCGACAATGATGGGTTACGAGACATAAAAATTATAAACTGGACGAAAGCCGGTGGAGTGACTTACCGAAGATTGCGGCAACCATCTGGGACACTTGGCGCTTTAAGCCGGAGAGTTCGGCGGTTTTCTCTGTCAGAGCCTTCTCCGCCTGTTCGGCCCGGTTCACCAGAGTAGCTTTTTCTTCGGCCCAAGCCTTCCGTTCAGCATCAAAGTCTGTCTTTAGCTTTTCTTGCGCAGCAATACTGGACACAAATTTGGCATTGGCTTTCCGGGTCTCAGTTTCTTGCGTCTTCAGGCGGGTCTTGAGATCGGAGATGTCAGCTTCAAACTTCTTGCCAGCAGCCTGCATAATTTCCAGGTCATAGGATGAACAGTTACTATGCAATTTTAAAAGTCCCAAGCACTTTCCAAGCAAAGACACTTGGCACTTGGGGGCTAATGCATATTGAACGTTTCTATTTACAAGTTACCGGTTCAAATGAGTAAGCCGGAACTTAAGTCTGCAACATATTCTATCATAAGTAGTAGACTTGGGGCTAGAGCATGGTAAGAATAACAAGATAACTATGTAGTAAGTAAGAAGAAAGAAGAGTGATACCTCAGACTTCTGCTGAATCTGGTTCACCATGGCAATCTCTATGTCCCGGCTCTTGTGCACCTGACTGACATAGCCGGAGACGATCTCTCCGATGCTCAGATTGGCACATTCGGTGAGGTCCAGATTGGCCCGGCGGTGCGCTAGCAACTCCTCCTTAGCGGAGCACTTGGCCAGTGCAGTAGGTCTCCCCGGCTCAACAAACTCCGTCCGGGTGATTACCACGTTCGGTTCATTGACCGGCTAAGCTGAGCTGGAGGCCTCCGGGTTAGCAGAAGTTTCTGCAGTTGGCTTGTCGGTTGGAGCAGTGGCTTCAGGAGCAGAGGCAGCTGGCGGTTCTTGAGCGGCTACCTCCGGTTCAGGCAAGTCCGGCTCTTCGACCAGTTTGTTCTTCTTTGCCCTCTTGGTGAGCTTTGCCTAGGCACTGAAAGGACAAAAAGGTTAGTACAAAGGTATGAGCAAAGATAAGCACAACCAGAGATGGTCATCATTACCCGGGTACGGTCTTGAAGGCCGGCAGGCTTGATTGCATCGAATCACCAGAGGAGGGTGAGGTTTCCTGATAGTTTGAATCAGAAGAGTTGAGCGGTTGACGTATAACACCTGCCAAAGGATGAAAAGGGTACAAGTTGGAGATAACCTCGGTTCGGCGTTTCCTCGATGCGTCGGGTAAACCGGAGGAGAGGTCAGCGTCCTTGTTAGTCCGGGTGTGCCGCCGGCTCTCATGAGTCTGTTGCTTCAAAAGAAATTGAGGATCTTGATAAGCTAAAGGATGAGAAAATCTTACTTTCCGGGTTACCCTTCGGACTTTCAGCCTTGGCAAGGGCTCCGAGTCGGAGGAAAGTGTCATTACCTCTTCAACCACCGGGTTACTTGCTCCGGTGTCATCCTGTTGATGAACAGTATTAGTAAGGTGGACAGAAATAGACAGAAAATACAACAAGAGTTTATAGGCTCAGGGGTTACCTCTGACTCAGAGCTGTCGCTTAGCTGCAGCAGCTCTGAGGCAGTAGGCCTACTTCCCTTCTTGCGGGGAGCGGCTCTCTTGGCGGCTTTCTTAGCCTTCCTGGCCTTCTTGGCCGCCTCATGGTCATATCTGACCTTCCAGAATTTGTCACCAGCCTGAAAAATACAATGATGATTTCTTAAAGATTCAGATGACGGTTATCTACAAAAGAAGATAAGATGTTCAGATCAGCGGCTTACCGCTGGGGCTGGGTTGGTCTTGTAGAAGGGGGCTAACCCGGTCCTCGCGCAGTCTGCCAAGCTCTCGTTCAAGAGAGCCTTGGTCATGTCCTCGGCAATGTCTTCAGGGAGGTCGTTGCGGCTATGTCGCAGAGGGTCATCTTTCCAGCCTGTGTATTCACACATTAAGCCGGGGCGGCGGCTCAAGGGGATCACCCGCCACGAGATCCAGACCCGGACCAGATCAATTCCGTTGAGACCATTGCCCAGGAGAGCCTTGATCTTGTTGATGGTGGGGAGCAGAGGTTGGCGTTCCGCCTGAGTTAACTTGTCAGATAGAGGGTGAGTTGGTTCCAGACGTGAAGGGTGGAAGCCGGGCAGCGGGCTCTCGTCAGCCGGTGACGTGTCTTGGCAATAGAACCACGTCTGGTTCCAGTCCTTTGGGTGGCTTGGCGGTTCAGCGTAAGGAAAAAGGCAGTCCCTCCGTCGCTGAATGGAGATCCCACCAAGTTCCAAACTTGGCCCGTTGGCACACTCGTTTTGGCGGTTCAGGTAGAAGAGCTCTCTGAAGAGCAGCAGGCTGGGCTCTTCTCCGAGGTAGACTTTGCAGAACACTTGGAAGTTGCATATATTGGACACAGAATTGGGTCCTATGTCTGGTGGCCGCAGGTCAAAGAAATTCAGTACATCTCTGAAGAACTTTGAGCCGGGCGGTGCGAAGCCCCGGCTCATATGATCCGCAAAAACTACCACTTCCCCGTCCCTTGGCTGTGGTCTCTCCTCTGATGGGTCGGGGGCACGGTAGGACATGATGTCCTTTTTGGGCAGGTAACCAGACTTCATGAAATCCGTTAAGGTCTCGTCGGTGATGTTGGACCTCATCCAATTGCAAGTGATGGGTGCTTTAGGAGCTTTGGGAGGCATGGTGAAAGTCGGAAGCCTATGATAAAAGGAAACATGCCCGGTTTAATTATAAGCCGGAAGAAATTTATAGCTCAGTGTTAAAGTGGCGGCTTATGGAGGGGACTAATGACATATATCTAGGTGCACCGGGTTATCTAAGCCGTTGGAGGTATCAAGAAGTAATTCGATTGTCTACGACCTTGTCACAGATAAGCCGGAAAATATAATGGCGCATGGCCTCCCTTGAGCCGGAAGGTCCTACGGCGCGTGGTTTCTTTAAACCGGAAATGTAAACCGCCATGACTCAACGGGTGCAGTTTTTTACTAAGTGTGGTGAAAACAGTTTTCACACATTGCAGTAAATAATTTGGATCAAAACGGTCGGCTAAAAGGAAAGTTTCTAGACCTAAAAACAGACGCGAGGGAGGTTCTTGGGCTCGAACGGGGCCTTTATGCAGTAAAAAGAGGTCTACTTGTATTTGAAATGAGTGCCAAACAGCCGCCGCATCGGTTCTATACTATCTTAAGATCAAGAAGAGGCAGTAAAAATGAAAACTACCAAGAATTCGTGGGCGACGGTGAAGAACACGGAAGAACAGCAGGAGCTTAATGCAGATCTGTTCTACAAGGAGTAAGGGACTTACGGATGCAGATGTACTACGGGGGTTCGCCGCGGTTCTCTGGTCGATTTAGGGTGATGCAGCGGCCAAGGTCGACGAGGGCGTGGAGCTTTGTTGCGGCGGCGGCGGCGGCGGAGCTCGAGCGGCACAGGGGCAGTGAGAGGAAGGAGACGACGGAAGGAGGAGAATGGAGAGGGCCCGAGGGTCGGGTTATCTATAAGGCCAGATTCATAAGTGGGCGCGAGAAATGAGGAGGTCACGGTGCGGTTATCTCGCCCGAGAGGCGCCTCGATTTTTTGGGGCGGCAGTAAAGGTAAGATCCGTTGCGGATATGGTGGAGTAAAAAATGGACTTAATGGAAGCTGACGTCACGGCAGATTACCCGGAGTCTGGAGGATGACGTCACGCCGGGTTATGGCATCCACGCAATTATAAGCCGGAGATTTTCTGTCGAAAGAGTTAAGGATTGACATGAGCCGGCTCAAATCAAACTGGGGCCTAATGTTGAGGATATAAACCTTAGAGTCACCCGCTAGGAGGGGCCGGGTTACTCATAAGGGTCATCACCTGAAGCCCAGCGCTAAGTTTGAAGACGGTGGGCCGAAGGTGGGCTTAAGACCCGGATATGGCTTAAGGCCTGTAGTTGTAACCATCATTATGGTAGAACTTGTAGTGCAAGGCAAGAATAATTGAGAGTCCAAGCCGGACACTTTTATGAGCCGGCCGGGACTTTGAGAGCGGCTGGGCGTCAACCTCTCTATATAAAGGGATGACCCGGCAGCGGTTTAGGGACAAGAAAGATCTCATCAAGAGCGAGGCATAGCAGTTAAGCTCCCTGGTCATTGAAACCCTAATCAATACCACCTCAACTGGACGTAGGCTTTTACCTTCACCGTAAGGGGCCGAACCAGTATAAACCCTCGTGTTCCTTGTCCCGTTAACCCCTTCAAGCTTCCTAGTGGCGATGGCTCCACGACTAAGTCCTAGCTTGAGGACATCTGCCGTGACAATTCCACGACAGGTGCCTTTTCTCGTTCAAGCAATTTCTTGCTTTATGGACTTACCCGGATATGGCCATGCCACTATATCAAATCTCAAGCAATTCCATGAGGCCCAAGTTCTATAGCCCACTTAGCAACCCTTCCTGTGGCTTCTCTGTTTTGGATGATATCTCCTAGAGGGGCAGAACTGACCACAGTGATAGGGTGGCCCTGGAAATAATGCTTAAGCTTCCGGCTTGCCATGAACACACCATAAACAAGCTTCTGCCAATGTGGATACCGCTGTTTGGACTCAGTGAGTACTTCGCTGATGTAGTAAACTGGCCGCTGAACCGGATACTCCTTACCCGCTTCCTTACGCTCCACCACCACAGCCACACTGACGGCTCGTGTGTTAGCGGCTACATACAGCAATAAGGGCTCCTTGTCAACGGGAGCAGCAAGGACTGGTGGCTCAGCTAGCTGTCTTCTCAAATCCTCAAAAGTAGTATTAGCAGCATCATTCCAGATAAAGTCATCTGTTTTCTTCATCATCTGGTACAGTGGCATGGCCTTTTCGCCCAACCGGCTTATAAACTGTCTCAAAGTAGCGATGCGACCCGCCAGACGCTGGACGTCGTTTATGCACGCCGGCTTAGCCAGAGAGGTGATCGCCTTGATCTTTTCCGGGTTAGCTTCAATGCCTCTGTGAGAAACCAGAAAACCCAAGAGCTTGCCTGCAGGAACACCAAAAACACACTTGGCCGGGTTAAGCATCATCTTGTAGACTCGGAGATTATCAAAGGTCTCTCTCAGATCATCTATCAAGGTCTCCTTCTCCCTGGATTTAACCACGATATCATCCACATAGGCATGAACATTGCACCCAATCTGGTTATGAAGACAATTCTGCACGCAACGCTGGTAAGTCGCCTGTGCACTCTTGGGCCCAAAAGGCATAGACACATAGCAGAAGGCTCCAAAGGGAGTGATAAACGCCGTCTTCTCCTGGTCCTTAACTGCCATCTTGATCTGATGGTATCCAGAGTAAGCATCCAAAAAGCTTAAACGCTCGCAACCCGCCGTAGCATCAATAATTTGATCAATACGGGGGAGAGCAAAAGGATCAGCCGGACAAGCTTTGTTTAAATCCGTATAGTCCACACACATCCGCCAGCTGCCGTTCTTCTTGAGCACGAGCACCGGGTTAGCTAACCATTCTGGATGAAAAACTTCAACAACAAACCCGGCCGCCAAGAGTCGGGCTACCTCCTCACCAATGGCTTTCCGCCTCTCCTCATTAAACCGCTGGAGGAATTTCCTGACCGGCTTAAATTTCGGATCAATATTGAGAGTGTGCTCAGCGAGTTCTCTAGGTACACCCGGCATGTCAGAAGGTTTCCATGCAAAGATGTCCCTGTTCTCACAGATGAACTCGATGAGCGCGCCTTCCTATTTCGGATCCAGATTGGCACTGATGCTGAACTGCTGAGATGAGTCACCTGGAACAAAGTCAACAAGTTTAGTCTCATCAGCTGACTTAAATTTCATTACCGGCTCATGCTCCGTGGTTGGCTTTTTCAAAGACGTCATATCTGCCGGGTCAACATTGTCCTTGTAAAACTTCAACTCCTTTGCTGCACAAACAGATTCAGCGTAAGCCGCGTCACCTTCCTCACACTCCAAGGCTATCCTTCGGCTGCCATGAACCGTAATGGTCCCATTGTGACCTGGCATCTTGAGCTGCAGATACACGTAACATGGCCGTGCCATGAACTTGGCATAAGCCGGCCGCCCAAATAAGGCATGGTACGGGCTTCTTATCTTAACCACCTCAAAGGTTAGTTTTTCCGCCCTGTAGTTGTACTCATCTCCAAAGGCTACTTCCAGCTCGATCTTACCGACTGGATATGCCGACTTGCCGGGCACCACGCCATGGAAAACAGTATTGGACTAGCTGAGGTTTTTATCAGTTAAACCCATACGACGGAAGGTCTCATAATAGAGGATGTTGATGCTGCTGCCTCCGTCCATGAGCACTTTAGTGAATTTATACCCCCCAACCTGAGGAGCCACCACCAAGGCCAGGTGACCCGGATTATCAACCCGGGGAGGATGATCTTCCCTACTCCACACAATAGGCTGCTCAGACCATGTTAGATAGCGTGGAACCGCCGGCTCAACAGCATTCACAGCCCTTTTATGGAGCTTCTGCTCTCGCTTGCACAGACTGGTAGTAAACACATGATACTGCCCGCCATTGAGCTGCTTTGGATTGGTCTGGTATCCCCCCTGCTGCTGCTGCTGATGACCCTGGCCGGATTGCTGATTAAAGCCCCCTTGAAAATTCTGAGAATTGGAATTTGAGCCGCCGCCCGAGCCATGAAAGCCGCCGGCGCCTGAGCCGCCGCCCGGGCCATTGTTGCCATTGAAAGCATTGGAATTTTTAAAGGCCTTCATGATTGCGCAGTCCTTCCATAGATGAGTGGCCGGCTTTTCCCTAGAGCCATGCCTTGGACAGGGCTCATTCAACAACTGCTCAAGCGTCGGGCCTGACCCGCCGGCTCGGGGAGGTGGTCGCCCCTTACGTCGGTGGTTGTTACCCTGTGAATTGGCGTTGGCTACAAACTCCATACTGCCATCAGCCTTACGCTTGTTACCTCCCTGGTTCGCCGGGTTATGCTGGGGGCCCTTGCCATTGCCATTCCGTTTTCCCTTCCCTGTCCTTTCATCATCCGACGTGGGATCCTTGGTACTATCAGAGTCGGCGTACTTGACCAGATCCGCCATCAGCGTACCCATATCATTGCAATCGCGCTTGAGCCGCCCGAGCTTCATCTTCAGGGGCGCAAAACGACAATTCTGCTCCAACATTAACACTGCAGAGCCGGCATCCATCTTATCAGATGAATGTATTATCTCTTTGACCCGGCGAACCCAATGGGTTGTAGACTCACCCTCCTGCTGCTTGCAGTTAGTCAAATCCACAATTGACATAGATTGCCTACATGTATCTTTGAAGTTTTGGATGAACCGGGCTTTTAGCTCCGCCCACGACCCGATAGAATTAGGCAGCAGTCCTTTCAACCAAGTGCGGGCAGTTCCATCCAACATCATGGTGAAGTATTTGGCCATTGCCGCTTCGCTGACCTCCAGCAACTCCATAGCCATCTCGTAGCTCTCGATCCATGCCCCGGGCTGTAAATCAGCCGTGTAATTAGGTACCTTCCTAGGTCCTTTGAAATCCTTGGGCAGACGTTCATTACGGAGAGCCGGCACCGGACAGGGGACACCTCCGGTCCTCGTAGGTATACCCGCTTTGATAGAAGCCGTCGGATAAACCGGGAGGGGCTGGTAAGCCGTCAACTGAGGCGCCTGCTCCGCCTCTTGCCGTGCTCTGTCTTGGTCTACCGCGTTAAAAGCTCCATTATGAGCCGGGCCGTGGCCAGGAGGCAAGTCACGGCGTCGGACATTGCTTGAGCCGGTCGCTGAGACCATGTGTCTGCTATAACTCGGGCTCCGTCCTGGACGAGGGGTTGAATGAATCCTGTCCCGGCTATATGAATATGCCTCCTGTTGCGCCAGAGCCGTCTGAAGGAGTTCTCTTTTTGGAGTGGTTCTGTGGCCTTGTCACCTGGGAAATCATCCTCTTTTTCCTTCCCAAGTGGCTCATCATTCTCAAAACCCCGCCAAGATCTTGTCACTTCACTGCTTGACCAAACCCTAAAATGTTTTTCTAGGGAATATTCCTTTTTCTATTACAGGAATAACCCTGTCTGCCCTAGGTTGTGAAGCAACCTTTATTTCCATCACTCCTAAAATTCCCAAATAATTCTCATAAATTGTTTGGGTCATATCTTTCTCAAATATGGCAAAATATTTAATTTGTCATGTTTATCATCATGCTCAAATAATTCATTTCCTATTCTGCCCTAAATGGCACATTGTGAAGCAAGTGCTATTTTCCTTTTCCCAATTGACCTCAAACTCCTTGTACACCTTTTCCTGTCCATATCATTGCCACATGCCAAAATGCAACCTCATTTGCCTAGTAATTATTTAATTATGATTTTCCAAAGTTTCTATCCAGAAAGAAGCTTTGTGAAGGAGGTGCAAGCTAGGCATATCCAAATGAGTTGCCATTTTGCATGATCCCTCATATCATCATACTATAGCCCTCCACAAAAGTAGAGCTCATATCATGCCTCCATGTGAGCTCATCATCAATTCTTTGATTCTGCCCAAAATTTCAGTTTGTGAAGCAAGTATATTTTATCTTGCTCCATTATGGCTGCCAATTTTTCTAGGCCTTCTATTATCCATATAACCTACCTCCACCCATTTTGGGCATGGTTCATGAAGCCATTATTCCTCTAGAATGTTTGCAAGTTTCTGTCCAGAGGAGATGTCTGTGAAGCAAGTACCAGTTTGGCTTGGCCAATTGGTATAAGACTTTTTGAGCATCTTCATAGGACCAAATGACTCTGCCTTGCCCAATTTGAGCTCAAGTTGATGCTTCATCAGAGTGCATCATCCAAATCTTGATTCTGGACCATATTTGGCAGTTGCAAAGCAACTCTGTTACATCTTGATCCAAACCCCTCCATAGTTACCAGGATGTAAGTCCTTCTTTACCTCAACCTCGCAGACAACTCCATTGGATCCAAAACCCTTCCTGTTGATCACTAGTGCTCACCCAAGTTTACTACAGTAAACTTCAGAGGGTTCTTACCAGTTAACCATAGCACTTTTAACCGAGCTACCACCGAAGTTGAAACCTACACTGGATGAACTTACCACTAGACAACATTTTCAAGCCTCTCTCCCCCGCTACATGCCAGTGCACGCGGTGACCGCGTTAATGGCATCACTATGCACGCACTCTGTGTGCAGTGGCCGCGCCCAGTGGCTGTTTGTGCTTCGACCCCTCCTCCTCTCGTCGTCTTCGCGCGCGTGAGCGTGTCCAACAGCTAGCCTGCATCGTCGCCGTCCCCCTGGACCCCTCTCCCCCTCCGGCAGCTTCCTCACCGACGCTCGCCGCCGAACGCCCACGGGAGCACAGTGCCCCGACATGTTTTAATGGTGCTCGGCCTCTTCCTCTGCTCCCCGGCGTCGCCTACCCCTCCGTGAGCTCTGAATCAATAGCTCGCCGTGTTCCCGCGCCCTCCCGTGCTCGCTGGCCGTCGCCAGAGCCTCTGCCGAACGTGCCCGGCGGCACCCGAGCCCATTTCCCTCGGCCGGCTATAAATAGCCATCCCCGAGCCCTCCCGAGCACCTCACCAGCCTCCACTCGCTCCACTACACCTCCCCATCCATCCGCCCGAGCTGCCATCCTCCTGCTCCACCATTGCTGCCATGGCCGTGGGCCTCCTCATCCTAAATTCGCCCGGAGCCGAGCCCCTCTCCCACTTCCTCCTCCACCAGAGAACCTACCAGACCATGGCGTAGCTCCCTCGCCGTTCCCCTCCTCTGCCAGAGCCCCGTAGCCTCAAGTTCGACGGCGCCCGAAGCTCTTGTCCGCCTTGGCTGAGGCCCTGCTTCCTCCAGCTCTCGCCGACGCGCGTGAAGAGCCCATGCGGATGTGCCTCCCCGCGCTGGTCATTCCGGTGGCCGGGGCGTCGCCTGAGTCGACCCGAGCCGCCCGGACGAGCGTCGACGCCGGCGGCCTCCCTCTGGTCCACGGGCGAGCGCGAGGGAGATGAAGATGATGACACCTCGTGCCTGGGACCCACACGTCAGCCACTCTGCATTGACCCAGCCCAGCGATGACGTGGATAAGTGGCCGGCCCCACCCGTAAGCCTCACATCTCTGACCAGCCCCGGGCCCGCGTGTTTTAAGTGAAAACGTATTTCTGTGAATACGTTTTCGCCTCTGGAAAACGCGTTCCCATTCTTCTTCAGCCCTGAATGCGTTTTCAGTTCAGTGAAAGCGTATTTCACTGATTGCGCTTTCTGTTTTTCTGTCCAGGCCCAGATTGTGAAGTTTTTCTTTACAAAGAGGTCCCTAGCAGAAAAACTATCATAACTTTTTGCTCGCAACTCCGTTTGAGGTGAATCCAAAGCCCACTTCTTCGTTTCCTCGAGCCCGTTATGATGGAATCATTTTCACCATGTTTTGACATTCTAAAAATGACCATTTTGCCCCTGCCCTTATTCAGCCCCCTCCGAGGGAGTACGTTTTCCGGCGATCCTTTCCGCGAGTTTCTCGCACTTTGTCCCGGTGATTTCTTCCACCCCAGGCAAGCCACACCCTCCATTTGCATGATTGCAATGCAGTGACATGGTTTATTCATTTGAACTTGTTTAAAATATTGTGTTAGCTATGTATGATTTGTTCATGTCATTTCTCAGAGTATTGTTTGATCTTGATATTGCCATGATATTGCTTGGAGTTCTAGGATTAATATTTTGATGATTATGTGGATGACATGTGCCTTTGGATTCTTAGTGGCTATTATGTTTATTCCTCATGATGGTATCTGGTATTATTTTGGAGTATTACTTTGGATATCATGCTGCCTTTGGATTATTAGTGGTTAGTATGCTTATTTTCATGATGCTAGTGATGTTCGGTTACTTGGAGTATTAGTTTCGGAGATGATGTGTACATGTGGATCTTAGCCGAATAGCTTTATTCTTGTTATAGGAGTAGTAGGATTATTGTTTTCCTATTCATCATGATAGTAGTGTTGTGCTACCTTTGAAGTATTTTGAGATGATGAGATTATGCTTGGATTATTTGTTGGATATTGCTATGACTTGGATTATAGGTTGATAGATGATATCGGAGTATCAGTCATTACTATTATATTTTGGGGTTAAATTCCGTCATTAAGTTGGTCAGGTGCCACCGAACCGGGCTTTTTCTAGTGCAACCACATTTGCCTTTTATGGGAAGGCCCTAATGCGGTCTATTGTCGTGCCTCTCGTCGGTGCCTCCAACTAGGGAAGGTTATGGGCATGCTTACCCTGGCCCGGTAAGCAGACATAACCTTGTGTGCCCGTTGTTGTTGTTATGGATCCGGTCCCCATGAGGGACGTTTTGGCCACGACGGTGGTCGTTGTGTCTTTGGTAGACACGGGGCCACCCAGGACTAGCCCAGTGGGGAGTGAGTCGGAGTGACAGGGAGAGTGTCATGGCAGTAGATCGGTTTTGTCGGAACGCCGTTGGTCCACCCGAATGGGAGTGCGAGGCCATGGGTTCCGTGGTGTGGGTAAAGTGCGCTACCTCTGCAGAGTGTGTGTAATTAAATCTGTCGATAGCTGCGTCCTCGGTCATGGGCATGGGTTCGTACTAGGTCCCACCGTTCGATCAACACTCACATGACAGAATGACTTATAGGTGATTTATATGTTGATATGTTGAGCAGTACAGTTTGGCAGGATGTTGATGATGATGTTGGAGACCAAGTGTTGGTCATGGTTGTGATCGCCGGAAAGATCACAGTTTGAGACCAAGTGTTGGTCATGGTAGTGATCGCCGGAAAGATCACCGTGTGGTTTTGATCATGAGTTGATCGAGATGGTATATTGCTTGGCTGGTTAGCCAAGAGAGATATGGTTATGGAGATCTGAGATGGTGATTTATCAGCATTGTATTAGTTTCATCTCATGCTTAGTAGTTGCTTCATCATGGTAGTTGTTAATTAATTAACCTGTTAATGCTATTTTATTGTCTTGCCTCGATGTTTATGGTTGTTGTGAGCTTGCAAGTACATTCAATGTACTGACCTGGCATGTCATGCCAGATTGCAGGTGATGCCATGATTGCTTGATTGCTTGTCGAGGTTGCCGTGCGTGCGAGCTTGATCGTGTCCCAGCCAGAGTCCCTGCGGAGTGGAGTTCACCACCTTCGTCGTTGTTCCGCTGCTAGAAGTTTTCTGCTGCTAGCATAGAGCAAGTGTAGTATCGCTGGCATAGTGTCGCTGTGCTGATGTGCTTCTTTGTAACATCAGACCCTTGTATTATTATTCTTGTAATAAGAGCTGATTTGTTCTATGTCAAGCAGTGCCGTATTCCAGAGACTTCTCCTTGATATCTGGGCTGGAATACGGGGCGTTCCGGTTTCTCTGAGCCGGGGTGCCACAGGCTTGGTATCAGAGCAGGTCTGGCTGTAGGACGCCCTAGTCAGTGCGAGCGGTAGAAACCAGTAGAAATCGGTAGTTTAGAGGTGGTCTTGTTTGTCGCATTTGGTTGCTGCATTTGTTTGTTGCATAGCATGCAGATAGCCTTATTATTTTGTTACTAACGGTTTAATCTGGTGAGTGTATATGGCATCGGTCCGGATCCACTACAGCTCAACCTTTGCATTTCTCCAGTTTTCTTTTCTTGCCCATTCTTCGGTGTTTGGCGTCATTTCTGTCCCAGCAGAGTGATGCCAAGTGATCCTGACACTGTTTGCAAAAATGGTGCTCAAGTATTGCGCCGAATTATTTCCTTCAGCCCCACCTTTTGTTTCGGTGGTAGACATGCTTCTATCACGGATCGTCCCTTTTCTTGTCATTTTGGCAACCCTTAATGATCGTAGTTATCAAGAAAGGGCAGTGCCAGCAGCCTCAGTTTTTCCCCGCTATCCTATTTCTTGGACGAGTACGGATCTTTTTCCGTCCGCTTGATAATAATGTGGTTGCGACCTTCGTGTCCCACTACATGATTACCGAATGCGTCCTCACCTCCGAGCTCGTCCAGGTTGCTACCTAGCTAAGCTAGCACTTGGTGTAGCGCTGTTTACACCAATTCTTCCACACATTTATTCGTCCGCGTGCACATTGTCACAGCATGCTAGATCGTAGAACCGGAGATCCCATGAAATTTGTGTGCTTAAGTAGGCATGCATATTGTGTGACTAGCAGTAATATGTGATATTGATTGTGTGTGAATTGATTGTTGTTGTGTGCTTTTGTTTTGCTTCTTTCTTTTTGGGCCCCGGTGTTACATTATTTTTCCCCTATAAAGAGTTGCTCATCAACTGACACCGGACTCGAAGAAGTAATAAGTATTTCAAATATTTGGAAGATGCTCAGCTAAACATTATGGCCTTCTCAGTCAACCGCATGATATAAGGAATATCTGCTCAGAATACCAATTGTGTCTTGGATTGATTATCCGCATCAATTCTACAGCAGTAATGATCCAGCCAGCAGAAAGACAAGTCAGATGCAAGACCAACGGTATATTTTTCAGTCAAAGATATGGATCATAGGCAATGTTTTGGCTCAGCAATAAATGGTACTTGAAATATGTTATACTCCAAGAGAAAGTCGGGATGTGATATGCTCAAGGAAGACAGTCAAACAAATTTTCTCATGCAAATAATCAGCCGCAAAATATTATGGAAGTGTGCATGGATTCCAGTCTGCATATCAGTATGAAGTTTTGGATATAAGAAACCCAGCATTATTCTACACGCTATAGGAAGAAATTTATGAGGCAAGGCTCCTCAAATTTTTCCTCAGCATGATATGTGAACAATTCCCGGTCCACGGTACCCGGTCTTTCTCAACAAGATACCTCGGTAAAAGCTTCTGATAGACGGAAATAAATTTTTCTCAACAAGCAGACCCGAGGAGAAGCTTCTCAAGTACGGAACCAACAACCTCATAAGTCATGCAAATGAAGATAAGCAGAGATACACACCTTATGTAATGCAAGGATCGACAAGATCTGAATATGACATCGCAGAAGTAACAGTCTTGACAATGGCCACCAAGGCCAATATTCCGCACCTACAAGGGGATCTCATGAACTCTTGTCACCTTCTTGTATGATTGGCCTCAGCAATGAGCACCGTACAGCTACAAACCCCGAGTATATGTCATATATGTGCGAACACAGGTCAGAAAATAAGCAGAAGGAATAATGCCAACAATATTGAACTAGCCACAGTCATGGTCATACGAAGAATCAAGGACATGTGTGGTCAAGTATTTCAGAAGGTATCCTGACAAAGAAAATCATGACCATTAAAGGGTGAGACTGACAACGAAGGTATGATGATTTTGCACGACCATCAGGGTCCGGATACCCCAAGTCAGTTGGAGGCCATAATTCCATATGGATCCACAAAGACATACACTTTCAGCGGCCTACTCTATTTACAAGGATTTTCATATCCCGCTGACCCGCTTGATAAGGTTAGTGTGGAATATCCAAGTTTATTATGTCAGATCCAAGATTCCTTTGCAACCTCAACAGTTTGACCTCAGCGGCAAGTTAAAACATATCACAGCGTATTACAAAAAATGGGTATACCAACAAAATGAGAAAGTCAAAAGCCGAATAATCAGCTCAGACCCGGTATACTCGCCGATGGAATCAAGTACACGGTCAGTCTGTCAGGAAAAGCATTTGTCCGTCAGCCCCTGTCGGGCAAAGTCTCAAGATATAAATATTTGAGGTATGACATAGCTATAACTCCATGCACCGTTATATTGCTCACGACAGAAGGCAGTCAAATCTCTGGTGTATGCCACATGCTCGAGCCAAAGGAAATAAATCAAGATAAATCAGTGCACCTATGGGCTGTCAGATCCCGTCAGAAGATGGCCATGATTAATTCTAAGCATTTATTGAACCCAGAAGGCTTGCAGCAACCCCATGACAGAAATAAAAAGGTTTTCATGACCAAAAGGAAATTTATGATCAGATCCATCGAACATCACCGCAGATATGAGAAAATCAACGTCAGCAAAAGGATTTGGTATATGAGCAAAGACCCATCAAAATTTGGGAAAAGCCACCCCAGAGCAAGGTAAGTTGATCATCTGAAATTCTTGGGGGAACAATAAATAAAGGAAAAAGGATGCCCGAGTTGGAAACGGTATCCTCAAATCATACTTGTTCCCAGAGCAACTAAATCTCGAGGACGAGATTTCTTTAAGGGGGTAAGAGTTGTAACAGCCTGAATTTTGGCCCTTTTCGTTTTCTTTTTGATTTTTTGGTATTTGCTCTGTTTTTCTTTTTGGAGTGGTTCCGTGGCCTTGTCACCTGGGAAATCATCCTCTTTTTCCTTCCCAAGTGGCTCATCATTCTTAAAACCCCGCCAAGATCTTGTCACTTCACTGCTTGACCATACCCTAAAATGTTTTTCTAGGGAATATTCCTTTTTCTATTACAGGAATAACCCTGTCTGCCCTAGGTTGTGAAGCAACCTTTATTTCCATCACTCCTAAAATTCCGAAATAATTCTCATAAATTGTTTGGGTCATATCTTTCTCAAATATGGCAAAATATGTCATTTGTCATGTTTATCATCTTGCTCAAATAATTCATTTCCTATTCTGCCCTAAATGGCACATTGTGAAGCAAGTGCTATTTTCCTTTTCCCAATTGACCTCAAATTCCTTGTACACCTTTTCCTGTCCATATCATTGCCACATGCCAAAATGCAACCTCATTTGCCTAGTAATTATTTAATTATGATTTTCCAAAGTTTCTATCCAGAAAGAAGCTTTGTGAAGGAGGTGCAAGCTAGGCATATCCAAATGAGTTGCCATTTTGCATGATCCCTCATATCATCATACCATAGCCCTCCACAAAAGTAGAGCTCATATCATGCCTCCATGTGAGCTCATCTTCAATTCTTTGATTCTGCCCAAAATTTCAGTTTGTGAAGCAAGTATATTTTATCTTGCTCCATTATGGCTGCCAATTTTTCTAGGCGTTCTATTGTCCATATAACCTACCTCCACCCATTTTGGGCATGGTTCATGAAGCCATTATTCCTCTAGAATTTTTGCAAGTTTCTGTCCAGAGGAGATGTCTGTGAAGCAAGTACCAGTTTGGCTTGGCCAATTGGTATAAGACTTTTTGAGCATATTCATAGGACCAAATGACTCTGCCTTGCCCAATTTGAGCTCAAGTTGATGCTTCATCAGAGTGCATCATCCAAATCTTGATTCTGGACCATATTTGGCAGTTGCGAAGCAACTCTGTTACATCTTGATCCAAACCCCCCCATAGTTACCAGGATGTAAGTCCTTCTTTACCTCAACCTCGCAGACAACTCCATTGGATCCAAAACCCTTCCTGTTGATCACTAGTGCTCACCCAAGTTTACTGCAGTAAACTTCAGAGGGTTCTTACCAGTTAACCATAGCACTTTTAACCGAGCAACCACCGGAGTTGAAACCTACACTGGATGAACTTACCACTAGACAACATTTTCAAGCCTCTCTCCCCCACTACATGCCAGTGCACGCGGTGACCGCGTTAATGGCATCACTATGCACGCGCTCTGTGTGCAGTGGCCGCGCCGAGTGGCTGTTTGTGCTTCGGCCCCTCCTCCTCTCGTCATCTTCGCGCGCGTGAGCGTGTCCAACAGCTAGCCTGCATCGTCGCCGTCCCCCTGGACCCCTCTCCCCCTTCGGCAGCTTCCTCACCGACGCTCGCCGCCGAACGCCCACGGGAGCACAGTGCCCCGACATGTTTTAATGGTGCTCGGCCTCTTCCTCTGCTCTCCGGCGTCGCCTACCCCTCCGTGAGCTCTGAATCAATAGCTCGTCGTGTTCCCGCGCCCTCCCGTGCTCGCTGATCGTCACCAGAGCCTCGGCCGGACGTGCCCGGTGGCACCCGAGCCCATCTCCCTCGCCCGGCTATAAATAGCCATCCCCGAGCCCTCCCGAGCACCTCACCAGCCTCCACTCGCTCCACTACACCTCCCCATCCATCCGCCCGAGCCTCTGGAGCTCTCCTGCTCCACCATTGCTGCCATGGCCGTGGGCCTCCTCATCCTAAATTCGCCCGGAGCCGAGCCCCTCTCCCACTTCCTCCTCCACCAGAGCACCTACCAGACCATGGCGTAGCTCCCTCGCTGTTACCCTCCTCTGCCAGAGCCCCGTAGCCTCAAGTTCGACGGCGCCCGAAGCTCTTGTCCGCCGTGGCTGAGGCCCTCCTTCCTCCAGCTCTTGCCGACGCGCGTGAAGAGCCCATGCGGATGTGCCTCCCCGCGCTGGTCATTCCGGTGGCCGGGGCGTCGCCTGAGTCGACCCGAGCTGCCCGGACGAGCGTCGACGTCGGCGGCCTCCCTCTGGTCTACGGGCGAGCGCGAGGGAGATGAAGATGATGACACCCCGCGCGTGGGACCCACACGTCAGCCACTCTGCGTTGACCCAGCCCAGCGATGACGTGGATAAGTGGCTGGCCCCACCCGTAAGCCTCACATCTCTGACCAGCCCCGGGCCCGCGTGTTTTAAGTGAAAACGTATTTCTGTGAATACGTTTTCGCCTCTGGAAAACGCGTTCCCATTCTTCTTCAGCCCCGAATGCGTTTTCAGTTCAGTGAAAGCGTATTTCGCTGATTGCGCTTTCTGTTTTTCTGTCCAGGCCCAGATTGTGAAGTTTTTCTTTACAAAGAGGTCCCTAGCAGAAAAACTATCATAACTTTTTGCTCGCAACTCCGTTTGAGGTGAATCCAAAGCCCACTTCTTCATTTTGTCGAGCCCGTTATGATGGAATCATTTTCACCATGTTTTGACATTCTGAAAATGACCATTTTGCCCCTGTCCTTATTCAGCCCCCTCCGAGGGAGTACGTTTTCCGGCAATCCTTTCCGCGAGTTTCTCGCACTTTGTCCCGGTGATTTCTTCCACCCCAGGCAAGCCACACCCTCCATTTGCATGATTGCAATGCAGTGACATGGTTTATTCATTTGAACTTGTTTAAAATATTTTGTTAGCTATGTATGATTTGTTCATGGCATTTCTCAGAGTATTGTTTGATATTGATATTGCCATGATATTGCTTGGAGTTCTAGGATTAATATTTTGATGATTATGTGGATGACATGTGCCTTTGGATTCTTAGTGGCTATTATGTTTATTCCTCATGATGGTATCTGGTATTATTTTGGAGTATTACTTTGGATATCATGCTACCTTTGGATTATTAGTGGTTAGTATGCTTATTTTCATGATGCTAGTTGATGTTCGGTTACTTGGAGTATTATTTTCGGAGATGATGTGTACATGTGGATCTTAGCCGAATAGCTTTATTCTTGTTATAGGAGTAGTAGGACTATTGTTTTCCTATTCATCATGATAGTAGTGTTGTGCTACCCTTGGAGTATTTTGAGATGAGGAGATTATGCTTGGATTATTTGTTGGATATTGCTATGAATTGTATTATTATTCTTGTAATAAGAGCTGATTTGTTCTATGTCAAGCAGTGCCGTATTCCAGAGACTTCTCCTCGTTCTCTGGGCTGGAATACGGGGCGTTACGGTTTCTCTGAGCCGGGGTGCCACAATTGTTTCACGAGGGACCCAATGGCCCTGGCAGAAGGGGTCCTGAAGAACTAATGTCAGGGAGGAAATCAAATATCAAGAAATCACAAGGTGCAGTAGTTACTCATCGATAGCCAAGTACTTTCACCGCTTCAACGGCCCCAAGATGTTGTTGCTGCTCGGGGATCCTTTCCTCTTGCGGAGCTCCTCGAAGTCCACGCAAAGCCGACCGAAGCGCTGGACGTGACGGCCGGTGCGAAGCGGGGCCAAAGAAGAGCTTGGAGAGACAACTTCAGGGGTGCCTGGCTGCGGCGAACAGTCGGGCGCCGTCTCGCAACGACCTCCCGAGGCTTCGGGGGCTTTGACCTCAGGAACTGCATGCTACGTCGCCTCAGTGACCGACGCCCCGGGGGAGGGATCGCGAGCCCCCGAGGATGACGCTCCCGGATCTCCGTGCAACATGTGCTCTTCAGCGCTGGGACCGCCGGCCTCCGTCGGAGCTCGCCCTCCTGCACCCTCACTTGGGGCGAGCTCGGCACCGGTGACGAGGAGCGGGACCACGTCGACAGGATTCTCGCGGGGCCCCACCAGGCTGATCGGGCGCAGGCCCCACTCATCAAAGGAGGGCATGCTCGCCGAAAACTCATCCTTGTTCTCGCAACGGTACAACAAACAACTCTTCCTGGGCATGTCGTCTGGCAGAGGGGTTCCCGTCAGGACCATAAGCACTGTCTCCCGCGTCTTAAGAGGAAGCCCTTCCTCTTGAAACCTCATGTGGTCTTGACTGCTAAGAAAGGCCCACATCGGGCGGGAATGGCGCTGAAGCGGAGCGACACAGCGCTTGATGAACTCCTTCACCACCATAGGCGCAGTCACGCCGCGGTCCTTCAACCTCCTCAGCCTGGCCCAGACGGGAGCAAGGCGGGGGCTCGTGAGCTTCTCATGGCCCCAACCGGAGTTCGGAACAGCAGGCCCCGCCGGGGCATGGAGCAGAGGGCTGAGCACACCGGCGTCGACGAACACCCATCGTGTCCGGAACTCCCTCGTGGATGGAGGGAGCTCAAAGTCAATCCCGCACCTACCGTCGCGGCCACGGCCTGGAAGCTCACGCACCCCGAGCACTGCTGAGGTTCGGCCAGGTGCTGTGAGAAGAAATGGCGGAGGAGGGCCACCGAAGGAGCGATACCCACCATGGCTTCGCACACAAAGGCGAAGACAGCAAGAAGAGTCACAGATTGAGGGTCAAGATGCAGCATGTGGATCTGATAATGCTCGAGCACCGCGTTAAAGAAGGCGGAGAAGGGAGGAATCAGGCCAGCCCAGAGGGCATCTATGAAGATTGGGACTTCAGTGGCTGCCCGAGCCATGCGGGTGCGAGACGCGGGCCAAGCTACCGTCTCTCCCCACTCATTGAAGCTGGAAGCAAGCATTGGACGCACCTTGTCCATGTCCTCGTCGTTGAGCACCTGGGATCGGCCCAGCGCCAGCTCAACGGCCGGAGGCGCGCTTGGCGGAGACAGGGGCTTCTTCCCCTTGTCTGCTTGTTTCGGCGCCATGGCAGCAAAGCGCGCAGAGGGCAGGTCAGATTGGAGAAGAGAAACAGAGTCTCGAGGAAGCAAAGAGATTGGGAAAGCAATGCGCAGACGACGGAGGAGTAACTGTGTAGGCCGCGGGGGCCGCGCAGCTAGGTGGATTCTAAGGCAACATGGGGAAGCGGAGACGCCCACGTCCAGTCAACCGCCACACGTCGACCGAGGCCGCATGCTTTTGGGGCACACGGAGCTCCGTACTTGACCTTTGGCTTCACCTCGAAGCCAAGCCCGAGCGCACCTTGGGCCCGGGGGCTACTGTCGGCGTTATGGGAACGGGGGTCCCCAGACTTGCCTGCCTGCGGCCCACGGCGTGGCTAAGCTAGCGGGCCTGTATGGCCCATCTTCATCAAGAAGGCATTCAAGACCCTCGTGAGGGGCCAAGCCTCACGAGGCGGACGATGCAATACCTCCTCAGGAGCGGCCTCTCCAGGCTACCTCGCGAGGAGCGGAGGTATCAAGGCGGGGCAAACCTCACGAGGCTCTCGTGACATGAGCCATGACGATCGACACCAGGCGGGCGCCAGCGCGCGCATCGTCCTTGTTTCCTCTTTGGTGCTAAGGAGGCAAGCGCGGGCGTGGATTACCGAGGCATCAGGCAAAGGTTTTCATATCGGTGCAACAAGACCAGGACTAGAAGGACGGCAAGACGGAGGTCACCGTGGAGCCCAAGACGGTGTCACTGCCAGAGCCCTTTCGCAGGCGAAGACCACTTTTGTCAAGATAGCTTGTACTAGCTGTCCCCTTTCAAATTGCCCGCCGTTGTTGGCTCCCTCCCGCTCAATATTTGGGAAGAGAACCAGGGCCTATATAAGTAGAGCTAGGTACCACAGTAGAGAGAGATCATCCGGTCTGGAGCCAACCCACGCTCGCACAAGAATACCTCAACCTCAGGAGGCTGTTCTTCCCCTTGTACTGTTCATCATCAGCCCAAGAGGCAATCCACCACCACACACTAGAGTAGGGTATTACACCACATCGGTGGCCCGAACTAGTATAAATCTCGTGTCTTTCTGTGTTGCGAGTTCGTCGAGTTCGTCCGTGAGATCTTAGCGAGCTAGGGCATGGATCGGTAGGAGGGAAAGAACTTCGCGCGCACCCCAGAGTTCGAACCTTAAGGGTTTTGCCGGAACCTGAGATCCGACAACAGTAGCCCGTGGAGTCCCGTTTTGCCTTACGCCACACCCCTCCCGATGAACAGGACCCCGTTTCGACCATAGGCGCTCCAATACAAGTCGGTTTCCTCTGTTTTGCGGTACGCCACACCCCTCTCGATCAACAGCACCCTGTTTCGACCATAGCCAGTCGAACAAAAGTCTGTTTCCTCCGTTTTGCGGTACGCCAAACCCTTGCCGATGAACAGGACCCCTTTCGACCGTACGGGGTCGAACATAAGGCCGTTTCCTCCATTCTGCGGTACGCCAAACCTCATTTCGGCTATTCCGTCCAAGCCGGTTGGCTCCCGATGAACACGCGACGCTGTTTACTCTGTTCTGACCCAGCCGATTGGCTGCCGATGAACAGGACGACGTCGCTGTACGCGTTAGAGACCCCGCCCGTATGTAGGTATGTAGCCGTATTTACTATCTTGCAGCGTGGCTATACGTACATGTATACGATATAGACTTACCTACTCGAGGGCGAGCAGGACTTAAGCTTAGGGATGCTGATACGTCTCCAACATATCTATAATTTTTGATTGTTCCATGTTGTTATATTATCAATCTTGGATGTTTTATAATCATTTTATAGTCATTTTATATCATTTTTTGGTACGAACCTATTGACATAGTGCCAAGTGCCAGTTGCTGTTTTTTCCATGTTTTTTTACATCACATAAAATCAATACCAGACGGAGTACAAATGCCACGAAACTCCACGGAGAATTTTTATGGGCCAGAAGGAACACAACGGGCCCTGGCTGCGCCTGGGGGGTTGCCCCGAGGGGGGCACTGACGGTGTCCTGGACTAGGGGGTACTCACCATGTCGTCTCTCGACCAGCTGGATCGGGCCGAGGACCCCCATGGCGGTTCACTATTGGGCCAGCTCGGACAGCCCATGCTGTATACAAGGAGGATTCTACAAGACTTGGCGCCCAAGACAAGGACTCCTGTAAACCCTAGGCCTATGGTGCATATATAAACCGAGGCCAGGCTAGTCAATAGACAATCTCATATTCATTACTACAATCTCGTGGTAGATACATGTACTCTGTACTACACCCATATGAATACAATCAAAAGCAGCATGTAGGGTATTATCTCACCAAGAGAGCCCGAAGCTGGGTAAAACCACGTGTCCATGTTACCATCGCTCCCAGACGCCTAGCTTAGGACCCCTACTACGAGATACGCCGGATATTGAGCCGACATTGGTGCTTTCATTGAGAGCCTGCTGGCGGTCGCCACGGGGCGATGGGAATTCGGATCGTCTCCGGCGCGATCTACGCATCGGAGCCGAGCTTAATGCTCGATGTCGGCATCTTTTGTCGCCAGCTCGACTGGCCACCTTGGCTTAACCAAGGACTGTGCCCTACCTCCGATCATTATGTTTGGCCGAGGGACTTCATCAACATCAACTCCGATCTCTATCATGATCATGGAAGAATCATCCATGGAGCTCGGGGGCTCAACGTCAACATTGCCCTCAGGCGACCGTGCTGTTTTTTCCGAACAGCAAACTTGTATCCGCTTCCACCACCTCCTCGAGCATCGCTTTGATGATTCCTTCGGTGGAATTGTGTGGAATTAAGTGTACAACAACCATGCCAAATTTAGTCGAGTTCCGATGGAGGAATCTCTGGCAGTCTACGATATACCGGAGCCCTGTCAAATCTGGACGGGAATCTGGACGAGTTTAGGGTGTGGTCTCCAGAGCCCAGCTCGGAGGTCCTTTGGAAGATCCAACCGTTCATCTGCTGCGGAATTCCCATATCTACCACCCCTCCAAATTTCAGCTCGATCCGACGGTTCAAACTCCGGGAACCTTCCGATGAGTGGACCAATTTTCGGATCTATTTTCTACGCGAAAACGAATCCGCCCCGAGTTCATGTTTCTTCCGATGATTGGACAACCCTTTTGAAGGAATTTTTTTTCTAGGGTATTGTGCGTTGTTTTTAAACACGTAGCCATAAAATTTTAAGCCTCCTCCGAGGCAATCTTCACCATCACGCTGGTGTCAAACCAGTCCGGCAATATTGCTCCACGGCTGGCGACCTGCGCTAGACACGTCGCCGCTTTGTTGAGCCGAGCTCAACTTCTTCGATCATCATCTCGGCAAGCCGAACAAGAGTTCGGAATCGCAAAGGATAAATCATCACCAACATCGCTGCCCCACGGATTACACGGAGCAGGCACACCGGCATCGCCGCATGGTACTTCATCAAGCCGGCATTGACCGCGTCACAAGTCACGACCTGCGTCAGCATGGCCGCACTGTTGCTTCTTCAAGTCGATGTCCATCACACTGACCTACTTCAACACCTCGGCTGACATGGCAGCTGCAACGTCTCCTCACCGACCTACTCCGTCACCTCGGCTGGACCAGGGACTTGGCTATTTCTTCATCAACATACTCCGGTGACTTCGGCGTCACCAGCCGACCAGCTTTGTTACGTTAGCTGGAACGAGGGCTTTGTCTCGGCAAGCCAACATTTGCCAGCATCGCCATGCCGTTGCTTTATCGCCCATCAGGCAATGGGTGTGCGGATCGAGTCCCAATTTTGGGAGTCACCTTTCTTCGGATCGCTACAACAAATAAACCAAGTAATTTTTGCTTGTTTGGGTTTATTTTTCCCAAGGAATTCTTACTCTGGTTTGTTCCATCATCTGTACGCATGTCTATCAAATGGTGGCCGCATTAACGACGGTCACATGGTGGTTCGGTAATGGACTTCGACTACGTCACGTGGTCTCTTCGGCAAGCCAACGCCGTCGTCCCAATCGGCGTAAATCGGCTCGCGTGATCACCTTGTTGGTCGTGTTGCCATACCGACGTGTTCGGTTGCCTCGGGGACTTCGGCATCATAAAGGATCCGGATCGGGCAGCGCTGTCACCTCTGCGTACCGACGTACCACGTCACCTCGGCTGGACCGAGGGCTTCGTCATCACTTCATTAACCCACGCCGGGGACTTCGGCGTCACACTGCGGGCCTGCATTGGCCGTGCTATGTCGCCACTTCGGAGTGCCGAGCTCTTCGCTCCGCCACCTCGGGACCGTCTTGGGGGCTGGGACCTTGTCCCACCGTATGCTCGGGCCGTGCATCGACACCGAGCACATTAACCAGCTAAGTCATTTTTATGCTCAGAATTTTCAATTTTAAATTTTGTTCGGTTCGACCAAACATTATACTTTTTTTTGGCAAAAAGTTGTTTGTGAAAACTTCCTTGTCAAAACTTTGTTTGTGACACACAAATTCAAATACCCCGTTTGCTTGGGGGCTTCCTTTATGAAGCCTTTCCTCTTGCATATGATTATACTTGTATGGCTTCGTTCCTTGTTCGTGTATTACGCCACAATATGCACCATGTTGACTTAAGTGTTCCGCAAGCTGGGTTGCCTTGCTCCTGTGTTTACCCCTACGTTCCCGATTGTTCGGCTAGGGAGTAAAGGGAGCACCTCTGCGATTGTCATGATCGGGTCATCCGAGCTTGGACCTCAGACTAGGTGAAGCCGAAAGCTAGCGCTCTTATTGTTTCCAATCATGGTCGGCACACAACAGAACTCATGAGTACAAAAAATCTATTGCACAAGTCTCATAGTAACAATGAGCAACCGAAGAAAGGTATCGGTGGAGATACTATTTTCTTCGAAGATGCTTCTTACACTTCGTCAGTAATATAGCATAAGTTCCCTGAGCGCGCTTTGTCTGTTACAGCCTTATGGCCTGATTGCCTGGTTATCAGAAACACCATCGATATTATCATCAGGTGGAGTACATAACACTTTTCGGTCCTTGACCGAAGAGGGAGAAGCCGACGGTCGGTTAAGACGCGTTTAAAGTTCGGGTGAACACAGATATGATATAAGTACTTCCGTACATACAATCATTATACATAAAATTCTTTTGCCCAAGTCACTCGGCGGCTCTTAAATTAGTATGAGCCATTTTATAATAAATGTTTTCTTCTTGGTCATTGCAAAATCTTTTTCTATCACTCCCTTTTTCGACGCGAGTGTGTGGTCAATAGCCGGGGAGCCTAGTCTCTCTCTCAAAGCCGTTCGAGTTTAGTTCGCTAAAGTGGCCTAACAAGCAGTACTCCGCCTTCGGGATAGGAGGTTACAGCCGTGGGCTTGAAGGAAATATGCCCTAGAGGCAATAATAAAGTATTATTTATTTCCTTATATCATGATAAATGTTTATTATTCATGCTAGAATTGTATTAACCGGAAACATAATACATGTGTGAATACATAGACAAACAGAGTGTCACTAGTATGCCTCTACTTGACTAGCTCGTTAATCAAAGATGGTTATGTTTCCTAGCCATAGACATGAGTTGTCATTTGATTAACGGGATCACTTCATTAGGAGAATGACGTGATTGACTTGACCCATTCCGTTAGCTTAGCACTCGATCGTTTAGTATGTTGCTATTGCTTTCTTCATGACTTATACATGTTCCTATGACTATGAGATTATGCAACTCCCGTTTACCGGAGGAACACTTTGTGTGCTACCAAACGTCACAACGTAACTGGGTGATTATAAAGGTGCTCTACAGGTGTCTCCAAAGGTACTTGTTGGGTTGGCGTATTTCGAGATTAGGATTTGTCACTCCGAGTGTCGGAGAGGTATCTCTGGGCCCACTCAGTAATACACATCACTATAAGCCTTGCAAGCATTGTGACTAATGAGTTAGTTGCGGGATGATGTATTATGGAACGAGTAAAGAGACTTGCCGGTAACGAGATTGAACTAGGTATCGAGATACCGACGATCGAATCTCGGGCAAGTAACATACCGATGACAAAGGGAATGACGTATGTTGTTATGCGGTCTGACCGATAAAGATCTTCGTAGAATATGTAGGAACCAATATGAGCATCCAGGTTCCGCTATTGGTTATTGACCGGAGAGGTGTCTCGGTCATGTCTACATAGTTCTCGAACCCGTAGGGTCCGCACGCTTAACGTTATGATGACAGTTATATTATGAGTTTATATGTTTTGATGTACCGAAGGTTGTTCGGAGTCCCGGATGTTATCACGGACATGACGAGGAGTCTCGAAATGGTCGAGACATAAAGATTGATATATTGGACGACTATATTCGGACACAGGAAGTGTTCCGGATAAAACCGGAGTGCCGGAGGGGTTACCGGAACCCCCCCGGGGAAGTATTGGGCCTTAGTGGGCCTGAGGGGAGAGAGAGGGCAGCAGCCAGGAGGTGGCGCCCCCCCCTCCCATGAGGAGTCCGAATTGGACTAGGGGAGGGGGCGCGGCCCCTCTTTCCCTCTCCCTCTCCCTCTCTTTCCTTCACTCTCTCTCTCTTCCTAGTTGGACTAGGAAAGGGGAGTCCTACTCCTACTAGGAGGAGGACTCCCCCCCTCTCCTTGGCGCGGCCCAAGGGCAGCCGGCCTCCCTCCTTGCTCCTTTATATACGGGGGCAGGGGGGCACCTCTGGACACACAATTGATCTACGATCTTTTAGCCGTGTGCGGTGCCTCCCTCCACCATATTACACCTTGATAATATCGTTGCGGAGCTTAGGCGAAGCCCTGCGTCGGTAGAACATCATCATCGTCACCACGCTATCGTGCTGACGAAACTCTCCCACAACACTCGGCTGGATCGGAGTTCGAGGGACGTCATCGAGCGGTACGTGTGCTGAACTCGGAGGTGCCGTGCGTTCGGTACTTGATCAGTCGGATCATGAAGACGTACGACTACATCAACCGCGTTGTGTTAACGCTTCCGCTTTCGGTCTACGAGGGTACGTGGACAACACTCTGCCCTCTCGTTGCTATGCATCACCATGATCTTGCGTGTGCGTAGGAATTTTTTTGAAATTACTACGTTCCCCTACAGTGGCATCCGAGCCTGGTTTTATGCGTTGATGCTATGCACGAGTAGAACGCAAGTGAGTTGTGGGCGATATAAGTCATACTGCTTACCAGCATGTCATACTTTGGTTCAGCGGTATTGTGAGATGAAGCGGCCCGGACCGACATTACGCGTACGCTTACGCGAGACTGGTTTCGCCGTTGCGAGCACTCGTTGCTTAAAGGTGACTGGCGGGTGTCTGTCTCTCTCACTTTAGTTGAACCGAGTGTGGCTACGCCCGGTCCTTGCGAAGGTTAAAACAGCACCAACTTGACAAACTATCGTTGTGGTTTTGATGCGTAGGTAAGAACGGTTCTTGCTAAGCCCGTAGCAGCCACGTAAAACTTGCAACAACAAAGTAGAGGACGTCTAACTTGTTTTTGCAGGGCATGTTGTGATGTGATATGGTCAAGACATGATGCTATATTTTATTGTATGAGATGATCATGTTTTGTAACCGAGTTATCGGCAACTGGCAGGAGCCATATGGTTGTCGCTTTATTGTATGCAATGCAATCGCCATGTAATTGTTTTACTTTATCACTAAGCGGTAGCAATAGTAGTAAAAGCAATAAGTTGGCGAGACGACAACGATACTACGATGGAGATCAAGGTGTCGCGCTGGTGATGATGGTGATCATGACGGTGCTTCGGAGATGGAGATCACAAGCACAAGATGATGATGGCCATATCATATCACTTATATTGATTGCATGTGATGTTAATCTTTTATGCATCTTATCTTGCTTTGATTGACAGTAGCATTATAAGATGATCTCTCACTAAAATTTCAAGATAGAAGTATTCTCCCTGAGTATGCACCGTTGCGAAAGTTCTTCGTGCTGAGACACCACGTGATGATCGGGTGTGATAGGCTCTACGTTCAAATACAACGGGTGCAAGACAGTTTTGCACACGCAGAATACTCAGGTTAAACTTGACGAGCCTAGCATATGCAGATTTGGCCTCGGAACACGGAGACCGAAAGATCGAGCGTGAATCATATAGTAGATATGATCAACATAGTGATGTTCACCATTGAAACTACCCCATCTCACGTGATGATCGGACATGGTTTAGTTGATATGGATCACGTGATCACTTAGAGGATTAGAGGGATGTCTATCTAAGTGGGAGTTCTTAAGTAATATGATTAATTGAACTTAAATTTATCATGAACTTAGTCCTGATAGTATTTTGCAAATTATGTTGTAGATTAATAGCTCGCGTTGTTGCTTCCCTGTTTATTTTTGATATGTTCCTAGAGAAAATTATGTTGAAAGATGTTAGTAGCAAAGATGCGGATTGGATCCGTGATCTGAGGATTATCCTCATTGCTGCACAGAAAAATTATGTCCTTGATGCACCGCTAGGTGACAGACCTATTGCAAGAGGAGATGCAGAACTTATGAACGTTTGTCTAGCTCAATATGATGACTACTTGATAGTTTAGTGCACCATGCTTAACGGCTTAGAATCGGGACTTCAAAGACGTTTTGAACGTCATGGACCATATGAGATGTTCCAGGAGTTGAAGTTAATATTTCAAGCAAATACCCGAGTTGAGAGATATGAAGTCTCCAACAAGTTCTATAGCTAAAAGATGGAGGAGAATCGCTCAACTAGTGAGCATGTGCTCAGATTGTCTGGGTACTATAATCGCTTGAATCAAGTGGGAGTTAATCTTCCAGATAAAATAGTGATTGACAGAATTCTCTAGTCACCATCACCAAGTTAGTAGAACTTCATGATGAACTATAGTATGCAAGGGATGACGAAAGTAATTCCCGAGCTCTTCGTGATGCTGAAATCGACGAAGGTAGAAATCAAGAAAAACATCAAGTGTTGATGGTTGACGAGACCACTAGTTTCAAGAAAAGGGCAAAGGGAAGAAGGGGAACTTCAAGAAAAACGGCAAGCAAGTTGCTGCTCAAGTGAAGAAGCCTAAGTCTGGTCCTAAGCCTGAGACTAAGTGCTTCTACTGCAAAGGGACTGGTCACTGGAAGCGGAACTACCCCAACTATTTGGTGGATAAGAAGGATGGCAAAGTGAACAAAGGTATATTGGATATACATGTTATTGATGTGTACTTTACTAGTGTTTATAGCAACCCCTCGGTATTTGATACTGGTTCAGTTGCTAAAGTAGTAACTCGAAACGGGAGTTGCAGAATAAACAGAGACTAGTAAAAGGCGAGGTGACGATGTGTGTTGGAAGTAGTTCCAAGATTGATATGATCATCATCGCACACTCCGTATACTTTCGGGATTAGTGTTGAAACTAAATAAGTGTTATTTGGTGTTTGCGTTGATCATGAATATGATTTGATCATGTTTGTTGCAATACAATTATTCATTTAAATTAGAGAATAATTGTTGTTCTGTTTACATGAATAAAACCTTCTATGGTCATACACCCAATAAAATGGTTTGTTGGATCTCGATCGTAGTGATACACATATTCATAATAATGAAGCCAAAAGATGCAAAGTTAATAATGATAGTGCAACTTATTTGTGGCACTGCCGTTTAGGTCATATTGGTGTAAAGCGCATGAAGAAACTCCATACTGATGGGATTTTGGAATCACTTGATTATGAATCACTTGATGCTTGCGAACCGTGCCTCATGGGCAAGATGACTAAAACGCCGTTCTCCAGAACTATGGAGAGAGCAACAGATTTGTTGGAAATCATACATACAGATGTATGTGGTCCGATGAAAATTGAGGCTCGTAGCAGATATCATTATTTTCTGACCTTCACAGATGATTTGAGCAGATATGGGTATATCTACTTAATGAAACAGAAGTCTGCAACATTTGAAAAGTTCATATAATTTCAGAGTGAAGCGGAAAATCATCGTAACAAGAAAATAAAGTTTCTACGATCTGATCGTGGAGAAGATTATTTGAGTTACGAGTTTGGCCTTCAGTTAAAACAATGTGAAATAGTTTCACTACTCACGCCACCTGGAACACCACAGTGTAATGGTGTGTCCGAACATCGTAACCGTACTTTATTAGATATGGTGCGATATATGATGTCTTATCGATCTACCACTATCGTTTTTTGGGGTTATGCATTAGAGACAGCTGCATTCACGTTAAATAGGGTACCATCTAAATCCGTTGAGACGACATCTTATGAACTGTGGTTTGGCAAGAAACCAAAGTTGTCGTTTCTTAAAGTTTGGGGTTGCGAAGCTTATGTGAAAAGGTTTCATCCTGATAGGCTCAAACCCAAATCGGAGAAATGTGTCTTCGTAGGATACCCAAAGGAGACAGTTGGGTACATCTTCTATCACAGATCCGAAGGCAAGACATTCGTTGCTAAGAATGGATCCTTTCTAGAGAAGGAGTTTCTCTCGAAAGAAGTGAGTGGGAGGAAAGTAGAACTTGATGAGGTAACTGTACCTGCTCCCTCATTGGAAAGTAGTTCATCACAGAAATCTGTTCCTGTGACTCCTACACCAATTAGTGAGGAAGTTAATGATGATGATCATGTAACTTCAGATCAAGTTACTACCAAACCTCGTAGGTAAACCAGAGTAAGATCCGCACCAGAGTGGTACGGTAATCCTGTTCTGGAGGTTATGTTACTAGACCATGACGAACGTACGAACTATGAAGAAGCGATGGTGAGCCCAGATTCCGCAAAATGGCTTGAGGCCATGAAATCTGAGATGAGATCCATGTATGAGAACAAAGTATGGACTTTGATTGACTTGCCCAATGATCGGCGAGCCATTGAGATTAAATGGGTCTTTAAGAGGAAGACGGACGCTGATAGTAGTGTTACTATCTACAAAGCTAGAATTGTCGCAAAAGGTTTTCGACAAGTTTAAGGTGTTGACTACGATGAGAGTTTCTCACTCGTATCTATGCTTAAGTCTGTCTGAATCATGTTAGCAATTGTCTTGGTCTAGATACATATTGAAAGTGGGAGCAATTAGCTAGAGTAGCTCTGTGCAGAGCATTGTAGACATAGAAATTTGCAAAATACTTACGGATCTGAATGTGATATACCCGTTGACTAAAATTATCTCACAATAAAAACATGATCACACCTTAGTACTCTTTGGGTGTTAATCACATAGCGATGTGAACTAGATTATTGACTCTAGTAAACCCTTTGGGTGTTGGTCACATGACAATGTGAACTATGTGTGTTAATCACATGGTGATGTGAATTATTGATGTTAAATCACATGGCGATGTGAACTAGATTATTGACTCTAGTGCAAGTGGGAGACTGAAGGAAATATGCCCTAGAGGCAATAATAAAGTATTATTTATTTCCTTATATCATGATAAATGTTTATTATTCATGCTAGAATTGTATTAACCGGAAACATAATACATGTGTGAATACATAGACAAACAGAGTGTCACTAGTATGCCTCTACTTGACTAGCTCGTTAATCAAAGATGGTTATGTTTCCTAGCCATAGACATGAGTTGTCATTTGATTAACGGGGTCATTTCATTAGGAGAATGACGTGATTGACTTGACCCGTTCCATTAGCTTAGCACTCGATCGTTTAGTATGTTGCTATTGCTTTCTTCATGACTTATACATGTTCCTATGACTATGAGATTATGCAACTCCCGTTTACCGGAGGAACACTTTGTGTGCTACCAAACGTCACAACGTAACTGGGTGATTATAAAGGTGCTCTACAGGTGTCTCCAAAGGTACTTGTTGGGTTGGCGTATTTCGAGATTAGGATTTGTCACTCCGAGTGTCGGAGAGGTATCTCTGGGCCCACTCAGTAATACACATCACTATAAGCCTTGCAAGCATTGTGACTAATGAGTTAGTTGCGGGATGATGTATTACGGAACGAGTAAAGAGACTTGCCGGTAACGAGATTGAACTAGGTATCGAGATACCGACGATCGAATCTCGGGCAAGTAACATACCGATGGCAAAGGGAACAACGTATGTTGTTATGCGGTCTGACCGATAAAGATCTTCGTAGAATATGTAGGAACCAATATGAGCATCCAGGTTCCGCTATTGGTTATTGACCGGAGAGGTGTCTCGGTCATGTCTACATAGTTCTCGAACCCGTAGGGTCCGCACGCTTAACGTTACGATGATAGTTATATTATGAGCTTATATGTTTTGATGTACCGAAGGTTGTTCGGAGTCCCGGATGTGATCACAGACATGACGAGGAGTCTCGAAATGGTCGAGACATAAAGATTGATATATTGGACGACTATATTCGGACACCGGAAGTGTTCCGGAGAAGTTTCGGATAAAACCGGAGTGCCGGAGGGGTTACCGGAACCCCCCCGGGGAAGTATTGGGGCTTAGTGGGCCAGAGGGGAGAGAGAGGGCAGCAGCCAGGAGGTAGCGCGCCCCCTCCCATGAGGAGTCCGAATTGGACTATGGGAGGGGGGCGCGGCCCCTCTTTCCCTCTCCCTCTCCCTCTCTTTCCTTCCCTCTCGCTCTTCCTAGTTGGACTAGGAAAGGGGAGTCCTACTCCTACTAGGAGGAGGACTCCCCCCTCTCCTTGGAGCGCCCCAAGGGCAGCCGGCCTCCCCCTTGCTCCTTTATATACGGGGGAAGGGGGGCACCTCTGGACACACAATTGATCTACGATCTTTTAGCCGTGTGCGGTGCCTCCCTCCACCACATTACACCTCGATAATATCGTTGCGGAGCTTAGGCGAAGCCCTACGTCGGTAGAACATCATCATCGTCACCACGCCGTCGTGCTGACGAAACTCTCCCTCAACACTCGGCTGGATCGGAGTTCGAGGGACGTCATCGAGCTGTACGTGTGCTGAACTCGGAGGTGCCGTGCGTTCGGTACTTGATCGGTCGGATCGTGAAGACGTACGACTACATCAACCGCGTTGTGTTAACGCTTCCGCTTTCGGTCTACGAGGGTACGTGGACAACACTCTCCCCTCTCGTTGCTATGCATCACCATGATCTTGCGTGTGCGTAGGAATTTTTTTGAAATTGCTACGTTCCCCTACAAGGCTGACCCGCTTGAGGTCTGGAGATCGGATGTGTCATATTAATGCACAACAGAAGCACCCCTTTTTGACCAATTTTCGGATTGGCACCGAACACTTGATCTAATTCAGACGTCAAGTTTTTACTAAATTGTTGGGTTTTCCAAGCCTATGGCACTTTTAAACTATTTGTGTGTTTCTCGCATAAGTCTCGCAGTGAAACGCCGGACACCTTTAAAGATTCGGCGAAAACATTCTCGGATATTGCTATATATGCATCGGTTTCGAATTGTGTCTTTGGTCAATAGTTGGGTTGCCCGGCTCCTGTGCTTTCCTCCAATGTTCCGCTTTGTTCGGCTAGGTGTGCAAAGGGAGAACCACTGCGATTGTGCTTCCAGCTCGCATGGTTAAGCACCTAAGTGGAGAAAGCTGAAAACTGACTGTCACAATAAGCGGAAACTGGTCAGCGATCCGATGACTATTGTCAAATGACGGGCCATTCATAACATTGGCCGAAGTGTTTACGGCTTGACCTCGGCTGTCGCCGAACACTAACCGGGGGCTTGTAGCTAGCTTCCCTAGTTTAAAGCTCCTATGACTAAGTGAAAGCTATAAAGCCCGCATGTCTGATTGCCTCGTTTCCGCTAAGACAACCGCCTTCGGGCACCGAGACATCGGCTAAGGGTTGTCTTGTTATTGCGGAAACACCCTGCGTAGTATCTACAAAGGGGTAGAAGCCGACGATGGGCCACTTTCAACTGATAAACGGTCGCAACGGAGTCAAAATAAACATATCATCGTCATTTGTATTTAATATACAAGGGCTGCCTTCCGTAATCATCGTTATAAAGCCATACATATGCATCAATTTGACTTAAGATTTTTGCCAAGCTGGGTTGCTTGGCTCCTGTGCTTACCCCTACGTTCCCGATTGTTCGGCTAGGTGGTAAAGGGAGCACCTCTGTGATTGTTACTACCGGGTCATCTGAGTTAGTACCTCAGACTGGGTGAAGCCGAAAGCTAGCAATCTTAAAGGATCACATTGGTCGGCAACGACGGAAGTAAATTTTTTGGTTCATTAATACCATAGAGTTCGGGAACTTTCGCCGAACTAAATCCTAAATATTTTCCTCCCACATTGATCGGAGGTGAGTTTTCATGATCATGATAAGCATGACGACCCAAAGAAAGGAACCGATAGCGGGACTATTTTCTTTGGAAGATGTTTCTTACGTTAAAACGTAATATAACATATCTCTCCGTGTACCTTTGTTTATAAAACCGTATGACCGGATTGCCTTTTTTGCCGTAAAACTTTGCCCTTGTAAAGGCTTTATAAAGTAGGACAAACACTCCCCAGCTACTGGCCGAGGAGGTTGAAGCCGATGGTCGGTCAACGAAGTTTTGTACAATGCAGATCTGAGCATTAATGATGTAAAGTACAATGCGGATCTAAGCTCTTTTAAGAGATCTTTATTCTCTTTCCGAGAAGTTTGTGTTAAACACAACAAAATTTTCTGTCAAACGGACTTCGATCCTTAATTCGGCCACCCGTGTCCACATTAAGGCTCAGGGGCTACTGGGCTTTGCGCTCATTATTTACAAATATTAAAGGGGCACATCAATCCCCTGATCTGGTGTTGCCACCCGACCAGTGGCTCGGGGGCTACTGCATTGCCTATTCAATGCAGAAAATTCAAAGTGCTCAGTGTTCGGCATAACCGAACTATGACAAGTACGTCTTCGGACGACAATAAGTACCATATGGGAATTATCCGGCATCAAGCTGATATATCGCGGCGACTTCTCACGACCCTCTCTCAGGGGCCCGTCAGCCGATCACTATTACCTCTAATATATTACACTGTGTTTCTATTCCTATGTATGCTACCGAGCTAGGAGTTGATCCTCAGGCCGATTTCATGACCTGAGTCTCAGAAGCTACTAGGATCAGCGGTTTCATATTTTCCTTCAGGTGCATCTCGGATTTTCGGCCGATAGACACCTTGAGGGCTACTGGAAATACATCTCGTCAGCAAATAAATTTATACGCATCGGAAATAAAATCCGTAAACAATCAGCCCAAGCCTGAGGTGGTGCATCACCTTGGAAGCAGTCCGATATAAAGCTCGGATGCAAGTGGCTGGCTCTATAGAGGGCATTTCCGGCATTAAGCTCGGCTAACTTCCTTTAAACTTCTTCAAACCAAGGTGATCTATGACACCTCGGATGCAGTTCGGCGTTGGAGTTCGACTATAACAATACTCTTTGGATATAGTTCGGCGTTGGAGCTCGGATACATTCCGGCGTTGGAGCTCGGAAACGGTCCGACGTTGGTGCTCGGCTACAAAAGATACCTCGAATGCAGTCCGGCGTTGGAGCTCGGATGCAAGAGGACACTGCCGCCCGGGAACAACTTCAAACCCGTGGTGTGGCGTAAAAATAACAGGGCATTGATAAAGGCCGGGAACTTAAAGGGGCTCCTCGGATACCTGACGTGTAAACTCTTCGGATGCACTTCGGCAATCCTCAAGATCGAAGATGAGAAGATTTGTTGAACCAGTTTTCAAGACCGACGACCGAAGATGAAGAACAGTTCAGAAGAATCGAGGAGTATCCCCAACTTGAAGACCGGTTCAGGGGGCTACTGACGGTGTCCTGGACTAGGGGGTACTCACCACGTCGTCTCCTGACCAGCTGGATCGGTCCAAGGACACCCATGGCGGTTCACTATTGGGCCAGCTCAGACAGCCCATGCCATATACAAGGAGGATTCTACAAGACTTGGTGCCCAAGACAAGGACTCCTCTAAACCCTAGGCCTATGGTGCATATATAAACCGAGGCCAGGCTAGTCAATAGACAATCTCCTATTCATTACTACAATCTCGTGGTAGATACATGTACTCTGTACTACACCCATATGAATACAATCAAAAGCAGCATGTAGGGTATTATCTCATCAAGAGAGCCCGAAGATGGGTAAAACCCCGTGTACATGTTACCATCGCTCCCAGACGCCTAGCTTAGGACCCCTACTACGAGATACGCCGGATATTGAGCCGACAGGCACAACCCACCAGGGCGCGCCAGGAGGCCCAGGCGCACCCTGGTGGGTTTTGCCCACCTCGGGTGCCCCCCGGACCGCCTCTTTTCTCTATAAATACCCCAATTTTTCTAGAATCCTAGAAGCATCGACGAAATATTCATCCAGCTGCCGCAGAGTCCAGAACCACCAGATCCAATATAGACACCATCTCGGATGGGGTTCACCACCTCCATTGGTGCCTCTCCGATGATGCGTGAGTAGTTCTTTGTAGACCTTTGGGTCCGTAGTTAGTAGCTAGATGGCTTTCTCTCTCTTGCTGAATTTTCAATACAATGGTCTCTATGAGATCCATATGATGTAACTCTTTTGCGGTGTGTTTCTTGGGATCGATGAACTTTGTGTTTACGACTAGATCTATCTTTTTATACCCATGAAAGTTATTTGAGTTTCTTTGATCTCTTATATGCATGATTGCTTATAGCCTCGTATTTCTTCTCCGATATTTGGGTTTTGTTTGGCCAACTTGATCTATTTATCTTGCAATGGGAAGAGGTGCTTTGTAGTGGGTTCGATCTTACGGTGCTTGATGCCAGTGACAGAAAGGGAAACGACACGTATGTATCGTTGCTACTAAGGATAAAACGATGGGGTCTATCTCTACATAGATAGATCTTGTCTACATCATGTCATCGCTCTTATTGCATTACTCCGTTTTTCCATGAACTTAATACACTAGATGTTGGGGAACGTAGCAATAATTCAAAATTTTCCTACGTGTCACCAAGATCAATCTAGGAGATGCTAGCAACAAGAGAGAGGGAGTGCATCTTCATACCCTTGAAGTTCGCTAAGCGGAAGCGTTACAAGAATGCGGTTGATGGAGCGTACTCGCGGCGATTCAAATCGCAGAAGATCCGATCTAGCGCCGAACGGACGGTGCCTCCCTGTTCAACACACGTACAGCCCGGGGACGTCTCCTCCTTCTTGATCCAGCAAGGGGAGAGGAGAAGTTGAGGGAGAACGCCAGCAGCAGGACGGCGTGGTGGCAATGGAGCTTGTGTTTCTCCGGCAGAGCTTCGCTAAGCACTACGGAGGAGGAGGAGTTGGAGGAGGAGAGGGCTGCGCCTTGCCAGGGGTGCGGCTGCCCTCCCACCCTCCCTATATTTATAGGGGCAAGGGAGAGGGGGGCCGGCCCCCTCCAGATGGATCTAGAGGAGGAGGCGGCGGCCAGGGGAAACCATAGATGGGTTTGGGCGCCCCCACCCCCTAGGAAATTTGCCCCCCAAGCCGGGAGGGGCGCCTGCCCTAGGGGTGGCGCCCCACCTCTCCTGGTTACGTGAGAGGGGTTGGGAGGGGCGCACAACCCCTAAGTGGGCTGGTTTGCCCCTTCCCCTTGGCCCATAAGGCCCCCCAACGCTTGCCGGGGCCTCCGAAACCCCTATCGGACATGCTGGCCATAGCCTGGTACCCCCGGAACAATTCCGGACTCCAATACCCTTCGTCCAACATAACGATCTTCACCTCTGGACCATTCCGGAGCTCCTCTTCATGTCCGGGATCTCATCCGGGACTCCGAACAACCTTCGGTAACCACATACTATTTCCTATAACAACTCTAGCGTCACCGAACCTTAAGTGTGTAGACCCTACGGGTTCGGGAACCATGCAGACATGACCGAGACACCTCTCTGGCCAATAACCAATAGCGGGATCTGGATACCCATATTGGCTCCCACATGTTCCACGATGATCTCATCGGATGAACCACGATGTCGGGGATTCAATCAATCCCGTATACAATTCCCTTTGTCCATCGGTATGTTACTTGCCCGAGATTCGGTCGTCGGTATCCCAATACCTCGTTCAATCTCGTTACCGGCAAGTCTCTTTACTCGTTCCGTAACGCATGATCCCATGGCTAACTCCTTAGTCACATTGAGCTCATTATGATGATGCATTACCGAGTGGGCCCAGAGATACCTCTTTGTCATACGGAGTGACAAATCCCAGTCTAGATTTGTGCCAACCCAACAGACACTTTCGGAGATACCTGTAGTGCACCTTTATAGCCACCCAGTTACGTTGTGACGTTTGGTACACCCAAAGCATTCCTACTGTATCCGGGAGTTGCACAATCTCATGGTCTACGGAAATGATACTTGACATTGAAAAGCTCTTAGCAAACGAACTACACGATCTTGTGCTACGCTTAGGATTGGGTCTTGTCCATCACATCATTCTCCTAATGATGTGATCCCGTTATCAATGACATCCAATGTCCATGGTCTGGAAACCATAACCATCTATTGATCAACGAGCTAGTCAACTAGAGGCTTACTAGGGACATGTTGTGGTCTATGTATTCACACATGTATTACGGTTTCCAGTTAATACAATTATAGCATGAACAATAGACAATTATCATGAACAAGGAAATACAATAATAACCATTTTATTATTGCCTCTAGGGCATATTTCCAATAGTCTCCCACTTGCACTAGAGTCAATAATCTAGTTCACATCACTATGTGATTGTAATGAATCCAACACCCATGGGGTTTGTTCATATCTCGCTTGTGAGAGAGGTTATTAGTCAACGGGTCTGAACCTTTCAGATCTGTTGTGCTTTAGAAATCTCTATGTCATCTTGTAGATGCAGCGACCATGCGCTACTTGGAGCTATTCCAAATAACTGCTCTACTATACGAATCCAGTTTACTACTCAGAGTCATCCGGATTAGTGTCAAAGTTTGCATCGACGCAACCCTTTATGACGAACTCTTTTACCACCTCCATAATCGAGAAAATTCCTTAGTCCACTGGTTACTAAGGATAAGTTCGACCGCTGTCATGTGATCCATTCCTGGATCACTATTGTACCCCTTGACTAACTCATGGCAAGGCACACTTCAGGTGCGGTACACAGCATAGCATACTGTAGAGCCTACGTCTTAAGCATAGGGGACGACCTTCGTCCTTTCTCTCTCTTCTGCCGTGGTCAGGTCTTGAGTCTTACTCAATACTCACACCTTGTAACACAGCCAAGAACTCCTTTGCTGATCTATTTTGAACTCCTTCAAAATCTTGTCACGGTATGTATTCATTTGAAAGTACGATTAAGCGTTTTTGATCTATCCTTATAGATCTTGATGCTCAATGTTCAAGCAGCTTAATCTAGGTTTTCCATTGAAAAACACTTTTCAAATAACCCTGTATGCTTTCCAGAAATTCTACATCATTTCTGATCAACAATATGTTAGCAACATATACTCATCAAAAATTCTATAGTGCTCCCAGTCACTTCTTTGGAAATACGAGTTTCTAATAAACTTTCTGAAAACCCAAAATCTTTGATCATCTCATCAAAGTCTACATTCCATCTCCGAGATGCTTACTCCAGTCCTTAGAAGGATTGCTGGAGCTTTGCATACTTGTTAGCATCTTTCAGGATTGACAAAACCTTCTGGTTGTATCACATACAACCTTTCCTCAAGAAAATCGTCGAGGAAACAATGTTTTGACATCCTATCTGCAAGATTTCATAAATAATGCAGTAACTGATAATATAATTCCAACAGACTCTTAGCATCGCTACGAGTGAGAAAGTCTCATCGCAGTCAACTCCTTGAACTTGTCGGAAAACATCTTAACGACAAGTTGAGCTTTCTTAATGGTGACACTTACCATCATTGTCTGTCTTCCTTTTAAAATCCATCTGCACCCAACAGCCTTACGACCATCAAGTAGTTCTTCCAAAGTCTATACTTTGTTTTTATACATGGATCCTCTCTCGGATTTTATGGCCTCGAGCCATTCGTCAGAATCTGGGCCCACCATCGCTTCTCCATGGCTCGTAGGTTCATTGTTGTCTAGCAACATGACTTCCAAGAAAGGATTACGTACCACTCTGAAGTAGCATGCATCCTTGTCGTCCTACGAGGTTTGGTAGTGACTTGATCCGAAGTTTCATGATCACTATCATGAGCTTCCACTTCAATTGGTGTAGGTGCCACAGGAACAACTTCCTGTGCGCTGCTACACACTAGTTGAAGTGATGGTTCAATAACCTCATCAAGTCTCCACCATCCTCCCATTCAATTCTTTCGAGAGAAACTTTTCCTTGAGAAAGGACCCGTTTCTAGAAACAATCACTTTTTCTTCCAGATCTGAAATAGGAGGTATACCCAACTATTTTGGGTATTCTATGAAGATGCATTTATCTGCTTTGGGTTCGAGCTTATCAGCCTGAAACTTTTTCACATAAGCGTCGCAGCCCCAAACTTTTAAGAAACGACAGCTTAGGTTTCTCTAAACCATAGTTCATACGGTGTCGTCTCAACGGAATTGCGTGGTGCCCTATTTAAAGTGAATGCGGATGTCTATAATGCCTAGCCCATAAACGATAGCGGTAATTCGATAAGAGACATCATGGTATGCACCATATCCAATAGGGTGCAGTTATGATGTTCAGACACACCATCACACTATGGTGTTCCAGGCAGTATTAGTTGTGAAACAATTTCCACAATGTCTTAATTGTGTGCCAAACTCGTAACTCAGATATTCATCTCTATGATCATATCACAGACATTTTATCCTCTTGTCACGACGATCTTCAACTTCACGCTGAATTTACTTGAACCTTTCAATAATTCAGACTTGTGTTTCATCAAGTAAATATACTCAGCATCTACTCAAATCATCTGTGAAGTAAGAACATAACGATATCCACTGCGTGCCTCAGCACTCATTGGACTGCACACATCAAAATGTATTACTTCCAACAAGTTGCTTTCTTGTTCCATCTTACTAAAAATGAGGCCTTTCAGTCATCTTGCCCATGTGTTATGATTTGCATGTATCAAGTAATTCAAAATCAAGTGAGTCCAAACGATCCATCTGTATGGAGTTTCTTCATGCATATCTACCAATAGACATGGTTCGCATGTCTCAATCTTTTAAAAATGAGTGAGTCCAAAGATCCATCAACATGGAGCTTCTTCATGCGTTTTATACCAATATGACTCAAATGGCAGTGCCACTAGTATGTGGTACTATCATTACTATTTTATATCTTTTGGCATGAACATGTGTATCACTACGATCGAGATTCAATAAACCATTCATTTTAGGTGCAAGACCATTGAAGGTATTATTCAAATAAACAGAGTAACCATCATTCTCCTTAAATGAATTACCGTATTGCGATAAACATAATCCAATCATGTCTACGCTCAACGCAAACACCAAATAACAATTATTTAGGTTTAATACCAATCCCGATGGTAGAGGGAGCGTACGATGTTTGATTACATCAACCTTGGAAACACTTCCAACACATATCGTCATCTCACCTTTAGCTAGTGTCCGTTTATTCCGTAGCCTTTTATTTCGAGTTACCAACACTTGGCAACCGAACCGGTATCTAATACCCTGGTGCTACTAGGAGTACTAGTAAAGTACACATTAATATAATGTATATCCAATATACTTCTGTCGACCTTGCCAGCCTTCTCATCTACCAAGTATCTAGGGTAGTTCTGCTTCAGTGACCGTTCCCCTCATTACAGAAGCACTTAGTCTCGGGTTTGGGTTCAACCTTGGGTTTCTTCACTAGAGCAGCAACTGATTTGCCGTTTCATGAAGTATCCCTTCTTTCCCTTGCCCTTCTTCAAACTAGTGGTTTTACTAACCATCAAAAATTGATGCTCCTACTTGATTTCTACTTTCGCGGTGTCAAACATCGCGAGTTGCTCAAGGATCATCATGTCTATCCCTGATATGTTATAGTTCATCACGAAGCTCTAATAGCTTGGTGGCAGTGACTATGGAGAACCATCAGTATCTCATCTGGAAGATTAACTCCCACTCGATTCAAGCGATTGTAGTACTCAGACAATCTGAGCACATGCTCAACGATTGAGCTTTTCTCCCTTAGTTTGCAGGCTTAAGAAACTTGTCAGAGGTCTCATACCTCTTGACATGGGCACTAGTATGAAATCCCAATTTCAGTCTTTGGAACATCTCATATGTTCTGCGACGTTTCAAAAACATCTTTGGCGCCTCAATTCTAAACCGTTAGCATTACGCACTGAACTATCACGTAGTCATCAAAACGTGTATGTCAGATGTTTGCAACATCCACAGACGACGCTTGAGGTTCAGCACACCGAGCCGTGCATTAAGGACATAAGACTTCTGCGCAGCATTGAGGACAATCCTCAGTATACGGACCCAGTCCGCATAATTGCTACTGTCAACTTTCAACTAAATTTTCTCTAGGAACATATCTTAAACAGTAGAACTAAAGCGCAAGCTACGACATAATTTGCAAAGACCTTTTGACTATGTTCATGATAATTAAGTTCATCTGATTATTTAATGAACTCCCACTTAGATAGACATCCCTCTAGTCATCTAAGTGATACATGATCCGAATCGACTAGACCGTGTCCGATCATCGCGTGAGACGGACTAGTCATCAACGGTGAACATCTCCATGTTGATCGTATCTACTATACGACTCATGTTCGACCTTTCGGTCTCTTGTGTTCCGAGGCCATGTCTGTACATGCTAGGCTCGTCAAGTCAACCTAAGTGTTTCGCACGTGTAAATCTGGCTTACACCCGTTGTATGCGAGCGTTAGAATCTATCACACCCGATCATCACATGGTGCTTCAAAACAACGAACCTTCGCAACGGTGCACAGTTAGGGGGAACACATCTCTTGAAATTTTAGTGAGGGATCATCTTATTTATGCTACCGTCGTTCTAAGCAAATAAGATGTAAACATGACAAACATCACATGCAAATCATAAAGTGACATGATATGGCCAATATCATCTTGCGCCTTTTTGATCTCCATCTTCGAGGCACGGCATGATCACCTTCGTCACCGGCATGACACCATGATCTCCATCATCATGATCTTCATCATCGTGTCTTCATGAAGTTGTCTCACCAACTATTACTTCTACTACTATGGCTAACGGTTAGCAATAAAGTAAAGTAATTACATGGCGTTTTTCATTGACACGCAAGTCATACAATAAATTAAGACAACTCCTATGGCTCCTGCCGGTTGTCATACTCATCGACATGCAAGTCGTGATTCCTATTACAAGAACATGATCAATCTCATACATCACATATATATAATTCATCACATCCTTTTGGCCATATCACATCACATAGCATACCCTGCAAAAACAAGTTAGACGTCCTCTAATTGTTGTTGCATGTTTTACGTGGCTGCTATGGGTTTCTAGCAAGAACGTTTCTTACCTACGCAACATCCACAACGGTGATATGCCAATTGCTATTTACCCTTCATAAGGACCCTCTTCATCAAATCCGATCCGACTAAAGTGGGAGAGACAGACACCCGCTAGCCACCTTATGCATCAAGTGCATGTCAGTCGGTGGAACCTGTCTCACGTAAGAGTACGTGTAAGGTCGGTCCGGGCCGCTTCATCCCACAATGCCGCCGAATCAAGATAAGACTAGGAACGGTAAGCAAATTGAACAAATCATAGCGCACAACTACTTTGTGTTCTACTCGTGCATAGAATCTACGCATAGACCTAGCACATGATGCCACTATTGGGGAACGTAGCAATAATTCAAAAATTTCTTACGTGTCACCAAGATCAATCTAGGAGATGCTAGCAACGAGAGAGAGGGAGTGCATCTTCATACCCTTGAAGATCGCTAAGCGGAAGCGTTACAAAAACGCGGTTGATGGAGTCATACTCGCGGCGATTCAAATCGCGGAAGATCCGATCTAGCGCCGAACGGACGGCGCCTCCGCGTTCAACACACGTACAGCCCGGGGACGTCTCCTCCTTCTTGATCCAGCAAGGGGAGAGGATAAGTTGAGGGAGAACTCCAGCAGCACGACGGCATGGTGGCAATGGAGCTCGTGGTTCTCCGGCAGAGCTTCGCTAAGCACTACGGAGGAGGAGGAGGAGTTGGAGGAGGAGAGGGCTGCGCCTTGCCAGGGGTGCGGCTGCCCTCCCACCCTCCCTCTATTTATAGGGGCAAGGGAGAGGGGGGTCGGCCCCCTCCAGATGGATCTAGAGGAGGCGGCGGCGGCCAGGCGAAACCCTAGATGGGTTTGGGCGCCCCCACCCCCTAGGAAACTTGCCCCCCAAGCCGGGAGGGGCGGCTGCCCTAGGGGTGGCGCCCCCACCTCTCCTGGTTATGTGAGAGGGGTTGGGAGGGGTGCACAGCCCCTTAGTGTGCTGGTTTGCCCCTTACCCTTGGCCCATAAGCCCCCCCCAACGCTTGTCGAGGCCTCCGAAACCCCTTTCGGACATGCTGGCCATAGCCTGGTACCCCCGGAACAATTCCGGACACCAATACCCTTCGTCCAATATACCGATCTTCACCTCCGGACCATTCTGGAGCTCCCCGTCATGTCCGGGATCTCATCCGGGACTCCGAATAACCTTCGGTAACCACATACTATTTCCCATAACAACTCTAGCGTCACCGAACCTTAAGTGTGTAGACCCTACGGGTTCGGGAACCATGCAGACATGACCGAGACACCTCTCCGGCCAATAACCAATAGTGGGATCTGGATACCCATATTGGCTCCCACATGTTTCACGATGATCTCATCGGATGAACCACGATGTCGGGGATTCCGTATACAATTCCCTTTGTCCATTGGTATGTTACTTGCCCGAGATTCGATCGTCGGTATCCCAATACCTCGTTCAATCTTGTTACCGGCAAGTCTCTTTACTCGTTCCGTAACGCATGATCCCGTGGCTAACTCCTTAGTCACATTGAGCTCATTATGATGATGCATTACCGAGTGGGCCCAGAGATACCTCTCCGTCATACGGAGTGACAAATCCCAGTCTCGATTCGTGCCAACCCAACAGACACTTTCGGAGATACCTGTAGTGCACCTTTATAGCCACCCAGTTACGTTGTGACGTTTGGTACACCCAAAGCATTCCTACGGTATCCGGGAGTTAAACAATCTCATGGTCTAAGGAAATGATACTTTACATTAGAAAATCTCTTAGCAAACGAACTACACGATCTTGTGCTATGCTTAGGATTGGGTCTTGTCCATCACATCATTCTCCTAATGATGTGATCCCTTTATGAATGACATCCAATGTCCATGGTCAGGAAACCATAACCATCTATTGATCAACGAGCTAGTCAACTAGAGGCTTACTAGGGACATGTTGTGGTCTATGTATTCACACATGTATTACGGTTTCCAGTTAATACAATTATAGCATGAACAATAGACAATTATCATGAACAAGGAAATACAATAATAACCATTTTATTATTGCCTCTAGGGCATATTTCCAACACTAGATGCATGTTGGATAGCGGTCGATGTGTGGAGTAATAGAAGTAGATGCAGGCAGGAGTCGGTCTACTAATCTTGGACGTGATGCCTATATAATGATTATTGCCTGGATATCATCATAATTATTTGAAGTTCTGCCCATCAGTAATTTGTTCACCCACCGTTTGCTATTTTTCTCGAGAGAAGCCACTAGTGAAACCTACGGCCCCCGGGTCTTTCTTCTCATATATTTGCCTTCGCGATCTACTTTTCTCTTGCATTTATTTTTAGATCTATTAAACCAAAAATACAAAAATACCTTGCTGTGTTTTATTTCTATTTATTTTATTTGTGATCTATCTATAAATTTACTACAAATTTATCTCACGTCCGTTTGCCTATCTTGAGGCGCCGTACCCCGGAAGGGATTGACAACCCCTTTAACACGTCGAGGTGCGAGGATTTGTTATCTGTGTGCACGGGCTGTTTACGTTGTGTTGCTTGGTTCTCCTACTAGTTCAATAACCTTGGTTTCATATCTGAGGGAAATACCTACCGCAGTTGTGCTGCATCATCCCTTCCTCTTTGGGGCGACGTAGCTTCAAGCGACATCAAAAGGAATTTTTGGCGCTGTTGCCGGGGAGGATCTTCAACATATACCAGGTTCCTAATCAAATATCTCATCTCCTTGCAATTTACATTATCTGCCATTTGCCTCTCATTTTCCTCTCCCCCACTTCGCAAAAAATTGTCGTCTTATTCGCCTCTTTTTTTCCGTTCGCCGTTTTCTTGCCAGATCTCTCTTTGTGTGCAATCTTGTTTGTCATTACAATCGTTATGGATAGTTCTTCCTCTATTGCTTGCACTCCTGAGAACGAGTTTCTCAGCTTTAAACAAAGGGGAGGAGAAAATTTAAAAGATGCTCGGTATAGAATTTGCAATGCTCATAATAGATCTATCCGTAAGCAATCTACCGTTGTTCTTCTTCACTGTTTTTATGTTGGCATCACCACTTGGTATAGATTCGTCCTTGATATGATTACCGGTGGAAATTTCTTGATGTGTCCATCTCTTGATGCTTTTAATGCTATGGGAAATTTAGTGGGATCCCCACCTCTCTTGATTAATGAAACAACTTTGACTCTTGAGCATGTTATGGAAAGACTAGATGCTATTGAGAAGAAAATGCTCACCGAAGATCATATGGAAATTATAGATAAAAAGTTGCATAATTTTGCCACTAATATTGGGTCAAAAGCGGGAGATATTTTTAAGTTGTTAAAAGAGAAGGGTACCATAATCCATGAAAGAATAGAAGAAAGTCCGTCTCGGATTGATAAATTAGAAGAAATCTTTAGTAATCTAAGCACGGCTTTTGTTTCCACTAAAACTATCAAGAAAACTTCTGTAAAGAGTGGTAGATCCAAGAACAAGGGTGCAACTTCTAGTAATAGTAATAAAGGAGATCTTAAGATGATTAGTATTCACCCTGATTTTGTTGAAGTGATAAGAGATCCTTTTTGCAAGAATGAATTCTTTCAATTTATTCCTTGGAGTATTGTTATTGAAGATCTTTATGCGAAATATCTGAAGGATTCTAAGTGTTTGATTGAAGAGTTGGATAAAGATGACAAAATATAGATCCTTGCTTTATGCCTAGCTAAGGGCGTAAAACTATAGCGCTTGTTGGGAGGCAACCCAATGAATAAATTTTATTTTTGCTTTTTTGCTTTCTGTTCTTGAGTGTTAGGACAATTATGCTACTGTTATGATTGTGTTTTTTGTGAGTGTTTGTGCCAAGTAGAACCGATAGGATCTTCTTGGATGATAGTTGTTTGATCTTGCTGAAAAAGACCGAAACTTTGCGGTCACGAAAACAATTCTCATTTTTTATCAGAAAGAGCTTTTTCCCTGATTCTTTTTGCAGAAGATTAATATACAAATTACTCAGGTCTTCCTATTTTTTTCAGAATTTTTGGCGTTCCATAAGTGTTCGAAAAAGTTAGATTGCTACAGACTGTTCTGTTTTGATAGATTCTGTTTTCTTTGTGTTGTGTGCTTATTTTGATGGCTCTATGGTTTTTTCTTTGATGAGTTTTTGCCATAGAAAAGTTGGAATACAGTAGATATAATACAAAAACAAAATATGAATTGGTTTGATACAGTACTTATAGTAGAGGTTTGCTTTCTTATACTAACGGATCTCATGAAGGTTTTGTTGAGTTTTGTGTGATTGAAGTTTTCAAGTTTTGGGTTATCTTACGATGGACGAAGGAAGGATGGAAGAGCCTAAGCTTGGGGATGCTCCGTCATCCCAAGCTATTATCCGAAAAACGAGCAACCAACTGAGCTTGGGGATGCCCCCCCGAGTGGCATCCCCGCTTTCTTCCAACGATCATCGATATTTTACTCGAAACTAAATTTTTATTCGTCAAATGATATGTGTTTTGCTTGGAGTGTCTTGTATGATATGAGTCTTTGCTTGTTTTATTTTGTGTTTTAAGTCATCAACCCTTGCTGGACACACCTATTTGAAGAGCCAAAATTATGTCATGACTTATTAGAATTGCTCTCTATGCTTCACTTAAATTTTTATGAGCAATGGACTTGCTCTAGTGCTTCACTTATATCTTTTTGAGCACGGTGTGCTTAGTATTTTTGAAGAAATGCTCTCTTGCTTCACTTAGATTAATTTGAGAGTTAGTAAAATTTTCAAGAAATTCTCTCTTGCCTCACTTAAATTATTTTGAGAGAAAGAAAAATTATGCTCATGATATTCACTTATATTTGTTTGAGCTTATGAAAAGCAACACATGAAAATTAGTCCCAAAGTGATAGATATCCAAGAAGGATATAATAAAAACTTTCATGAAGATCATTGGACAAAAAAACTTGATTCTTAGTAATAGTTTTGAGATATGATGATGTGATATGTGAGTTATGTTGATGAGTAATTATGCTTTAGTAAGAATATTGGTGTTAAGGTTTGTGATTCCCTATGCAAGCACGAAAGTCAATAGTCATGCAATGAAATTATATCCTACTTGTGGTGCATTATTCGGTGTTATTTATGCTTTATGCTTGCTTATGAGATTATCCGTTTCTTGGTTGGTCGCTTCTCAATCTTTTGCTAGCCTTCATTTTGCACCAAGTATGATATCTCCTTGTGCATCCAAAATCCTTTAAACCTGTTTTGCGACATGAGTCCACTATATCTACCTATATGCGGTATTCTTTTGCTGTTCTAAGCAAATTTGCATGTGCCATCTCTAATTTTCAAAATAAACTTCTCTTTTGTGTGTTTGTTTCGCTCGCGGAGCGGTGAGGGGTGGCTAATATTCTCCATGCTAGATGTGTTATTCCCACGATGAGTGTTTATTCACTTGTCATTGCAAGAGAGTAAGGCAAAGGTATTAGGCATGCCCAGTCCCGAAATGCAAAAATGAATTTACTTTATGTTTTCAAATAATAAGTTCCTTGGAAAGTGTTGGTATGGAGGGCGCCCGTGGATACGGTTAGCCATGGAAATTGAAAGTATGGTGGAAAAAGGAATAAACTTTATTTTTTTGTTCGTGAACCGCCTATGATATATCTAGCATGGAAAGTGTTGGGAACTCTAAGTTGTTTCCGTTGGTGGGATGGATACACCTCCAAAAATGTTTTTACCTCTAAGATTTTCGCTTTGAGCTCTGGCACCTATACAAATCCCTACTTCGCTCCGCGAAGGGCCTTTCTTTTACTTTATGCAATTTTTATTTTTGAGTCTCCATCTTCTCTTATAAAAGTACCAACTAGGAGGCAATATGATCATACTTAAGTATTGGGTGTAGCTAATATTCGAGTTTGTTTCATGAATGGATCAATGTTTGAGCATGATGGGCTAGGGATAACTTATTCTAGCGTTGATATTTTGAAAGACATGGTTGCTTGTTCATATGCTTGAGTATCTAAATTATTATGTCAAAACTAGACTATTGCTTTGAAAAATATAAAAGTCCAAATGTCCATGCTATAAAAAAAGAATATGATATGACATGTTAGGCAGCATTCCACAACAAAAATTCCGTTTCTATCACTTACCTACTCGAGGAAGAGCAGGAGTTAAGCTTGGGGATGCTGATATGTCTCCAAAGTATCTATAATTTTTTATTGTTCCATGCTGTTATATTATCAATCTTGGATGTTTTATAATCATTTTATAGTCATTTTATATAATTTTTTGGGTACTAACCTATTGACATAGTGCCAAGTGCCACTTGCTATTTTTTCCATGTTTTTTTACATCGCGGAAAATCAATACTAGACGGAGTCCAAATGCCACGAAACTCCATGGAGAATTTTTATGGGCCAGAAGGAACACAACAGGCCCTGGCTGCACCTGGGGGGTGCCTCGAGGGGGCACAACCCACCAGGGCGCACCAGGAGGCCCAGGCGCGCCCTGGTGAGTTGTGTCCACCTCGGGTGCCCCCCAGACCGCCTCTTTGCTCTATAAATACCGCAATATTTCCAGAACCCTAGAAGCGTCGACGAAATATTCATCCAGCCGCCGCAGAGTCCAGAACCACCAGATCCAATCTAGACACCAGCTCGGATGGGGTTCACCACCTCCATTGGTGCCTCTCCGATGATGCGTGAGTAGTTCTTTGTAGACCTTTGGGTCCGTAGTTAGTAGCTAGATGGCTTTCTCTCTCTCGCTGAATTCTCAATACAATGGTCTCTTGGAGATCCATATGATGCAACTCTTTTGCGGTGTGTTTGTTGGGATCGATGAACTTTGAGTTTATGATCAGATCTATCTTTTTATATCCATGAAAGTTATTTGAGTTTCTTTGATCTCTTATATGCATGATTGCTTGTAGCCTCGTATTTCTTCTCCGATATTTGGGTTTTGTTTGGCCAACTTGGTCTATTTATCTTGCAATGGGAAGAGGTGCTTTGTAGTGGGTTCGATCTTACGGTGCTTGATCCTAGTGACAGAAAGGGAAATGACACGTATGTATCGTTGCTACTAAGGGTAAAACGATGGGGTCTATCTCTATATAGATAGATCTTGTCTACATCATGTCATCGTTCTTATTGCATTACTCCATTTTTCCATGAACTTAATACACTAGATGCATGCTGGATAGAGGTCGATGTGTGGAGTAATAGTAGTAGATGAAGGCAGGAGTCGGTCTACTAATCTTGGACGTGATGCCTATATAATGATCATTGCTTGGATATCGTCATTATTATTTGAAGTTCTGTCAATTGCCCATCATTCATTTGTTCACCCACCGTTTGACATTTTTGTCGAGAGAAGCCACTAGTGAAACCTACGCCCCCCGGGTCTTTCTTCTCATATATTTGCCTTTGCGATCTACTTTTCTCTTGCATTTATTTTCAGATCTATTAAACCAAAAATATAAAAATACCTTGCTGCGTTTTATTTCTATTTATTTTATTTGTGATCTATCTATCAATTTACTACAAATTTATCTCATGTCCGTTTGCCTATCTTGAGGCGCCGTACCCCAGAAGGGATTGACAACCCCTTTAACACGCCGGGTTGCGAGGATTTGTTATCCGTGTGCAGGGGCTGTTTACGTTGTGTTGCTTGGTTCTCCTACTGGTTCGATAACCTTGGTTTCATATCTGAGGGAAATACCTAACGCCGCTGTGGTGGATCATTCCTTCCTCTTTGGGGAAATACCGACGTAGCTTCAAGCGACATCAGCGGCCAGACAGATAATGCTACCTTCGCTTCAACTTGGTGGGTCCCAGCTGTCGGGGGAATGTTTTTTTCGCGAAATACAGAGGCCCTTCCGGTGGGTCCAAGCTGCCAGGTGGAGGAATCATTATTTTGTGCGTAATAAGGAGGCACTTCATTGTGTGCGGCCATGGACCCAGCTGTCAGCCTCTCCACGTACAATCCTCTTCTGATGGTTGTCGTTCGTTGATCGTGTTGACGACGCCGTACCGTCTGAGAGCACCAAGGTGGTGTACGACGGCACGCCCTAGGAAGGGAACGACCCGGAGCCAGGGAACACACGGAGGGTAGTACGAGGGTTGACTGGTTCGGCTGCGTTGTGAGGCTGCCATCGCTGTAGAATAACAGGGGGTGTGGGTGAGTAGAGGGATGGCCTGGCTAGTGGTGGGAGTAGTAAGGGGCGGTGAGGCCTACGCGGCAGCACAACCGGCCACCGGAGGTAGGAGCACGCGGTGGTTTGGACGGCTGGAGTAAGAAAATCAGAGGTTGAAGAAGCAGGACGACCGTTGGATGTTAACAATCTAATGGCCAATGATGATAGAATCGTTTGTTGACTAAGTTGACAAAGCCCTGCGTACGCGTCAACTTAGTAGGGCCACAGCCCACAAGTCAGCCTCCAAATCTGGTGGGCCCCAGTTATCATGGGGAGCACTCGTTATTTTTCACTTAATAAGGAGGCACTTCCTTCCATGCCAAGATATAGCTGGTGGGTCCCAGCTGTCATGGGGAGGATTCATTCTTTTTGGCGTAATAAGGAGGTACTTGCTTGCGTGCAGCCATGGACCATGTGGGTCCCAACTGTTAGCCTCTCCATGTACATCCCTCTTCCGATGTTGTCGTTTGTTGACAATGTTGACCACGCCGTGCCGAGAACACCAATGTGATGGATGACAGCGAGACCCAAGAAGGGATGACCCGGAGGCGGCATAGCCACAACAGTGGAGGGATGTGGGTGAGTAGAGGGATGGCTTGACTGGCGGTGGGAGTAGTAGGGGGCGGTGAGGACTGCGCGGCAGCACAGCCGGCCACGGGAGGCGGGAGCAGGCGGTCTCGTCGGTGCTGGATTTGGCGGCTGGAGCAAGAAGATCAGAGATTGAAGAAGCACGACGGCCCTTGGATTGACATCCAACGGTCACGTCTGCTAGAATCGTTTGTTGATGTATATAATAAGTAAAAAAATCTTGCATACGCAATAACTTAATAGGCCCACAAGTCAGACCATTCCCTATTTTTAAAATAATTTACATCTCATTGCAACTTCTTATGCAATTTATTGCAGTCTGTTTTTTTGTTGGCGAGGGCCAAGGTTAAAAATTTAAACAAAATTTCGCATATTTCGGTGGGGTCCAAACTATTTTTAATACCGAAATGTTGAGCCAGATTTAAAGTACTTTGAAGATATACTTAAATTAGGTTAAAGCACAGTGAAATTGGAATATGAAAATGTGAATTTTTTTGGAAATTTGAAAGTAATTGCCAATTTGTCGTGTGTGTTTTATATTTATAGCCCATTTCATATTACTTTTAAGATTTGCAGCCATCCTGAAAGAGTTGCAGCCCAGCAGGGCGGAGAAAAATAAGTAGGCCTGGATAGGGTATTCTTCAGAAAAAAATAAACTAGGCTAGCCATTTTCACAAAGAAAAAATAGCTGGGTTGGTCAAGTGGTGAACGTAAAATATAAGCCTGCTCCGTCTCAACAATAACAAAAAAAATACTGCTCGAGCAGTTACGTCCCAGGTGTCAGCCGATCTTGTGCTGTTCTCTTGTCTATTGACTATACGCTGACAATGTCGCTGGTCCCAGATGTCAGCAAACCACTAGGAGGAAACATTTTCTTTTTCTATACATTGACAATGGAGTATATAACAAAAAATGAGGAACTTGCTTGCGTACGGCCATGGACATGGTGGGCCCCTACTATCATCCTCTCCATGTACAGGCCTCTCCCGATTCCTCTTGTTTGTTGACCATGTTGATAAAGCGAGAGGGTGGCACCGCGGCGAGCGCACCAAAGCACACGGAGGACGACGGCGAGGCCTCGGACGTCGGTGTTAACGATTTAGGAGACGGTGGGGCTGTTGGTGTCAAAACTGGCGGATCTCGGGTAGGGGGTCCCGAACTGTGCGTCTAAGGCGGATTGTAACAGGAGGCGGGGGACACGATGTTTACCCAGGTTCGGGCCCTCTCGATGGAGGTAATACCCTACTTCCTGCTTGATTGATCTTGATGATATGAGTATTACAAGAGTTGATCTACCACGAGATCGTAGAGGCTAAGCCCTAGAAGCTAGCCTACGGTATGATTGTTGTTGTCCTACGGACTAAACCCTCCGGTTTATATAGACACCGGAGGGGGCTAGGGTTACATAAAGTCGGTTACAAGGGAGGAGATCTACATATTCGTATTGCCAAGCTTGCCTTCCACGCCAAGGAGAGTCCCATCCGGACACGGGACGAAGTCTTCAATCTTGTATCTTCATAGTCCAACAGTCCGGCCAAAGGATATAGTCCGGCTGTCCGAGGACCCCCTACTCCAGGACTCCCTCAGTAGCCCCTGAACCAGGCTTCAATGACGATGAGTCCGGCGCGTAGATTGTCTTCGGCATTACAAGGCGGGTTTCTCCTCCGAATACTCCATAGAAGATTTTGAACACGAGGATAATGTCCGGCTCTGCAAAACAAATTCCACATACCACCGTAGAAAGAAAAATATTTCCACAAATCCAATCTGCTGATAGCTTTTCATAGCATGACGTTCTGCCGTGGTCTGGTCATGACGAACCGTTTTTCCCGTGCCTGTCACTGCACGTGTTGCGAGGTGGTTTTATTAGCACGTCCTGTCGAAGCAGATATCGTGTCCCTCTTTTCACGGGATTCTCATCAATACGGGTGTGGGTAACCCAATCGTGCCTGTTGGTATGACTCCTCGATTTTAGGCAAGTTCCAAATGGCCACACGAAGGACGCTTGATATTCACCCTCTTTATAAAGGGGCCAAGGCCTGTCCTTTTCTTCTCGTGCTCAATCGAATCCTTCCCCCACCTCGAGTTCCAACACCCAAGGCTCAGGCTAGGCGCTTCAGACCTTCAGTCATGTCTAGATCCAACCTTCAAGGTCGGTGGATGCCCTCCTCTGTCACATAGGAGGATATCAAGAAGCTAAGAGAAGCCAGGTATCTGACCACCGAAATCTCGCACAGGCCGCCTGCTCGAGGGCAGGTCATCCCCACTCCGAACCCAACGAGAGTGTCATATTTATTTCCCACTTCCTCCGAGGGCTAGGCTTTAGTCTTGATCCCTTCGTTAGAGGGCTTATGTTCTACTACGGGCTCGATTTCCATGATCTGGCTCCGGATTCCATCCTTCACATCTCGTCGTTCATCGTCGTGTGTGAAGCCTTCCTCCGCATCACCCCACACTTCGGCTTATGGCTCAATACCTTCAATGTGGAGCCGAAGATAATTGAGGGGCAACACGCAGAGTGCGGAGGTGCCATAATAAGCAAAGGCGCGGATTCTCCATGGCCAAAGGGTTCCTTCCCGGAGACGTCCAATTTATGGCAGCGGGAGTGGTTTTACATCACAGCTCCCCGAGGTACTAAGTGGGAGGCCGCCCCCGCCTTCCGTTCGGCCCCCCCGCCACAACTGGCATCGTGGGTCAACAAGGGGCTGGACTGGGGGCCAACAAATGACGTGCCAACACTGCAGAGTCGCATCCGAGATCTCCTCCAGAGCGATATCAACCTTGTCAAGGTAATGCAAGTCATGCTAGTTCGCCGGGCCCTGCCTTGCAAACGTCGACCTCTCCGTATGTGGGAGTTCAACCCAGAAGGGTCGTGAACTATTCAGCAATTCTTCGGCGTGACGCTCGAAGAGATGTATGGATTGTTCTTCGGATCACGAATAAAGTGTCCGGACACCACCGAGGATGCGGGTCTGAACTGCAATCGTCCAGACACCCAAGTAAGTAATTCCGCGGCCGAACACGTTGTCTTTTAATTTACCACAACATCATTCTGAAAAGTCGCCTTTTGACAAGGGCTGGATAAAAAAGGAGAAAATGATCAGGTGTTCGGCCCCCCTTCCTGAAGGCTCACCGGATCCCGTACTAGCCAGGATGCTTGAGCTTGCGCCCTATCAAGCGCCAATAGGGGAAGATAAAGGGAGGAACAAAGAAGCCGAAAGCGAGCCTCACTCATTATTCATCCAAACCGGGGGAATTAGTGCCTCCGCGAAGGAGGATAACCGGGGAGAAGAATCTAAAATTCCCTCTCCCTAGGGAAGGAAGAGGACCGCCTCTGAAGACTTGGAAGCAATGATCTCCAAGCGAGGGAAGAAACCTTTGCCAGAGGGCCCTACCCCGGAGGGCATCCTTACCGCACAGTACCCGCGAGGGTGCCAGCCCTCCACCGAGCTGTAAGTAAACAAAAGTACTTTATAGTAAATATACCCTGCTTCATTTCTGAGAATAATAACCAAGACATATTTCTTGTAGTTCGGATCGTAGCCCTTCTCAACAGAGTTCGTCTTCGGGGGATCTTCTTCCGGAGATGATGGAAAGCGAAACGCCTCCCCGCGCCTCCCCGCCTCGTGAAGCGGGCAACCCTGAGGTGTCGTCACGAAGGATTTCTCCTGATCCGCCAAGGCCAGAAGGTAACCCTTCGGCCACCCGAAGTCCGGAGTATTCGGCTCCTAAGGAGAGCCACAAAAAGAGTCCGGGACTGTCCGGTGCGCGACCAGACGCACTGAAGAATCTTCTGGAGCAAGCGGCTATCTCAGAAGCGCATCGTACGCTAATGGGTACGGTGGTTGAGAAGATTTCATCCGCCAAAAGCAGGTTGCATGAAGCTTTCATGAGCCTGCTGAGAGGCTTTGAGGTACACGAAGTAATATGTGTATTTTTGACGGTACCACACATGCCAGGTGTGCCTGTCGGCGTTCTGGGAACGGGGGTCCCCATACTTGCCTGCCTGTGGCCCACGGCGTTGCTAAGCAGCAGGCCGTGCGGCCCATCTTCGTCAACAAGGCACCCAAGACCCTCATGAGGGTCCAAGCCTCGCGAGGAGGACGATGCAAGACCTCCTCTGGAGCGGCCTAGCCAGGCAGGCTCACGAGGAGCGGAGATATCAAGGCGAGGCAAACCTCACGAGGCTGTCGTGACGTGAGCCATGACGAACGGTACCATGCAGGTGCCAGGCGGGCGCCAGTGTGCGCAGCGTCTCTATCTCCTCTTTGGTGCTAAGGAGGCCGGCGCAGGCGAAGAGTACCGAGGCATCAGGCAAATGTTGCCATATTGGTGCAACGAGACCACGACCAGGAGGACGGCAAGGCGGAGGTCATCGTGGAGCCCAAGACGGCGTCACCCCAGAGCTTTTCGCAGGCGAAGACCGCTTTTGTCAGGATAGCTTGTACTAGCTGTCCCCCTTCAAATTTGCCCACCGTTGTTGGCTCCCTTCCCGCTTGATATTTGGGAAGAGGACCAGGGCCTATATAAGTAGAGCTAGCCACCACAGTAGAGATAGAATCCTCAAGACACAAGTTCACAAGCACAAGAACACCTCAACCTCAGGAGGTTGTTCTTTCCTTGTACTGTTCATCATCAGCCCAAGAGGCAATCCACCACCACCACACTGGAGTGGGTATTACACCACAACGGTGGCCCGAACCAGTATAAACCCCGTATCTTTCTGTGTTGCTAGTTCGTCGAGTTCATCCGCGAGATCCTATCGAGCTTGAGCGTAGATCGGTAGGAGGAAGAGACTTCGCGCGCACCCCAGTGTTTGAACCTTAAGGGTTTGCCGGAACCCCATATCCGACATTTGGCGTGCCAGGTAGGGGTGCGCCGGAGCTTCTTCTCCGCCAACCAGCTCGCCGACGCTCCCCAGCCACGATGTCTGGCGATTCAAGGGCCGGCTCCAGCCGGTGGGCAGCCTGGCCGGCCCGGTCAGCGCCGCCTGCCCATGAAGGTCTCGACCCTGCACTCCAAGCGGCACGGGCGCCGCCAAACCCCGCCGGGCGCGGGCAGCGCGGCCAGGCATCATCCACCCTCACCCCACGACAGGTACGAGCCGCGGCGAGAGCGGCGAGTCATGCCGCAGCGACGGCACCGCACTCACGGCGGGAGCAAGCAAACATGCGGGCAGCGCTCACCGTGGCAAGGGAGCTGCTACGATGCAGGCTGATGGAGAGCGGCCGGGACACGCTGCTCGAGCGTGTTGCCGAGCTGTTGGACGCAGCAGCGTCGGGAGCACCACCCTTCTGCTATAGACTTCCTCCCTAGGCCACTGCAGGGCCGCGCGGCGAACCTCACCACGTCTGCGCGCCATCGACTACGCCCGGGGGCTTCATCAACATCAGCACGACCGGCGGCGTAGGGGGCTCCAACTCCCCCATGCCACCCTCGACAAGCACAAGCGCAAGCGTCGTCCCCCATGGTCCCGGCTGGATGTCGTATTTTCATCCCCAGGACGCCGTCGTGGGCAGGGCAACATGGAGCGTGGGGCACCACGGCGAGGTGTTCGGGGTGACGGCCCCGGAAGCCTACGTGCCCTGCATGATAGACCAAGGGTACGCACCAGAGGACGACCTCAGCCCATTCACTGGAGAAGACTGGGGAGAGGGGGCGCTAGGAGCCGAAGACTTCCAAGAACCAACGGAGAACCACAACGATCGCGCCGGCAGCGGCAACTACAGGGTACCGCTAGTCTCTCAGGAATAGGCTTATGCTAACCATGGACTACAGATGAATCAGGTTGCAGCGTCGATCGACGACCCAGGCACGGCGGCATCCATCCCAACAAGGGAGACACGCTGGGGGCCATCGAGAGGGAGCCAGGAGCAAGGCCCCTCCCCGCGGCGTGCGATGCCTGACGACTCCCGGAGGTAGGCCCTCTGCCGGGGAGGCCTCAACAACCTTTCCCCGGGCAGAGGACCTGTGGTCGCCGAGGGAACCTCTGGCATCCTCTTTCCCTCCTCTGTGTCGTCCTGGTGACCGGTCGACTCAGAGGAGGTCAAGAGTGGAGCAAGGCGAGGCCCTCGTCTGGCGATATGAAGCAAGGCCGGTACCTGTGAAGAAGGCCCAGTGCCTGTGAAGCTCGCCGCTCGTGACACTCTCACGTAATAATGAGTTGGGGCTGTACACGCCCCGGAGTCTCAGGGGTGCCGGCCTCAGGCCCTGGGGCTCCCTCCCACGCCTAGTGGCAGCACTTAACTCCACGCTGGTGAGAAGACTTGAAGACCAGAAGACTAGACTAGGTGCCGGACGCGGCCTTTTGCTTTGGATCTCTCTTTCTATAGCTTTGCTTTCTGGATCTGGATTTGAGTTGAAGCTGAGTTTTTATCGATGCGCGTGGGGGGAGCCTTTTCTCGTTTGAGCAATTTCTTGCCTTCTGGATCTCGTTTAGTGTGGGACTCATGTTCGTCGCCTTTCCCCCACGAGCTCCTCGCGAGCGGGACTGCGCGAAGCACGCGCGCGCCAAGCGCGTGCTAACGCTACAATTGGCGCTCACCTCACGTGGGGCCCCTTCCAACGGGGCAACAAGCTCCGCAAGGTTCTCAGGAACTCGACACATTGCAGCCCAGCTCAAAGCTGGCACTGACTAAGGTAAACCAAGATAGAAAACTTGCATCAGGATTCACAAGTTCACGAGGACACAAACTCACATCGCATGGAAAAGTAAAAACTGCAGTTTGCTTACACGAGGGGCTCCCCCTCTCAAAATGCTCTCACAAGTTTTTCAAGGGCCACGCCCGAGTTTGTGCGCGGGGTGAAATGACAGGAGAACAAGGGATCAGCCAGAAATGTCGCTCGCCGCGTCACCCGTGGATGCGTCACTCGCATCGTCATCGTCTTCATCGGCATTATCGCCGCCATCGGCGACGCCCCCGATGCCGTCGTCAACCACGTCGCCTTCGTCTGCGGCGACCACCACCGCGTCATCCTCAGAAGTGAAGGCCCTGACCAACGCATCCACATTGTCCTCAACCCAACGTGCTAGGTCGCCTCGGACGGCCGTGGGTACGGGGGCGATGGCGGCATCAAAATCAAAGTTAGGGTCGGCATTCAGGAGGTGGCTGAAGACGCGGGAGAAAGCGCGCTCGAGCAGGCCACGACCCCTTTCCTCCACAAGCTGGTGAGCTCTGGCAGATCGGGCCTCCAGGCGCGTCACCACCTCGGTGAAGAAGGTCAGGTGGCTGGCATAGTCATTCGAGTGAGGGGCCGGCGCCTCCACGTCGCAGATATGGCCCAGGGCGATATTGGCCCTGTTCCGGAGATCTTGAAGTATAGGGGTATGCTCGCGCTCCAGTGTGCGTCGCTGAAGCACTTCTTCCGTGTTCTGCCTCGCGACGGCCTCAGCATCATCAACCCGCCTCCGGAGGGAACGCAGCTCGGCGCGGGCGGAGGCCAAGTCCGCTTGCGCCGTGACCAGGGCGGCGGCCGTGGTTTCCGCGCGCCTCTCAGCCTCGTCCAACCTGGGTCTGAGGGCAGCGGCCCTGCCCTCGTCCTCCATGCCCGCGAGCTTCAGCTTCAGGTCGTACCTGCCCTCGTCCTCCATGTCCGCGAGCTTCAGCTTCAGGTCGTACCTGCCCTCCAGGTCCGCGCGAACCTCGGCCACCCGGCAGTTCACCTCCTCCTCAACTCCAGCCTCGCCAGCCCCGACGGCGTCTTCTGCTTGGGCCACTTGACGCTCCCTCGTCTCCAGTTGCTCGAGCTCGCGGCTACGCTCCATGGCCTCCAGGGCCAGCGCCTCCTCACGCTTCCGGACCTCCTCTTCCTCCGCGGGCGTCCCCCTCAGCAACGCAAGGGCGGCCCTGTGCGCCTCCGCTTGCTGCTCAAGAGACGCGCTCCAGGCCTGGAGCTCCCACGCGCGCTTCTCCGCAGCCTCGCGTCGGCGATCAGCCTTGCGAGCCTCTTCCAAGGCTCGTGAGCGGGCTTCATGGGAAACCTTGAGAGACGCCTCGGCCTTCGCGTTCTCGAAGTCATGCTGATAGCGGCCGAGGTTGATGGCCACCTTCAGCTTGCGCCGCTCCTCTGCCAGCCGAAGACCTTTAGCCTCAAGACGTGAATCAACACTCGCGAGTTCTTCACCAAGTTGGCTCATCGCGTTCATCGCCTCCTGGAAGAGCTCATGGCGAACCACGCTCTGCCTACGCTCAAGCTCGAATGCCCAGCCCTCTTCGTCCTCCACCTCGGGGGCTGCAGGCGGGGCACCAAGCGGCGCGCCACCCCTCGGCAGGGGGCTGGGGGCTGGTGCCGCACCCGACACCAGCCCATTCTCGCGAGAAGCCCAAGCCGGCTGGGGCTCGTTGCTCGAAGAGGAGCTGAAGATCGAAGCCAACAAGTTGCCGTCAAAGACCAATGAAGGAGTCTTGGGCACGCCTGCCAGGCTCCACGCCAGACCAAGGGGGAGGAGCGACGAGGCCGCAGGTTCAGCGCGCCAGGAAGGCAGGAGTGCCCCTTCAACCAACCCTACTCCAGGGGCAACCGGTGGACTCGGAGCGCTCGAGGCCGGTGGAAGAGTTAAGGAAGAGGGAGGCCGTTTCTCAGGAGACTCAGCAGCCTCGGTGGAAGGAGCCCTGAAAGACTGGCGTCAGAAGAAGAAAGCAGTACACAGAGAGCCACAGATGTACTTCCTCCGCTTCAGCGGTCCAAAGATGTTGCTGCCGCTGGGGGAGCCCTTCCTCTTGCGGAGCTCTTCGAAGTCCACACAAAGGCGACCGAAGCGCTGGACGTGACGGCGGGTGCATAGCGGGGCCGAGGAAGAGCTCAGAAGAATAACTTCAGGGGTGCCTGGTTGCGGCGAGCAGCCGGGCACCGTATCACCACGACCTCTCGAGGCTCCTGGAGCCTTGGCCTCGGGAGTCACATGCAGCGTCTCCTTAGCAATCGACGCCTCAGGAGGGGAGTGGCAGGCTCCCGAGGACGATGCCCCAGGATCACCACTCGGCACGTGCTCCTCAGCACTCGAGCCGCCGGCCTCCGCCTGAGCTCGCCCACCTGCACCGTCACTTGGGGCGAGCTCAGCATCAGGGGCAAGGAAGGGAACCACGACGATGGGGTTCTCACGAGGCCCCTCTAGGCCGATCGGCCGCGGCCCCCATTCATCAAAGAGAGGCATGTCCTTTACAAATTCATCCTTATTCTTGTAGCGGTACAGCAAACAGTTCTTCCCAGGCAGTTCGGCCGGCAGAAAGACACCTGGCAGGACCTTGAGCACTGTTCGCCGCGTCCCGAGGAGGAGCCCGGACTCCTGAAACCTCATGTGGTCCTGGTTGCTGAGCAAGGTCCACATTGGGCGAGAATGGCGCTGAAGCGGAGCGACCCGGCGTTGGACGAATTCCTTCACCACCATCGGTGCAGTTACGCCGCGATCCTTCAACAACCTCAACCTGAGCCAGACGTGGGCAAGGCCGGGGCTTGCAAGCCGCTGATGGATCTAGCCAGAGTTAGGAACAGTGGGCCCCGACAAAGCCTGAAGCATAGGACTGAGCACACCGGCATCGACGAACACCCATCATGTCCGGAATTCGCTCGTGGATGGAGGAAGCTCGAAATCGATCCCCTCGCCCGCCGTCGCAGCCACGGCCTGGAAGCTCACGCACCCCGAGCATTGCTGAGGGTCGGCCAGATGCAATGAGAAGAAGTGACGGAGGAGAGCCACCGAAGGAGCGATGCCCACCATGGCTTCGCACACAAAGGCGCAGACAGCAAGAAGAGTCATAGACTGAGGGTCGAGATGCAGCATGTGGATCTGATAATGCTCAAGCACAACATTGAAGAAGGCGGAGAAGGGAGGAATCAGGCCAGCCCACAGGGCATCTATGAAGATCGGGACCTCGGTGGCCGTCTGAGCCGTGCGAGTGCGAGACGCGGGCCAAGCCACCGTCTCCCCCCACTCATTGAAGCTGGAAGCAAGCATCGGGCACACCTTGTCCATGGCCTTGTCGTTGAGCACCCGGGACCGGCCGAGCACCGGCGCAAAGGACGGAGGCGCAGCTGGAAGAGACAGAGGACTCTTCCCCTTCTTAGCTTGTTTCGGCGCCATGGCGATGGAGCAGGCGGAGCGCAAGTCAGATTGGAGAAGAGAAGCAGAGCCACAAGGAAGCAGGGGAATTGGGGAAGCGAGGCGCATGAGGCGGAGGAATAACTGTGTAGGCCGCAGGGGCCGCATAGCCAGGCGGATTCAAAGGCAGCGTGGGGAAGCAGAGATGCCCACGTCCAATCAACCGCCACGCGTCGACCGAGGCCGCAGACTTTTGGGGCCCGCGGTGCTCCGAACTTGACCCTTGGCTTTGCCGCGAAGCCAAGCCCGAGCGCATCTTGGGCCCGGGGGCTACCGTCGGTGTTCTGGGAATGGGGGTCCCCATACATGCCTGCCTGCGGCCCACAGCGTGGCTAAGAAACAGGCCGTGCGGCCCATCTTTGTCAACAAGGCACCCAAGACCCTCGCGAGGAGGATGATGCAAGACCTCCTCTGGAGCGGCCTAGCTAGGCAGGCTCACGAGGAGCGGAGATATCAAGGCGAGGCAAACCTCACGAGGCTCTCGTGACGTGAGCCATGACGAACGGTACCAGGCGGGCGCCAGTGCGGCTAATTTTTTTAAATAATACATTTTTTTGTAAATTACAGAAATATTACGCGAAAGAAAGAAATTTCAAAAACAATACACCGTCGGCCCGCCATATTACGCGAAAGAAAGAAATTTCAAAAATAATACAGAAGTCATCATCATCATGCTCGATCGATGCAGAAACCTTGCCCTTCGATGATGAATAACCCTTTCCCGCCATATGTTCGAGCCAACTTTTTCCCGCCACCCGTTTCCCGCCAACCCTTTCCCACGTTACCGCAGTCGTTCTTTCCCGCCATTTTCTCCTCTCTACCTATAAAACCCCCTTCAGACGGAGCTGGATAAGCATTGCAGTGTGGTGGTGAAGTTGGGGCAGTGTGGTCGAGGTGAAGCTGTTGTTCGTCGTTCTTCGTTCGAGCCGGAGCACCTGCAGTTTGGTGGCCGCCGTTCATCGTTCTTCGTTTGCACGCACGCTTCAAGGGTATATTTCAGCCCACATTTTATTTTTCGTAGGTGCTCCGGTAGTATTTGTTAATATATTTAGATGTCAACTAATTAGTTGTATTAGTTGCTCCGTTAATATTCTGTAATATATAGCTTGGTAATATATAGACATGTCTAATATTTGTTAGTGGGGATATTAAGGGGTAGGTTAGGTACTCAATGCGATTTGTGTGTTGCAGATGGCTAAGGGTACTTAGTGGGTGCTTAGCCCTATTGTTCATGTCCAAGGCTTTTCTCCAACTGTTGTGCAAGTTAGTGAAGTGGACATCACTTTTGATTGGTTGAAGACTACATTCATGTTGAAGCAAGGGTTGAAGGAAGACGATTTTGTGTACTACGTCAGCAGGAAGCAGTCAGATGGCCCTGGGGAAAGAAAATTGATTGACATAACTGATGATGGCAAGATTCAAGAAATGTTGAGCGAATGGGAATGGAAAAGGGTTGTTGAGTTGCATTGCTACAGGAAACCGAGTTATATGTGATGAATTTGTCATTCGAGATCCGCCTCCCTGCCAGGCCAGACGTCGTCACTGACGCTCCTATCTATCAGTAGAGACATTACCATCTATTTCTGTGTCAGAATTATGTCTATTCTATGTATGAGACAAATGACTATGTACTTATGTACGAGACATATGCCTACTCTATTTTAGTACTCTGTTATCGGAACTACAAGATCATATTTAGATAGAACATAATATTCATACAACGAGACATTACAAACAACTAGATAGAACTACGTCTAAATTAAATGGCACGTAACTGAACTCACAACATACAGCATAAAAACTACATGAAGTCATCATCGTCATCCTCGATCGATGCAGAACTCTTGCCCTTCGACGATGAAGAACTCTTGCCCTTCGACGATGCAGAAACCTTGCCCTTCGATGATGAAGAACTCTTGCCCTTCGACGATGCAGAACCCGGAAGCGGCGGCATGAAGATATCATCTTCGTCCTCGCTCTCCTCAGTCCATAAACATGGATTATTTGCTGCAATCCTTCTGAAAGTTTCACTCTTCGGCACCACTACCTTCTTCCACCTGTCATGCAACCTAAGAAGTTCTTTACGTACCTCCTCATAGGTCCTTTCAGGCCACCCAGACCTACGTAATTGGTGAGCCAACTCATTCATTATGGTGTCACTACCGGTGAGTTCGTCCCATGGAACTATCCTATTATCCATCCTGAAATCGGTAGCTAGCCTCAGAAGAGTCCTGCTCATCCCAGGGTGAAAACTACGATCGAAAGGATAATGGGACATCTCAACTACACTACACTGCAATGCTTATCCACCTCCGTCTGAAGGGGGTTTTATAGTTAGACAGGAGAAAATGGCGGGAAAGCGAGCTCCAGTATGGCGGGAAATGGGTGGCGGGAAAAGGGTGGCGGGAAAGAGTTGGCGGGAAATGGGTGGCGGGAAACGGGTGCCGGGAAACGGGTGGCGGGAAACGAGAGGCGGGAAAGGGTTGGCGGGAAATGGGTGGCGGGAAAGGGGTGGCGGGAAAGCGAGCTCCAGTATGGCGGGAAATGGGTGGCGGGAAACGGGTGGCAGGACAGAGTTGGCGGGAAATCGGTGGCGGGAAACGGGTGCCGGGAAACGGGTGGACGAGTGGCGGGAAAGGGTTGGCGGGAAATGGGTGGCGGGAAAGGGGTGGCGGGAAACGGGTGGCGGGAAATGGGTGGCGGGAAAGGGTTCTGCGGAATACGTCAAAGTTTTACAAAATAAACAACCGATTGTTCAAAAAAATGCTAGCCATGCACCAGTCGGCCCACAGCAAGCCTAGTCGGCCCACTGCAGGCCGACTGGGCCTGATCTGGTCGCCGACAGCCCAATCGGCCAGCAGCAAGCTGATGGGCCACCAGTCGGCCTGCTGTGGGCCGACTGGGCTCAGTCGGCCTGCAGCGGGCCGACGGTGTATTATTTTTGAAAATTCTTTTTTCAGCGTAATATTTCTGTAATTTACAAAAAAATGTATTCTTTAAAAAATATTAGCCCAGTGCGCGCAGCGTCTCTATTTCCTCTTTGGTGCTAAGGAGGCCAGCGCAGGCGAAGAGTACTGAGGCATCAGGCAAAGGTTGCCATATTGGTGCAACGAGACCAAGACCAGGAGGTTGGCAAGGCGGAGGTCATCGTGGAGCCCAAGACGGCGTCACCCCAGAGCATTTCGCAGGCGAAGACCGCTTTTGTCAGGATAGCTTGTACTAGCTGTCCCCCTTCAAATTTGCCCGCCGTTGTTGGCTCCCTTCCCGCTCGATATTTGGGAAGAGGACCAGGGCCTATATAAGTAGAGCTAGCCACCACAGTAGAGATAGAATCCTCACGCCACAAGTTCACAAGCACAAGAACACCTCAACCTCACGAGGCTATTCTTCCCTTGTACTGTTCATCATCAGCCCAAGAGGCAATCCACCACCACCACACTGGAGTAGGGTATTACACCACAATGGTGGCCCGAACCAGTATAAACCCCGTGTCTTTCTGTGTTGCTAGTTCGTCGAGTTCATCCGCGAGATCCTATCGAGCTTGAGCGTAGATCGGTAGGAGGGAGAGACTTCACGCACACCCCAGTGTTCGAACCTTAAGGGTTTGCCGGAACCCCACATCCGATAGTGCCCTATGTAGATAGTAGCCCCTGAGACTCTAGTTGCTGTCGAAAAGACGGCAAATAGATGATCATAGTCCCAGGTAATAACCGTGCTGCTTTCACGTGCAGGCGGCTGAGGGTCCAGTGGCTAGCCAGACTGGTGAGTTTGCCGAACTGAAGCGGCAACTTGATGCGGTAGATGCCGACATCGTGCTTGTAAACAAGCGGCTTGACGAGGCACAGGGTATGTATTCTCCTATGTTCGGCGCATATTAAGAGGAGCATGATGCTAGTATCTGCAATATGCTGTGACTGCAGATGGAGTTGTCGCCGTGGAGACCCTTCAGGCGGAACTTACCCGAGCCAAGGAACAAGCCAGGAAGAGTGATGCGGCCGCCCTAAAGGCGGTAGAAGAGCTAAGAGCCGAACAGGCTGCGCATTGCCAAAGCAAAGAGAAAATAGCCAACATGGCTGTTGAGCTGAAAGATGCCGCCGACCGTTATGAGCTTCTTGAAAAGGAAATCCAAACAAAGGCGGCGGACCTGGAAAAAGCCATGGTAGCATCCAAGGAAGCCCGCTCGAAAATCAGAGCAGCGAAGGAGGAGCTACGTCAAGCCGGAAATATCACGGTTGGGAAGCCCTTTTTGTTGCGGACGAAGTTCGGAGATCCTAAGTATGCCCTTCTGGATCAATTATGGAGTTCTGCGGACGCGTACCTGGATTTGGCAGCAAGTGCTGCTGATGCGACCAAGTTTTTCGAAGATCAAAAAGATCACGAAGTGGAAAAGTTGTTCTGGTCGCAATTCGATGCTCTGGCGCGTCCGCTGCTGTTAAATGAGCAAATGGCCGAGTGGGCCGAGCTCCATAGGTTGTCCGGGCTCGCCATGAGGTCTGTTGTGGATCATCTTTGGCCGAAAGGGCCAAGGCCGAATAGTTATTTTGGCTTAGTGCAACGATTCCTTGGTGTTGTGCCGCATATGGACACTGTGAAGAGGTCGGCGTGCATAGAGGGCGCGCGGATGGCTCTCGCCCATGTCAAGACATACTGGGCAGAGATGGAGGCCACCGCTATTGCAACCCAGAGTTCGACCGTAGGCCGGGTATCGGCCGAGCACTATTTTGAAGAAGTCTTAGAAGGCGCTCGTTTAATAGAGGCTCAGTGCTTCAAGAGTATCATGTTCTAGTTACATGTATCTCAATTGTAAGAACAATGTTATTTGAATTATAAAGGCTGTGTTTATACTTTTGCCTGAAAGTATTATTATGCCTCCTGTGCGGTCGTTTATGTATATATATATATCCTGAAAGTTTGCAGTCGTCGGCTTCAGCCCCCACGCATATAATGCGGGGGTGTTCGCAAAAGCGCGTCTTCACACTTGATCCAACGTCTTGATCCATTAAGGAGGTGGTAGCGCGGCGAACGAAGCAATCAGACTCTATTGCTTTAACACTTTCACTTAACCATAGGAGTTTGACAGTGGGGCTACTATATAGCCCCTGGTACTTCCGCGCTCGTCCGAGTACGGGGCGCGTACGTACATGACCGAGAAAACCGGTCCTTCGTTGATGCGGAGGAATCCCGAAGATTCCGCTAAGTCATCGAGTGGTTGACCAGTCTCGCGCTTTATCATGACAGCCAGTTTTCGGCTTTCTCTACTGTGGGGCTCATCCGGATGAACCAGGGCACAATCGCAGTAGTTCTCCCGGTGCCACCTTAGCCGATAGATCGAAACGTAAGGTAGCAAAACGCGGGAGCCGGGCAAACCCAACATTTGACCAAAGACATGATTCGGAGCTGATGCATATAAGGCCAAACTCGCGATGCCGAACACTCCCTAAGGTATTCGGTCTTTATAACATATACCGGGCTGAATAATGCCCTTGATAATGAACCCCGAGTGTCCAGGTATGTGCATTATTCTGACGTGGCGAAATGCCAATAACGTCAGCATCCCTCTCGGTTATACTGAGTATCCGGAGGATGTGAAGCAACAAGAGACAGTAAAAAAGGTTTACACAGGGTCTTAATCTAAAAAGAAACCTTTGAATGGGGCCCTGTTGCACGTCTGCGCCTGTGTCTCCGTTGTGCCGTGTCGTGGAAGGGTGTAGCACGATTATCATCTGTAAAAGAGAAGAACTTAGGTGAAAGTTGTCGTGCGGAAAGTTGGTTATTCTCAATAAACCATTAAAATTCAAGATAAGTAAGGTCGAGCCGGGCTGTAGTCCTTTTTACATGCGGGAAGCCCCTGGTACCACCTATGGGGGTATATCCATCAAACTAATCTCAGGTGTATCTAAGCTGTTACAGCTAGTGATTCGCCGGACTCGTCTAGCCGTGTCCGCGGTCTTGACGACCGATCATTTATTCTGGTTGGAGAGGCCGGTTAGTGTTCAGCTGCTAGAGCCGTCACACGTTCTTCCGCGCGTAGGGAACTCTCGACATTTCCGCTAACTGAGATGATGCCACGTGGACCGGGCATCTTAAGCTTAAGATAAGCATAATGCGGTACTGCATTAAAATGAGCAAAGGCCGTTCGTCCGAGTAGTGCTTGATAGCCGCTTCGGAATGGAGTGATGTCGAAGGTTAACTTTTCACTTCGGATGTTGTCGGGGGAACCGAATACAAACTCTAGTAAGAGAGAGCCCGTGCAGCTGGCCTCTGGGCCTGGTATTACTCCTTTAAAGGTAGTATTGCTTTGGCTAATTCTCATTGGGTCTATCCCCATTTTGCGGACTGTGTCCTGATATATCAGATTAAGACTACTGCCGCCGTCCATGAGGACTCGGGTGAGATGGTATCCGTTGGTTATTGGGTCTAGCACCAACGCAGCCAGTCCTCCATGCCGGATACTTGTTAGGTGATCCCTGTGATCAAAGGTGATCGGGCAAGCCGACCAAGGGTTGAACTTAGGGGTGACGGGCTCTACGGCGCGTGTGTCTCGGAGTGCCTGTTTGCTCCTCCTCTTCGTCACGTGAATCATGTTCACTGTTTTGACCTCTGGTGGGAACTTTTTCTGTTCCCCAGTGTTTTGCTGACGAGGCTCATCCTCGTCTTCGCTTGGTGTCTCCCTCCCCTTGTGTTCGGCGTTTAGCTTACCGGCCTGCTTGAAGACCCAGCATTCTCTGTGGGTGTGATTTGCAGGTTTATCGGAGCTGCCATGAATCTGACATGATTTTTCTAGAATCTTATTTAGGCTGGACGGTCCATCTCTGTTGCCTTTGAAAGGATTTCTCCCCTGACCGGGTCAAGAGCCCCTAAATCCGGCGTTTACCGCCGTGTTGTCTGCGCTGTCTTCGTTATTTTGATGCTTGCTTTTATTGCGTCGTGGTTTTCCATTACCATCCCTGGCTTGAGATGTGCCTGGGTCGCTGGTGCTACTACGGGCCAGCCAGCTATCTTCGCCCGCGCAAAAGCGGGTCATAAGGCTTGTTAGGGCTGCCATTGTCGTTGGCTTTTCTTGGCCGAGGTGTCTGGCGAGCCATTCGTCTCGGACGCTGTGTTTGAAAGTTGTTAAGGCTTCGGCGTCCGGGCAGTCGACGATTTGATTCTTCTTAGTGAGAAATTTGTTCCAAAGCTTTCGGGCTGACTCTCCGGGCTGTTGAATTATATGACTTAAATCGTCTGCATCCGGAGGTCGGACATAGGTCCCTTGAAAGTTAGCCCTAAAAGCGTCATCAAGCTCCTCCTAACTTCCAATTGAATTTTCGGGGAGGCTCTTCGGCCAGTGCCGAGCTGGTCCTTTCAGCTTGAGGGGCAAGTATTTGATGGCGTGGAGATCGTCTCTGCAAGCCATATGGATATGGAGGATGAAGTCCTCAATCCAGACCCCAGGGTCTGTCGTTCCGTCGTACGCCTCTATGTTCACAGGTTTGAATCCCTCTGGAAATTCGTGATCCAGCACCTCATCGGTGAAACATAGGGGGTGTGCAGCACCCCTGTATTTGGATGTGTCATGGCGTTCTGAAGGTTGTAATGTTCGGTTTTGATTATGCGCTGGAGTACGCTTCCTAGGTCTGTAGATGGATCTGGTCGCGCTGGCCTTTTGGTGCGAGTCCTCGCGTGGATCGTGTGCTGGCTTATGCGTGGCCTCGTTAGCCGCTCTATCGCGGCCACGAGGTGGTCAATCCGACCGGTCGGCCGTTTTATTTTTCGGCTATGTGGGCTCTAAGGCGTCATCATCGAATTCAGGCAACAGCTTGCGCTTAGGATAGCTCTTTGTGTGGCGACTACCACCATACTTTTCTTCAGTGTCGAGCACTTTGTTCCATCTACTGTTGAGTGTATTCTGCGCGGCTTTAAGCTTTTGCTTCTGTTTCTTCAGACTCCTCGCGGTGGCAATAAGCCTTCTACGGAGGTTCTCTTGTTCCAATTGCCTTTCCGGGATGGTGTGTGCCTCGTCGTCCGGACTGTTTTCCTCTCCGGAGAGAGGTTGATGAGCTTTATCCTTGGCATCGCCGTGATCGGACAGCGGCTCCGTACTATGTTCGCCGTCCGCTGGTTCATCCTGCTCTGTCGCTGGGTCGCCGTTTCCTCTGGAGTCGACCGGGGTATTATTTTTTGTTGCGCTGTTATCGCTGTTCTTGCCGAGGCGGGATTTGGAGCGGCGCCTACGCCGTCGCTTTGGTTGCTTCTCGAGGGAGCTATCCTTCGCTGCATACTTCTGTTCCTCGTCATTGTTTTCTTTGGGTGTATCCACCATATATATATCGTGTGATGAAGTGGCTGTCCAGCGCCCTGTGGGCGGCGGTTCCTGTTCCTCTCCTGCATCGTCGTCCATACCGTCGATGTCTTCGGAGTCGAAATCGAGCATGTCGGTTAAATTGTCGACAGTGGCTATTAAGTGGGTGGTGGGTGGGGAGAGAATTTCTTCATCGTCCGCATCCCATTCTAGCCGGACATAGTTCGGCCAGGGGTCTCCTGACAGGGAGAGAGACCTCAACGAGTTTAGCATGTCGCCAAAGGGCGAGTGCTGAAAGATATCCGCGGAGGTAAACTCCATGATCGGTGCCCAATCGGATTCGATAGGCACGGACGCAGGCGGCTCGGAGCCCATGGCCGGGGACGAATCCAACGGTTCGGCGACAAGGGTCTCGTAGGAAGTGGAGTCAGTATTCGGCTCTATCGCCACTGAGTGTGCGGCCTCCGTGGCGGGGTCCATCCACCCATCCTCAGATGGCGCAATTTGTTCCGGATTGAGGGTCGGAGTAGTTGCAGGTGTGATCTCCCGAACACTATCCGATGGCAGAGCTAAGTCATGCTCGTCGTGATTGTGCGGCGCACCTGACATGGGCTCGAATCCGTCGAAGATCAAGTCTCCGCGGATGTCGGTAGTATAGTTCAAGTTTACAAACCTGACCTGATGGCCAGGGGCGTAGCTCTCGATCTGCTCCAGATGGCCAAGCGAGTCGGTCCGCAGTACGAAGCCGCCGAATACGAAGATCTCTCCGGGGAGGAAAACCTCACCCTGGATCGCATCGTTGCTGATGATCGAAGGAGCCATCAAGCCTTATGGTGAAGGCACAGTGGAACTCTCAATGAAAGCACCAATGTCGGTGTCAAAACTGGCGGATCTCGGGTAGGGGGTCCCGAACTGTGTGTCTAAGGTGGATGGTAACAGGAGGCGGGGGACACGATGTTTACCTAGCTCCGGGCCCTCTCGATGGAGGTAATACCCTACTTCCTGCTTGATTGATCTTGATGATATGAGTATTACAAGAGTTGATCTACCACGAGATCGTAGAGGCTAAGCCCTAGAAGCTAGCCTATGGTATGATTGTAGTTGTCCTACGGACTAAACCCTCCGGTTTATATAGACACCGGAGGGGGCTAGGGTTACACAGAGAGGGAGGAGATCTACATATCTGTATTGCCAAGCTTGCCTTCCACGCCAAGGAGAGTCCCATCCGGACACGGGACGAAGTCTTCAATCTTGTATCTTCATAGTCCAACAGTCCGGCCAAAGGATATAGTCCGGCTGTCCGAGGACCCCCTAATCCAGGACTCCCTCAGGGGCGGCGATGCATGCGCTAAGGCACAACCAGCCGTGGGAGGCGGAAGCAGGCGGCCCACTGGCGCTGGTTTGGTTTTGGCGGGAGGAGGAAGACGAGATTGAAGAAACACGACAGACTGTAAAAGCAGCAGGAGTACTTAACAACCTTAACTGAAACCAGCAGGGGTACTTAACAACCATAGCTGAAAGCAGTATGACTACTTATATAGGTTCAACCATACAAAGCACACCTCGAACAGTGCTACTTTGCCTACAGTTAACCAAGGGTGAGGCCACCAAGCCCCAGGCGCCACCCCACACATCCACAACCTTCTGAAAGCGGCTTCATCTCGCAATGTGGTCAATAAACATGATATTCTCTTTAGAGCCATGGAAAAGCATGAGCATAACCTTCTGTCCTATTCTCCAAGATGGACGGGCCTTCATTATTTGAGATCACACATGAATAAGTATCTTTTCACCTCCAAGGGAAATGGAGTAGGTCGACATAAACATCATGTTGTGACCAAGCGCAAGTCTGACCTGACCATGGTCAGGCATCTATATAGGAACAATAGAACTGGGCAACTTCTGTTTCAAGAAGATCACTGCTATAAAACTGTGTATAAGCAAGAGTTTATGAACAACATATATAACAAAAAACAGTTCGTACCATAAGTTTCTCGACCCAGTTGGACCTGTTCAACGTGTGCACCAGTGGCACACATATCCCACGTGGCCTTCCACCATTGAAACCCCCCACAAGGACCTCAAGATGATCAATAAAGTGTAGGAACTGGTGGATGTTATCCCAGTCAACTTCAGTGCCATCAATAACAGTCAAGTTCTTATAGAATAACAAAGGAGTAGCGTGCTTAACTTTGAAATAACCTACACGTGCCACCAATTATAATAAATATTAGTTATAAGTAGCATCTTCGTGAGAGAAGGGAATCACAAATCTTTGCTACTTATAAAGTTAAAGGGGTTTTATTATTTATGCCACTAGTTGTGTCCCACTACTCAGTTTTGCCATTAGAATTTACAACTGCTCAAAAATGCCATCAATCCTCTAGATGCTTGCTCAAAAATGCCATTAGATATCTCAAAAATGCCATCGTTCTGTTAGATGTTTGCTCAAAAATGCCATTAGACATTATTATTTTCACGTCAAACCCGTTGACCATGTTATATGACAAAAATAAGTCTAGACCCACATGTCAGTTCTCTCTATCTCACAATGATAATTGTGGCCCCACTTATCAGGAGTAACCAAGCGAATAATTTTACCGGAAAATAAGAACGATGTTGGGATCAAGTGGGTCCCCCACTTTATTGTAGTGAGATAGAGGGAGAGCTGTCATGTTGGTTCATATGTATTTATGTCATTATAACATGGCAAAACAGATTTGAGATCACAATAATGGTCTCCAGTGGCATTTTTGAGCATGTGTCTAACGAAGTGATGGCATTTTTGAGCAGTTGAAATTTCTAGTGGCAAAGCTGAGTAGTGCGACACAACCGATGGCATAACTGATAAAAACCCAAAGTTAAATTGTGATTAGTTAGACATAATAGGTGGATTAAGAAGTAATTGAGGCAACATGCAAGAACCAGATATAAAACTAACATGGATGAACTACAGGAATGACGTCGGGGTGAAAGATCACAGTGAAGATGAGACCAGGTTCTGCTATTACCATCAACATTCGTGCGCCAACTTTCAGTCTGGAACACTTGAGAAAGTTTATCCAAGTTCGGCCATAAAAATCAGGGATCTTCTTGGTTCATGAACCCAACTCGGAACTTATATCCATGACTTGTCTTCAATGTGACCATTAAAGTGGTGTATTCAGTTATGGCAAGGCCGACCATCTTGAGTACATGTGTTCTGGCAGAGCAAGGAATGCATTGCAGGAAGAATAATATGAGAACACAATGTATTCTCTATCCAAATCTAGAAATAATTTCCTCTTTAACGTAAGTGTTGACCATGGTACTAGTACCTTTTATCCAAATATAGCAATCCAAATTTCCAAATTAGTCGACAGCATGTTCAGAACCCCCGCAAAAAAAGTTCAAAAACCCCCACCCCCAGATAGAAAAGAGGATTCTAGGAACATACTGTGCGTGTTTTAAAGTCCTATGCTAGGATGAGAAGGAACAAGTGTGTTATCTCGCCGAGGGCGCAGAAACCTGTAGGGTCCTCACACATTGGGCACTGCAAATGAAACACACTAGATTCAGTTGGAAGAAAAATGCATCAACGGCGGCAGCTGCCATCCTAGGATTACCCGCGACCAAGGGACTAGGATTTATCGGGGATGGATGAAGAACTCATGCCTGGTTCTCCATGAGAAAACCCTACGCAATCGTCGAGAGGGGTTTTTCTCTGAACAAGCAGACGAGGGAGAAGGGGATTCAGGCCCAGTGAAATATTGCTGCTTTGTCTGTCCAGCTTACTGCTACTGCTGGAAAGGTGGTGGTTTTTGTGATTTGATGGCTCATTGGGCATTACTGCGGTGCTAAGACTGGGGTGAGTCTACCATGCAATTGTGCACTCTAATTTGGTGCATGGCACGTGAACCCCATTGCTGGATGCCCCGCATATCAGCGAAAGGAAGTAGAAAGGCAGGAGTAACTAGTTGCACATAAATATATTTTTGATAAAGAGATACTCTTTTGTAAAGAAATATAAAAATATTTTATATCACAACTTTATACATAAGAAAAATATAGGGGAATATATATAACATAATATGGAGGTTTAGATTTTTTTTGAGGCAATATGGGGGTTCAGATGAGAATATAATACTCAGATAGGTTGGCGGTTCTGGACTTTGGGCCATAGGCCGGTGGGCCTACATGTTTGGGGGCCCATGTGTTCTAACTCAGCGAATTTCACGTTGCAAGTGATAGGTACGGTGCTGGTTTTAGATGCTGTCGCAAGGCGAATACAGAAAATTAAATAAAGCACGACAACTGTTAGAATGAAATCGAATGACAGTTCCTAACCAGCAATCAAAGTTGCAATTCTTTCATGATATCCTACGTGATAAATAATATTGTCATACTACTTATACACACAGGACACTTGTTTCACCATGCCATATTATTACATCAAATGCTCTCGGAGGATAGATCAGTTCGGCAGTTGCGTGCTGCTACTGAAGAATTTCAAAGTTGATTAGGACCAGCTCTCCTTGTCGAGAAAGTTCGATTTTGACATCATCCCCTACTGCAAGATTTGATAGAGTTTTGAACCTTGACCATCCTTTAGCATCAATCATCATGCGACCATCCTTTGTACTTACGGTATATTGAGCAGGTTCATTCACACCAAGGCTGCGCATGGTAAGAGAAACTTGGCCACGGTCGCCTAGATTATTGAGCGACTCCCTCATTGCTCCAGGAATTCTCTGTTTGCAAACAAGAAGACATACACAAACAGTTAGATCAACACAGTGAATCATGTGAAAAAGCATTGAAAGAAAAAAGAACGAAGCACATGGGCTGCCAATACTTACCAAGAAGGTGGAGATGTCAGTTTCTGTAAGGACTTTGGTATATGCAGTGCGAACTGCAGCCCAGTCTGTTGCCAGTGCAAGTGCTGGTTCCGTTGCCGCTGCATGGGACGGAGCAGATGCAAGTGCAACTTCAAGTGTTGGTGCAGGTGCCGGAGCCGTTGCTAGTGCATGTGCCGGTGCGACTGGTAGTGCCGCTGTTGCTGCCGAAGATGGTGCTCCTTGTGGAGCTGGTGCTGGTGTCGGAGCAGGTGCCCATGTCGGTGCCCGATCCTCCGATAGATCAGCTTGATCCGCTGATGCGGTCGGAGCCCAATCCTTTAGTAGATCAAGCTGAGCTATTGTCGCTATCAGTGCTAGAGCCAGTGCCGTCGGAGCAGGTGTCGGTGGTCGATCCGATGCTGAAGGTGGTATCGATGTGCGAGACAGCAGCAATCGTCTCTGGTCTGCTATGATTTCATACTTCAGCTCTCTAACTTCGCTAGGCTCCGTGACCTGGACCAGTCTTTTTCTTCACTTCTTTTAAACTCGAGAAGTACTAATTGTGGCGTGTTTGTCAAAACAAACTGCAGTTCATCATAGGTCTTCAGATTGTACTCAGACAACAGACTGATCCAATTGTGTCTAGTAATATAAGTGATGGACAGTGCCTTCATTACTGAGACGTCATAAGAAGTGAAACCTGCTAAAATAACAATCATAGAGAAAACCAATTAGTTTATTCTGTAATGAATGTGACATGGCAAAACTTGCTTCATAAAATTGCAGCAAAAGTATGAAAACATGACAGTAAATCAACAAGATGTACTTAATGTGACATGAGTGAATCCTTACCAGGATATCACTATGTTAAAGTTCTAAATAGAAGGTTGATCGTCCAATTACGGGTGGCATGCAGGGCCCCCACTTACTCCCACAAGCAGGACAGTTCAAGGGTCGTGGCAACTCGTTTGGAGCGAACATCCATGGGACTGGAAATCCTGGTGGGTGCAATAAGCCCTGTAATGCATACAAATATTGGAGTGTAACCATAATTGATAAACCGTCCTCACAAAAAAGATGATCTGGATACTTTATAATATACAGACTGAATTGAGTGGACAAACATCAACAGAGACTGTTCTCAGGACTCACAACACAACAAAAGTGACAGTACTAAACAATACAGGGTTCACACACACAAATCAAGTACTGAACAATATTACTTACTACAGACAAGCAAGTTGCACTAATTAAACTCTGCAGACTATTTCTTGCCACCGACCTACGGGATATACCCCATGAGGGAGTCCTGGATTAAGGGGTCCTCGCACGTCCGACCTGTTGGACATGGGCCGGACTGATGGGCTGTGAAGAAACAAGACCGAAGACTCTCACCCGTGTCCGGATGGGACTCTCCTTGGCGTGGAAGGCAAGCTTGGCGTTCGGATATGAAGATTCCTTTCTCTATAACTGACTTTGTACAACCCTAGTCCCCTCCGGTGTCTATATAAACCGGAGGGTTTAGTCCATAGGGACAATCATAATCATACAGGCTAGACTTCTAGGGTTTTAGCCATTATGATCTTGTGGTAGATCAACTCTTGTAATACCCATATTCATCAAGATCAATCAAGCAGGAAGTAGGGTATTACCTCCATAGAGAGGGCCCGAACCTGGGTAAACATCGTGTCCCCTGTCTCCTGTTACCATCGACCTTAGACACATAGTGCGGGACCCCCTACCCGAGATCCGCCGGTTTTGACACCGACATTGGTGCTTTCATTGAGAGCTCCGCTGTGACGTCAAAGACAGGGTTGATGGCTCGCCTTGTTATCAAGGACGGTATCACCTCTGGAGGAGCCCTGGCCTCAGGCCAAACCCTCCAGCTAGGCAGTTTTACCATGACCGCCCATACGGCCGTCAAGCTGATGATGACCTCGGGTCATTGAAAATCACCTCCGTGTTGACTCCGAATACTCCAAACGGATGGATCCGACGGAGTTGCCGTCTTTAAATGAACTCCTAGATCACATCGCCGCCTTGGGGGTCACTACAGACTACGATCGGATTGGGCTTAAACCCGATCAGAGAGAAATCAAATCTCTGCCGATCACCCATCAGATAGCGGTAGCGGAGGAGCAAAACAACTCTTCCTCCATATTGTGGACGAACTATGTTCAGATTTCCGAGCTCGAAGAGCCGGATACCTATCCGCGGAACGATGCGCACTGTCCTCCGAATCTAGAATCAGATGATGGGCCTGAAAAATCAGTTGATATCCCGAAGCCCGAACCATTAAGCTCGGAGATTTCTCAAACTCCGGATCCTAAATTGGGTCAGGGTTCAGATTTGAAGCCACCCACCCACCCAGATATACGCGATCTCATGTACATACGGCAACAGTCTCAGGAAATGGTCCATCACTTTTGGGCCAGATTCCTCCTTGTCAAAGACAAGATTAAAGATTGCCGCGACGAAGACGCGATCTCAGCAATCTGCAACAATTGCATGGACATAGGAATCCTCAACGCCATCCACCGCCGTCGCGTATACACTACGCTGACTTCGCAACCAACATACAGAAGTACTGCGCAATGGAAAGTGCCTGGAAAACTCAGGCAGCCCTCTGGGAACCACCGGTTTCCACTCAACCCTTCGTCCGGGCAAAAAGGATGCACCCTCGCCGGGCACCCGAACCAATAGTAAAGAAATCTAAGCACATTACGGGGCGCGGAACCATTCTAGAGGGATGGCTCGATAGGCCATACAAAATACACACAACACCGGATACCATAACAACACACAGCCTTAGAGCATGTTGTATACTCCGGCAAGTGGCCAAGAGCGGCGAGGATATCCTCACCAAAAATACCGCAGAGCAACACCCCCCCAAAGACGACGACCTCAGCGTATTGACGGTCTTCAAGACTTTTGCTTCAAACAATCACCGCAAAAGGGCCCTCCGCGACCTCGCCGAAGTCTGCCAAGTCACGGCAACAAACCCTTGGAACGACACGGCCATGACTTTCAATGGCAGTGACAAACCAAAATTCCGGACAGTCCAGTCACCGGCCTCCTTGGTCCTCAATCCAATTGTGGACGGTTTTCGGCTCACCAAAGTGCTCATGGACGGCGGCGGCGGACTAAACCTCATCTACGAGGATACACTCAACAAAATGGAAATAGACATGAGTCGCATCGAGCAAAGCAGCACGACCTTCTGAGGAATCATTCCCAGTCGGGAGGTGCGGTGTGCGGGGAAAATCACACTTGACGTGGTAGTCGGCATGCCGGAGAATTATCGGTCCAAAGAAATAACCTTCCAAGTGGCCCCTTTCAACAGCGGATAACACGCCCTATTGGGGCGAGAAGAATTTACACGCTTCCAAGCTATACCTCATTACGGGTACATGAAGCTCAAGATGCCTGGGCCCAATGGTATCATCACTCTTGCCAGTGATCTAGACATAGCACTTCGCGCCGAAAACAAAACCGCATCCCTGGCCCTCGAGGCACTGTCTGAAGCCCTCGCGGCCGAAGAGCTAACCGCGCTGCGCTCCACTGTGGATAGGGATGACGTAATCCTGGACAAGCGACCCAAATCCACCTCCTTTAAACCAGCAGATGAAATAGTCAAATTTCAAGTCCACCCGATGGATCCCAAGAAGACAACATCCATCGGGGCACAGCTCGACCCAATGGTTGACGCCGCGCTACGAGAGTTCCTGCGCGAGAACTGGGACATATTCGCCTGGCACCCTTCTGATATGCCAGGAATCCCACGCAGGTTGGCCGAACACAGCCTCAACATACTGAAGGGATATAAACCGGTCAAGCAAGCACTACGACGCTTTTCCGAACCCAAACGAAAAGCCATGGGGGAGGAGCTAGCCAAGTTAATCGAGGCCGGATTCATCAGAGAAATAAAACACTCGGACTGGCTAGCAAACCTGGTGATAGTGCCAAAGAAGGATAAATCCTGGCGCCTATGCGTCGATTTCAAAGACCTCAACAGGGCCTGCCCTAAGGATCCCTTCCCCCTCCCTCGCATCGATCAGATTATTGATGCTGCCGCAGGGCACGACTCATTGTGTTTCCTTGACGCATACTCCGGATACCATCAAATCAAAATGAAGGAGTCCGACCAAGCCGCAACGGCATTCATTACCCCATATGGGCCATTCTGCTTCAACACTGTGCCCTTCGGGCTCCAAAACGCCAGGGCCACCTACCAACGCATGATTCAAACATGCCTGGAGAAACATATCGGCAAGACTGTTGAAGCATATGTGGATGACGTCGTCATCAAAACTAGACACGTCGAGTCATTGATAGACGATCTGCGTCTCACATTCGACAACCTCCGTGCATACGACATCAAGCTTAATCCGGAAAAGTGTGTTTTCGGTGTCCCTGCTGGAAAACTGCTGGGCTTCATCGTTTCCAGTAGAGGAATCGAAGCAAACCCAGCAAAAATCCGAGCTTTGTCACAATTGTCTACGCCAACAGACCTTAAATAGGTCCAAAAATTAGCCGGATGTGTGGCAGCTTTAAGCCGCTTTATCTCCAGACTAGGGGAAAAAGCACTGCCACTCTATCGCCTTCTCCGACGCACCAACCACTTCGAGTGGACGGATGCGGCAACGGCCGGACTGGAAGAAATAAAGGCTCTTTTAGCGAGCAACCCAATCCTGGCCGCACCGAACGTCGGTGAACCCATGCTATTATACATATCAGCAACGCACCAAGTGGTGAGCGCGGTGCTCTTCCTCGAGCGAGAGGAGGATGGACACAAATTCCCGCTTCAGAAGACGGTATACTACGTATCCACTGTCCTCACACCATGCAAATCCCGGTACCCTCATTACCAAAAGATAGCATACGCAGTCTTCATTGCATGCCGGAAGCTGCGACACTATTTTAAAGAGTGGTCGATCACGGTGGCTTCCGAAGTACCACTGAATGACATAAAAAAACAACCGCGATGCCATAGGACGGATTGCTAAGTGGGCCATTGAGCTCCTTCCATTCGACATAACATACAAACCGCGCCGGGCCATTAAATCCCAAGTAATGGCCGAATTCATCTCCGAATGGACAGAGGCCGAACTCCCTGAAGAGTACGACACATATTCTAACTGGTTCATGCACTTCGATGCCTCCAAAATGCTGGCGGGCTTAGGAGCGGGCGTTGTCTTCAGTACGTACTCCAAATATTATACACAGACTCCAACAACGCAGCCGAGTACGAGGCCTTACTGCATGGTCTTCGGATGGCCGTCTCCATGGGCATACAATGCCTGGAGGTGCGCGGGGATTCAAACCATGCAATATCCTAAATAAATGGAGACTTCGACGCCAAAGATCCGAAGATGACGGCCTATCATAACGCCGTTCTCAAAATGCCAGCTCGGTTTGAGGGGCTCGAGTTTCATCATGTGGCTCGAGAAAGTAATCAAGCGGCGGATGTCCTCGCTCGCAACGGCGCAAGCGCGACCCCATCTCGGCTAACATATTCCAGGAAAGGCTCTTCAATCCATCTGTGGTGTGGCAAGGGGAGAGCGGTGATACGTCTCCAACGTATCTATAATTTTTGATTGTTCCATGCTATTATATTATCTGTTTTGGATGTTTATGGGCTTTATTATGCACTTTTATAATATTTTTGGGACTAACCTATTAACCCAGAGCATAGTGCCAGTTTCTATTTTTCCCTTGTTTCAGTGTTTCGCAGAAAAGGAATATCAAGCGAAGTCCATACGGAATGAAACCTTCGGGAAAGTTATTTTTGGAACAGAAGCAATCGAGGGGACTTGGAGTGCACGTCAGGGAATCAACGAGGAAGGCACGAGGCAGGGGGGCGCGCTCACCCCCTGGGCGCGCCCTCTACCCTCATGGGCCCCTCGTGGCTCCCCTGACGTATTTCTTCCTCCTATATATACCAATATACCCTAAAACCATCGGGGAACAGAATAGATCGGGAGTTCCGCCGCCGCAAGCCTCTGTAGCCACCAAAAACCAATCGGGACCCTGTTCTGGCACCCTGCCAGAGGGGGGATCCCTCACCGGTGGCCGTCTTCATCATCCCGGCGCTATCCATGACGAGGAGGGAGTAGTTCACCCTCGAGGCTGAGGGTATGTACAAGTAGCTATGTGTTTGATCTCTCTCTCTCTCGTGTTCTTGAGGTGATACGATCTTGATGTATCGCGAGCTTTGCTATTGTAGTTGGATCTTATGATGTTTCTCCCCCTCTACTCTCTTGTAATGGATTGAGTTTTCCCTTTGAGGTTATCTTATCGGATTGAGTCTTTTAATGATTTGAGAACACTTGATGTATGTCTTGCGTGGAATACCCGTGGTGACAATGGGGTATTCTATTTATCCACTTGATGTATGTTTTGGTGATCAACTTGCGGGTTCCGCCCATGAACCTATGCATACGGGTTGGCACACGTTTTCATCTTGATTCTTCGGTAGAAACTTTGGGGCACTTGAGGTTCTATGTGTTGGTTGAATAGATGAATCTGAGATTGTGTGATGCATATCGTATAATCATTCCCACGGATACTTGAGGTGACATTGGAGTATCTAGGTGACATTAGGGTTTTGGTTGATGTGTGTCCTAAGGTGTTATTTTACTATGAACTCTAGGGCTGTTTGTGACACTTATAGGAATAGCCCAATGGATTGATCGGAAAGAATAAGTTTGAGGTGGTTTCGTACCCTACCATAATCTCTTCGTTTGTTCTCCGCTATTAGTGACTTTGGAGTGACTCTTTGTTGCATGTTGTGGGATAGTTATATGATCCAATTACGTTATTATTGTTGAGAGAACTTGCACTGGTGAAAGTATGAACCCTAGGCCTTGTTTCCTAGCATTGCAATACTGTTTACGCTCACTTTTACCATTAGTTACCTTGTTGTTTTATATTTTCAGATTACAAAAACCTATATGTACCATCCATATTGCACTTGTATCACCATCTCTTCGCCGAACTAGTGCACCTATACAATTTACCATTGTATTGGGTGTGTTGGGGACACAAGAGACTCTTTGTTATTTGGTTGCAGGGTTGTTTGAGAGAGACCATCTTCATCCTACGCCTCCCACGGATTGATAAACCTTAGGTCATCAACTTGAGGGGAATTTGCTACTGTCCTACAAACCTCTGCACTTGGAGGCCCAACAACGTCTAGAAGAAGAAGGTTGCGTAGTAGACATCAAGCAGTTTCTGGCGCCATTGCCGGAGAGGTGAGTGCTTGAAGGTATATCTTTAGTTCTTGCAATCGAATCTTTTTGTTTCTTTTTTATCACTAGTTTAGTTTATAAAAGAAAACTACAAAAAAATGGAATTGAGGATGCCTCATATGCTTCATCTTTTCAATGTCTTTCGTGGAAATAAGGATTCCGATAATCGTGCTCAAGTGCTAGAAGAAGAATGCATTAGAATGGTTGGCACTAAATCTTTGTATGATGAGCATGATTGCAATGTTGTTAGTATGAATTCCTTGAATATCCATGATGCTAATGATAAGCAAAGCCACAAGCTTGGGGAAGCTATGTTTGATGAAGTTGATATTTTTTGTCCCCCAAGTTTTGATGAGCAAATTTATTATGATGAAAGCATGCCTCCTATTTATGATGATTATATTGATGAAAGTGGATTTGGAGAGGTCATGACGTTATTTAGTGATGAGTTCACTACCTTGGAAGAGGTTTCAATCGATTATGATGAGAACAAAGTTGCTACTTATGATGATTATTGTGATGAAACCTATGCTATAAAAAGTAGTGATGATTATATTTATAAAACTTGTCATGATTATGATTACCCTTTTTCTGAACATTACTCTTTTAATGTGGAAAAAATTTATAGTATTCAAGTCTCTTATGATACTCCCACTATTCCGAATGAGAAGAATTTTGCTTATGTGGAGAGTAGTAAAATTTCTATGCAAGTAGATCATGAAAAGAATGATTTAGGTGCTGGTTATATTGTTGAATTCATTCATGATGCTACTGTAAATTATTATGAGGGAGGAACATATGCTTGTAGGAATTGCAATAATATGAAGTTTCCTCTCTATGTGCTTAAAATCTTGAAGTTATGCTTGTTTTACCTTCCTATGCAAGTTGATTCTTGTTCCCATAAGTTGTTTGCTCACAAAATCCCTATGCATAGGAAGTGGGTTAGACTTAAATGTGCTAGTCATATTCTTAATGATGCTCTCTTTATGTTTCAATTCTTATCTTTTATGCGAGCATCATTGAAATCATCATGCCTAGCTAGGGGCGTTAAACGTTAGCGCTTGTTGGGAGGCAACCCAAATTTATTTTAGTTTCTTGCTTTTTGGTTCTGTTTAGGAATAAATAATCCATATAGTTTCTGTTTATATGTGGTTTTATGTTTTAATTAGTGTTTGTGCCAGGTAGAACCTTTGGGAAGACTTGGGTGAAGTCTTTATGATCATGCTGTAAAAAACAGAAACTTTAGCGCTCACAATATTAGCTAAAACTTTTTACTGGGAGTGCTATTTAGTTGATTATTTTTGCAGATGATTACTAGACAAATTCCTCAGGTCCACCAATTTATTTTCGAATTTTTGGAGTTCCAGAAGTTTGCGTTAGTTACAGATTACTATAGACTGTTCTGTTTTTGACAGATTCTGTTTTTCGTGTGTTGTTTGCTTATTTTGATGAATCTATGGCTAGTAAAATAGTTTACAAACCATAGAGAAGTTGGAATACAGTAGGTTTAACACCAATATAAATAAATAATTAGTTCATTACAGTACCATGAAGTGGTGTTTTGTTTTCTTTCGCTAACGGAGCTCACGAGATTTTCTGTTAAGTTTTGTGTTGTGAAGTTTTCAAGTTTTGGGTAAAGATTCGATGGACTATGGAATAAGGAGTGGCAAGAGCCTAAGCTGGGGGATGCCCAAGGCACCCCAAGCTAATATTCAAGGATAACCAAGAGCCTAAGCTTTGGGATGCCCCAGAAGGCATCCCCTCTTTCGTCTTCATTCATCGGTAGCTTTACTTGGAGCTATATTTTTATTCACCACATGATATGTGTTTTGCTTGGAGTGTCATTTTATTTTCTTTAGCTTTGCTTTCTGTTTGAATAAAGTACCAAGATCTGAAATCCTTAAATGTTAGAGATTCTTCACATAATTGCATAATTATTCAACTACTCATTGATCTTCACTTATATCTTTCGGGGTAGTCTGTCGTTTGCTCTAGTGCTTCACTTATATCTTCTAGAGCACAATGGTGGTTTTATTTTGAAGAAATAGATGAACTCTCATGATTCACTTATATTATTTTGAGAGTCTTAAACAGCCTGGTAATTTTCTGAATCCTAATATGCTAGGTATTCAAGACTAGTAAAAACTTTCTTATGAGTGTGTTGAATACTAAGAGAAGTTTGATGCTTGATGATTGTTTTGAGATATGGAAGTAGTGATATTAAAGTTGTGCTAGTTGAGTAGTTGTGAATTTGAGAAATACTTGTGTTGAAGTTTGCAAGTCCCGTAGCATGCACGTATGGTAAACGTTATGTAACAAATTTGAAACATGAGGTGTTCTTTGAGTGTCTTCCTTATGAGTGGCGGTCGGGGACGAGCGATGGTCTTTTCCTACCAATCTATCCCCCTAGGAGCATGCGCGTAGTGCTTGGTTTTTGATGACTTGTAGATTTTTGCAATAAGTATGTGAGTTCTTTATGACTAATGTTTAGTCCATGGATTATACGCACTCTCACCTTTCCATCATTGCTAGCCTCTTCGGTACCGTGCATTGCCCTTTCTCACATTGAGAGTTGGTGCAAACTTCGCCGGTGCATCCAAACCCCGTGATATGATACGCTCTTTCACACATAAACCTCCTTATATCTTCCTCAAAACAGCCACCATACCTACCTATTATGGCATTTCCATAGCCATTCCGAGATATATTGCCATGCAACTTTCCACCGTTCCGTTTATCATGACACGTTCATCATTGTCATGTTGCTTTGCATGATCATGTAGTTGACATAGTATTTGTGGCAAAGCCACCATTCATAATTCTTTCATACATGTCACTCTTGGTTCATTGCATATCCCGGTACACCGCCGGAGGCATTCATATAGAGTCATACTTTGTTCTAGTATCGAGTTGTAAGCATTGAGTTGTAAATAAATAGAAGTGTGATGATCATAATTTTCTAGAGCATTGTCCCAAGTGAGGAATAAAAAAATAAAAAAGGGAGAAAGGCCATAAAAAAAGAAGAAGGCCCAAAAAAATGAGAGAAAAAGAGAGAAGGGACAATGTTACTATCCTTTTTACCACACTTGTGCTTCAAGGTAGCACCATAATCTTCATGTTAGAGAGTCTATTGTTTTGTCACTTTCATACACTAGTGGGAATTTTTCATTATAGAACTTGGCTTGTATATTCCAACAATGGGCTTCCTCAAATGCCCTAGGTCTTCGTGAGCAAGCAAGTTGGATGCACACCCACTTAGTTTCTTTTGTTGAGCTTTCATATATTTATAGCTCTGCATCCGTTGCATGGCAATCCCTACTCCTTGCATTAACATCAATCAATGGGCATCTCCATAGCTCATTGATTAGCCTCGTTGATGTGAGACTTTCTCCTTTTTTGTCTTCTTTACATAACCCCCATCATCATATTCTATTCCACCCATAGTGCTATATCCATGGCTCACGCTCATGTATTGCGTGAAGGTTGAAAAAGTTTGAGATTACTAAAGTATGAAACAATTGCTTGGCTTGTCATCGGGGTTGTGCATGATGAGAGCATTCTTGTGTGACGAAAATGGAGCATGAGTAAACTATATGATTTTGTAGGGATGAACTTTCTTTGGCCATGTTATTTTGAAAGGACATAATTGCTTAGTTAGTATGCTTGAAGTATTATTACTTTTATGTCAATATGAACTTTTATCTTGAATCTTTCGGATCTGAATATTCATACCACAATTAAGAAGAATTACATTGAAATCATGCCAAGTAGCATTCCACATCAAAAAATTTGTTTTTATCATTTACCTACTCGAGGACGAGCAGGAATTAAGCTTGGGGATGCTGATACGTCTCCAACGTATCTATAATTTTTGATTGTTCCATGCTATTATATTATCTGTTTTGGATGTTTATGGGCTTTATTATGCACTTTTATAATATTTTTGGGACTAACCTATTAACCCAGAGCTTAGTGCCAGTTTCTGTTTTTCCCTTGTTTCAGTGTTTCGAAGAAAAGGAATATCAAACGAAGTCCAAACGGAATGAAACCTTGGGGAAAGTTATTTTTGGAACGGAAGCAATCCAGGGGACTTGGAGTGCACGTCAGGGAATCAACGAGGAAGGCACGAGGCAGGGGGCGCGCCCTCCACCCTCGTGGGCCTCTCGTGGCTCCCCTGACGTATTTCTTCCTCCTATATATACCAATATACCCTAAAACCATCGAGGAACAGAATAGATCGGGAGTTCCGCCGCCGCAAGCCTCTATAGCCACCAAAAACCAATCGGGACCCTGTTCTGGCACCCTGCCGGAGGGGGGATCCCTCACCGGTGGCCATCTTCATCATCCCGGCGCTCTCCATGACGAGGAGGGAGTAGTTCACCCTCGGGGCTGAGGGTATGTACTAGTAGCTATGTGTTTGATCTCTCTATCTCTCGTGTTCTTGAGGTGATACGATCTTGATGTATCGCGAGCTTTGCTATTGTAGTTGGATCTTATGATGTTTCTCCCCCTCTACACTCTTGTAATGGATTGAGTTTTCCCTTTGAGATTATCTTATCGGATTGAGTCTTTTAATGATTTGAGAACACTTGATGTATGTCTTGCGTGGGATACCCATGGTGACAATGGGGTATTCTATTGATCCACTTGATGTATGTTTTGGTGATCAACTTGCGGGTTCCGCCCATGAACCTATGCATACGGGTTGGCACACGTTTTCGTCTTGATTCTTCGGTAGAAACTTTGGGGCACTCTTTGAGTTTCTATGTGTTGGTTGAATAGATGAATCTGAGATTGTGTGATGCATATCGTATAATCATTCCCACGGATACTTGAGGTGACATTGGAGTATCTAGGTGACATTAGGGTTTTGGTTGATGTGTGTCTTAAGGTGTTATTTTACTACGAACACTAGGGCCGTTTGTGACACTTATAGGAATAGCCCAATGGATTGATCGGAAAGAATAAGTTTGAGGTGGTTTCGTACCCTACCATAATCTCTTTGTTTGTTCTCCGCTATTAGCGACTTTGGAGTGACTCTTTGTTGCATGTTGAGGGATAGTTATATGATCCAATTATGTTATTATTGTTGAGAGAAATTGCACTAGTGAAAGTATGAACCCTAGGCCTTATTTCCTAGCATTACAATCCCGTTTACGCTCACTTTTACCATTAGTTACCTTGCTGTTTTTATATTTTCAGATTACAAAAACCTATATCTACCATCCATATTGCACTTTTATCACCATCTCTTCGCCTAACTAGTGCACCTATACAATTTACCATTGTATTGGGTGTGTTGGGGACACAAGAGACTCTTTGTTATTTGGTTGCAGGGTTGTTTGAGAGAGACCATCTTCATCCTACGCCTTCCACGGATTGATAAACCTTAGGTCATCCATTTGAGGGAAATTTGCTACTGTCCTACAAACCTCTGCACTTGGAGGCCCAACAACGTCTACAAGAAGAAGGTTGCGTAGTAGACATCAAGTGGCAACACCACTGCAGACCCGATTATACCCCCAGATTCCGAACACAATACCGATATCATCGGGGGCTCAGCCTCCGAAATAACACCATCGGCCCATCTTATCATGGCAGTCATTGCCCCATGGACCGAATCCTTCGTGGCCTACCTTAATAGGCGAGAGCTCCCTGAGGATCAGAACGAGGCTCGCTGCATTGTCCGGTGCTCGAAAGCCTACAAGGTCCATGACGGAGAGCTCTACAAGAAAAGCGCTACCGGAGTACTTCAAAGATGTATCTCCGAAGAAGAGGGACGACAGCTCTTGGCTAAAATTCATGCTGGTCTCGGTGGTCACCGCGCCGCGGCTCGGGCCCTTGTAAGTAAGGCCTTCCGTACAGGTTTCCATTGGCCGACGGCCCGAGCAGATGCATAGGACCTTGTCCAACAGTGCGTTAGATGCCACCTTTTCGCCAACCAACGCCATATGCCACCCACCACTCTACAAACAATCCCCATCACTTGGCCTTTTGCGGTCTAGGGGCTTGATATGGTCGGACCCCTTAAAGGAGGAAGCCACAAGAAAAAATATCTGCTGGTCATGGTGGATAAATTCACTAAGTGGATAGAGGCCAAACCAGTTAAAACGGCCGAAGCCGGACCAGTGATAGACTTCATATCCGGTGTCGTGCACCGTTATGGCGTCCCACACAGCATCATCACTGATAATGGCTCCAATTTCACAGCCGATGAGGTGAAAACCTGGTGTGCTAATCTGGGCATTAAGCTTGATTACGCCTCCGTCTATCACCCGCAAACAGATGGTCAAGTCGAACGAGCCAATGGTCTTATTATGAGCGGCATCAAGCCTAAACTAGTGCGGTTTTTGAAAGAATCAGACAAGCACTGGGTTGAGGAGCTCGACTCTGTACTCTAGGGGCTGCGGACCACGCCCAATCGCACTACCGGGTATACACCCTTCTTCAAGGTGTACGGCGCAGAGGCTGTGTTACCCTGCGACATTATTCATGACTCACCTCGAGTGCGCATGTATGAAGAGAGAGAGGCCGAGCTTGATTGGCAGGACAGCTTAGATGCCCTAGAGGAGGAGCGTGATGTCGCAAAAGCCCGTTCCGCATTTTATCAATAGCAGGCTCGCAGAAATCAAAGCAGAGAAGTGCGGGCCAAGACTTATAATGTTGGCGAACTCGTTCTACGCTTGCCAGAGAAGAAAAAGGACAAACTCAAGCCCAAGTGGGAGGGTCCCTTCATCATTGACGAAGTTCTCACTGGAAGAACGTACCGCCTGCGTGATGCATCAGATAATCGCCTAGAGCCGAACCCATGGAACGCGGCCAGACTCCGAAGATTCTACGCCTAGCGCCGAACTCTTTGTTCATCTTCTTCTCCCTTTTGTTTCCATTACTTTTACCCCTCTTTTCGCTTTTTTAGCTTTAAAGCTTTCGTGTGGCTAAACCGCGCACCTACGACGTACACATCCTTAAATATGTATGCCCATAATACCTGGGGGGCTTCTTGTACAGAAGCTTATTATTATTTTCTAGGCATCAAGCTCACCACATATGTGTTTTTTCTCATATGTACCTTTTCTTCGCCATTATATGCATCGTTATGACTTAAGTTTTGGCCAAGCTGGATTGCCTGGCTCCTGTGCTTATGCCCTACATTCCCGTTTGTTCGGCTAGGGCATAAAGGGAGCACCTCTGCGATTGTTACTGCCGGGTCATCCGTATGTGTACCTCAGACTGGGTGAAGCCGAAAGCTAGCGTTCTTAAGGGAATATTTGGTCGAAGGACTAAAGATGTTTTCACGCTCATTACACTATGAATTCCCAGATGTTGCTCATACTGTGATTTTCTCAAATCACAGTTCGGGCATGCACGTTTACGCATGTTCACCCAGGGAAAGGAACCCATAACGGAACTATTCTCTATGGAAGATGTTTCTTACAATTACAATGTAATATAACATAGCCAGTGATAACCCACAAGTATAGGGGATCAATTGTAGCCTCTTTCGATAAGTAAGAGTGTCGAACCCAATGAGTAGCTAAAGGTAGAACAAATATTCCCTCAAGTTCTATTGACCACCGATACAACTCTACGCACGCTTGTCGTTCGCTTTACCTAAAACAAGTATGAAACTAGAAGTACTTTGTAGGTGTTTTTGGATAGGGTTGCAGGATAGTAAAGAGCACGTAAATAAAAAGTCGGGGCTGTTTAGATAAAGACACAATAAAGTTAGTATAGCGAGTGTGGAAAAGTGGTGGTAGGAGTTGCGAAATTGTCCCTAAGCAATTGACTACTTTACTAGACCGATAGCAAGTTCCATGTGGGAGAGGCCACTGCTAGCATGTCATCCCTGACTTGGAATTCTATGCACTTATGATTGGAACTATTAGCAAGCATCCGCAACTACTAACGTTCATTAAGGTAAAAGCCAACCATAGCATTAAGATATATTGGTCCCCCTTCAATCCCGTATGCATCAATTTCTATGCTAGGTTGAAGCTTCTGTCACTCTTGCCCTCCAATACACAGTCCTATCAACATACAACTAACCCTATGGTGTGATCCACGCGCGCACTCATATGATGGGAACCAAAGGACAGCAACGTAACCACAAGCAAATTAAATCAATCATAGCAATTCATCAACCACCAATAGGACAACGAAAATCTACTTAGACGTCATTGGATAATAATATAAGCATAAAGCACCATGTTCAAGTAGAGGGTACAACAGGTTGCGGGAGAGTGGACCGCTGTAGATAGAGGGGGGAAGGTGATGGAGATGTTGGTTAAAATGGCGGAGGTGTTGGTGAAGATCGTGGTGATGATGATGGTGGCCACGGCAGCGTTCCTACGCCACCGGAGGAGAGGGGAGAGGGGCCCCCTTCTTCTTCTTCTTCTTCCTTGACCTCCTCCCTAGATGGGAGAAGGGTTTCCCCTCTGGTCCTTGGCCTCCATGGCATGGGAGGGTCGAGAGCCCCTCCAAGATTGGATCTGTCTCTCTCTCTCTTTGTTTCTGCGTTCTGGTATTCTGCCCTTTCACCGTTTCTTATATATCCGGAGATCCGTAACTCCGATTGGATTGAAACCTTTGCCCAGATTTTTCTCCAAAAATTAGCTTTCTTGCGGCCAAAGGAGAGCAGCAACCGCCTAACGGAGGGCCCACGAGGGTCAGGGGCGCGCCCCCCTGCCTCGTGGCCACCTCGGGCACCGTCTCGCGTTGATTCTTCTTCCCATATTCTCCAAATATTCCAAAAATATTCTCCGTCCGTTTTTACCCCATTTGGACACTGTCTGATATGGGGTTTCTGCGAAACAAAAATCATGCAACAAACAGGAACTGGCACTGGGCACTGGATCAATATGTTAGTCCCAAAAATAGTATAAAAAGTTGCCAAAAGTGTATGAAAGTTGAATAATATTGGCATGGAACAATCAAAAATTATAGATACGATGGAGGCGTATCAGCATCCCCAAGCTTAATTCCTGCTCGTCCTCGAGTAGGTAAATGATAAAAAAGATAATTTTTGATGTGGAATGCTACCTAGCATAATCTTGATCATATATCTAATCATGGCATGAATATTAAGACACGAGTGATTCAAGGCAATAGTCTATCATTTGACATAAAAACAATAATACTTCAAGCCTACTGATAAAGCAATCATGTCTTTTCAAAATAACATGGCCAAAGAAAGTTATCCCTACAAAATCATATAGTCTGGTTATGCTCCATTTTCACCACACAAAATATTCAAATCATGCACAACCCCGATGACAAGTCAAGCAATTGGTTCATACATTTTAACGCGCTTCAGCTTTTTCAACCCTCACGCAATACATGAGCGCAAGCCATGTGTTGGGGAACATAGTAATTTCAAAAAAATTCCTACGCACACGTAAGATCATGGTGATGCATAGCAACGAGAGGGGAGAGTGTTGTCCACGTACCCTCGTAGACCAAAAGCGGAAGCGTTATCACAACGCGGTTGATGTAGTCGTACGTCTTCACGATCCGACCGATCAAGTACCGAACGCACGGCACCTCCGAGTTCAGCACACGTTCAGCTCGATGACGTGCTTCGAACTCCGATCCAGCCAAGTGTTGAGGGAGAGTTTCGTCAACACGACGGCATGGTGACGATGATGATGTTCTACCGACGCAGGGCTTCGCCTAAGCTCCGCAACGATATTATCGAGGTGTAATATGGTGGAGGGGGGCACCGCACACGGCTAAAATATCGTATATCAATTGTGTGTCTAGAGGTGCCCCCCTGCCCCCGTATATAATGGAGCAAGGGGGGAGGCCGGCTGCCCTTGGGGCGCGCCGGGAGTCCTCCTCCTAGTAGGAGTAGGACTCCCCTTTCCTATTCCAACTAGGAAGAGAGAAGGGGGAAGGAAAGAGAGGGAGAGGGAGAGGGAAAGAGGGGCCGCGCCCCCCTCCCCTAGTCCAATTCGGACTCCTCATGGGAGGGGCGCGCCACCTCCTGGGCTGCTGCCCTTTCTCTACCCTCAGGCCCACTAAGGCCCAATACTTCCCCGGGGGGTTCCGGTAACCCCTCCGGCACTCCGGTTTTATCTGAAACTTCTCCGGAACACTTCCGGTGTCCGAATATAGTCGTCCAATATATCAACCTTTATGTCTCGACCATTTCAAGACTCCTCGTCATGTCCGTGATCATATCCGGGACTCCGAACAACCTTCTTTACATCAAAACATATAAACTCATAATATAACTGTCATCGTAACGTTAAGCGTGCGGACCCTCCGGGTTCGAGAACTATGTAGACATGACCGAGACACCTCTCCGGTCAATAACCAATAGCGGAACCTAGATGCTCATATTGGTTCCTACATATTCTATGAAGATCTTTATCGGTCAGACCGCATAACAACATACGTTGTTCCCTTTGTCATCGGTATGTTACTTGCCCGAGATTTGATCGTCGGTATCTCGAAACCTAGTTCAATCTCGTTACCGGCAAGTCTCTTTACTCGTTCCGTAATACATCATCCCGCAACTAACTCATTAGTCACAATGCTTGCAAGGCTTATAGTGATGTGCATTACCGAGTGGGCCCAGAGATACCTCTCCGACAATCGGAGTGACAAATCCTAATCTCGAAATACGCCAACTCAACAAGTACCTTTGGTGCCACCTGTAGAGCACCTTTATAATCACCCAGTTACGTTGTGACGTTTGGTAGCACACAAAGTGTTCCTCCGGTAAACGGGAGTTGCATAATCACATAGTCATAGGAACATGTATATGTCATGAAGAAAGCAATAGCAATATACTAAATGATTGAGTGCTAAGCTAACGGAATGGGTCAAGTCAATCACGTCATTCTCCTAATGAGGTGATCCCGTTAATCAAATGAGAACTCATGTCTATGGCTAGGAAACATAACCTTCTTTGATTAACGAGCTAGTCAAGTAGAGGCATACTAGTGACACTCTGTTTGTCTATGTATTCACACATGTATTATGTTTCCGGTTAATACAATTCTAGCATGAATAATAAACATTTATCATGATATAAGGAAATAAATAATACTTTATTATTGCCTCTGGGGCATATTTCCTTCACCATGGACATAGCACTATAGGTGGAATAGAATAATATGATGGGGGTTATGTGGAGAAGACAAAAAAGAGAAAGTCTCACATCGACGCGGCTAATCAACGGGCTATGGAGATGCCCATCAATTGATGTCAATGTGAGGAGTAGGGATTGCCATGCAATGGATGCACTAGAGCTATAAGTGTATGAAATCTCAAACTGGAAACTAAGTGGGTGTGCATCCAACTTGCTTGCTCATGAAGACCTCGGGCATTTGAGGAAGCCCATCATCGGAATATACAAGCCAAGTTCTATAATGAAAATTCCCACTAGTATATAAAAGTGATAACTCAAGAGACTCTCTATATGAAGAACATGGTGCTACTTTGAAGCACAAGTGTGCTAAAAGGATAGTAACATTGCCCCTTTTTCTTTTTTTTGGGCATCTCTTTTTTTGGCCTTTCTCTTTTTTTTCTTCGTCCGGAGTCTCATCCCGACTTGTGGGGGAATCATAGTCTCCATCATCCTTTCCTCACTGGGACAATGCTCTAATAATGATGATCATCACACTTTTATTTACTTACAACTCGATGCTAGAACAAAGGTATGACTCTATATGAATGCCTCCGGCGGTGTACCGGGATGTGCAATGATCTAGCGTAGCAATGACACATCATGCTAGCTATCTTAAGATCATGCAAAGCAATATGACAATAAATGCTCAAGTCATGTATATGATGATGATGGAAGTTGCATGGCAATATATCTCGAAATGGCTATGGAAATGCCGTGATAGGTAGGTATGGTGGCTGTTTTGAGGAAGATATAATGAGGATTATGTGTGATAGAGCGTATCGTATCACGGGGTTTGGATGTACCGGCGAAGTTTGCACCAACTCTTGAGGTGAGAAAGGGCAATGCACGGTACCGAAGAGGCTAGCAATGATGGAAGGGTGAGAGTGCGTATAATCCATGGACTCACATTAGTCCTAAAGAACTCATATACTTATTGCAAAAGTTTATTAGCCCTCGAAGCAAAGTACTACTACGCATGCCCCTAGGGGATAGATTGGTAGGAAAAGACCATCGCTCGTCCCCGACCGCCACTCATAAGGAAGACAATCAATAAATACCTCAAGCTCCAACTTCGTTACATAACGGTTCACCATACGTGCATGCTACGGGAATCACAAACCTCAATACAAGTATTTCTACTAATCCACAACTACCCACTAGCATGACTCTAATATCACCATCTTTATATCGCAAAACTATTGCAAGGAATCAAACATATCATATTCAGTGATCTACAAGTTTTATGTAGGATTTTATGAATAACCATGTGAATAACCAGTTCCTGTCATCTCTCTAAATAGATATAAGTGAAGCAAGAGAGTTTAATTCTTTCTACAAAAGATATGCCCACGCTCTAACAAATATAAGTGAAGCAAAAGAGCATTCTACAAATGGCGGTTTTCTATGTGGAGAGAAACAGGCAATCCAAACTTCAAATGATATAAGTGAAGCACATGAAGCATTCTATAAAGCCATACTCAAAAGATATAAGTGAAGTGCAAAGAGCATTCTATAAATCAACCAAGGACTATCTCATACCAGCATGGTGCATAAAATAAAAATGAAAACTAAATGCAAAAGACGCTCCAAGATTTGCACATATCGCATGAACGAAACGAATCCGAAAACATACCGATACTTGTTGAAGAAAGAGGGGATGCCTTCTGGGGCATCCCCAAGCTTAGATGCTGGAGTCTCCTTGAATATTTACTTGGGGTGCCTTGGGCATCCCCAAGCTTGAGCTCTTGCCTCTCCTTCTTCTCCTCACATCCAGACCTTCTCGATCATCGAACACTTCATCCACACAAAACTTCAACAGAAAACTCGGTAAGATCCGTTAGTATAATAAAGCAAATCACTGCTCTAAGTATTGTTGCAAACCAATTCATATTTTGTTTTTGCATTTTATCTACTGTAATATAACTTTTCCATGGCTTAATCCACTGATATAAATCGATAGTTTCATCAAAACAAGCAAACTATGCATCAAAAACAGAATCTATCTAAAACAGAACAGTCTGTAATAATCTGAACATTCACCATACTTCTGATACTTGAAAAATTCTACCAAAATTAGGAAAAATAAAAAATTTATACAAAGACAGTGCAAAAAGAATCAGAACCGTTTGACGTTCCAGTAAAAAATTAAAAATCGCACACTACAGCCAAAGTTTCTGTCCTGCACCGCACAAACCAACAAGCATTGTAAACATCTTAAAGGCAAACCTTGGCACATTATTTTTATTATACAATGGAATTGTACAAGGGGATAATTATTTTTGTTGAAAAGTTTATGTAATCAAGATCCACAAAGTTTCCGTGAGCATGAACAAAGTTCAAGGCTAGCTCCCACTTCAACAATGCTTGTCTCTCTCACTTTCACTTTCCTTTTTGAAAAAGTTTTAGGTTCCCCTCTTTATTTTTTTGTTTTTAAACTATATGAAATCACACAACAGAAATAAATGACTCTCTAAAACTTCCGGATTGTCTCCCTGGCAGCGCTTTCTTTAAAGCCATTAAGCTAGGCATATAGTGCTCAAGTAGTGAATCCACCCGGATCCCAAGGTATATCAAAGCCAATTTTAATTAGCAATGATTTGGCATTTAGTAGTGTGCACAAGGCAACATATATCAAGCAATGACGAAGTCTAACTCTCTTCCTATGCATCGGCATGTCATAAAAGAACAATTCATGTACACACAGTAAAGGCCAATGCATAGTATAAATAGTTTCTTGCAATTTTACCATGTTGGAAACATAGAGAGGTGGAGATATAGTTCCTCTCTCATAATAATTGCAAGTAGGAGCAACAAGCACATGCATATTATACTCATCAAAATCATCATGTGTAGTAGTAAAAGGCAACCCATCAATATAATCCTTAATAAGCACAAACTTCTCCAATATAGTGTAGTCGGGAGAATTCAAAAAGATAATAGGACTATCATGTGTGGGTGCAATAGCAACAATTTCATGTTTAACATAAGGAACTATAGCAAGTTCATCTCCATAATCATAATTCATATTGGCATCTTGGTCACAAGCATAGCAAGCATCATCAAAAAGGGGTATTTCAAGAGAATCAATGGGATCATAACAATCATCATAGCAATCATCCTTCAGTAAGCACGAAGGGAAATTAAACAATGTATGAGTTGAAGAGTTGCTGTCATTAGAAGGTGGGCATGGGTAGCTAATCTGCTCTTCCTCCTTTTGTTCTTCGCTCTCCTCATCATCTTTTTCATCCAATGAGCTCACAGTTTCATCAATTTCTTCTTCCATAGACTCCTGCAAAATATTAGTCTCTTCTTGGACAGCAGAGGAGTCCTCAATATATGGTTTAACATAGGCAGTAGGAGCATAATTCTCATAACAATATTTAAGTATGGCAAGGTTTTCAGATTTGTAAAGAGTAGCATCATACTTTTCAATCAAAGAAGCAATTTATAAGCACCCTTAAAAGCAACAAATTCTTCAATTTGTTGAACATCATAATAATTATAAACACCCTTAGCATACAAAGATACGATTCCATTATCACTAAACAAACATTGGTAGGGAAGGTGTTTCTTAGGGTCTTCAGAACAACAAGTAAAATCATATATTTCGCATAAATTCCAAGCATAGCATTGCAAACGATGAATTTGATCTAGTAAACGTTTCCCTTTTTAGATATGCGGTGTCGCACATAACAAGAATGCTCATCTAAAGATTTGCCCTCAACTAAGCTAGTTGGGGTTTCAGCACGAGCACATAGGGATCGAAGATTATCCAAGTAAAAAGCTTCAGGAGTGTGATACATTTTGAGTGGTTATTCAACCATTGGTTCAGTAGGTACAACTAATTTTTTTGGTATTTTGCATTTCCTACCCATAACTAGAGATAGAAAACAACTAAGAGCAGCAAATAAAAATTACTTACTGATAAAGCAAACAAGCACACACGAGAATATTCACCCCACGCTAAGACTCCCCGGCAACGGCGCCAGAAAAAGGTCTTGATAACCCACAAGTATAGGGGATCAATTGTAGCCTCTTTTGATAAGTAAGAGTGTCGAACCCAACGAGGAGCTAAAGGTAGAACAAATATTCCCTCAAGTTCTATCGACCACCGATACAACTCTACGCATGCTTGTCGTTCGCTTTACCTAAAACAAGTATGAAACTAGAAGTACTTTGTAGGTGTTTTTGGATAGGGTTGCAGGATAGTAAAGAGCACGTAAATAAAAAGTAGGGGTTGTTTACATAAAGACACAATAAAGTTAGTATAGCGAGTGTGGAAAAGTGGTGGTAGGAGTTGCGAAATTGTCCCTAAGCAATTGACTACTTTACTAGACCGATAGCAAGTTTTATGTGAGAGACACTACTGGAATCAGCTAATTTGCCATCTGCCAGCTCTTTGCCGTCTGCTAGCTGACGGCAAAGAAGCTCTTTGCCATCAGCTACCCAAAAGCAGACGACAAAGAAATGGCAGACGGCAAAGAAGCTCTTTGCCGTCCGCGAGCTCTTTGCCGTCTGCCAGCAGACGGCAAAGAATCTTTGTCGTCCGCTGGCAGACGGCAAAGAGAGAGGTGGCCCCCACCCCCCGCCCATTTGGAAAAAACTTAACGGCCCACCTCTTTGCCGTCTGCCAGCAGACGACAAAGAGGCAAAAGGGCGGACGGCAAAGAGAGGCGGACGACAAAGAGAGGCGGACGGCAAAGAGGAGACTACCTAACGGCCCGTACCCCCCCCCCCCCGCCCGTTACTCTCTGTTCTCTCCTCGCCGACGCGCCCCGCCACCACTTCCCACCTCACCGCCGCCGCCGCCGCCCGCCGCCCCCACCACTCGCCGCCGCCCGGTCGCCCCACCACCCCGCCGCCCCACCGGCCCCCCGCCCCGTCGCCACTGCCGCCCGGCGCCGTCGCCCCCGCCGCCCCGTCGCCCCTGCCGCCCTGTCGCCCCACCGCCCTGGCCCCCCGCCGTCCCACCGCCCCGTCGCCCCCCCCCCCCCCCGCCCCGGCCCCCCGTCGCCCCGGCGCCCCGGCCCCCCGCTGCCCCGCACCCCATCGCCCCGGGCCTGGCCCCCCGCCGCCCCAGGCCGCCCCCGCGCCCCGGCCACCTCCTCCACCGCCCCGCCCCCCTCCTCCACCGGCCACCTCCTCCACCGGCCCTGCCCCAGGTGAGCCCCCCTCCTTTTTTCTGTTTTTTTCCTTTTTAGTTTTAGTTTTAGATTTAGTTTTAGTTTTCGGTTTAGGTTTAGTTTTAGTTTAGTTTTAGGTTTAGATTTAGTTTTTTCCTTTTTTCTGTTTTATTAGTTTTAGGTTTATGTTTAGTTTAGATTTAGTTTTAGTTTTAGTTTTAGTTTTTGTTTTAGATTTAGGTTTAGTTTTAGGTTTAGTTTTAGGTTTAGTTTAGTTTGAGGAAAGAAGAAGAAGAGAAAAAGAGGAGAGGAGGAGAAGAAGAAGAGGAAAAAGGAAAGGAAGAAGAAGAGGAGGAGGAGGAGGAGAAGAAAGAAGAAGAAGAAGAAGAAGAAGAAGAAGAAGAAGAAGAAGAAGAAGAAGAAGAAGAAGAAGAAGAAGAAGAAGAAGAAGAAGAAGAAGAAGAAGAAGAAAGAGGAGAGGAGGAGAAGAAGAAGAGGAAAAAGGAAAGGAGGAAGAAGAAGAAGAAGAGGGAAAAAAGGAAGAAAAGGAAGAAAAGGAAGAATAGGAAGAAGAAGAAGAAGAAAAGGAAAAAAGAGGAAAAAAACCCGACCCGACACGGCACCCCGACCCCGACACGACACCCCGACCCCTAGACCCCGACCCCGACACCCCGACCCCGACCCCGACACCGACACGGCACCCCGACCCCGACCCGGCACCCCGACCCGACACCCCGACCCCGAGACCCCGACCCCGACACCGACACGACACCCCGACACCGACACCCTGACACCACACCCACCCTTACCCCGACACCGACACGGCACCCTGACCCCGACCCGACACCCCGACACCGAGACCCCGACCCCGAGCCTGACCCGACACCCCGACCCCGACACCGACACGGCACCCCCACCCCGACCCGGCACCCCGACCCGACACCCCGACACCGAGACCCCGACCCCGACCCCGACCCCGACACCCCGACCCCGAGCCTGACCCGACACCCCGACACCGACACTGACACGGCACCCCGACCCCGACCCGACACCCCGACCCCGAGACCCTGACCCCGACCCCGACACGGCACCCCGACACCGACACGACACCCCGACCCCCGACACCTCCCGAAAAGGTGTTCTTTGGCCTTCCAGAAGCCGACGGGGTCATATATTTGTGAATTATTAGTTAGGTCATATATTTTTCGATTTTGTTATGAAAAACATCATATATAATTGTGTTGATCGGGTAGTTTTAAATGTGCAGTTGTTTCATCGCTGCGAGGTTTGGTGTTTGACGACCTCGCCGTGCGTTTGACAAGCTCTGCCCCTTCGTTCGTGGGTGAGCACAAATGACATGTCCTCCTCCCCCATTAATTATTTGATCTATTCCGATGAAACTTGATAGCTAGCTATATATGTCTCTTGAATCATCAGTATGCGTAACCAATATGTGTCTCCCGTTCGAAAGCGTCATAGTTATAAATATGCATGCATTTGCATATTTATAACCTTGATTCTTTCGAATTTTCCAACGCTATCCATGGACAGCCCGAGTATGTTTAGATTGGGTTCGTTTTCCCATATGCTTTGCTCCGGATCCGACGCATAAATTTCGTCAGTGCCTCCCCTGTTGTTCTCCGGGTACACATCCTCTCTGTTTATTGCAGAGACGTGTATCAGGAGAACAGCGGGGAGGTGCTGCCGAAATTTTGCGTAGGATCCGGAGCATAGCATGGGAAAATGAACCCAATCTAAACATACTCGGGTGGGATTAGGACCTATCATTACCTATTAGAGTGTAGGTTGCATGGACGTAATAAAATTGACAAAGTAGATCAACTGACGAATATATACATGGTGAATTATATATATATATATATATATTTGTTGTGTGTCTAGTAGCTCTGAAAGTCAAGATGAGTGATCGTGTGTGGATGTACACCGGTCACACTGGTCAGAACAAATGGAGCACTGAATGGTTCACAAAAACCAAGGGGTTTGTGCGAGCCGCATTTGCAAATGGCCAGAGGAAAACCTGGTGCCCCTGTTTACGGTGCGGCAATTGGGAAAAGAGGACAGAGGCTGAAATGGGCAAACACCTGCAGAAGAGTGGTTTTACGCCCGATTATATGGTGTGGACATTTCATGGTGAGTCTGCCCAACGTGACCGAGCTAAGGTGGATCGTCGTCGCACCGAAGAGCATGGTACCGGGATGGAAAACATGGTGCAAGACTTCGATGATGCTCGGGATTCGGACGAGGAGATGGAGGAATCTGCAAAGGCCTTCAATGAAATGTTGGAGTCTTCAAAACGTCCGCTCCATGAGCACACTGAGCTTTGTCAGTTGGATGCCATCTCACATGTAATGGCTCTGAAGGCTCAGTTCAACTTGGGCAGAGAATGCTACGATGCAATGATGACAGTATTTAGACGCTTTCTACCCAAAGGCCGTGTAATGCCTGCAAACCTGTACCAGTCGGACAAAATCCTCCGTGCACTGAAGATGCCCTATGATAAGATACATGCCTGTGAGAAAGGATGTGTCTTGTTTAGGCTTGACTATGCGGACTTGAACTATTGTCCCATTTGCAAGTCTTCCAGGTATGTTGTGGTAGACAACGGTATGGGTGAGAAGACACAGACCAAAATCCCCGTTAGTGTTCTTCGGTATATGCCAATCGTACCAAGACTTCAACGTCTTTTCATGGTCGAAGAGACGGCCAGACAGATGACATGGCACAAAACGGGCAAAAGAACCGAACTAGATGCAGATGGGAATCTGATGATTGTACACACATCAGATGGTGTTGCGTGGAAAAAGTTTGATGAATTACATGGTGACAAAGCGGCAGATCCAAGGCATCCTCGAGTCGGCATCAGCACGGATGGGTTCAATGTGTTTGGTATGACGGCAGCCCAATACAGTTGTTGGCCCGTATTTGTCTTTCCACTCAATCCCCCCCCCCCGGACAGATTATGCAAAGAAAGAACATTTTCCTGACGTTGATAATTCCAGGGCCCAACTATCCGGGGAAAAATATTAATGTGTACATGCAACCGCTTAAGGACGAATTGCAAGAAGCCTGGGATAATGGGTTCAAGACATATGACGCCTATAGCAAACGGAACTTCATAATGCGTGTCTGGTACATGTACTCGACGCATGACTTGCCGGCGTATGCGCTATTCGTTGGCTGGTGTGTGCATGGAAGGTTCCCGTGCCCCACATGCAAGGGAGCTCTTGAGTTTCATTGGCTTCAGGCCGGTCGCAAGTTTTCTTGCTTCGACATGCATAGACAGTTCCTGAATCCTCGCCATAAGTTCAGGAAAGACAAGAAGAACTTCATCAGAGGTAGAGTTGTCAAAAACTCTGCACCACCTGCATTGACAGGCCAACAGACCCTGGATCAGTTAAACGCTCTCGAGCCAGATCCAGAGCGTCCAGGGTACTTCAAGGGGTATAATTCTAAGCACGCCTGGACTCACAAAACATGCTTATGGGATCTGCCTTACTTCAAAGACCTCCTTTGCCCACACAACATTGACGTGATGCACACTGAGAAGAATATCGCCGAGGCACTTTTTGGTGCATTGTTGGCATAGATGGGAAGTCAAAGGATAATACTAAGGCTAGAGTCGATCTGGAGGCGCTATGTGATAGGCCGTTACAAAACATGAAAGAACCGAAAGGAAAGCAGAACGGGACGAAGCCAAAGGCATGGTTCAATCTTGGAAGGCCATCTATGAGGGAAATTATCTTGTGGGTGAAAATGCAGTTCATGTTCCCCGATGGGTATGCAGCGAATCTACAGAGGGGAGCCAGTCTTGATAAATTGAAGATATTTGGTCTCAAGAGTCATGATTGGCACATATGGATTGAGCGGGTAATGCCGGTGATGTTGCGTGGCTTCATCCCTGAGGATGAATGGCTAGTACTGGCAGAACTCAGCTATTTCTTCCGTGTTCTTTGTGCGAAAGAACTATCGCCTGGCGTGCTAGAAGAAATGGAAGAGTTGGCGCCGGAGTTGATCTGCAAGTTAGAGAAGATCTTTCCACCGGGCTTCTTTAATCCAATGCAACATTTGATTTTGCATCTCCCGACCGAGGCAAGATTGGGGGGGGCCCGTGCAAAATCATTGGTGCTACCCAACTGAGAGGATGCAGAAGACGCTTCGACAAAAATGTAAAAATAAACATAGAATTGAAGCATCGATGGCTGAGGCATTCATCACTGAGGAGGCGGCAAACTTCGTGACAGCACACTATGAAGCCAAAAATCGTCATTTGCATAATCCGAAGCCTCGGTACAATGCTGACGACCCTAAAAAGGGTGGATCCAACCTCAGCCTATTCAAAGGGAATCTCGCACCAGCCAGTGTTTCAAATCTAGTATCTTTGGATAACGAACAATGGCGGACCATTTCGTTGTATATCTTCAACAACCTGATAGAAGTGCGGCCGTACATCGAGTATGTTCTCGGTACATAGTTTCGCAACTTCTATTTCCTTTGAACTGCTCTTATTCCTGGATATTTCATACAGTCGATACGTCGCCTTATTCTCGTATGGAGCGGTGATCCAAAAGGATTCTGTCGAAGAGTATGAGGTTCTCGCAAAGCAAGGAGGCGGCTATCCCGGTTTCATCTCTTGGTTCAAACAAACGGTAATTTCTATTAGACTTTTAGGCTAATTTGTAGGCGGCTATCCCGGTTTCATTCGCTAATTTGTGCGTAATGCAACAATCCTTTCATATTAAACTTGTAGGCTAATTCAGAGTCTATGGACGCTGAATTGAGACAAGTCGCTAATGGTTTTGACTATAAGGTCCATTCATTTGACAAATACGACATCAACGGGTATCGCTTTCGTACCTATGGCAAAGAGCTATCTATGGACGACCGAAAGTCTACAAATTGTTGTGTATCTGCTATCGGCGAAGGAGGTACCGAGTATTATGGTAGAGTTGAAGCAATTTATGAACTTCTATTCTATGGTGAAAACCCACCGAATGTCGTAGTCTTCAAATGTTATTGGTTTCAGCCGAAGGAGACTAGAAGGACTCATGAACATATAGGGCTAGTTGAAATCAACCAAAGCACCCATTTAGATGTTCCTGATGTCTATATTACGGCTCAACAGGCGACCCAAGTATTCTATCTACCGTGGGCCTGCCAAACTAATCCAAATCTGAAAGGTTGGGATGTCGTTTATGAAGTGCCGCCACGTGCTAGACTATCTCCCCCAAAGGAAGAGGATTATGAACCTCACATTAACCCAGACACATATGTAGGAGAATTCTTCCAAGAGACACGTCTTTCCAAAAAGCGTTTCAAGAACCGCTATACTTCACCCCAAAACATTGAACTAGACAGTGACAGTGAATCCGACATCACCCCAGAGGAGGAACAAGAAGAGCCGGAACAAGAAGAGGTTACTGCTGCGGATGACCTATCATTGCTTGACCGAATACGTCAAGGTGACCTTCCACATGTTGATGCCACTGAACCCTATGAGCCCGTCATTGATTATAGTGATGATGATGATTATGCATTTATTGATGATACTAATCGAGATTATCAGTAGTGTCAGGTATTAAATTTTTTTATGTTGTACTTGATGATGATACACTTAAGTGATACACATATTATTATTCATGTCGGTCTTTTTTTTATGTTGTACTAATTTCGTTTACTGTTTGTCATGGCAGGTGTTGAAAGATGGTGGGCGCTGGTCGGGAGCGCGCCAAGGCCCCTTCTTCGTCGGCGCGTGGTCTGAGGTCTTCCATTCCAGACGCACCTCTCCGCCGAGCGTTGCTGGACAGTATGGCCACACCGCCGGGCCCTTCTTCGTCGACCGCGGTGCCCAGCAGGGGACGGGGTAGGAAGAGAGGAGGTGGGGCACGTGGTCGCGGGAGAGGAGGTAGGGTGACTGCTACGACGCCTTCCTCGCCGCCACCCCCAGCAGTTTCACCCGAGCACGTGACTGCTAGGGTGGACTCGTCCGAGGAGGAGGCTACACGGACTCCGGTCCACGAGCCTCCGGTCCACGGGTCTTGGGCCCACGAGCCTCGGGTCGACTGGCCTTCGGCCCACGAGAGTTCGGCCCACGAGACCCCGGAGGAGCACACGTCCGGATGGGGTACCTGGCCGGATCAGCCCGAGGAGCCGAGTGGCCATGCTGATGATGGCGGGGAGCCGACTGATCTTGAGGAGGAGGGGGGCACCGTCTACCAGCGTGGTGCTACACGGCTCCCGTCCGTGCCGGCGACCCGCGAGCAGAGGTGGTTGATTTTCCCTGATGGGGAGAGGTACGTAAGTGCATTTAATATTTTTGTACCTTCTGCATTCATGTTTCTTCAAATAACTAATGCGTTGGCATTGTCATGCTGCAGGGGTTGGGACCACCATCATAGTGTCCGGCGGCCCAACTCCGTCCTTGGAGTTCTTTGCCGGCAAAACTTCCCGGGGTTTGTCACGTTGCCTAGTGAGGGTAGGCTTCCAGAGCTTGGATTGAGCTGGGAGCACTACGTGGCTGCCCCGGCCCCGCCGGATGAGATTATCGACGGTGTCGTGTGCGACACGAGGGCAGACATGGTGATCAGAAAGTTCTGGGTAATTTCTCCTTTACACATTTAAAAATCTTCAACTAGCTAGTTATTAATTGTACTAATCAATATTGTCTCATTTGATTGCAGACATTCTACAGGTGTGAGGAGGGATACGAGGAGGACGCGGCACATGTTATCGAGAACGTCTGCAAGCGCCTACTCCAGAACTTACGGCACGAGGCTCGGGTGCAGGCTGTTCGAGACTACTACGCCTTGCGTGGTATCAAGAAGACCAAGCCGGCGTGCCGCGATAAGTTCCTGAGTAAGGAGCAGTACATGAAGGTAATTCTTAAGGCCTTCTACTTAAGTTCCTTCATTTAGTAATTCTTAGCCGTAGCGCTCAAGTTTCTATTTGCTAACTTAGGCGCCTCCGAGATGGTGTGCGGATCGGATGGATTGTTGGGAGGTGTTGGTCGATGAGTGGTGCTCAAAAGAATGGCTAGCCCTCCACAACGAGGCCAAGGACAAACGTGCCCAAATGGAAGGTGTGCCACACCATCAAGGCAGCTCCAACTTATATCAGTTCGGGCACAAATGGGTATGTGGTTTGCTTCATGATTCATGCAATTCATTCATCATGCTAGCTTGAGCCCTTTAATTACTAATTTACATTGTTTCTCTCTTTCAGGCACGCCACAATAAGGTGGATAAGGTGCCAGAGGTGTACGACCTGTATGCCATGGCCCACACTGCCTCTTTCAAGAAAGTCAAGGCTTTCTCTCAGTCTGACCTCGATGATGCAAACAACTTCACCAACATCTCCTCCCACAACAAGCTCGTGAGATATAGAGATGAGGGGAAGGCGAGGAAAGGGGAGGACTTTAACCCGAGCTAGGGTCCCATTGATCCAGAGCTGGTGATGATATCTGGTGGCGGGAGGTCCCATGGCTCCATAGCCATTGGATATGGACTTATCCGTTGTCCTAGCACTCTCCCGGAGATCAAGGCGCGCCAGTCGAGCTCCGCTCCTGAGATAAGGCCTCGTGAACGGCCAGTGCAACTTGCCATCAAGGTTAGTGATACGTACTCAGTTATCTTTCTCCATTACATTGTGTGCGCTTCCATCAATGATTACAAATGGTCATGTGAGTGGTGTTGCAGGCTGCTATACAGAGCGAGAGAGATAGAACGGAGAAACTTCTGGCGGAGGCGGCGGAGAGGCAGCGGGAGTTGGAGGAGAGGATGACAAAGATGGAGGAGGAGAGGGCACAGAATGACATGCAGGCAAGGGCCATGTACGAGCTCCTTGTGGTAAGTTTCTTCTGCAGATTAACCAAAACATTCATGTAGTGTTTGTCTCATTACTAACTAGTATGACTGAGTCGTCAAAACCAAATGTGCAGTCTGTGTGCGAGAAGACAGGTCAGACCGCTCCGCCGATGCCAGTGATTGCTCCTGGGACCACGGTGAGTTTTATTTGAATGGACATTACTTGCTAGTCTTAACATTTGAGTGTCATCATGCTAACAAGACATTGGAAATGATCTTTGGTGCAGCGTAACTCCAGACAAGCATCGCACGATCCTTCTCCAGCTACCGACACGAGCCACCCCGCTCCTACACCTCCTGGATCTTGGTAAGTTTATCTAGTGTTTTGCTTAACACATGCATAAAGACCTAGACTTAGCTTTATTTCCTCCAATGCTTACCATAATGACCTAGACTTAGCTTCTTCTCCTCCAAAATGACTTAATAAGCTTACTGACCTCCAAAACCATCCATTTTACCTAAGTTAGCTCTAAAACGATCTGTACTTAGCTTACTTATGTCAAAAATTGCATAATTAGCTTAGTTAGCTCATAGACGATCCATTTTACTTAAGTTAGCTCTAAAATGACCCATTTACCTAGGTTAGCTTATAAATGATCCAGTTCATCCAAGTTAGCTCAAAAATGACCCATTTTACCTAGATTAGCTCCTAAATGATCCATTTTACCTATGTTAGCTTTAAAATGACCCATTTCAACTAGGTTAACTCCAAAATGACCCATCTTACCTAGGTTATCTCATAAACGATCCATTTCAACTAATTTAGCTCATAAACGATCCATTTCACCAAGTTAGATAAAAAACGATCCATTTCACCTAAATTAGCTCTTAAATGATCCATTTCACCTAAGTTAGCTCAAAAAGATCCATTTCAACTAAATTAGCTCATAAATGATCCATTTCACCTAAGTTAGCTAAAAAACGATCCATTTCAACTAAGTTAGCTCATAAATGATCCATTTCACCTAAGTTAGCTAAAAAACGATCCATTTCACCTTAGTTACCTCAAAAACGATCCATTTGACCTTAGTTAGCTCATAAACGACCCATTTCAACTAAGTTAGCTCATAAATGATCCATTTCACCTTAGCTAGCTCATAAACGACCCATTTCAACTTAGTTAGCTCATATATGATCCATTTCACGTAAGTTAGCTCATAAATGACATACTCTTCTTGTTCTAGTCTTCTTCTTGTTCTACTCTTCTTGTTCTAGTCTTCTTCTTGTTCTACTCTTCTTGTTCTAGTCTTCTTATTCTAGTCACCTATTTCTAACTTTCTTATTTTTCATTCTGCAGATTTCATTCACTTGACGAAAGCTTGCATAGATGGAGTGCTCCTTATCCCTTTCTCTGTTTCTTTTGTATCGTTGAACTATGCATGTATCGTTGGATGAAACTATTGTAATATATATGGTTGGATGCCTCTATGTTGAACTTGCTATGTATGATGGAACTATGCATGGAACTTGGTAGTTGGATGGAACTATGCATGGAACTTGGTAGTTGGATGGAACATATGTGATGAAGTTATGTGATGGAACTATGTATGATGGAACTATGCATGTTGGATATCTTATATGTTTGCTCTGTAATTGCCTTGTGAAATATACCTATATATGTCATATATATTTTCTGTGAAAATTGTTGGATTTAAAAAAAAACAGAAAAAGACCCAATATGCAGGCTCTTTGCCGTCTGACACCAACGGCAACGGGCTCTTTGCCGTCTGCCGCGGACGGCAAAGAAGCCACGTGGCATCCAGCTGTGCTTCCTAGGAGCTGACCCATTTGGTCAGTTTGCCTACAGTGGCAGACGGCAAAGAGTAAACGAGTTTGCCGTCAGCGGCGGACGGCAAAGGCCTGCCATGTAGTGACGTGTAGATGACATCATACGGCGGACGGCAAAGACAGTAGAAAGTTTGTCGTCCGCTGGCAGACGGCAAAGGCACTAGAAAGTTTGCCGTCCGTGGCGGACGGCAAAGGCCTGCCGTTAGCCACTTAACGGACTGAGAGCACAATTATTGCCATCCGCCCTCTTTGCCGTCCGCGGCAGACGGCAAAGGGCCTTTGCCGTCAGCCGCCAGGAAGCAGACGGCAAAGTAGCTGTTTACCGGAGCCTACTTTGCCGAAGCCTTTTGTCGTCCGCGGCTGACGGCAAAGGCCTTTGCCATCCGCCGTTCATGCCTTTGCCGTCCGCCATGGCAGACGGCAAAATAGCTGATTCCTGTAGTGAGAGGCCACTGCTAGCATGTCATCCCTGACTTGGAATTCTATGCACTTATGATTGGAACTATTAGCAAGCATCCGCAACTACTAACGTTCATTAAGGTAAAACCCAACCATAGCATTAAGATATATTGGTCCCCCTTCAATCCCGTATGCATCAATTTCTATGCTAGGTTGAAGCTTCTGTCTCTCTTGCCCTCCAATACATAGTCCTATCAACATACAACTAACCCTATGGTGTGATCCACGCGCACGCTCATATGATGGGCACCATAGGACAACAACATAACCACAAGCAAATTAAATCAATCATAGCAATTCATCAACCACCGATAGGACAACGAAAATCTACTCAGACATCATAGGATAGCAACACATCATTGGATAATAATATGAGGCATAAAGGACCATGTTCAAGTACAGGGTACAGCGGGTTGCGGGAGAGTGGACCGCTGTAGATAGAGGAGGAAGGTGATGGAGATGTTGGTGAAGATGGCGGAGGTGTTGGTGAAGATCGCGGTGATGATGATGGTGGCCACGGCAGCGTTCCGGCGCCACCGGAAGAGAAGGGGAGAGGGGCCCCCTTCTTCTTCTTCTTCCTTGACCTCCTCCCTAGGTGGGAGAAGGGTTTCCCCTCAGGTACTTGGCATCCATGGCATGGGAGGGGCGAGATCCCCTCCGAGATTGGATCTGTCTCTCTGTCTCTCTCTGTTTCTGCGTTCTGGTATTCTGCCCTTTCACCGTTTTTATATATCCGAAGATCCGTAACTCCGATTGGATTGAAACCTTTGCCCAGATTTTTCTCTGAAAATTAGCTTTATTGCGGCCAAAGGAGAGCAGCAACCGCCTTATGGGGGGCCCACGAGGGTCAGGGGCGCGCCCAGGGGGGCAGGTGCGCCCCCTACCTCGTGGCCACCTCGGGAACCGTCTCGCGTTGATTCTTCTTCCCATATTCTCCAAATATTCCAAAAATATTCTCCGTCCGTTTTTATCCCGTTTGGACTCTGTTTGATATGGGGTTTCTGCGAAACAAAAATCATGCAATAAACAGGAACTGGCACTGGGCACTGGATCAATATGTTAGTCCCAAAAATAGTATAAAAAGTTGCCAAAAGTGTATGAAAGTTGAATAATATTGGCATGGAACAATAAAAAATTATAGATACGACGGAGACGTATCAGCTAGCCGGATACAACTTGTCTGTTCTAGCAACTATGACCCCTACGCCTGGTTTCCACGCATACCCCGGTCTATCTTGTCGCTCAGGTATTCGGAAACACTCCACACCTTCGGGTACAGAGGTTGAAGCGAAAAGGTCTGCCATGACGATCGTTTTACAATCCGACTAGGGACAAATATGTCAAGGAAAGTACATAGTCACTGCGACTCAAAAATTTCCTCCTCTATGGCATCTAACAGGTTGTCTAACTTACAATCCTGTTGGGAATATTTTGCGGCTACTTTTACCTGGTCATATACCAAACTAACGGGAATTTCCTTTCCGTCCGACCCTAGAGGTCCAACCCGGGCCATATGGTTTGGATCAAGCTTGGTGTACCGTGTCTTCACCATGGCTCAGGCCTCTCGCACACCTTCTTGGCAGGCTGATATCTTCCATAATTGAATACGCTGCCGGGCTCCTTTGAAAAGCTCCACGATCTCCGCCATACTTCCTGGAGGGGAGGTGGATGGCCATAAAGCCTTGGCAACACTCCGCATTGCTTGCCGAACTCGCTCGTGCCTTTGGGAAAGCTCTTGTAGCAGGTCGCCTTGAGATCCGGACATTTCCTCTTCGGGACGGCCATTCAGCATACCTGCAGACATAAATCTGTCAGTTCTGGCCCTCGCCGAATTACAGGGAGACAAGTTCGAAAAGCATACTGAATATGCCGCCTCGTAGCTTTTTATACTCCTTCACGGAGTCGGCTAGCTGGGCTCGCACATCTTTTAGTTCTTCGCCCAGCAGAGTGTTGGAATCCTGCAGCTTATTTTTCTCATCCCTGACCCGTGTCAGCACACGATCGCCCACGGCCAGTTGCCTTTTGGCTTCTTGCGCGACTTGCAGGGCCTCCTTCAGTTGATCTGACGATCCTGCCAGGGCAGATACAAAAAGTATTAATATTGCTGGTACATGATTATATTTTCTCGATGGATGGGAACATTACCAGGCGATGCCTCCTTGGATTTCTCCAGTTCGGCGGTAGCAGCAGCCAGCTGGGTCCGAGATTTTTCCAGCTCTTGAGAGAACAGGTTGTTCTTCTCCGTGAGCACCTGGGTATACAATGATCCTTAAAACAGTTGTATCAACTGCTTCAAGTCTCGGGGGCTACTGGTATATAATTATCAGATTCGTACAAATGTGTACTTACCCGCATATCTTTCAAATGCTGGTATGTGGCTCTAGTAAGCCTGTCTCGAGCAGCTCGGATGTATGCATCAGCCGAGCTGAAGGCGTTGAATGCCTCCTTTGTAAAGCCGGGGTCGCGAAGAGTGTCCCGCCGGCGCCGATGATTCATGGCGCTTTCCACTTCAGAGTTTGTGACGAATACACCATCCGACTCCTCTGCCGAAGGACAATCCGGCATCACTCCCGTATCAGCCCTTGCCTTTAAATTAGGTTCAGGAACCTGACTTGTGGAGGCGCGGCCGGCAAGATCCCCGGACATAGTCCCGCGAACGTTTTTCCTGATAAGACACAGCGGATAATGTCATAGTTTGATGTGAATGCTAGGGGGCATGATCAAAAACCATACCTATTTGTTGAAGGCTCTGCCGTGTTGTCGTTCGTTTTCCTCTGCGAAGATTTGCTTGGCGCGGGCGCTGCTCTCTTAGGAGATGCCTCTGGCGCACGTTGAGGCATCGGGCGCCTCCCCTTTGGAGCACAAAATTGTGCTGTGAGTGGGCGTAATGAGGAAGCTCTCTCAAAGAAGGTGTCTCTTGATCACTTACATGCGAGGCAGGGAGGAGACCAGGATAGTTGGCGGTGATGGCCACTTCCGTGCCGTCATAGCTCGCCTGGTAGAACACCCCATCCTCGAGCTCCACGAATATGTCCGGGTCCTCTTCGAATCCGGGGTCAAGGTCCCGGTTGTGATCCTCTGGATGTGGGGCGGGGCTATGGATCCCTTTGGTAACCTTCCGCCATCCCTCTTACAAATGGATGGGTTAATGTCCATTAAAAGTGACTTAGGGAGAGGATTGAGTAAGTGGTGGGATTAGAACTCACCCAACTAGGAGGATTGTACATGGAAAATCCATCTCGATGTTTAATACGAGTGAACTCCTCTTTCTCCCCTTTGTACAGTTCGGCCAATATTTTGGCCAAAGCGGTGGGGGTATCCGGACCCTTCCAACCACAGCGGGAGGCGTCATCTTCCCCATTATAGTGCCACATGGGAAGCCCCCGTATTGGAGTGGCTGAACCCCTGCACTATGGAAGTCGCCATTACCTCGACTATTGATAATCCGGACTGGGCAAGCGTCTTTATCTTGCCCATCAATTGACAGACTTCCACGCTATCTTCCTCCTCGAGGCTCCGAGGGCGCCAGCTGTGGCGTTTCTTTAACGGAGCGCTTGAAAATTTGGGAAGACCCATTCGGACTGGGTCGGGAAGGGCGACATCCTCAATATAGAACCACTTGGAAGACCACTCTTTGGACGCCTTCTTCGGCCTGCCGGACAGGTATCCGGTCTCGGCGATGCGCCATACCTCGGCTCCACCCACTTCGAATATTGATCCCTCTTGGTTACGAGGGACGAGGCAGAATAGTTTCCTCCATAATTCAAAATGGGCCTCACAGCTCAGGAATAGCTCACAAAGAGCAACGTAACCCGCAATGTGCAGGATGGAGGCAGGAGTGAAATTGTGCAGTTGGAGGCCATAATACTCCAGAAGTCCTCGGAGGAATGGGTGGATTGGAAATCCGACGCCCCTTAGCAAGTAGGGAATGAAGCACACTCGTTCCCCTTGGATGGATTGGGGAAATTCTCCGCCTGAGCCCCGTCGTTGAAGGAAGTCAATCCTGCTCGAACGGGGACTAGATCCGTGGGGGGAAGAAATCCCTATGTTTGCAGCTTCACTAGCTGACCGTGGGATATAGAACATCTCTCCCAATCGCCTTTTTTGGAGCCGTGGGGACGGGAGGAAGAACTGGGGAGCGCTAGCCATGTTGGACTGGTTCCTCCTAGCAAGCTCTGAGGATTTTCCGCGTGGTGTGGAACGGATCTGAGATCGAATCTCTTTAAATAGACACTTTTCTTACATGGCCGGGGTGTTGTGTGCAAAAAATACCCTGACCTCTCATATTCGCTCGACATGTGGAAGCTGAAGCCATGGATGCACAGAAGCCGATGGGTATGACATTAAATGGAAGGCCGAATACAACTCTTTGAAGTCATTAGAGGAGGAACCCGCCTTGTAATGTCGAAGACAATCTGTGCGCCGGACACATCGTTATTGAAAGCGTAGTTCGAGGACTACTGAGGGAATCCTGGATTAAGGGGTCCTCGGACGTCCGGCCTATTGGACATGGGTCGGACTGATGGGCTATGAAGATACAAGACCGAAGACTCTCACCCGTTGTCCGGATGAGACTCTCCTTGGCGTGGAAGGCAAGCTTAGCATTCGGATATGAAGATTCCTTTCTCTGTAACCGACTTTGTACAACCATAGTCCCCTCCGGTGTCTATATAAACCGGAGGGTTTAGTCCATAGGGACAATCATAATCATACAGGCTAGACTTCTAGGGTTTTAGCCATTATGATCTCGTGGTAGATCAACTCTTGTAATACTCATATTCATCAAGATCAATCAAGCAGGAAGTAGGGTATTGCCTCCATAGAGAGGGCCTGAACCTGGTTAAACATCGTGTCCCGTGTCTCCTATTACCATCGACCTTAGACGCACAGTTTGGGACCCCCTACCTGAGATCCGCCGGTTTTGACACCGACACCCCACATAACTAACTAGGCCATGGACGTCGTGAGAGATGTCTACGGGCACCATCGCCATCTTGTCAACCTTGGAGAACCTAACAGAGTAGTATTTCCACTCATAAACATGACGATGAAGACAGTCCGCATTAGATTTGTCGGGAAGCTTTACAAGAACCACACCCTTCGTAATCGAAGGAACAGCTAGGGAATTGTTGTGGTGAAGTACACCCTCGAGAACACGGCTGACAACAATGTTACATGAAAACACTTGTTCACGACACATGGCGACAAGGACACAATAGATGGATAGTTTAGTAGTAGAACTCATCCTCAGGTCTTCCAGTTCACATGGCATGACTTTGAGAACTTCATCTCCACCGCAGACCTAGATCTAAATCAAACAGAAACCAAATATTTTATTACCACCTCCGTTCAGAAATATAAGATGATTTTCGATATTTTAATCCATATAAGACTACATATACGCACATAAATGAGTGAACAAAGACACTAGAACATGTCTTCAAAGGCATGAGAGTAGAGGGATTACTTGCAATATCCATAACACACGTTACTGAGGCTACTATACTCTCTTCAAAGGCATGAGAGCTAAAATCTTGCATTGATGTTCATAAAGTAGTTGAAAGTAATCTATAAGAAATCAGTGCTATGTGCAAAAATCGTATTTTGGTCAAAAGAGCAATTTAGAACCATCATTTGGCACACAAAAATCACATGCAAGATCACCCAGAAAGTTGTACTACTAGTACTAGTACTGCATGTTAGATGAAAAGGCACGATTAAGATTGCCAAAAAGATCGTCAAGAAGAGATATTACCTGGACTGGCTTAACGAGGGATCCCGGAGAGGTGGGCTTGGATAGGGAGATGGCATTGAGGTTGTTTTCGATAGTCTCAGTGGGGTGCTTGCGCTTCTTCGTACCATGAGCCTCGACGATTTTGCCCACAACCATAGACATCACTTCGGCTGGTGCTCCAGGGTCCATCAAGAAACTATCAAATAGAAATAAAAGGAAAGAAACCATAATCACAAACCCAAAATAAGAACTGAGAGGGAGTTATAGGATCAATTGTGGGGTTGCAAGACCGGGCCTTGCCCAGAATCAACACCATTGATGCGCTCACCTTTCCTTCTTTGGGAGAGAAGAACAATGGCAGAAGCGTGTCGGGGTTTTCTTGAAGAAATGAGGAACAAGATGAGGGAGAAGCGAGCTGGGGTTTTCTTCAAAAGAGGAAGCTGAGGGAGAAGAGTGAAATGATGGTTGCTTCGTCCATCCAACTTACTGCTGGAAAGGTGGGGGTTTTGTGATTTGACGGCTCATTGGGCATTACTACGGCGCTTTGGCCGGGGTAGTCTACCGTGTAGTTGTGCACTCTAGTACTGAGTAATTTAATGCATGGCAAGTGGACCCCGATGCTGGCTGTCCCACATGTCAGCGAAAGTGAGTAGCAAGGTTCCCGACGACCGTCGAGGAGGATCCGCACGGTAGAGTGTGTCCATTGTTTCTGAAAAACAAAAATGATTACAGCGAGCGTTTCCACTCTTACGACGGAGGAGTGCAAAACACGGCAGCCACTTGAACACATAGTACTCCTACTACTAGGCATGTGCAGTGGTTCCCGACGACCTTAGACACACAGTACCATAATATTGTTGCTAGTGTAGTAAGATATGACGATAAAAATGATGTTGTGCGCATGTCAACTATGAACAGTAATGTAACATGCCCCTTTTTTGACTATCCGGTCGAGAATGAACGGTGAGATAAAAGTTAACAGAACTAGGTCTAACAACACACAGAGAGTATGGTGCTACAGTACTCCACAAAACATGAACCATATGAAGCACGGATCAGTGTTACGTAGGGTGTATGAAGGGCACATGGGAGCAAAAGTTCCCTTCTCAACCCACTTTTGGGTGTTTGGCAGAGTGCATGAGTCCACACTAGGTTAACACAAATACACTAGGAGCATGTAGAGCATGCATGAAGAGGGGTGCTGAGATGAGCATGTTGTCGGATTCAGGGCTCCGCAGACCCAAGAAAGGTTCGAACTCTAGGGCATGTGCGAAGAACTCAACCTATCCAGCCTACTAGCCCGTCGCCCCACGGCCTAGCTCGATTCACATGAACAAGGAAGAAGATGAACCCGGCAGTTTACCCAGGTTCGGGCCACCTTGCGGTGTAAGACCCTACTCCTGCTTCGTGGTGGATTGGCCTCACGAGGGGATGAGGATGAACTAGTCCAAGGGATAAACAACCTCACGAGGTTCGGGGGTGAAGGATTCAGTCGACCCCTTCTACGGTGGTGGCTAATCTATACTTATAGTGGCCTCGGTCCTCTTCCCCCAAAACTTAGGCGAGAAGGGATCCCACAGTGGCCAATTTGAAAGGGGACTGATACGTCTCCAACGTATCTATAATTTATGAAGTATTCATGCCATGTTTACAATAGTTTTATATGATTTTGGTATGATTTGATTAGAACTAACCCGGACTGACGCTGTTTTTAGCAGAACTACCGTGGTGGTGTTTTTGTGTAGAAATAAAAGTTATCGGAATGCAATGAAAATCAACGGAGAATTTTTCTGGAAAATATAAAAAATACTGGAACGAAGAGTTACCGGAGGGGAGGCCCGTGGGCCCCACGAGGGTGGAGGGCGCGCCCCTGTGCCTTGTGGACTTCCCGTGGGGGCCCCTGACTTGTTCTCGATATCAACCTCTCCTATAAATACCCAAACCTCCAGAAAATAACCTAGATCGGAAGTTCCACCGCTGCAAGCCTCTGTAGCCACGAGAAATCAATCTAGGCCCTCTCTGGCACCCTACCGGAGGGGGCCATCATCACCAGAGGCCATGGAGGAGGATCCCGGAGGGGCCATCATCGCCATGAAGGCCAAGGACCAGAGGGAGAACCTCTCCCCATCCAGGGGGGAGGCCATGAAGGAGGAAGCACAAGGGGGAGAAGCTCTCCTCCTCTCTCTCGGTGGCGCCGGAGTGCCATCGGGAGGGGAATGATCACCGCGGTGATCGTCTTCATCAACATCACCATCAACATCACCATCCTCATCTATTTTACGCGGTCCACTCCCCCGCACCCCGTTGTAATCCCTACTTGAACATGGTGCTTTATGGCACATATTATGATCCAATGATGTGTTGCCATCCTATGATGTTTTGAGTAGATATCCTTTGTATTTGGGTTGATTGATGACCTAGATTGGTATGAGTTGTATGTTTTATTTTGGTGCTGTCCTGTTGTGCCCTCTGTGTCGCGAAAGCGTGAGGGATTCCCGTTGTAGGGTGTTGCAATACGTTCATGATTCGCTTATAGTGGGTTGCTTGAGTGACAGAAGCATAAACCCGAGTAAGGGGGTTGTTGCGTATGGGATAAAGGGGACATGATGCTTTAATGCTATGGTTGGGTTTTACCTTAACGATCTTTAGTAGTTGCGGATGCTTGCTAGAGTTCCAATCATAAGTCCATATGATCCAAGAAGAGAAAGTATGTTAGCTTATGCCTGTCCCTCATATGAAATTGCAGTGACGACTGCCAGTCTTGTTAACGATTGCCTAGGATAATTCCCGACACCGACCCATCATTATTCCACACTCGCTATTTATAATATTTAGTAATATATTCTAACTTTATGATAACAACACCTACTTTTATATTTCAGCTCTCTGATACCATGCAAAGTTATCCTCTTCATACGCACAACGTAGTTTTATTTCTCGTTTCTAGTTGGAAGCAAACGTTCAGTGTACGTAGAGTCGTATCAGTGGCAGATAGGACTTGAGAGAATATTGATCTTACCTTTAGCTCCTTGTGGGTTCGACACTCCATACTTATCACTTCCACCATTGGGAATTGCTACGATGATTCCCTGCACTTGGGGATTATCAAGCTCTTTTCTGGCGCCGTTGCCGGGGAGCAATAGCGTGGGCTTGATATTCTCGCGTGTGCTTGTTTGCTTTCTTCACTAAGTAGATTTTGTTTTTCCTTTTTGTTTCTGTTTAGTTGTGGGTGAAAAATACAAAAAAAATTAAAAGAATGAAAATACAAAAAATTTGACTTGCCTCTCATGCCTAAAAAGTTTTTCAATAAGAGAAGTGATTGGAAGGTTATGCATTGAAGAAGTGAGGGTCGACCTTGAGCACTTGTGTTCATGCTCATGGAAACAATGCAAAAAAATTCATGGAAGCTTCTCTGAAAATAATTATCCCCTTGTATATATCCATTGTATTATAAAAATAATGTGCGAAGCTTCGCTTTTAGGATGATTAGTTTGCTTGTTTACTTTGTGCTGTACTAAAACAGAAATTTTGGCTGTAGCGCGTGAATTTACATTTTTTTTACTAGAAATTCAAATGGTTCTGAAACTTTTTGCACATTACTTCTATACAATTTTTTTACATTTTCATATTTTTTTAAGAATTTTTGGAGTTGCAGAAGTATACTAAACTTCCAGATTACTACGGACTGTCCTATTTTTGCCAGATTCTATTTTCTATGTGTTGTTCGCTTATTTTGATGAATCTATGGGTACTATCGGGGGGTACGAACCATGGTGAAGTTGGAATACAGTAGATATAGTTCTAATATGAAATTGTAATAAGTTTGCAACAGTACCTAAAGGTAGTGATTTGCTTTATTATACTAACGGATCTCACAAACTTTTTGTTAAAGTTTTCTGTGGATGAAGTGTTCGAAGATCGAGGAGCTATCAATATGAGAAGAATAAAGAGAGGCAAGAGTTCAAGCTTGGGGATTCCCAAGGCACCCCAAGTAAATATTTCAAGGATACGCAAGCATCTAAGCTTGGGGATGCCCCGGTTGGCATCCCATCTTTCTTCTTCAACAATTATCGATATACCTCGGTTTTTGTTTTGTTCACATGATTTGTGTCCTTTGTGTTTTTGTTTTTCCTTTAAGAACCATGCTAGTATGAGATAGACCTTCATTGATTTATAGAATACTTCATGTGCTTCACTTATATCTTTTAAGTATGATCTTATAGAATTGCTCTTTGTGCTTCACTTAAATCTTTTGAGTATGGTTTTATAGAATGCTTCGTGTGCTTCACTTATATATTTTGAGCTTGGATATTGGTTAATCTATATTAATTGTAGAATGCTCCATGAACTTCACTTATATCTTATGGAGTATGAATAATACTATAATCTAAAGTGGGGTTGGAAGAGTGTCAACTTTAGGAATTAGTGATCCCACTATTTTGGAGGGTGTTGAATCTTAGTGTGATATTTATGAAAGTAGATTTGGAAGAGTGTCAACTTTAGTTAGTAATGATTCCACTATTTTGGAAGAGGTTCCAATTGATTATGAGAACAAAGCTGCTATCTATGATGATTATTGTGGTGACATGTATGCTATAAAGAATAATGTTAACCATGAAACTTGTCATCATGATTTTAATTGGATTATGCCTCACATGACCATTATTCTGTTGAGTTTGCTCCCATTATTCCGAATGAGAAGAATTTTGCTTATGTGGAGAGTAGAAAAATTTCTATGCTTGTAGATCATGAAAAGAATGCTTTATGTGATGATTATATTGTTGAATTCATTCATGATGCTACTGAAAATTATTATGAGGGAGGAATATATGCTTGTAAGAGATGCAATAATATCAAGTTTCCTCTCTATGTGCTTAAAGTTTTGAAGTTATACTTGTTTTGCCTTCCTATGCTAGTTGATTCTTATTCCTATAAATTGTGTGCTCACAAAATCCCTAGGCATAGAAAGTGGGTTAGATTTAAATGTGCTAGTCATATTCTTCATGATGCTCTCTTTATATTTCAATTCTTATCTTCTATGTGAGCATCATTGAAATCATCATGACTAGCTAAAAGGCATTAAAGAAACGCGCTTGTTGGGAGACAACCCAATATTTAACCTTACTGTTTTTGTGTGTTTACATGATTAAGCTACTGTAGTAATCATGTTTTATAGCTTTTGTTTCAATAAAGTGCCAAGTAATACCTTTGGGAAGACTTGGGTGAAAGTTAATGTAATCTTGGTGTAAAAAATAGAAACTTTGCGCTCACGAGATTAGCTGACATTTTTTACAGAAGAGTGCTTTTGAGTTGATTATTTTTGCAGAATATTAATAGCCAAATTCCTCGCGTCCACCAATTTATTTCATATTTTTTTGAGTAGCAGAAGTATGGTTGCTGTTCAGATCATTACAGACTGTTCTGTTTCTGACAGATTCTGTTTTCATTGCATAGTTTGCTTGTTTTCTAGTTTATATGGCTTATATTTCTCAATATAAATTGTAGAAATGATATGGTACAGTAGGCATTGTGTGAGAACAATTATGAACCTTGTCTTTGACAGTACCAAAGTGAATGGTTTACTCTTTATCATACTAACCTATCTCACGAAGTTCCGTTAAGTTTTGTGTGATTGAAATTTTCAAGCTTTGAGTGAGATATCGATGTGAGGAGAAGGAGTGGAAAGACCCTAAGCTTGGGGATGCCCAAGGCACCCCAAGGTAATATTCAAGGAAGACTCAAGCCCATAAGCTTGGGGATGCCTCCGAAGGCATCCCCTCTTTCGCCTTCAAAACTATCGGTATACCTTACTCGGAGCTATATTTTTATTCGTCACATGATATGTGTTTTGCTTGGAGCGTGTTTTCATTTTTACTTGATGTTTGAATAAAATCATTGGATCTGAAATCTTGAATGAAAATACTCCCATGGCTAGTTAATTATTTGACTACTCAGTGTTCTTCACTTATATCTTTGTGGTGTAGTTTGTCATTTACTCACGTGCTTCACGTATATCCTATGAGTAAATGGTAGAATGAATTGAATATCATAAATCTGAATTTATATATGTTTCATATGCTTATAACATGGGGAGTAATGACTTCACACATAATAAGTATAGGTAGTAAACTTATTGAAAGTTAGCAAACGCATAATTGGTCACTTGAACAATTCATGAAAGAATGTTGAAGGAAGAGAGATTTCACATATAAATATACTATCTTGGACATCTTTTGTAATTGTGAGCACTCATTAAAATATGACATGCTAAAAAGTTGATGTTGGACAAGGAAGACAACTTAATGGGTTATGTTTTCCTATATCCGAAACGTTATATTGTCTTGGATCATCCAACATGTTGAGCTTGCCTTTCCCTCTCATGCTAGCAAAATTCTTGAACCAAGTAGAGATACTACTAGTGCTTCCAAACATTCCTTAACCCAGTTTTGCGATGAGTGTCCACCATACCTACCTATGGATTGAGTAAGATCCTTCAAGTAAGTTGTCATCGGTGCATGCAATAAAAATTGCTCTCTAAATATGTATGATCTATTAGTGCGAAGAAAATAAGCTTTATGCGAACTTGTGACAGGGAAGAAATAAAAGCGACGGACTGCATAATAAAGGTCTTTATCACAAGCGGCAATATAAAGTGACGTTCTTTTGCATTAAGATTTTGTGCATCCAACCATAAAAGCGCATGACAACCTCTGCTTCCCTCTGCGAAGGGCCTATCTTTTACTTTTATCTTCTACCCTTATACAAGAGTCATGGTGATCATCACCTTTCCTTTTTACACTTTTTTCTTTGCAAGCACTTTGTGTTGGAGCGATCCGGATATATATATCCACTTGGATGTAGGTTTTCATAAATTATTATTGTTGACATCACCCTTGAGGTAAAAGGCTGGGAGGCAAAACTATAAGCCCCTATCTTTCTTTGTGTCCGATTAAAACTTTGAACCCATAAATATCGCATGAGTGTTAGCAATTATGAAAAATTAAATGATAGTTGAGTACCTGGAGTTTGCTGAATCAAAGCTCTTACATAGACCCTTCCCGAAAATAAGATGAATTGCAATTGTTTGATAACTAAGAGCACGGTTTGTTAGTTTTCAAGAAAGTTTATGATCTATACTTTAACATGTGAATAGCTTGTTACTTGATCATGAGAAGTTTTATGAGTTGAGGTACTGTTATCATACATAATGATGCTAGAAAAAGTGATTGGAACTATCATTGATCAAACTTATGCACTTGCTAGCATTCACACTTCATAAATTATTTCTTTTATCATTTACCTACTCAAGGACGAGCAGGAATTAAGCTTGGGGATGCTGATACGTCTCCAACGTATCTATAATTTATGAAGTATTCATGCCATGTTTACAATAGTTTTATATGATTTTGGTATGATTTGATTAGAACTAACCCGGACTGGAGCTGTTTTCAGCAGAACTACCGTGGTGTTGTTTTTGTGCAGAAATAAAAGTTCTCGGAATGCGGTGACAATCAACGAAGAATTTTTCTGGAAAATATAAAAAATACTAGAACCAAGAGTTACCAGAGGGGAGGCCCGTGGGCCCCATGAGGGTGGAGGGCGCGCCCACCCCCCTGGGCGCGCCCCTGTGCCTCGTGGACTTCCCGTGGGGCCCCTGACTTGTTCTCGACGCCAACGTCTCCTATAAATACCCAAACCTCCAGAAAATAACCTAGATTGGAAGTTCCGCCACCGCAAGCCTCTGTAGCCACGAGAAATCAATCTAGGCCCTCTCTGGCACCCTGCCGGAGGGGGCCATCATCACCAGAGGCCATGGAGGAGGATCCCGGAGGGGCCATCATATCCATGAAGGCCAAGGACCAGAGGGAGAACCTCTCCCCATCCAGGGGGGAGGCCATGAAGGAGGAAGCACAAGGGGGAGAACCTCTCCTCCTCTCTCTCGGTGCCGCCGGAGTGCCATCTGGAGGGGAATCATCACCGCGGTGATCATCTTCATCAACATCACCATCATCACCACCATCCTCATATATTTTATGCGGTCCACTCTCCCGCACCCCGCTGTAATCCCTAATTGAACATGGTGCTTTATGCCACATATTATGATCCAATGATGTGTTGCCATCCTATGATGTTTTGAGTAGATATCCTTTGTCTTTGGGTTGATTGATGATCTAGATTGGTATGAGTTGTATGTTTTATTTTGGTGTTGTCCTATTGTGCCCTCCGTGTCGCGCAAGCGTGAGGGATTCCCGATATAGGGTGTTGCAATACGTTCATGATTCTCTTATAGTGGGCTGCTTGAGTGACAGAAGCATAAACCCGAGTAAGGGGGTTGTTGCGTATGGGATAAAGGGGACTTGATGCTTTAATGCTATGGTTGGGTTTTACCTTAATGATCTTTAGTAGTTGCGGATTCTTGCTAGAGTTCCAATCATAAGTCCATATGATCCAAGAAGAGAAAGTATGTTAGCTTATGCCTCTCCCTCATATGAAATTGCAATGACGACTACCGGTCTTGTTAACGATTGCCTAGGATAATTCCGCACACCAACCCATCATTATTACACACTCGCTATTTATAATATTTAGTAATATATTCTAACTTTATGATAACATCACCTACTTTTATATTTCAGCTCTCCGATACCATGCAAAGTTATCCTCTTCATACCCACAACGTAGTTTTATTTCTCGTTTCTAGTTGGAAGCAAACGTTCGGTGTACGTAGAGTCGTATCAGTGGCGGATAGGACTTGAGAGAATATTGATCTTACCTTTAGCTCCTTGTGGGTTCGACACTCCATACTTATCACTTCCACCATTGGGAATTGCTACGATGATTCCCTGCACTTGGGGATTATCAGGGACAAGTAGTACATCTTATCCTAACGAAAGGTTGTCTTCGCCTGCAAAGCTTCTGGTCATGACGCAGTAGTGGGCTCGGCGATGACATCCGTCCTACCGCACTGGAGGTTTTGGTCTCGTTGCATCAGAATGGAACCTTTGCCAGATTCCTCGGGAACCCATGCCTGTCCTTGCCTCCTTAGCACCAATGAGGAAACTTCCTTCACTGCGCCCGCTGGTGCCCGCCAGCCGTGGTCGTCATGGCCTGCGTCATGGTAGCCTCCTGAGGCTGGGTACCTGCATAGAAATCTCCGCTCCTCGGGAGGTCACCTGGGGAGGCCACTCCCTCGGGAGGTCTTGGTGTCGTCCGCCTCGCGAGGCTTGGCCCCTCGCGAGGGTCTTGCCTTGGCGGTCTTGTAGATTGGCCATACCAGGCCGTCGATGGAGCCACGCCGTGGGCCGCAGGAAGACAAGTATGGGTACCCTGGTTCCAGAACACCGACTGTAGCCCCCGGGCCCAAGGCGCGCTCAGACTTGGCTTCGAGGCGAAGCCAAGGGGCAAGGGCGAAGCGCCGCGGTCCCCAATCACCTGTGGGCCAGGCTGACGTGTGGCGCTCGACGGGACGTGGGCGTCTCCACTTCCTCACACCACCTCGGCAACTGCCCAGGCTCACAAAAGACTGGCGCCCGCTATCATGCCGTCATTGTCGCCCTTTCGCCTTGCTCCAGATCCCGTTTCTCCCAGCCGAGAACATCTCCAGATCCAATCGAGCTTGACCCCTCGTCCTTCTACAACTCCGACGTTAGTGACATCATCGATTGCTCCCAAGAAGCCGCAGCCCACGGCGCACGCTGCAAGCTCTTCCTCCTCTCATGCACATGCACTCAACGCGTCCTCCATCACCAAGTCGGGGCACCTTGTCCTCGTGCTCCCGTATACGGCGAGTGAGGAGAACGAGTGGAAGGAGACCATAGTCTGGGCCGGCTCCGCCAAGCAGCGGATCCCTGGCGCGGACAGTTTACCCCTTCTTCCTCCTTAGCATCTTCACGGGGCTCGTGCCCCCTCTCTCTGAGTTCTTCACCACCGTCCTCGACCATTACCAGGTTCAGTCCCTGCACTTCCAACCTCTCTCCATCCTCCTCCTATCCATCTTTGCCTTCTACTGTGAGGAGTTCATGGGCGTGAAGCCCTCCGTGCCGCTCCTCCGGCACTTCTTCTACCTGTGACTGCATGATCCGACCCATCGCTCTGGCTGTGGTCCTTTGTCGCAGTCCACAAGAGCAACGTGCTCATGAGCACCAGAAAGAAGGTGGAGAACTTCCGGTGCCGGTGGGTCTTCATGGATGCCAAGGGCCTGAACGCGTGGCTGGAACTGCCAACCCAGCTACCGGAGAAGCTCGATAGCTAGGGTCATGAGAAGTTCTCCGACCAACGGGCGGTGCCCTTCCCGAGGAAGATGACCGCAGATATGGACGCCAGGGCGCTGACGGGGGGCATGCTCATGAAGGAGTTCCTGAGGCAGCGCTTGGCTCCGCTCCTGTCGCACACGCACCCTATGTGGGAGCTCCAGGGCACGGAGGACAAAATCAAGCTGCGCCCGGGAAGCCTGACAGGCGAGGAGCTGGACAAGGCCAAGAGCATCCTACTCGAGGGTGAGCCAGGGGACCTCCTAGAGGCCTACGTCCCACTGTACTGCTGTGCCGACGGGGAGGCGATGGTCGCCGCCATGCCCGTCTTTAATGAACTGGGGCTCGCGTCGCCTAAGCACCCCAACGCCCCGGCGCTGGTGTCCTAAAGCGACAACATCGACAAAGAAGGCAAGGAGGACTCGGAGGCTACCAAGGATGACGTAGCGAAGATCTCTCCCCCGTCACGAGGTGAACTCCTCCATGGCTTCACTGACGACGACGACGTCGACGAGACACCAACCGCGAAATCCCCGCGCTCCACCGGAGTCCTCACAAGGTTGGCGGCCACCCCTCGGGCCCTCCGCAGGCCGGGACAAGCGATGCCGAAGAAGAGTGGGGCGGCACCCCCTCAGGGCAACGTCTCTGCCGTGCCAAGCGGCGGCGTCGCCCCGAGGCCGGCGCAGAACGCCCCACTCACTCCCCGGGCGCGACGAAAGCCGCGCCCAGTAAGAGCGGGGGTGCGCCAGCCTCAGTCAGGAAGAGGGTGTACATCGACCCCGACGAGTAAGTACCTTACCTTGTTTCTGTTTAGCATACATTTGCGCCGTGCTCACAGTGCTGCCGCCCTGATGACCTGGGTGGGCGTCGTGGTGAAGAAGAGGAAGGAAGGGGACCGTAAATCTGGAGGTGCCTCCTCTCGCTGCATCCGTAGCGGCTCCGGCACAGGCGGGGGAGGTTGTCCCCCATATCCTCGCGGCAGAGCAGGCCCCTCAGGACGCGACCGTACCGCCTCGGGAGGAGCTGGTCCCTGCAGGCCAGCAGGCCGCGGAGCTGTCTGCGCCCGTTGCGCCCGAGCAAGGTTCAGAGCCCGTGGCAACCCAAGTCGACCTCGTCAGCACCTACGGAGCCGTGGAGCCCCCACTGCGCTCGCGCCGCCTTCTCCTCCAACCCTTGTGCTTGCGAACTACGATCCCTTGGTGATGGTAGCTGCAACTACGTCGGTATTTCCGCGAAGAGGGAGGGATGATGTAGCACAGCGAAGGTAGGTACTTCCCTCAGTTATGAAACCAAGGTATCAAACCAGTAGGAGAACCAAGCAACACAACGTAAACAACACATGTACACAAACAACAACACCTTGCAACCCGACGAGTTAAAGGGGTTGTCGATCCCTTCCGGGGTACGGCGCCTCTAGATAGGCAAGCGAACGTGAGGTAAATTGTAGTAGATTGATAGATCGAACACCAAATAAAATAAATAAAGATAAAACGCAGCAAGGTGTTTTTGTATTTTGTTTGGTTTATTACATCTGAATAAAAATGCAAAGGAAAAGTAGATCACAAGGCAAATATATGAGAAAGAAGACCCGGGGGCCGTAGGTTTCACTGGTGGCTTCTCTCGAGAAAAATAGCAAACGGTGGGTAAACAAATTACTGTTGGGGAATTGATAGAACTTCAAATGATTATGACGATATCTAGGAAATGATCATTACATAGGCATCACGTCCAAGATTAGTAGATAGACTCCTGCCTGCATCTACTACTATTACTCCACACATCGACCGCTATCCGGCATGCATCTAGTGTATTAAGTTCATGAAAAAACGGAGTAATGCAATAAGAAGGATGACATGATGTAGACAAGATCCGTTTATCTATATGGCGGTAGATATAGATCTCGTCTTTTTATCCTTAGTAGCAACAATACATACGTGTCGTTTCCCTTTCTTTCACTGGGATCGAGCACCGTAAGATCGAACCTACTACCGGGCACCTCTTCCCATTGCAAGATAAATAGATCAAGTTGGCCAAACAAAACCCAAATACCGGAGAAGAAATACGAGGCTATAAGAGGTCATGCATATAAGAGATCAAAGAAACTCAAATAACTTTCATGGGTATAAAAAGATATAAGTGATCATAAACTCGAAGTTCATCAGATCCCAACAAACACACCGCAAAAGAGTTACATCATATGGATCTCCAAGAGACCATTGTAACATCCCCAGCATCACAATACAGTAATCTCCCCCTAATGAAGGTCATGTCATCATGATCATCATGCCAAAATGCCACTTGTCCAAAATCTGCTTCAAATTCAAATTCAAATTGCATGTCAAATATTTGCTTCTTCTTTCATGCAATTAAAATAGTTCATCCTATGGAAAATAATCCCTAGATATTTGTCATGTTGAAGCCAACATTTTTGGAATTCCCAAATTGCCCCTGGGAATTTATTACCTGGTCCAGCAGTATTTAAGATGTCCTTTTCATTTTCTAAAAATGCTTGGACAACTCCCGATGGCCCACAAACTTTTTGTGGCAGTGAAAAATATTGCAATATATTTAAATGGCCAATCTCTGTAATTTTGCAAAGTCATTTGGTGGCTTATTTAATTACAAACAGTGGCTGTTTTAATTGTCAAAAAAGGGGAAAAGGCAAACTAGCAACTGTGCTAATGGGCACTACCTACTACAGTAAACGGCCCAGCCCACTACCAGGGCCTTTCCTTCAATCTCTGTACAGAGGGAACAGAGGCCATGGCGTGGATTCCGCACGCCCGTCCATGCCGCGGATGTCGCTGTGGCGACCATCCCGCGGTCGTGTAGTTGGATAAGAGCATCGTCGCGAGTCTCCTGGCAAACCCTAGAACACTTCCCCCTCTCCTTTCCTCCCTCGTTCGCCTCTCTCTCGATCTGGATCGGAGCCGAGCGTCGCGATCGTCGTGGCTCTGGAATCGCCGCGGCCACCCTCCTCCCCGAGCTGCGCCAAGGTGTCCAGGAGGACCGGCGCCCTCGTTCTCGTCCTTCTCGAGTACCAGGACGAGCCGGACCGCCCCGCAGCTCGCCGACATCATCGTCCTTCCCCGCACACGCTCCTCTGCTTCGCCACCTCCCTGAGTCGCTCCCGAGCCCCTGTTACTACGCCCGTCCACGACCCGAACACACCCGCACGCGCCCTGCTCCCCTCAACCGCGCCCCGTCCACTGGTGCCTCCGCCCCATGCCCGCGCGCCAGCCGCCCTGCTGCAGCCGTGCCCACGCACTCCTAGCGCCGCCCGCATTTTGCTCCGGCCGTCCGGTGCCTCCCGCTGCTATACTGCTGCTGCTTTTGTTGCCCTTGGCAACTGTTCCTGTGCCGCTAGCAGCTGCTGTCGCTCCGGCCACCTGATACTGCCACTGTGTTGGTTGCTGCTGCTTGCTCTGCCCACTGCTACTCCACCCGCCACTGCCTGACCGCGCGCTCTTCGCGCCCGGGCCGCGCCCTAGGCTCTCCGGTCGCGTGCCCACCCACGCTAGCCGCCCCTGTCGCTGCCCCGCACCCCGCCGTGCGTGCCCGCCGATCCGCTGAACCGCGCTCCCGCCATAGACGCCTCCGGCCACTCCTTCTCGGCCAAGCCCGAGCCCCCACCCCACGCACGCGCACAACCGCGCCCTCCTGGCCCCTCCCGCGGCCGCGCCCGGCCCGCTTTCCTTCTCGCGTCGCTTCCCCGCTCGCCCCTCGCCTTGCCGTCGCTTCTGCTGCTACTCCTGCAACTGCTGCCGCCGCCGGTCGTAGCCGGCCGCTGGCCGCGCCCGGCCTCTGCCCCGAGCGCGCCGCCTCGCCGAGCCCCGCTGCAGCCTGGCCACCCGCGGCTGCTGCCGCCCACGCACCGCGGCCGCCGTGCGGGGTGCGCTCGCGCGTGTGCGTGCGTGCCCCCGCTTGTGTGGCCAATCAGGGTCACTGCCCTATGGGGCCGGCCCTTAAAAAAATAAAACAGAGGAAAAAAACATGAATGAAGATGATGCACTTACAGGTGGGCCCCCATGAACAGTGTTGTTGACTAATCAACCCCTTTGAGTGGGTCAACTGGGTCCCCCTGGACCCCACTGTCAGCCTCTGTGTACAATCTGTGTACACAGGGCTGGGTACCCATAGCGTTTTAATCTTATTTCCGAATTAAAATTAATTTCAGAATATCTCTAAAGTTTTAGAAAATCATATAAAATAATTCGTAACTCGGATGAAAAAGTTTTGTATATGAAAGTTGCTCAAAAAATCCAATGAATCCGAATACGCGGCCCGTTCATCTGTCACATGCCTCTAACTAGCTGAACATTGGACATTCCCCCTCCGGTCATCTGTCTGACATAGGTCCGGAACCGGGAAAACATTCCCGGTTGATTTCCCCCTTCACCTATATCGTGTAGCCATACGTTAGGCCACACCCGGCACATCATATTGTCATGTTATGCTTTGTAATGCTATGTTTGCTTTATATTTATTGGTTCTTCCCCCTCTTCTCTCCGGTAGACCTCGAGACCGATGCCGCCCGTGTGATCGACTACGTCGACGACGACACTTCTTTCTTTTCAGCAGAGCTTCCAGGCAAGCCCCCCTTTTATCATCCCGATATCGCCCATTCCATTCTCTCCTTCTTGCATTAGATTTTGCTTCTGTTATTGTTTGCTCCTATTCTGATGCATAGCCTGTTTATTGTAACATGCTGTTGTTACCTACCTGCTTATCCTAAAACTGTTTAGTATAGGCTGGGTAGAGACCCATCAGAGACCCCCACTTTGTCCTGACTGCCCCGCTGGATTATCAGAAGACCCAATCAATGGGATCGAAGACCAGGCCCCGGCACCGCACTTCACTTTCCCCTTGGTGTTAGACACACGATTACTTTGGTTACTATGACTTTACACTAAACCATGTTACTAAAGACGGGTCGGCCCTGAGGGGTACCCGCGCGAGCTTAATTGCGAGTGACGAGGAGTCGGGTTGACCTGGAGGGTGCCCGCGAGATAATTACGAGGCGTGGCTGGGCATTCTTAGCCCTTTCCGCAAGTCCTCGAGACGGGGCGACGCGGTCACATCTTTTGTGAGTCTCTGCTTATTACCGCGCGTTCCTAATCCACTACGATTTGGATATTTGATCCAAGGGGCCTCTGGCCTGATAGCATTTACCATCACGTGGGCATAGTATGGGCGTTCTGCGTCGTATACATCAGCCGAAGCTTAATAGACAGCGACTGAGCGGCGCGCGCTGGGTTGGACTGCGTAAGCACCTGCCTTTTTTAAGGAGGTAGCTAGGTCTGCTCACTGGCCGCGTTCACAACATGCAGGAGTTCCCGGGGCGATGGCCCATGACCCCTGGGGGCATAGGTTTAGTCCGGCGTGCTGACCTCTCTATTAAGCCTAGGTCGGGTTGCGGCGTATTGTTTGGCCGAGGCCGGGCATGACCCAGGAAAGTGTGTCCGACCGGAGTTAATCGAGTGTGGTGGGTAAGTTGGTGCACGCCTGCAGGGAAGAAAACATCTATCGATAGCCTGTCCTATGGTAACGGACACTTGGAGTTGTATCCCGATCGATACAACTAGAACTGGATACTTTTGATGAGAAATGGATAGTATGGCTCTTGCTTTCTCGCAGGGAGTCGAGAAAGGATCTCTGGCCAAGGTTGATAACACTACTACTACTACTTTACTTTATGCTACTCTTATCTCTTCTGATGTTGCAAGATGCTTGGAGCTGCTTGGGTAAAACTTGCGAAGATGCTCGATGTTCCAGGAGTTGCTCACTGGGACGGCATCTTCGGTCTCCAGGTGGACTGCACCGGGCCTGGTGACTCGTATTACCCGATAAGGGCCTTCCCACTTCGGCGTCAACTTTTTGGTATTCTTGGCCGACTGAACGCGCCGAAGAACAAGGTCGCCTTCCTCAAAGATTCAGGCATGAACCTTGCGGCTATGGTAGCGGCGCAAGGCTTGCTGGTAGCGCGCTGCTCTCACAGCCGCATGAAGACGATCTTCCTCAAGGTGCGTCGCGTCATCTTGGCGCAACTGCTCTTGCTCAAGCTCATCATAAGCGAGCACTCGAGGTGACCCGTATATGAGTTCCGTGGGGAGAACTGCTTCTGCCCCGTGGACCAGGGCAAAAGGTGTTTGGCTGGTGGCTCGATTTGGCGTCGTCCTGATCGACCAAAGAATCGCCGGCAATTCATCAAACCAGCGCCTTCCGCTCTTGCGCAGCTTATCAAAAGTCTTTGTCCTTAGGCCTCGCAACACTTCAGCATTTTCCCTCTCCGCTTGGTCGTTGCTCCGTGGGTGTGCCACGGAAGCAAAATAGACCTTGCTGCCGAGGTCTTGAATGTATTGCATGAAGGTGTGGCTCGTGAACTGCGTGCCCTTGTCGGTGATGACTCTGTTTGGCACACCAAAACGGCAGACCAGCCCCTTGAAAAACTTGACAGCTGACTGAGCAGTCACCTTCCTCACTGCTTCCACCTCTGGCCACTTTGTGAACTTGTTGTTTGCAATGTACAAGTACTCAAAGCCCCCCGACAGCACGGGGGAAAGGGCCCAGTATATCGAGCCCCCAGACCGAGAATGGCCAGGAGAGAGGGATTGTTTGAAGGGCTTGGGCTGGTTTATGAAGCTTCTATGAATGGAACTGGCACGCTTCACACTTGGTTACTAGTGCCGTCGCATCCTGGAGGGCGGTGGGCCAGAAGAAACCTTGCCGGAACGCCTTCCCGGCAAGGGCCCTCGACCCTATGTGGGAGCCACATATGCCTCATGTATCTCCGCCAACAGCTCCAGTCCTTCCTCCCGGGGGATGCACTTCGGTTTCACACTGTTCGGCCTTCTTCGGTACAGGACGTCATCGACGAACTGGTACAGGGCAGACCGACCAGCTACTTTCTCCGCTTCTTCCTGCTCCTTAGGAAGCTCCCCTGTTTGGAGGAATTGGACGGTATGATGCGCCCATGCCGGAGCCTGGGGCTCGACGGCAAGGACCAAAGGCATCTCTTCCGCCATGGGAGCAGTTGTCTCTACAGCCAGGGCTTGACGCCCTGCCGGAGCCAGTTTCTCTTGGGCAGGCTCAGCGTCCGCGGCAGCACCCTTGCCGGCAGCCCCAGGGGGCTCGGTAGGAAAGTACTTGCCGGGACCTGGTTTCCTCCGCTTGTTCTTCCCCGCTGATGGTTCAACGGATGGTTGAGTTAACCAGAGCAAAAAGGTACCTGGTTCCACAGGTAGCTTGAATGCGGCACGCTTTGACAGGTAATCAGCGATGTCGTTCTCCGCTCGGGGGACATGCTCCGCCTGTATACCGTCAAAGCGTTCCTCCAGCTTCCTCACCTCATCTACGTAAGCTTCCATCAATGGGCTCTGATAGTCCTTGTTGACCTGCCTGATAACGAGCTGTGAGTCACCCCTAATGATGAGCTTCTTAACCCCGAGGTCTGCCGCGATCCTGAGACCGGCAAGCAATCCCTCGTACTCAGCAGTGTTGTTGGTGGACATCTCCCTGGGGAAGTTCATCTGGATCACGTACTTGAGGTGTTCTCCGGTGGGTGCGACGAGCAGCACACCGGCACCGGCGCCTTGCAGCGAGAAAGCCCCATCAAAGTACATGATCCAGTCGCGGTCTGGTTCCTCGCCGGGGAGAGTGGTCTCCTGGATTTCTTTGTCAGGCGTCGAGGTCCATTCTGCGATGAACTCCGCCAAGACTCTGCTCTGAATTGTCGAGGTACTTTCAAACTTTAAACCGAAGCTTGACAGCTCCAAGGCCCATTCCACAATCCTTCCGGTTGCGTCTGGGTTGTGCAGTATCCGTTGCAACGGGAGGTGGGTGACGACAGTGATCTCGTGGGCTTGGAAGTAGTGACGCAGCTTCCTCAAGGCCATAAGGAGGCTGAAGAGCAATTTTTGCACGCCGGAATACCTCGACCTAGCCCCCTGCAAGAGGGAGCTGGCAAAGTAAATCGGGTGCTGCATCATCTTCTTCTTCGGCACCACCTCACTCGACTGCGTGGGCACTGCCTTGGTGGCACCAGACTCTGCCGGGGGCCGTGCCTTGTTGGCACCAGGCCCTGCCGGGGGAATCTTTGGCTTGCCATCCGCTGGTTCTGCCGCCATTGCTGCCTCCTCGTCGACCTCCCTCTGTGCCACCAGTGCAGCGCTGACCACTTGATTCGTTGCCGCCAGATACAGCAGCAACGGCTCTTGTGGTTTAGGCGCAACCAGTATTGGCGTGGAGGAAAGGTATTTCTTCAGATCCTGCAGTGCTGCCTCGGCTTCTGGGGTCCACTCTATTGGGCCTGCCTTCTTCAAGATTTTGAAGAAGGGAAGGGCGCGCTCGGCGGACTTGGAGATGAATTAGGACTTGGAGATGAATCGGCTCATTGCGGCAATGCAGCCGGTGAGCCGACGCACATCCTTGATCCGCTTGGGTGCCTCGATCTGCTCAATAGCCTTGATCTTGTCTAGGTTTGCCTCGATCCCGCGCTGTGGCACAAAGAACCCAAGAAGCTTGCCGGACGGAACACCGAAGACACACTTCTCAGGGTTCAGCTTGAGGTTGATCTTGCACAGGTTAGCAAATGTCTCTTCCAGATCTTGCACAAGAGTTGGCCTGTCCTTCGTTTTGACCACTATGTCATCCATGTAGGCGTCCATATTTCTATGGAGCTGAGGTTCAAAACCAATTTGGACTGCTCTTGCGAACGTCGAGCCAGCACTCTTCAACCCGAAAGGCATCCGTAAAAAGAAATACGTACCAGATCAGGTTCAGGCCGGCCCCGCCGTCAACCAACATCTTGTTCACTCTGAGGTTGCGTATCGTTGGTGAGACCAACAATGGCAAACACCCGACCGCGGTAGTGCGGTCAGGGTGGTCCTCGGCGTCAAAGATGAGGGGCATGCTGGACCACTTCAGTGGCTTCTGAGCATCGAACGACGGCTCTGCTGCTGTAATCTCACGCGCCCACTGCTTGAGCTGGCGATGAGAGGTATGCAGCAAGGCACCGCCATCGACGCACATGGCCTCCGTAGCCTTCTGGAACCCTTGCTCACCAGACTCGTCGTCCTCGTCGTGATCATCGTCTTCTTGTTTCTTGTCGCGGCCCCGGGCGGGCCTCTCTTGCTGGTTGTCCTTGCCGGGGCAGCCTCCTTGGCCGCCACGCTTCTTGCCGGACCCCTCCGCACCGTCCTGGTCCTTCTCCTTGTCCCACCTCTCGTACTCAGCCTTTTGCTTCTCAGCAAGCAGCTCGACTTGTCGGCAGTTCTGGAGGTCGTGGCCCTTGGTGCGGTGGATCTTGCAGTATTGCTTGCCGGAGCTTCCTGGCTTGTCGGTAGCCGCCAAGGCCCGGCAGGCGGCGCACCCGGCAATCACCTTCTAGGGGACGTATGCCCTGACCTTCTTGCTAGCACCGGTATCGTCAGATCCCTCAACGGCGAGCACGGCCTTGCCTTTGCGTTTCCTGTTGCAACGCCGGCCCTTCTTCATCGGGGTGGCGGCGTTTTCATTGGTAGAGTCGGTTTCCGTGCCGGCATCTTCGCCGGGGTACTTCCTTCCCTCTTCAACCCGGGCACACCTATCGGCCAGAACGTAGAGCTCGGCCACATCCTTAACCTTGGTCATCGCCAACTCCTCGCGCATCTTGCGATTGCGCACGTTCTGGTGGAACGCGCTAATCACAGCGGCGGGATGAACGTCGGGGATGTTGTATTGCACCCAGCTGAATCTCTGGATGTACTTGCGCAGGGTCTCCCCTTCCTTCTGGGGTATGATATGCATATCACGGGCCTGGCCATGAGCTTGGTGGCCCCCTGTGAAGGCGCCAACGAACTCATGGCACAGATCCGACCAAGAAGAAATGGAATCCACCGGCAAGTGCATCAACCAAGACATCACATTGGGCTTGAGCGCCAGCGGGAAATAGTTGGCTAGCACCTTGTCGTCGCGAGCTCCAGCAGCCTGCATCGCAATGGTGTAGATGCTGAGGAACTTGGACGGATGGGTCTTCCCAGTGTACTTCTCGCCGATGTCGGCCTTGAACGTGTGGTGGGACGGCCACTGGAACTGCCGCAGCTCACGTGTAAAGGCTGGGCAGCCCACCTCGTAAGGTAGGCCGCCGGAGCCCCCCGGTGCTGGGTGTTCCATAGCGGGTCCCGACCGCTTGTCCGACTGGCGGTGCATTTCGCGCCGGTGCTCGATGGTGGTTCGAGCGTCTTCGTGAGCTTGCTCCCGGAGGACCTGGAGCTGGTCGCGGAGGGTCTGCGGGTTGGAAGACGCCATGGAGATGTTATCACAAGCGTCGTCGTGACGGGCCGACGCTCGCGGCGGCTGGCGAGCAGGAGGAGAGTGCACCGTGGCCGCAGCTCCCCCGGTCCTCCCAGCGCCAGCATGTGGTGGCTCGGTGGGGCACCGACCCGAGGGCCCCGCTGGTCGCGGATCATCTTTGTTGGCGATGGCGACGAGGCTCCGGATGGTGGCCCTCCACTCGTCGAGCTTCTCAGCAGGAGGAGGGAAATCGAGGAGCAGCTGCGCGCGCGCCAAAGCTTTCGCTGGTGTGGGCGGCGGCGACAACTGCGTGGATCGCGGCGCGCTTCGACTTCTAACTATGTTAGAAGGAGCTCCGTCACGACCCAGCAGCTACGTGCCATTTCCGCCAGCGCTTCGGCGAGCGTGCTGAACCCCTTCATCTTGCGGGTGATGCACAGGGCTCTTCCCACGGCGGTGCCCAGGGTCACCAACATGGTGACGCTGCTCGACGTGCACACCATGGGACGAGCGTGCGGTGGTCGCCGGTGTGGGCGTCTTGGAGGTCACTGTGCCGCCCGGAGGTGGCACAACGACACCCCTGGAGGGCCTCGTGCCGCTTGCGGGGGGCCCGGCTCAGTCTTTGGATCTGGCGGCGTGCGGCCGGTCGTCTGGCGTGCGAATGACGCTGCTCGCCTGGCTCTGACTGCCTGGGCGATGCTGGTGCTCGCGAACCGCGGCCCGGGTCCTGTCCGCGACCGGTCCACTGCTTGTCCGCACCGGCATGGGCCGTTCGGCTCCCAACGAGCCGATCGCCATGGTCGTCTTCTTCTTAGGAGCCCTGGCGACGAGGACTGCTAGGCTAACTACTAGACTAGGTTCTCACAATTGCGTCCCCTACCTGGCGCACCAAAGATGTCAGTGTGGAACGACACCTATGGGATCACAAGAATCCCTACTACGGTTGCCGGGGCGCAGGGTTGCGAGGAGAGCAGGGCCTCCTTTTATAGTTGAAAGGGGCAGCCACAGTGACACACAGGAGGTGGAAGGCGTACAGTGCCCTGAGCTTATCGCTCGTATTACAGGACAAGACGCATTTAATGCGTAGCTTAGGTGTCCTCTCGCTTTATCGGGGACGGGAGCGAGGCCCATCCCGTCCGTCGCCGCTCCTCCTTGCTTCGACACGCGCCTCTGCCAGCGATGCGTGCGGCGCCATGTAGGCAGGCAGGCAGCTGAGGTGGCGCGGTGGAGGATCCTTCACGAAGATCTGCATGGCGCCACGCAGGCGCTCGATGAGTTGGCCTGGGGAGTTGCATGTTGCCACGCAGGTGCCCGCCCAGCTGGTTGGGATGGCAGCTGCATGTGAATGGCGGTGGAAGCTTGGTTCGCGCGGGCCTGGCGGTGGCCCTGCTGGCGTTCTTGGTGAGGACCTTGCCGGGTGGCCCGGCAAGGGTCTTGCCGTGTGGCCCGGCAAGGGTCTTGCCGTGGCACGCTATCGTCCCCGGCAAGGGCTTTGCCAAGGGTCTGGTGGCCTTCCTCGGCAAGGATCTTGCCGAGGATCGTCGTCTTCTAATCCTCATCTGATCTTGAATGTGTCTTCACAAAAATCTGCATGCCACCAGAGAGGTGCCTTCCCGAGCCCTGGCCCCACGTGGATGATGGCGTTGGGGACCGTGGGCTCAAGGGTGGCTCGCTCTATTGGTGTGGGGCGAGCTGCCCCGACAAGGGTCTTGCCGGGGCTGCTGAGGCCCTTGCCGGGGGGAACCTACTTTGTCCCTCTGCTCTTTGAGGTCTTGGTCTTGGCGTCGCTCTGATCATCTTGGGCTTCGGTCTTACCTTGGCTCACCCACCTGTTCTGCTTAGCGTGATCGTAGGCGCGGCTCCGACTGCTCGCGCACAGGTATAGGGGTACAAAAACACACCCCTCTTTTCGTACACCGACAGGCTGGATGAATATTTCGTCGACTCCCCTAGGGTTCTGGTATTTTTGGGGTATTTATAGAGCAAAGAGGCGGTACGGGGGTACCCGAGGTGGGCACAACCACTGGCGCGCCCTGGTGGGTTGTCCCCTCCTCTGGACTCCCCCCAGGTGCAACCAGGGCCCACCTGCTTCCTTTTGGCCCATAAAAAATCATCGTGAAGTTTCGTGGCATTTGGACTCCGTTTGATACTGATTTCCTGCGATGTAAAAAAACATGGAAAAAACAGCAATTGGCACTTGGCACTATGTCAATAGGTTAGTACCAAAAAATGACTATAAAGTGATTATAAAACATCCTAGATGGATAATAAAACAGCATGGAACAATCAAAAATTATAGATACGTTGGAGACGTATCACTTGGTCAGGCCCGGGGCCCTGGACGAGGCCTACGTTGCGCTTGGTCGTCTCTGGCGGACCTTCAAGATGCCGACAGATGCTTCGTGAGGGAGCGCCTGGGCTTATCTCGGGGTGGGCCCAGGCCAACTCCGCCATTGAGAAGGCTTGGACCCAGGCTGAAGCCGCCAACACCGAGAGCAGGAACGAGGCCGCCGACGCCAGGACATCTCGCAACACGGTGCAGGCTGAGGCTGTGTCCGCCGTGAAGCACTGCAGGGAGGAAGAGGAGAACTTGAAGGCCCTTCGGGAGGAGCAAGACGCGGCTACGTCGCGGCTCCGCCAATAGGAGGAGGGCCTCGAGCCCCGTGAGGCGAAGCTCGCCGACCGAGATGCCAAGCTGGCCGACCACCAACCTGGCGATGGAGCGGGACCGCCTAGCGAAACTGAAGGCGGAATTGGACGAGGCCCAGGTGTCCCATGCCCGGCATGTCTCCGAAGCAACAGCCGGCTAGAGGTCAGGGAGAAGGCCCTCGTCGCCACCGAGCAGAAGGCGGCCACGGACCGCGAGACCTTCCTTTCCCTCGAGCTCGGGTCCCGCAAGGCGTTGCGTTCCATCTGCGGGGGAGGATACGAAGAGCCGCTGGCGACCCCTAAAGACGGCCTTGCAGGGCTCCTCCCCATGGTTGCCGAAGCGCTCAAGGGTGCCGCCGCTGTGGTGCACTCCTTCCTGGAGGTGAAGTGTCGCTCGCTTTTCACCGCGGCCGCGACGCGCGTCTTCAACCATCTCTACCTCCAGGACCCAAGCTTTGACCTCGGTGCGCTGATCCACTCAGTAGCTCACGAGTCCCGCGCCGCTGCTGCGGAGGCCGTGAAGGATCACGTAGACGCCCTGCTCAAGAAGTTCCTCTGCGTCCCCGACCCCGAGGCTCCAGCAGCGGAGGTTGGGGTGGCGGTGACGACGGGCTTCCAGCGGCCAGGGGGAGCGGTGGCGACGGCCAAGGCGGTGGTGCCGCTTCCTCCAAACTTTATTCCTGCAATCATTTACTGCGCCTCGTGGAGGCGTAAACCTTCTGCTTGAATTTGTGAAACACTTCGTGTTTTGTAATAACTACTAGAACTCCGCGATTTCCTTTCCGTGCTTGGTTTCCTTCATGTTTGCCTTAGCGTTCTTCATCAGCAGGGCTTAGCCCCGTGCATACCTCGACCGCCGTTGGGCCGTCCGAATCACCAGGACGAGAACAAGGGGCGAGGGGCTATCTGACTAGTGAGGCCCCTGAGTCACGATGCTCAGGGGTCCCCCTTGACGTACGGACAGCCTCAATGTTCTGCGTCGGCAGGGCCCTGCCCCGCGCATACCCCGTCCGACGTTGGGGCGTCCGGATCTCCAGGACGAGACCGAGGGGTGAGGGGCTACGTGACCAATGAGGCCCCTGAGTCGTGATGCTCAAGGGCCCCCCTTGACGTACTGTAGCGACCAGACCTCAAACAGTCTGTGCTGCTGTGCACCAGTGTCATCCCTGGATCAGTAATGCTGACACGCACAGTACAAATGGAGGATTTATAACAGAGTAGCAATCACACACTTATTACAACAAATATCTCAAAAGAGAATAAGTATGATAAATATGGCTTAAGGCCATCTATTAACGATAACAGCGGAAGGCTTGGAAGATAAGTGAGTCCATCAACTCCAACGGCATCACTGAGTATAGGACCACGACCTAAGGCACCTTACTCGTCGTCTGAAAAGTCTGCAACATGAAACGTTGCAGCCCGAAAACGGGTCAGCACATGGAATATGCTGGCAATGTAACACATCGAGAATAATGAACATAATAATGCTATACTACATGCATATATACCTGGTGGAAAGCTCTATGGTTACAGTTTTGCGAAAAGCCAATTTTTCCCTACTGCAAAGGAATAAATTTTATTTAACTATCATGGTGGTTGTTAAACATTGAGAATGGTTGACAGCATTCTCAATCCCAATTAAGTATCATCATTAACCCAACAAGATTAATTAAAGTAACATGATGAGATTCACATGATAATCCAAGTACTAGATACTCAAGTTGTCCATAACCGGGGACACGGCTAACCATGATTAGTTTATACACTCTGCAGAGGTTTGTGCACTTTTCCCACAAGACTCGATAGCCTCCGCTTGGTTCTCGCACTACATGATGTTTGAGAAACGGATGACCGAGACACAGTCTTTCAGAAGTGTTTGCACCTTACGATGTGATAGACCGTACCACCTACATCCCCTACATCTGCTAGTCTACCACTGTAAGAGTTCACACAACTTAATCAACTATGCTAGAGCCCATAATAGCTTGCGACTGCACACGGAAGTTTCTAGCATGAATAATCTCATGATCCCTTTGAACCTGGGTGGCGGTCCAAAAGAAAAACAGGCAATCTGGAATACCCAGGTACCTCAATCCACCCAGATGTGAGTTTTAGTTGCCACCTTAAGTAAACCATTAATTAACAATCTCACATCTGTCATGAATACTCTCAAACCCAATCCACGTCTACGGGCATAGCATGGCAATATAATAGCAAACGTAGAAGTAACTCCCAAGGGTTTGATAATAAAACAGGTAATAGGTACTACCTCAACTACTTCCCAATACCCACAATTTAATTAGATCCTAACCATGCAATGTTTGAGGATTGATCTAATGCAATAAAAACTGGGTATGGAAAAAGGTATGATCAAAGTGTTACTTGCCTTGCTGATGATCCGCGAAACCTAGAGATTCGAAGTAACAAGCGGCGCACTCCGGGTACTCTATCGCAAACAAACAAGCAAACAATAAGTACTCATCTAATTTACAAGTAAAACTCAAATAAAAGATCCAACCAGAAAGTTCAACTTAAGAACTCCGGTTTGCAGAAAGAATCAAATCGACCGAAGCAACGAAAGTCAAACGGCGAAAGAAACAAGCTTCGTTTACTAATCTGAATCTAGGTCAAATTTTACAGTAGCAAAAACTTGTTTGAGTAGGTTAAACGGAAAGAGAATTTCGAGACGAAACTCTAGGCGCTTGAATCGCCTGATTCCGATAAACGAGCGAAAAGTTAAACGAAAACGAAGATCTGATCAGGAATCGAGATCTGGAAAAATCGCGGAAAATCGATGAAAAAGAAAACTGACGAACAGTTAAACGAACGGACGTTCGTTAACAGCGAAAATCCGACGAACACGTTCGTTAAAACGAACGGGTCAGTGAACGTTCACTAAATAATAAAACCGAAAAAAATAAACCGATCTGAAAAAAACGAAAACTAGGGTTTAAAAAAAACGAACGGTTTTTTTAGAAAACCGGCAAGGCGGCGGCGGCTCGGCTACCTCGTCGGGACGGGCTCCGGCGGGGTCGGGCGGGGCTCCGGCGGGGCTCGGCGAGGGCGGCGGGGCTCAGGGCGGGGCTCGGGGCGGCTCGGGGCGGCGTCGGCGGCGGCGTACGGCGTCGGGGCGGCGAGCTCCTCGGGCGGCGGCGTCGGGCTCCGGCGGCGGCGGCTTGGGGCGGGGACGGGGTGAGAGGGAGGGGCGGCGGCGGGGTATATAAGATGGGGGCTCCCTTGGAGGAGGAGGCGAGGCGGCGTCGGCGAGCGGGACTCGGGCGGCGGCGGCCGTGCTCGCCTCGGTCTCCAGGAGGGAGACGGGCGCGGGATGGGCCGGCCTGGCTCGGCTGGGCCTCGGCCCGGTCGGGCGCGGTTTTTTTTTTTAATATTCCGCCAAATCTAAAACAAATCACAGAAAAATAAATAAAAATCCAAAAATGATAAAACAAATTTTCCCCGTCTAATTAAAATAATTAGAACAAGGTGAACATTGTTTTGACCCAAAAATGCAGTTTTTGAAAACGTGCAATTCTTTTAATGCAAGTAAAATTGCAAATAAAATCCGAATAAAATCCAATATATGATTTTAATATTTTTCCTCCAATATTTCAATTGTTTTAGAGAAGTCATATTTTCTCCTCTCATTTATTTAATATGAAATATTTTTCGGAGAGAAAAATAATTAAAACCAAAAATCCTCGTTTTATTATTTGATAAAATCAAATATGAAAAATCGGGAAAATCCCCAACTCTCTCGGAGGGTCCTTGAGTTGCTTAGGATTTATCGAGGATTTGCCAAAATGCAATAAAATATGCTATGCAATGATGATCTAATGTATAACATTCCAAATTGGAAATTTGGGATGTTACAAACCTACCCCCTTAAGATGAATCTCGCCCTCGAGATTCGGGTTGGCTAGAAAATAGGTGAGAGTGGTCCTTCCGTAGATCTTCCTCTCGCTCCCAGGTGGCTTCATCTTCCGTATGGTGACTCCACTGGACTTTGCAAAACTTGATAACCTTACAGCGGGTAACTCGGCTGGCATACTCAAGAATCTTAACTGGTTTCTCCTCATAGGTCAAATCACTTTCCAGCTGAATCGCTTCCAGTGGCACTGTATCTCTCAGTGGTATCTCAGCCATCTCTGCATGGCACTTCTTCAACTGGGAAACATGAAATACATCATGAACTCCTGACAATCCTTCGGGCAATTCTAGCTTGTAGGCAACTTCTCCCATACGTTCCAAAACTCTGTATGGTCCGATAAAACGGGGCGCTAGCTTTCCCTTAACTCCAAAGCGCTTCACTCCTCGGAGTGGTGATACTCGAAGATAAACTCTGTCTCTGACTTCGTGAATTGTCTCCTTGCGTTTAGAATCCGCATAACTCTTCTGCCTGGACTGGGCTACCTTGAGCCTATCGCGAATCAACCTCACTCTCTGTTCAGACTCCTTAACCAAATCTGGTCCAAACAATTGACGGTCTCCAACTTCATCCCATAACAATGGTGTTCTACACCTCCTTCCGTACAAAGCTTCGAAAGGGGCCATCTTCAAACTAGTTTGATAACTGTTGTTGTAAGAAAACTCTGCATATGGCAAATTGTCGTCCCAACTAGATCCATAATCTAGCGCACAAGCTCTCAACATGTCTTCCAAAATCTGATTGACTCTCTCAGTCTGTCCATCTGTCTGTGGGTGAAAGGCTGTACTGAATTCTAGCCTGGTTCCCAAAGTTTCATGTAACTGATTCCAAAAATTCGAGGTAAACTGGGTTCCTCTATCTGATACAATGGTCCTCGGAACTCCGTGCAAACATACGATTCTGGTCATGTATATCTTTGCCAACTTAGCACTGGTGTAAGTGGTCTTCACTGGGATGAAATGAGCTACTTTCGTCAAACGGTCGACTACAACCCATATTGAGTCATAGCCTGAATGAGTCCTGGGCAATCCCGTGATAAAATCCATGCCTATTTTATCCCACTTCCATTCGGCTATCGGCAATGGTTGTAACAATCCCGCTGGCTTCTGATGTTCTGCCTTCACTCTCTGACATACATCACAAACTGCTACATACTCTGCAATATCCTTCTTCATTCCGGTCCACCAGAAAGTATCCTTCAAATCCAAATACATCTTGGTATTTCCTGGGTGAATCGAATACGGTGAATCATGGGCCTCTTGCAAAATCAACTTCCTGATCTCCGGATCATTGGGCACATAAACGCGGTCCTCAAACCATAAGGTATCGTGCTCATCCTCACGAAATCCCTTGGCTTTTCCTTTACTCATCTTTTCCTTTATCTCGATAATTTCCTTGTCTGTCTTCTGAGCTTCTCTGATCTTTTCCATCAAGGTAGACTGAATCTCCAATGTCGCTAAATAGCCTCTTGGGACTATCTCCAAACATAGCTCGCGAAGGTCCTCGGCTAACTCCTGAGGTAACTCTCCTGTCATGAGGGTGTTGACATGACTCTTGCGGCTCAACGCGTCTGCTACTACGTTAGCCTTCCCTGGGTGATAATGCAATCTCATATCATAGTCCTTAATAAGCTCCAACCATCTCCTCTGCCTGAGATTCAACTCCTTCTGCGTGAAAATGTACTTCAAACTCTTGTGATCCATGTACACCTCACAATGGTTTCCGATGAGAAAATGTCTCCATGTCTTCAATGCATGCACTACGGCTGCTAATTCCAAATCATGCGTGGCATAATTCTTCTCATGGGGTTTAAGTTGTCGTGAAGCATATGACACATCTCTTCCTTCCTGCATAAGCACTGCTCCAAGTCCTCGACGAGAAGCGTCGCAATAAACTTCATAATCCTTGCGTTGATCTGGTAGAATCAACACTGGTGATGTAACCAATCGTTTCTTCAACTCTTGGAAACTAGCTTCACATTCCTCAGTCCAATTGAATTTGGTGTCCTTCTTTAATAGCTCAGTCATGGGTTTTGCAATCTTCAAGAAATTTTCGATGAATCTCCGGTAGTATCCTGCAAGTCCAAGGAAACTCCGGATCTCTCCAACTGACGTGGGTGATTCCCAACTTGTTACTGTGTCAACTTTGGCGGGGTCTACTGCTATTCCTTCTCCGGATATAACATGTCCGAGGAATCCAACTTCCTTCAGCCAAAATTCACATTTGCTGAACTTGGTGTATAACTGATGTTCTCTGAGCTTCTCAAGTACCAAACGCAAATGCTCCTTATGCTCTTCTTCATTCTTGGAATAGACTAAAATATCGTCAATGAACACCACGACGAACTTATCCAAAAACTCCATAAACACCTTGTTCATCAAGTTCATGAAATAGGCAGGTGCGTTAGTCAGACCAAATGACATAACGGTATACTCATATAGCCCGTATCTGGTGGTAAAAGCCGTCTTAGGTATATCTTGCTCTCGAATCTTTAACTGATGGTATCCTGATCGTAGATCAATCTTGGAAAATACCTTAGCTCCTTGTAAGCGGTCGAACAAATCATTGATCATCGGCAGTGGGTACTTGTTTTTGATGGTCACTTCATTCAATCCACGGTAATCAACAACCATCCTCAACGATCCATCTTTCTTCTCCACTAGAAGTACGGGCGATCCCCAAGGTGACGAACTTGGGCGAATATAGCCTTTATCCAATAACTCCTTAATCTGCTTCTTAATTTCCTCCAAATTTTTTGCGGGCATCCTGTACGGTCTCTTAGATATTGGCCCTGTGCCTGGCAAAAGTTCAATCAGAAACTCAATGTCTCTATCCGGTGGCATGCCTGGCAACTCCTCTGGAAATACATCCGGGTAATCCTTCACCACTGGCACTTCCTCCTGTACAACTCCTGATAAGGAATTCACTTGAGTCCTCTTTGGCACATGCCGGGATACATACTTGATCCTTCTTCCTTCTGGGGTGGTAAGCATAATCGACTTACTGGCACAATCGATGTTCCCTCCATACTTTGATAACCAATCCATGCCTAATATCACATCCAAACCTTGCGATTCCAATATTATTAGGTCTGAGGGAAACACGTAGTTACCAATCCTTAATGGTAACCGATCACACCATAAACTAGCCATATACTCTGCTCCTGGCGAGTTTAATAACATGGGTGACCTAAGGGCTTGGGTTGGCAGTTTATACTTATCCACAAATCCCCTTGATATGTATGAATGCGATGCACCAGTATCAAAAAGAACGAGTGCAGTAAATGACTTAACCATAAACTTACCTATTACTGCATCAGGCTGTGCTTCAACCTCTTCCACGCTCACGTGGTTCACATGTCCTTTATTGAAAGGGTTCGGCTTCTTCCCAGATCTTCCATTTCCATTACCATTCTGGGCTTCAGGACATTCATTGGCATAATGTCCAGTCTTCTGGCACTTAAAGCAAGTGACTTGGCTCAGGTCCCTCTTAGCTGGGGTTGAAGGGTTGGTACGGTTCTATCCGTTGCTTCCTCCGTTCCCATTACCATTCTTGGAGATGGTTGTGCGAACTACCTCCTCCATGGGTATGCTGAAACTATCCTCCCGATTTCGGGGTAAAACGTGGCTTCTGCTGAGCTCCAGAATTGTACTTCCCTTGTCCATACTTCCTCTTACGGTTTTCAATCTGCTGCTGCTTCCCTTCAATCATGAGTGCTCTATCTACCAACTCCTGGTAGTTGTTGAAGGTTGCTACCATTAGCTGCATGCTCAGCTCATCATTCAATCCTTCGAGAAACTTCTCCTGCTTGGCTGCATCCGTAGCAACGTCATCTGGTGCATAACGTGCTAACTTACTGAAATCCTCCACATACTGGCCTACGGTGCGTCCTCCTTGGCGTAGGTTGCGAAACTCACGCTTCTTCATAGCCATAGCTCCTGCTGAAACATGGGCTGTACGAAAAGCTTGCTGAAACTGGTCCCATGTGACAGTGTCAATAGGGTGTGTGGCTGTGTAATTCTCCCACCATGATGTTGCGGGTCCATCAAGCTGATGTGCGGCAAAACGCACTCTTTCCGCATCTGTGGATCCTGCAATGGCCAACTCTCTTCCAACTTTGCGGAGCCAATCATCTGCAACAATCGGCTCGGTGCTGCTGGAAAACACCGGCGGATCTAGCCTCAGGAAACGGGCTAAGTGATCAACAGGTGGTGGTGGTGGGTTGTTGTTGTTGTTGTTGTTGCCTTGGTTCTGTACTAACACTTGCATCAGGGCATTCTGTTGCTGAATCAACTGTGTGATCTCCGGTGGGAAAACAAATCCGGTGTCGCGTCTCGGAGGCATCTGATAGGTTAGAAAAGATGAGAGTTTAGAATAGAATGAGGTCTAGAGAAAAAACACTACCCATATGCTCATGAGTCAAACACATTCAATATCACTCAATCAATCCAAACAAGGCATACAATCGATCTAACTAGCGTTACAAAAGTGCTTGAACTATACTATATAAATGGGGGAAAACTACTACTGATATGGTGGTCTACTAGAAATTCTGATCAGTTGAAGACTCCATGATATCTGCTCCAGCTTCATCAACAAAGTCATCTTCGCTGGGGTCCGAGTCGGTGTCGTCGATGATGATGTAGTTATCCGGGCAAGCGCATTCATCATCTTCTGCTTTTGGCACTAGATTTCCCATGAATACTCCAATCTTCTTCTCCAGGTCGTCATTCTTCCCTACTAGCGCGACGATTTCCTCCAAATAATCCTCGCGTGTAGCCTTGAGTTCTTCCTCCAGCTCCTTGATCTTCATCAATGCCTTCTTCAGATCTATCTTGTCTGAGCACATCTGGTTCTCCTGGCGACGAATGTGTTGGTTTTGCTCCTGGATGAAAGCTCCAATTGATCCATCCTTCTTGGTGCTGATCATTTCCCATTGCTCGTCTCGGCGTCCACAAATCTGATAAATAGTATCCTTAAGCTCCCTGTGGTAGACTTCTCCAATGCGTCCCATGGCGATGTGGGCTGCCATGCTCTTCCCTAAACTCCAGGTTGGTGCTTCAAAAGACAACTTTATAGGCTCAGTGACTGGCGCAATCGTCCTTCCTGGAACTTGAACTTGAATCTTCCAGCTCTCCTCTTCAGGTAATGTGGCGTTGTAGGTTCCGGTGATGCTTGGTATTCCTATGTTCAAGTACTTAGTGACTTCCTTCAAGTGACGTCCAAAAGGCATATCCTCATCTGGTTGCATGAACTTGCTCCTTGCATCCGCCATTCCTAAAAGAGTAGAAAGTGGAGAGGGGTCAAAAATGAGAAGAGAGAAGTGTTCTAGGGTTTAAGCTTAGTGGTCGTGTCCTATAGTCAGCGTGTGCTCTGATACCACCTTTGTAGCGACCAGACCTCAAACAGTCTGTGCTGCTGTGCACCAGTGTCATCCCTGGATCAGTAATGCTGACACGCACAGTACAAATGGAGGATTTATAACAGAGTAGCAATCACACACTTATTACAACGAATATCTCAAAAGAGAATAAGTATGATAAATATGGCTTAAGGCCATCTAAGAACGATAACAGCGGAAGGCTTGGAAGATAAGTGAGTCCATCAACTCCAACGGTATCACTGAGTATAAGACCACGACCTAAGGCACCTTACTCGTCGTCTTAAAAGTCTGCAACATGAAACGTTGCAGCCCGAAAACGGGTCAGCACATGGAATATGCTGGCAATGTAACACATAGAGAATAATGAACACAATAATGCTATACTACATGCATATATGGCTGGTGGAAAGCTCTATGGTTACAGTTTTGCTAAAAGCCAATTTTTCCCTACTGCAAAGGAATAAATTTTATTTAACTATCATGGTGGTTGTTAAACATTGAGAATGGTTGACAGCATTCTCAATCCCAATTAAGTATCATCATTAACCCAACAAGATTAATTAAAGTAACATGATGAGATTCACATGATAATCCAAGTACTAGATACTCAAGTTGTCCATAACCGGGGACACGGCTAACCATGATTAGTTTATACACTCTGCAGAGGTTTGTGCACTTTTCCCACAAGACTCGATCGCCTCCGCTTGGTTCTCGCACTACATGATGTTTGAGAAATGGATGACCGAGACACAGTCTTTCAGAAGTGTTTGCACCTTACGATGTGATAGACCGTACCACCTACATCCCCTACATCTGCTAGTCTACCACTGTAAGAGTTCACACAACTTAATCAACTATGCTAGAGCCCATAATAGCTTGCGGCTGCACAAGGAAGTTTCTAGCATGAATAATCTCATGATCCCTTTGAACCTGGGTGGCGGTCCAAAAGAAAAACAGGCAATCTGGAATACCCAGGTACCTCAATCCACCCAGATGTGAGTTTTAGTTGCCACCTTAAGTAAACCATTAATTAACAATCTCACATCTGTCATGAATACTCTCAAACCCAATCCACGTCTACGGGCATAGCATGGCAATATAATAGCAAACGTAGAAGTAACTCCCAAGGGTTTGATAATAAAACAGGTAATAGGTACTACCTCAACTACTTCCCAATACCCACAATTTAATTAGATCCTAACCATGCAATGTTTGAGGATTGATCTAATGCAATAAAAACTGGGTGTGGAAAAAGGTATGATCAAAGTGTTACTTGCCTTGCTGATGATCCGCGAAACCTAGAGATTCGAAGTAACAAGCGGCGCACTCCGGGTACTCTATCGCAAACAAACAAACAAACAATAAGTACTCATCTAATGCACAAGTAAAACTCAAATAAAAGATCCAATAGAAAGTTCAACTTAAGAACTCCGGTTTGCAGAAAGAATCAAATCGAACGAAGCAACGAAAGTCAAACGGCGAAAGAAACAAGCTTCGTTTACTAATCTAAATCTAGGTCAAATTTTACAGTAGCAAAAACTTGTTTGAGTAGGTTAAACGGAAAGAGAATTTCGAGACGAAACTCTAGGCGCTTGAATCGCCTGATTCCGATAAACGAGCGAAAAGTTAAACGAAAACGAAGATCTGATCAGGAATCGAGATCTGGAAAAATCACGGAAAATCGATGAAAAAGAAAACTGACGAACAGTTAAACGAACGGACGTTCGTTAACAGCGAAAATCCGACGAACACGTTCGTTAAAGTGAACGGGTCGGTGAACGTTCACTAAATAATAAAACCGAAAAAAATAAACCGATCTGAAAAAACGAAAACTAGGGTTTAAAATAAAAACGAACGGTTTTTTTAGAAAACCGGCAAGGCGGCAGCGGCTCGGCTACCTCGTCGGGACGGGCTCCGGCGGGCTCCGGCGGGCTCCGGCGGGGCTCGGTGAGGGCGGTGGGGCTCGGGGCGGCGAGGGGCGGCGTCAGCATCGGCGTACGGCGGCGGGGCGGCGAGCTCCTCGGGCGGCGGCGGCTTGGGGCGGGGACGGGGTGAGAGGGAGGGGCGGCGGCGGGGTATATAAGAGGGGGGCTGCCTTGGAGGAGGGGGCGAGGCGGCGTCGGCGAGCGGGACTCGGGCGGCGGCGGCCGTGCTCGCCTCGGTCTCCAGGAGGGAGACGGGCGCGGGATGGGCCGGCCTGGTTCGGCTGGGCCTCGGCCCGGTCGGGCGCGGTTTTTTTTAATATTCTGCCGAATCTAAAAAATCGCAGAAAAATAAATAAAAATCCAAAAATGATAAAACAAATTTTCCCCGTCTAATTAAAATAATTAGAACAAGGTGAACATTGTTTTGACCCAAAAATGCAATTTTTGAAAATGTGCAATTTTTTTAATGCAAGTAAAATTGCAAATAAAATCCGAATAAAATCCAATATATGATTTTAATATTTTTCCTCCAATATTTCAATTGTTTTAGAGATGTCATATTTTCTCCTCTCATTTATTTAATGTGAAATATTTTTCGGAGAGAAAAATAATTAAAACCAAAAATCCTCGTTTTATTATTTGATAAAATCAAATATGAAAAATCGGGAAAATCCCCAACTCTCTCCGAGGGTCCTTGAGTTGCTTAGGATTTATCGAGGATTTGCCAAAATGCAATAAAATATGCTATGCAATGATGATCTAATGTATAACATTCCAAATTGGACCCTCATGAAGGAAAAGCGAGCAGTCGTCCAAGCTAATCCGGAGTCCTCCGTACCTTTGCTCACCAGCTTTCACCTAGGGGGGAGCGCAAGAAGACCAGGTGCATGTACCTGGTAGGGTGGCGTATACCAGGCATGGCCCGAGCACAACCCCCGTTTCCAGCCCCCTCGCGCGATCCTCTCGAGGGGAAAGCTATGGGGTGTTACCAGACGAAGAGCCGAGAGGCTGCCTTAGGTCGGTGCGGCCACGAAGGCGCCCTCAGTTGTTTATTCACCGGTGCGGAGCATGGTGCTTCCACTTTGGCGTGGGCATAGCCTCTCCTCGACTGTGTCATCTGCCAGCGCGGAGCATGGGGCCTCCACTAGTGCGTGGGCATAGTCGCTCCTTGACCGTGTCGTCTGCCAGCGTGGAGCATGAGGCTTCCACTGGTGCGTGGGTGGGAGTTCCCTCTGGGGGAGACTCCGGGGTGTGTACAGCCCCGTTCGTACGTGTGGCTAGGACGACAGAACTGGAGGAGGTGTATTTGGGCACTCGCGAGCCAGCGGGGGACTCACGAGGCCCTACCTCAAGGCAGGTTGCGCCTGATTTTTGCGGCACGGGGCACGTGTAAGACACCTATGGGGCGATGGGGGGTCCTGCGCCAAATGCCCCTCCGGAGGTTATTGCATGAGAAGACCGGACACCAATGACCCAGGAGGTGATGTGTATGGGGCCGCCCAGCCAGACAGAGCTCAGCCATTGGTTTTATTGATGCTGCAAGGATGGACCCAAGCACACACGTCGTGCCAAGTCTTCTCATGCAACGATCCCATGGAAAAACAGCCGGCGCACGGCTCCCGCTGTGGCAAAGTGCCGAGCCGTGGTTGTACGAACCAGGCCGCGTGCCCTTACTTGCCCACACACATTAGCTCATGCGAGAACAAGGCACCAAGGACCACGGGAGGTGACGTGCACGGGGGCTAGCCCGCGGGACAGAGCTCGGTCGCTAGGATTTATCAACGCTGCATGGACGAACCCGAGCACAGACGCCGTGCCAGTCCTTAATCATGAGGCGGTCACGGGCGAGTTTGCAAGGGCGCGGCAACATCGTAGTGACGAAGCACCGGACATGCAGTTGAAATACTTAGGAAATTCATGAAGGCAAGGCCAGTTCTAATACATGCGCAAAAACGATAGAGCTGCGGGGCCGGGCCCTAGCAGCCTAAGGATAATGCAGCCCGAGGGGCGCCCTCAGTCGAACAAACCAAAAAGTCACCTAGCACCATCGTCGTCGAAGGGTTGGGGTAGCTAAAGATGCGTGCTGCAGAGATCGTTCCTCATGAGCCAACCGGCTCCTGAGGCCCGGGAGGCTCTGGAGGTCCGGAGGGCTCGTGAGGGTCTGGCGCCTCCTCCGTCAGGATTGCCTGGCGCCTTGCCTCGCGGGCCACCAAGGCTCCCTGCATGAAGCGCTGGTACGAGGCGGCCACGTTCAGCAGGCCGAACAGCATGCAGACGTAGCTGCAGGGGTAGCCCCCGCTCCGGTCAACACAGGATGGCCGGAAGAGGCCCTACGAAGCAGCCCTGTTCAGACCTGGGATGTTGACGCAAACCATGTAGCTTGCCACCCATGTCAGGGGCCGCGGCTGCACCCGGTGGTGTGGGGCGACGCTCGCGACGCATGGATCGCACCTCCTGAAGCTCCTCGATTGCCTCGATGATGAACTCCTGAGCGCCTTGCGCCTTGCTCACGGGGGCGCGTGTCGAAGCACGCCTCCACGTGGTGCCTGAACGCCTCCCTCGCAACGCTGGTCAGGTTAGAGGCCCTCCAGATGAGAGCCCGCGAGCCCGTCCTGAGGGGGGCGCCAGGCGTGCCTTCCTATGCGAGAGGGAAAGGCGCCCCAGCAGAGGGCACATGGCCAGGGGCACCACCGGTAGGCGCCACAGCTTCCTGACAGCCCTTGAGGAGGAGTTGCTTCTTCAACTTGGGGACGACCTCAAGAGGTAGGACGGCACCCTCTTGATCAGAGTTCTCGACCGCCACAGCCTGATAGGCGCACTTGAGGGAGCACACCGCATCCTTTTCGTCACAGGCAACCGTGATGATACCGCCACTCCCTAGCATCTTGAGGAAATTGTAGCCATGGTGAGTTGCTGCCATGAACTTGGTGAGGGCGGATACCCGAGGACGGCATTGTAAGGGAGGCCGATGTGGGCGACGTCGAAGTCCATGAGCTCGTTGTGCTAGTTGTCGTGCTTGCCGAAGGTGACAGTGAGGTGGATCTACCCTATGGGAACAGTGGAGCCATCGGTCACATCTGAGAAAGACTTGGTAGGCAGAAGCTGGTCATAGGGCACTTAGAGCGTCTCAAATGTCTCGACGGAATGAACATTGAGCCCTGCTCCTCCATCGATGAGGGTTTTGGTGACGAGGACATTGCTGATGGTTGGCGTGCAGAGCATCGGGAGCGCGCCAGCGGTGGCTGAGCACTTGAGTTGGTCCATGGAGTCGAATGTGATGGCGTGCTTGGAACACCTGAGGGGACACGATGCCTCAAGCTTGGGTAGGGCCACATTCACCTCCCAAGCCAACTGCTTGAAGATGCAATGGGAGGCGGGAGCCTGAGCGCCACCTAGGATGCAGGCGATCGCATGAGGATCTTGGAAGCCCCCAGCTCCATCATCTTGGCGGTTGTCGTCGTTTCTCCATGGCAGTAGCGGCAGTGGAGGGAGGCTGGCATTGCCCTGAGGACGGTCCTCACGAGGCTGGTCTCGCCAGGGGCCATCATGAGGCTGGCCCTGCCAGCAGTCCTCACGGGGTTGGTCGCGCCAATCCTGGCCGGGGTCGCAGTTGTCCCAGCGGCCTCCACCACAGCCTCCTCCGCGGCCGTAGCCGCGATCGCTGCGCTCGGGGCGGAAGCCGAGATGCCTGTCGTGGATTGACCTGAGCTCCTGGCAGTCGTTGGTGTTGTGGCTGTGGACATTGTGGAAGACGCAGAACGGGCGATTGCCCCTGGAGGGCTCATCGTGGTCACGGCCACGCTTCATCTCGGGCTCCGCAGCCAGCACGGCGGGGGCCTTACACTTCACTTCCTTAGCCTTGGCCTTCTTGTCTTCATGATCGACCTCTGGAAGCTCCAGGAGGGAGAGGCGACCTTCCTCTACCCTCGCGCACCTGGTTGCCATGTTGAACATCTCTAGAGCCGAACACAAGTCCTCGTGTATGGCGAGCTCCTCCTTCATCCTGACATCCTAGACGCCATCAGAGAACGCCGAGATAATGACCTCGTCCGACACCTTCGGGATCTTGAGGCGAACGTTCGTGAAGCGTTGTATGTACTTGTGCAAGGTCTCGCCTGGCTGCTGCTTACGTGTCGCAGGTCGCCTGCTGCTGGAGCGTGGTCGCGAGTGCCCTGGAAGTTAGCGATGAAGCACTCGCGGAGCTTGTCTGAGGAGGAGATCGACCCCACCGGGAGGTTCAGGAGCCAAGAACATGCACCATCCTTGAGGGCCATGGGGAACCCGTTCGCCATGACCTTGTCGCTGCTATTCGCCGCCTCGATGCTCAGCTCATAGAGCTGTAGGAATTTCGCGGGGTCAGGAGTGCCGTCGTAGCGTGGAGGTAGATCCGACTTGAACTTGCCGGGCCAAACGACGTGGCACAGCTTCGGGGTGAAAGCACGGCAGCCTGCCGCACTCACGGGTGCCGGTCCCATTGGGGGAGCTTGATCCTGGCGCCTGCGCGCCACTGCCCCTGGTGGCACGCGGTCTTGACGTGGTGGCGCTGGAAGCGCGTGCGCTTCTCCTTGGGGCCGCTGCACCACCTGGCAGCTTTCTTCATCGCGCGCCGGCGCCCTGCGCGGCGGTTATGTTGGGGTGCCTCACGCCTGGGCTCGAGGTCCGCGCCGTGCATAGGAGGAGGAGGAGGGGCGCGCCGTGAGCCACGTCGCCCGCCAGGGACGGGGCGAACGGGACGGTGCAGGGGCTTCGCCGGTGGCGTTGATGAGCTCGGCGATCCGACCGAGCCAGTCGTCGTAGAGGTCGTTGGCCAGACGGTAACGCAGAAGCTCACGCGCCATGAGCAGCACAGCCTGCACGTTTGCCAGCCCACGACGAGCGTGGGAAGACGACGCCGTGGCTGGAGTGGGTGATGGAGTTGCGGTACGGTCGTCACGCCGCACGGACGGTGGCAGCGACGAATCCTGCTATTCGCGAGCAGCAGGGTCAGTGGTGGCGTTAGCCACTGGGGAGGCGGAGCAGTGAGGAGCATCATTGCCCACGGGTGCTGTCTCAGCGACACAAGCGGCCTGGCGCTCGGCACGAACATGGCGAGTGTCGGCCATAGGAGCGATAAAACGGCGATGGAGCGAACGGTGGAAGAGAGGCTTCGAAACGCCCCTACCTCGCATGCCAAATGTCGGATTCAAGGCTCCGTAGGCCCAAGAAAGGTCCGAACTCTGGGGCGTGTGTGAGGAACTCAACCTATCCAGCCTACCAGCCCGTCACCCCATGACCTAGCTCCGTTCACATGAACAAGGAAGAAGATGAACACGACAGTTTACCCAGGTTCGGGCCACCTTGCGGTGTAAGACCCTACTCCTGCTTTGTGGTGGATTGGCCTCACGAGGGGCTGAGGATGAACTAGTACAAGGAATGAACAACCCCCGAGGTTCAGGGGTGAGGGATTAAGTCGACCCCTTCTACGGGGGTGGTTAATCTATACTTATAGTGGCCTCGGTCCTCTTCCCCCAAAACGTAGGCGGGAAGGGATCCCATAGTGGCCAATTTGAAAGGGGACAAGTAGTACATCTTATCCCGACGAAAGGTTGTCTTCGCCTACAAAGCTTCTGGTCGTGACGCAGTAGGGGGCTCGGCGATGACATCCGTCCGACCACGCTGGCGGTTTTGGTCTCATTGCATCGGAATGGAAACCTTTGCCAGATTCCTCGGGAACCCACTGTCGGTGTCAAAACCGGCGGATCTCGGGTAGGGGGTCCCGAACTGTGTGTCTAAGGTTGATGGTAACAGGAGACGGGGGACACGATGTTTACCCAGGTTCGGGCCCTCTCTATGGAGGTAATACCCTACTTCCTACTTGATTGATCTTGATGAATATGAGTATTACAAGAGTTGATCTACCTCGAGATCGTAACGGCTAGAACCTAGAAGTCTAGCCTGTATGACTATGATTGTGATCGTCCCCATGGACTAAGCCCTCCGGTTTATATAGACACCGGAGGGGACTAGGGTTATACAAAGGCGGTTACAGAGGAAGGAATCTTCATATCCGGATGCCAAGCTTGCCTTCTACGCCAAGGAGAGTCCCATCCGGACACAGGTGAGAGTCTTCGGTCTTGTATCTTCACAGCCCATCAGTCCGGCCCATGTCCAACAGGCCGGACGCCTGACGACCCCTTAGTTCAGGACTCCCTCAGTAGCCCCTGAACCAGGCTTTCAATGACGATGTGTCCGCCGCGCAGATTATCTTCGGCATTACAAGGCGGGTTCCTCCTCCGATGACTTCAAAGAGCTGTATTCGGCCTTTCATTTAATGTCATACCCTTCGACTTCTGTGCATCCATAGCTTCAATCTCCACGTGTTGAGCGAATACGAGAGGTCAGGGTATTTTTTTGCATATAACACCCCAGCCATGTAAGAAGGGTCTATTTAAAGGGGTTGGATCTCAGATCCGTTCCACATTACGCGAAAAATCCTCAGAGCTTGCCAGGAGAGATCACTCCAACATGGCTAGCACTCCCAGTTCTTCTTCCCGTCCCCACGGCCCTGAAAAAGGCGATTGGGAGAGATGTTCTGTTGTAGCGACCAGACCTCAAATGGTCTGTGCTGCTGTGCACCAGTGTCATCCCTGGCTCAGTAATGCTGACACGCACAGTACAAATGGAGGATTTATAATAGAGTAGCAATCACACACTTATTACATCGAATATCTCCAAAGAGATTAAGTATGATAAACATGGCTTAAGGCCATCTAATAACGATAACAGCGGAAGACTTGGAAGATAAGTGAGTCCATCAACTCCAGCGGCATCACTGAGTATAAGACCACGACCTAAGGCACCTTACTCGTCGTCTGAAAAGTCTGCAACATGAAACGTTGCAGCCCGAAAACGGGTCAGCACATAGGATATGCTGGCAATGTAACACATAGAGAATAATGAACAATAACAATGCTATACTACATGCATATATGGCTGGTGGAAAGCTCTATGGTTACAGTTTTGCGAAAAGCCAATTTTATCCTACTTCAAAGGAATAAATTTTATTTAACTATCATGGTGGTTGTGAAACATTGAGATGGTTGACAGCATCTCAATCCCAATTAAATGTCATCAAAACCCAACAAAATTAATTAGAAGTAACATAATGATGAGATTCACATGATAATCCAAGTACTAGATACTCAAGTTGTCCATAACCGGGGACACGGCTAACCATGATTAGTTTGTACACTCTGCAGAGGTTTGTGCACTTTTCCCCACAAGACTCGATCGCCTCCGCTTGATTCTCGCACTACATGATGTTTGAGAAACGGATGACCGAGACACGGTCTTTCAGAAGTGTTTGCACCTTACGTATGGGTAGACAGTTACACCTACTTTCCCCTACATCTGCTAGGCTACCACTGTAAGAGTTCACACAACTTAGTCAACTATGCTAGAGCCCATAATAGCTTGCGGCTGCACACGGAAGTTTCTAGCATGAATAATCTTATGATCCCTTTGAACCTGGGTGGCGGTCCAAAAGAAAAACAGGCAATCCTGGAATACCCAGGTACCTCAATCCACCCAGATGTGAGTTTTAGTTGCCACCTTAAGTAAACCATTAATGAACAATCTCACATCTGTCATGAAAATCTCTCAAACCCAATCCACGTCTACGAGCATAGCATGGCAATAGTAATAGCAACGTAGAAGTAACTCCCAAGGGTTTGATAATAAACAGGGCAATAGGTACTACCACATCTACTTCCCAAAACCCACAATTTAATTAGATCCTAATCATGCAAGTGTTTGAGGAAAACAGATCTAATGCAATAAAAACTGGGTATGGAAGGAATATGATCAAAGTGTTACTTGCCTTGCTGATGATCCACAAAACCTAGCGATTCGAAGTAACAAGCGGCACACTCCGGGTACTCTATCACAAACAAACAAGCATACAATCAGTACTCATCTAATGCACAGGTAAAACTCGAATGAAAGATCCAACCAGAAAGTTCAACTTAAGAACTCCGGTTTGCAAAAAGAATCAACTCGAAAGAAGCAACGAAAGTCAAACGGCGAAAGAAAATAGCTTCGTTTACTAATCTGGATCTAGGTCAAATTTTACTGTAGCAAAAACTTGTTTGAGTAGGTTAAATGGAAAGAGAATTTCGAGATGAAACTCTAGGCGCTTGAATCGCCTGATTCCGATAAACGAGCGAGAAGTTAAACAGAAACGAAGATTCGAACAGAAATCGTATCTGAGAAAAATAGCGGAAAATCCGACGAAAAAGAAAAACGGATGAACGGTTAAAGAACGGACGTTCGTTAACAGAGAAAAACCGACGAACGCTCGCAAAATAATAATACCGAAAAAAACGATCTAGGGTTTTTTTTTAACAAAAACCGGCAACGACGAACGGGCAGCGAGGCAGTACCTCGTCGGGGCGGCTTCGGCGAGTGCTCCTGGCGGGGCTCCGGGCGAGGGGCGGCGAGGGCGGCGAGGTGCGGGGCTCGGGGGGGCGCGAGGGGCGGCGAGGGGCGGCGGCTCCGGCGACGAACGCGGCGGCGGCGGCTCGGGCTTCCGGCGGCGGCGGCGAGGCGAGTGCGGGCGGCGGCGGCGACTTGATGAGAGGAGAGAGAGAGGGGGGGTATAAATAGGAAGGGGGTAGCAGCTTGGGGGAGGGGGCAAGGTGCGGCAGCGGGGCTTCCCGTGTCCGCCATGGACACGACGACGGCGGCGTCGTGCTGGGAGAGGAGTGGGGCGCGGGTGGGCCGGCGGCCTGGGCTCGGCCCAGCGGGCGCGCGTCCTTTTTTTTAAATAAGTACCGTGGAAAATAATTCACAGAAAAATAAATAAAAATCAGGAAAATATAAAATAAATTTTCCCCGTCTAGTTAGAAAATCTAGAATAGGGTGAACATTTTTTTAACACAAAATAAATATTTTGAAAACATGCAATATTTTTAATGCAATAAAAATTGCAAATAAAATCCAAATAAATTCCAATAAATGATTTTAACATTTTTCCTCCAGTATTTCAATTGTTTTGGAGAAGTCATATTTTCTCCTCTCATTTATTTTGTTTAATGAAATATTTTTCCGGAGAGAAAATAATTAAAACCAAAATCCTCGTCTTATTATTTGATGAAAATCAAATATGAAAATTCGAGAAAATCCCCAACTCTCTCCGAGGGTCCTTGAGTTGCTTAGGATTTATCGAGGATTTTATCAAAATGCAAATAAAATATGATATGCAATGATGATCTATGTATAACATACCAAATTGAAAATTTGGGATGTTACAAACCTACCCCCCTTAAGATGAATCTCGCCCTCGAGATTCGGGTTGGCTAGAAAACAGGTGGGAGTGGTCTTTCCGTAGATCTTCCTCTCGCTCCCAGGTGGCTTCATCCTCCGTGTGGTGACTCCACTGGACTTTGCAAAACTTGATAACCTTGCTGCGGGTAACTCGGCTGGCATACTCAAGAATCTTAACTGGCTTCTCCTCATAAGTCAAATCACTTTCCAGCTGAATCGCTTCCAGTGGCACAGTATCTCTCAGTGGTATCTCAGCCATCTCTGCGTGGCACTTCTTCAACTGCGAAACGTGAAATACATCATGAACTCCAGACAATCCTTTGGGCAATTCCAGCTTATAGGCAACCTCTGCCATACGTTCCAAAACTTTGTATGGTCCGATAAAACGGGGTGCTAACTTTCCCTTAACTCCAAAGCTCTTCACTCCTCGAAGGGGTGATACTCGAAGATATACTCGGTCTCCGACTTCGTGAACTGTCTCTTTTCGTTTAGAATCAGCATAACTCTTCTGCCTGGACTGGGCTACCTTGAGCCTATCGCGAATCAACCTCACTTTCTGTTTAGACTCCTAAATCAAATCTGGTCCAAACAACTGACGGTCTCCAACTTCGTCCCATAACAACGGCGTTCTACACCTCCTTCCGTACAAAGCTTCGAAAGGGGCCATCTTCAAACTGGTTTGATAACTGTTGTTATAAGAAAACTCCGCATATGGCAAATTGTCGTCCCAACTAGATCCATAATCTAGTGCACATGCTCTCAACATGTCCTCCAAAATCTGGTTGACTCTCTCGGTCTGTCCATCTATCTGTGGGTGAAATGTTGTACTAAATTCCAGCCTGGTTCCCAATGTTTCATGTAACTGCTTCCAAAACTTCGAGGTAAATTGGGTTCCTCTGTCTGATACAATGGTCCTCGGAACTCCATGCAAACATACGATCCTGGTCATGTATATCTTTGCCAACTTAGCACTGGTGTAAGTGGTCTTTACTGGAATGAAATGAGCCACTTTCGTCAATCGGTCAACTACAACCCATATTGAGTCATAGCCTGAACGAGTCCTGGGTAATCCTGTGATAAAATCCATGCCTATTTTATCCCACTTCCATTCGGGTATCGGCAATGGTTGTAGCAATCCTGCTGGCTTCTGATGCTCTGCCTTCACTCTCTGACATACATCACAAACTGCTACATACTCTGCAATATCCTTCTTCATTCCGGTGCACCAGAAAGTATTCTTCAAATCCAAATACATCTTGGTATTCCCTGGGTGAATCGAGTACGGTGAATCATGGGCTTCTTGCAAAATCAACTTCCTGATCTCCGAATCATTTTGGCACATATACGCGGTCCTCGAACCATAAGGTATCGTGCTCATCCTCACGAAATCCCTTGGCTTTTCCTGTGCTCATCTTCTCCTTTATCTCTTCCATCTCCTTGTCTGTCTTCTGAGCTTCTCTGATCCTTTCCATCAAGGTAGACTGAATCTCCAATGTCGCTAAATAGCCTCTTGGGACTATCTCCAAGCATAGCTCGCAAAGGTCCTCGGCTAACTCCTGAGGTAACTCTCCTATCATGAGGGTGTTGATATGACTCTTGCGGCTCAACGCGTCTGCTACTAAGTTAGCCTTTCCAGGGTGATAATGCAATCTCATATCATAATCCTTAATGAGCTCCAACCATCTCCGCTGTCTGAGATTTAACTCCTTCTGCGTGAAAATGTACTTCAAACTCTTGTGATCCGTGTACACCTCACAATGGTTTCCGATGAGAAAATGTCTCCATGTCTTCAATGCATGCACCACGGCTGCTAACTCCAAATCATGCGTAGCATAATTCTTCTCATGGGGTTTAAGTTGTCGTGAAGCATATGACACAACTCTTCCTTCCCGCATGAGCACTGCTCCAAGTCCTCGACGAGAAGCGTCGCAATAAACTTCATAATCCTTGCGTTGATCTGGCAGAATCAACACTGGTGATGTAACCAATCGTTTCTTCAACTCTTGGAAACTAGCTTCACATTCCTCAGTCCAATTGAATTTGGTATCTTTCTTCAATAGCTCAGTCATGGGCTTAGCAATCTTCGAGAAATTCTCGATGAATCTCCGGTAGTATCCTGCAAGTCCAAGAAAACTCCGGATTTCTCCAACTGTCGTGGGTGATTCCCAACTTGTCACTGTGTCAACCTTGGCAGGGTCTACTGCTATTCCTTCTCCAGAAATAACATGTCCAAGGAATCCAACTTCCTTCAGCCAAAACTCACATTTGCTGAACTTGGCGTATAATTGATGTTCTCTGAGCTTCTCAAGTACCAATCGTAAATGCTCCTCATGCTCTTCCTCATCCTTGGAAAAGATTAAAATATCATCAATGAATACCACGACGAACTTATCCAAAAACTCCATAAACACTTTGTTCATCAGGTTCATGAAATAGGCAGGTGCGTTCGTCAGACCAAATGACATAACGGTATACTCATACAATCCATATTTGGTAAATGCCGTCTTGGGTATATCCTGCTCTCGAATCTTTAACTGATGGTATCCTGATCGTAGATCGATCTTGGAAAATACTTTAGCTCCTTGTAAACGGTCAAACAAATCATTGATCATCGGCAGTGGGTACTCGTTTTTGATGGTCACTTCATTCAATCCTCGGTAATCAACAACCATCCTCAGCGATCCATCTTTCTTCTCCACTAGAAGTACTGGTGATCCCCAAGGTGACGAACTTGGGCGAATATAGCCTTTATCCAGTAACTCCTTGTTCTGCTTCTTAATTTCCTCCAAATCCTTTGCGGGCATCCTGTATGGTCTCGTAGATATTGGCCCTGTGCCTGGCAAAAGTTCAATCAAGAACTCAATGTCTCTATCTGGTGGCATGCCTGGCAACTCTTCTGGAAATACATCCGGATAATCCTTCACCACTGGTACTTCCTCCTGTACAACTCCTGATAAGGAATTTACTTGAGTCCTCTTCGGCATATGTCGGGATACATACTTTATCCTTTTCCCTTCCGGGGTGGTAAGCAAAATTGTCTTGCTGGCACAATCGATGTTTCCTCCATACAACGATAGCCAATCCATTCCCAAAATCACATCCAAACCTTGCGATTCCAAAACAATGAGGTCTGAGGGGAAAACATGCCTACCAATGGCCAATGGTATCTGGAAACATCCTAGGGTGGCCATATACTCTGCTCCTGGCGAGGTTACTAACATAGGGGTTCTGAGAACTTTGGTGGACATCTTAAACTTATTCACGAATCCCCTTGATATGTATGAATGCGATGCACCAGTATCGAAAAGAACGGTTGCAGTAAATGACTTAACCAAAAAATTACCTATTACTGCATCAGGCTGAGCTTCAACCTCCTCCACGCTCACGTGGTTCACATGTCCTTTGTTGAACGGGTTCGGCTCAGGTCCCTCTTGGCTGGGGTAGATGGGTTGGTGCGGTTCTGTCCGTTGCTTCCTCCATTCCCATTACCAGTTTTAGAGCCATTATGGTTGTGCGAACTACCTCCTCCATGGGTATGCTGAAACTGTCCTCCCGGCTTCGGGGTAAATCGAGGCTTCTGCTGAGCTCCTGAGTTATACTTCCATTGTCCATACTTCCTCTTACGGTTTTCAATCTGCTGTTGCTTCCCTTCAATCATGAGAGCTCTGTCTACCAGCTCCTGGTAGTTGTTGAAGGTTGCTACCATCAACTGCATACTTAGCTCATCATTCAGTCCTTCCAAAAACTTCTCCTGCTTGGCTGCATCTGTAGCAACGTCTTCTGGTGCATAACGTGCTAACTTACTGAATTCCTCCACATACTACCCTACGGTGCGTCCTCCTTGGCGTAGGTTGCGAAACTCACGCTTCTTCATAGCCATAGCTCCTGCTGAAACATGTGCTGTACGGAAAGCTTGCTGAAACTGGTCCCATGTGACAGTGTCAATAGGGTGTGTGGCTGTATAATTCTCCCACCATGATGTTGCGGGTCCATCAAGCTGATGTGCGGCAAAACGCACTCTTTCCGCATCTGTGCATCCTGCAGTGGTCAACTCCCTTCCAACATTGCGGAGCCAATCATCTGCAACAATCAGCTCGGTGCTACTGGAAAACACCGGCGGGTTTAGCCTTAAGAAACGGGCTAAGTGATCAACAGGTGGTGGTGGCGGTGGGTTGTTGTTGTTGTTGTTGCCTTGGTTCTGCACTAACACTTGCATCAGGGCATTCTGTTGCTGAATCAACTGGGTGATCTCTGGTGGGAAAACAAATCCGGTGTCGCGTCTCGGAGGCATCTGATAGGTTTAGAAAAGATGAGAGTTAAGAATAGAATGAGGTCTAGAGAGAAAACACTACCCATATGCTCATGAGACAAATTCAATCAATATCACTCAATCAATTCAAACAAGGCAAAACAATCGATCTAACTAGCGTTTACAAAGTGCTTGAACTATTCTATTAAATGGGGGAAAACTACTACTGATATGGTGGTCTACTAGAAATTCTGATCCGTTGAAGACTCCATGATGTCTGCTCCAGCTTCGTCAACCCAGTCATCTTCACTTGGTTCTGAGTCAGTGTCGTCGATGATGATGTAGTTATCCGGACAAGTGCATTCGTCGACTTCTGCTTTTGGCACTGGATTTCCCATGAATACTCCAATCTTCTTCTCCAGGTCGTCATTCTTCCCTACTAGTGCGTTGATTTCCTCCAAATAATCTTCGCGTGTAGCCTTGAGTTATTCTTGGAGTTCCTTGATCTTCGTTAATGCCTTCTTCAGTTCTTCCTTGTCCGTGCACATCTGGTTCTCCTGGCGACGAATATGTTGGTTCTGCTCCTGGATGAAAGCTGCAATTGATCCATCCTTCTTGGTTCTGATCATCTCCCATTGCGCGTCTCGGCGTCCACAAATTTGGTAAATTGTATCCTTAAGCTCCTGGTGGTAGACTTCTCCAATGCGTCCCATGGCAATGTGTGCGGCCATGCTCTTTCCTAAACTCCAAGTTGGTGCTTCGAAAACCAATCTTATGGCACTAAACATCCTTCTTGGAATGATAACTTGAATCTTCCAGCTCTCCTCTTCGGGTAATGTGGCGTTGTAGGTTCCGGGGATGCTTGGTATTCCTATGTTTAGGTACTTGGTGACTTCCTTCAAGTGTCGACCAAACGGCGTGTCTTCATCTGGTTGCATGAACTTGCTCCTTGCATTCGCCATTCCTAAAAGAGTAGAAAGTGGAGAGGGGTCAGAAATGAGAAGAGAGAAACTTTCTAGGGCTTAAGCTTAGTGGTCGTGTCCTACAGTCAGCGTGTGCTCTGATACCAACTTTGTAGCGACCAGACCTCAAATGGTCTGTGCTGCTGTGCACCAGTGTCATCCCTGGATCAGTAATGCTAACACGCACAGTACAAATGGAGGATTTATAACAGAGTAGCAATCACACACTTATTACATCGAATATCTCCAAAGAGATTAAGTATGATAAACATGGCTTAAGGCCATCTAATAACGATAACAGCGGAAGACTTGGAAGATAAGTGAGTCCATCAACTCCAGCGGCATCACTGAGTATAAGACCACGACCTAAGGCACCTTACTCGTCGTCTGAAAAGTCTGCAACATGAAACGTTGCAGCCCGAAAACGGGTCAGCACATAGGATATGCTGGCAATGTAACACATAGAGAATAATGAACAATAACAATTCTATACTACATGCATATATGGCTGGTGGAAAGCTCTATGGTTACAGTTTTGCGAAAAGCCAATTTTATCCTACTTCAAAGGAATAAATTTTATTTAACTGTCATGGTGGTTGTGAAACATTGAGATGGTTGACAGCATCTCAATCCCAATTAAATGTCATCAAAACCCAACAAAATTAATTAGAAGTAACATAATGATGAGATTCACATGATAATCCAAGTACTAGATACTCAAGTTGTCCATAACCGGGGACACGGCTAACCATGATTAGTTTGTACACTCTGCAGAGGTTTGTGCACTTTTCCCCACAAGACTCGATCGCCTCCGCTTGATTCTCGCACTACATGATGTTTGAGAAACGGATGACCGAGACACAGTCTTTCAGAAGTGTTTGCACCTTACGTATGGGTAGACAGTTACACCTACTTTCCCCTACATCTGCTAGTCTACCACTGTAAGGGTTCACACAACTTAGTCAACTATGCTAGAGCCCATAATAGCTTGCGGCTGCACACGGAAGTTTCTAGCATGAATAATCTTATGATCCCTTTGAACCTGGGTGGCGGTCCAAAAGAAAAACAGGCAATCCTGGAATACCCAGGTACCTCAATCCACCCAGATGTGAGTTTTAGTTGCCACCTTAAGTAAACCATTAATTAACAATCTCACATCTGTCATGAAAATCTCTCAAACCCAATCCACGTCTACGAGCATAGCATGGCAATAGTAATAGCAACATAGAAGTAACTCCCAAGGGTTTGATAATAAACAGGGCAATAGGTACTACCACATCTACTTCCCAAAACCCACAATTTAATTAGATCCTAATCATGCAAGTGTTTGAGGAAAACAGATCTAATGCAATAAAAACTGGGTATGGAAGGAATATGATCAAAGTGTTACTTGCCTTGCTGATGATCCGCAAAACCTAGCGATTCGAAGTAACAAGCGGCACACTCCGGGTACTCTATCGCAAACAAACAAGCATACAATCAGTACTCATCTAATGCACAGGTAAAACTCGAATGAAAGATCCAACCAGAAAGTTCAACTTAAGAACTCCGGTTTGCAAAAAGAATCAACTCGAAAGAAGCAACGAAAGTCAAACGGCGAAAGAAAATAGCTTCGTTTACTAATCTGGATCTAGGTCAAATTTTACTGTAGCAAAAACTTGTTTGAGTAGGTTAAACGGAAAGAGAATTTCGAGACGAAACACTAGGCGCTTGAATCGCCTGATTCCGATAAACGAGCGTGAAGTTAAACAGAAACGAAGATTCGATCAGAAATCGAATGTGAGAAAAATAGCGGAAAATCCGACGAAAAAGAAAAACGGATGAACGGTTAAAGAACGGACGTTCGTTAACAGAGAAAAACCGACGAACGCTCGCAAAATAATAAAATCGAAAAAAAACCGATCTAGGGTTTTTTTTAAATGAAGGGTTTTTTTAACAAAAACCGGCAACGACGAACGGGCAGCGAGGCAGTACCTCGTCGGGGCGGCTCCGGCGAGGGCTCCTGGCGGGGCTCCGGGCGAGGGGCGGCGAGGGCGGCGAGGTGCCGGGCTCGAGGGGGGGGGGGCGAGGGGCGGCGAGGGGCGGCGGCTCCGGCGACGAACGCGGCGGCGGCGGCTCGGGCTTCCGGCGGCGGCGGCGAGGCGAGTGCGGGCGGCGGCGGCGACTTGATGAGAGGAGAGAGAGAGGGGGGTATAAATAGGAAGGGGGGTAGCAGCTTGGGGGAGGGGGCAAGGTGCGGCGGCGGGGCTTCCCGTGTCCGCCATGGACACGGTGACGGCGGCGTCGTGCGGGGAGAGGAGAGGGGCGCGGGTGGGCCGGCGGCCTGGGCTCGGCCCAGCGGGCGCGCGCGTCCCTTTTTTTAAATAAGTACCGCGGAAAATAATTCACAGAAAAATAACTGAAAATCAGAAAAATATAAAATAAATTTTCCCCGTCTAGTTAGAAAATCTAGAATGGGGTAAACATTTTTTAATACAAAATAAATATTTTGAAAACATGCAATATTTTTAATGCAATAAAAATTGCAAATAAAATCCAAATAAATTCCAATAAATGATTTTAACATTTTTCCTCCAGTATTTCAATTGTTTTGGAGAAGTCATATTTTCTCCTCTCATTTATTTTGTTTAATGAAATATTTTTCCGGAGAGAAAATAATTAAAACCAAAATCCTCGTCTTATTATTTGATGAAAATCAAATATGAAAATTCGAGAAAATCCCCAACTGTCTCCGAGGGTCCTTGAGTTGCTTAGGATTTATCGAGGATTTTTATCAAAATGCAAATAAAATATGATATGCAATGATGATCTATGTATAACATACCAAATTGAAAATTTGGGATGTTACATCTGTGTCCCACGGTCAGCTAGTGAAGGTGCAAACACAGGGATTTCTTCCCCCCGCGGATCTAGTCCCCATTCGAGCAGGATTGACTTCCTTCAACGGCGGGGCTCAGGCTAAGAATTTCCCCAATCCATCGAGGGGGGAACGAGTGTGCTTTGTTCCCTACCTGCTAAGAGGTGTCGGATTTCCAATCCGTCTGTTCCTCCGAGGACTTCTGGAGTATTATGGCCTCCAACTTCACAATTTGACTCCTGCCTCCATCCTGCACATCGCGGGTTACATTGCTCTTTGTGAGCTATTCCTGGGCTGTGAGGCCCATTTTGAATTATGGAGGAAATTATTTTGCCTTGTCCCTCGTAACCAAGAGGGATCAATATTCGAAGTGGGCGGAGCCGAGGTATGGCGCATCGTCGGGACCGGATACCTGTCCGGCACGCCGAAGAAGGCGTCTGAAGAGTGGACTTCCGAGTGGTTCTATATTGAGGACGTCGCCCTTCCTGACCCAGTCCGAATGGGTCTGCCCAAATTTTCAAGTGCTCCGTTGAAGAAATGCCACAGTTGGTGCCCTCGGAGCCTCGAGAAGGAAGACAGCGCGAAAGTCCGTCAATTGATGGGTAAGATAAAGACGCTCGCCCAGTCCGGATTATCAGTAGTCCAGGTAATGGCGACTTCCATAGCGCGGGGGGTTCAGCCACTCCAATAAAGATGGCTTCCCATGTGGCACTATAATGGGTAAGATGACGCCTCCCGCTGTGGTCGGAAGGGTCCGGACACCCCCGCCGCTTTGGCCGAAATATTGGCCGAACTATTCAAAGGGGAGAAAGAGGAATTCACTCGTATCAAGCGCCGGGATGGATTTTCCATGTATAATCCACCTAGCCGGGTGAGTTCCAATCCCACTACTCTACTCAATCTACTCCCTGAGTCAATTTTAATGAACGTTAATCTGTCCATTTGTAACAGGAATGGCGAAAGATCACCAAGGGGCTCCGCAGCCCCACCCCATAGCCAGAGGACCACAACCGGGACCTTGACCCCGGATTCGAAGAGGATCCGGACATATTCGTGGAGCTCGAGAATGGCGTGTTTCATACATCTCTGTCGTATCTACTTTTCCAAACACTTTTGCCCTTGTTTTGGACTCTAACTTGCATGATTTGAATGGAACTAACCCGGACTGACGCTGTTTTCAGCAGAATTGCCATGGTGTTATTTATGTGCAGAAACAAAAGTTCTCGGAATGACCTGAAACTTCACGGAGATTATTTTTGGAAATAATAAAAAATACTGGCGAAAGAATCAAGGCCAGGGGGCCACACCTTTTCCATGAGGGTGGGGGGGCGCCCCCTGCCTCGTGGGCCCCCTGGAGCTCCACCGACCTCAGCTCCAACTCCATATATTCGTGTTTGGCGAGAAAAAAATCAGAGAGAAAGATTCATCGCTTTTACGATACGGAGCCGTCGCCAAGCCCTAAACTCTCTCGGGAGGGCTGATCTGGAGTCCGTTCGGGGCTCCGGAGAGGGGAATCCGTCGCCATCGTCATCATCAACCATCCTCCATCACCAATTTCATGAAGCTCACCGCCGTGCGTGAGTAATTCCATCGTAGGCTTGCTGGACGGTGATGGGTTGGATGAGATTTATCATGTAATCGAGTTAGTTTTGTTAGGGTTTGATCCCTAGTATCCACTATGTTCTGAGATTGATGTTGTTATGACTTTGCTATGCTTAATGCTTGTCACTAGGGCCCGAGTGCCATGATTTCGGATCTGAACCTATTATGTTCTCATGAATATATGTGAGTTCTTGATCCTATCTTGCAAGTCTATAGTCACCTACTATGTGTTATGATCCGGCAACCCCGAAGTGACAATAATCGGGACCACTCCCGGTGATGACCATAGTTTCAGGAGTTCATATATTCACTATGTGTTAATGCTTTGGTCCGGTACTCTATTAAAAGGAGGCCTTAATATCCCTTAGTTTCCGCTAGGACCCTGCTGCCATGGGAGGGTAGGACAAAAGATGCCATGCAAGTTCTTTTCCATAAACACGTATGACTATATTCGGAATACATGCCTACATTACATTGATGAATTGGAGCTAGTTCTGTGTCACCCTATGTTATGACTGTTACATGATGAACCGCATCTGGCATAATTCTCCATCACCGATCCAATCCATACGAGCTTTTCACATATTGTTCTTCGCTTATTTACTTTACCGTTGCTACTGTTACAATCACTGCAAAACCCAAAAATATTACTTTTTCTACCGTTACCGTTACTTCCATACTACTTTGCTACTAAATACTTTGCTGCAGATACTAAGTTATCCAGGTGTGGTTGAATTGACAACTCAACTGCTAATACTTGAGAATATTCTTTGGCTCCCCTTGTGTCGAATCAATAAATTTTGGTTGAATACTCTACCCTCGAAAACTGTTGCGATCCCCTATACTTGTGGGTTATCAAGACTATTTTCTGGCGCCGTTGCCGGGGAGCATAGCTCTGTTCTTTGAGTCACTTGGGAATTATATATGCTGGTCACAATGAAGAACTTGAAAGACGCGAAAACAAAAATTTATCCCTCAACTACGAGGGGAGGTAAGGAACTGCCATCTAGCTCTGCACTTGATTCACCTTCTGTGTTTAGTAAGCTTGCGACACCTAAACCTGCTTTTGCTATTAATTCTGATATGTCGCATGTTATTGATTATGCCACTTCTGCTATGCATGATACTTATGATGAAACTACTTCTATGCTTGATACTACTGTGCCACTTGGTGAATTTCTTGATGAACAATTTGCTAGGGCTAGAGAGAATGAAATTATTGAAACTGATAATATTGATGAAAGTGATGATGAAGATTCTCCCCCTAGATATGAATTGCCTGTTGTGCCTGAGGGATATGTTATGGATGAAGAAACTGCTAGAGACATTCTTGCTTGCAATGATAGAAGTGATCTAAAGAAATTATTAGCTAAGCTGAAACAAAAAACTCTGAATGCTAGAATAAAATATGATCCTGCCTATGCTACTTCACCTATCTTTGTTACTGATAAGGATTATGAATTCTCTGTTGACCCTGATATAATTACTTTGGTTGAATCTGATCCTTTTTATGGCTATGAGTCTGAAACTGTTCTGGCACATCTCACTAAATTAAATGATATAGCCACCTTGTTCACTAATGATGAGAAAACTCGCTACTACTATATCATTAAAATATTTCCGTTCTCATTAAAAGGTGATGCTAAGATATGGTTTAATTCTCTTGATCCTGGTTGTGCGCGTAGTCCCCAGGATATGATTTATTACTTCTCTGCTAAATATTTCCCCGCTCATAAGAAACAAGCTGCTTTAAGGGAAATATATAATTTTGTGCAAATTGAAGAAGAGAGTCTCCCACAAGCTTGGGGGAGGCTTCTCCAATTAATTAATGCTTTTCCTGATCATCCTCCTAAGAAAAATGAAATACTTGATATCTTTTATAATGGACTAACCGATGCTTCCAGAGACCACCTGGATAGTTGTGCTGGTTCTGTTTTCAGGGAAAGAACACCAGATGAAGCTGAAATTCTATTGAATAATATGTTGACAAATGAAAATAATTGGACACTTCCTGAACCAACTCCGAAGAAAAGGGGTGTTCTATTTCTCAGTCCTGAAGATATGCAAGAGGCAAAGAAATCTATGAAAGAAAAAGGTATAAAAGCTGAAGATGTTAAGAATTTACCTCCTGTTGAAGAAATACATGGTCTTAATTTACCGCATGTTGAAGAAATACATGATTTTAATCCATTACCTATTGAAGAAGTACACAGTCTTGATAACCCGACACAGGTAGTAAAGGTAAATTCTTGCTATAGATTTGATGAAGGTGATATTCCTCGTTATAAGTCTGCTAGCCAATGCTTAGATGAGTTTGATAATTTTATTGTCAAACAAGAAAACTTCAATGCTTATGTTGGTAGACAATTGAAACACAATGCTTATATGCTTGAACACTTGAGTGATTATATGTCTAGAGTTAAAGGTGAACTTAAACTCATTAGTAAACATGCTTCTATGGTTACCACTCAAGTAGAACAAGTACTTAAGGCTCAGAATGATTTGCTCAATGAATTGAATAGTAAGAATAATGATTTTGCTGTTAGAGTGGCTACTAGAACTGGTAAAATGACTCAGGAACCTCTGTATCCTGAAGGCCATCCTAAGAGAATTGAGCAGGATTCTCGGAGAAATAATATTGACACACCTAGTCCTTCTAAAAAGAAGAAAAAGAAAAATGATAGGACCTTGCATGCTTCTAGTGAACCTGTTGTAGACACACCTGAGAATCCCAATGATATTTCTATTTCTAATGCTGAAACACAGTCTCGTGATGAACATGAACCTAGTGATAATGTTAATGATAATGTTCATGTTGAAGCTCAACCTAGCAATGATATTGATGTAGAAGCTGAACCTGCTGTTGATCTTGATAACCCACAATCAAAGAATCAACGTTATGATAAGAGAGACTTTGTTGCTAGGAAACACGGTAAGGAAAGAGAGCCATGGGTTCAGAAACCCATGCCTTTTCCTCCCAAACCATCCAAGAAAAAGGATGATGAGGATTTTGAGCGCTTTGCTGAAATGATTAGACCTATCTTCTTGTGTATGCGTTTGACTGATATGCACAAAATGAATCCTGATGCTAAGTATATGAAAGAAATTGTTACAAATAAAAGAAAGATACCGGAAGCTAAAATTTCCACCATGCTTGCTAATTACACCTTTAAGGGTGGAATACCTAAGAAGTAAGGAGATCCAGGAGTACCCACTATACCATGCTCCATTAAAAGAAACTATATTAAAACTGCTTTATGTGATGTTGGAGCCGGTGTTAGTGTTATGCCTCTCTCTTTATATCGTAGACTTGATTTGAATAAGTTGACACCTACTGAAATATCTTTGCAAATGGCTGATAAATCAACTGCTATACCTGTCGGTATTTGTGAGGATGTGCCTGTTGTGGTTGCAAACGTTACTATTTTAATGGACTTTGTTATTCTTGATATTCCCGAGGATGATAGTATGTCTATTATTCTTGGAAGACCCTTTTTGAATACTGCAGGGGCTGTTATTGATTGCAACAAAGGCAATGTCACTTTTCATGTTAATGGCAATGAGCATACGGTACACTTTCCGAGGAAACAACCTCAAGTTCACAGTATAAATTCTATTGGAAAAATTCCATCGATTATTTTTGGAGGTTTTGAATTTCCTCTTCCTGCTGTCAAGAAGAAATATGATATTCTTATTATTGGGGATGTGCATATCCCCGTTGAGATAACATAGTGTTATTCGAAATTTCTCCGGTTTCATGATATTCGAAATGAGTTTGTTAACAAGACCTGATCAAGCATGTTAATGGATTCCTTTTGATGAGCATGAGATGGATGAAGTTAGAAAGCACAACCTTCTGTACCCTCCTTTTACTTTCTGTTATTTAGTTGAAATAAAGCAAAAATAGTATTTTCTATCTGTTTTCTGAATTATCCGTGCAATAAAAAATACCCCGAAAATAAAAGTTCTCCAAATGCCCAGAAATTGAAATATGATTTTTTCTGGAATATCTGAGAATATCTGGCACTGAGAACACATCAGGCGGAGCTGGCACCTGGCCACGAGGGTCCAGGGCGCGCCCACCCCCCTGGGCGCGCCCCCTGCCTCGTGGGCCCATGGTGGTTCCCCTCCACTTATTCCAGCCACCACACGCTCCTTCTTCCTCCCAAAAAAATCACCAACCAGCTCAAGCATGAGTTCTAGCTCATTTTGCTGCGATTTTCTATCTCCTTGCTCAAAGCACCTCTCAGAAAACTGCTTTGGGGGATTGTTCCTTGGTATGTGACTCCTCCAATGGTCCAATTAGTTTTTGTTCTAGTGCTTTACTCATTGCAAATTTGTGCTGCCTAGGTGACCATGTTCTTGAGCTTGCATGTCAAATTTGTTTGGTCCCAAGTAGTTCTAATGCATGATATAGGCTCTAGGCATTTGTGGGAGTAGTTACTATCAATTTTGTTGAGTTTGGTTCACTTTTATTTGAAGTTACTAAAATTTTCAGAAAATGATGAAGAGATTTTTGAGGGGCTCTTCGAGCCGACGCTCAAAGGATAAACAAAGTGAAGAAGAAGAGAGGCCCAAATATAATCTGCCTCGCACCGCGGAGGTTCGGTCGTGTGAATGGCCTTGCGATGATTTCTTGAGAGCAGCCGGGATTTATGATGATTTTTATGAATTGGCTGAGAATGCAGGCCTCACCGACTTCCTCCGCGACCAACGCGAACAGTATCTCTTACTCACCAATACCTTTGTGCAAAATTTTCATTTCCATTCTAGGAGGTCACCACCTACGGTGGATTTTTATTTATACGATGAGTATAAGGAGATGACCCTTCATGAATTCTGTGAGGTTTGCAAGTTACCTTTTCCGGGTTTCATAGAGGAACCACATCGTAATGATGTGGAGGGGTTTATTGATACAATTGTTGTAGGGGAAACGAGGAAGGTTTCCAACGCACGAATCACTAGCATGCATTTTCCTGTTCTACGTACTTTGCTATATTTGCTAGTAGGTGCTTAATTGGTCGCGGAAACTGTGGAAACTTGAGTGTCCCTGATATTATTATTTTGTGCCATGCCTTGTTTCGTGATGATACATTTAGTATGGGCGCTATTGTTGCAAAGCGGTTAAATCTTAACAGTACTAAGGGCCCCATCTTGGGAGGCATCTTCGCCTCGCGCCTCGCTGCATACTATAACATACCTATTAGGCACTATGAGAAAGAACAAAAATTGATGCCTACTATTTTTCTAGACTATAAGAGTATGGTAGCGCATGATTTTGTTGTTAAGAATAGGGAAAGGGCGCTTAAATACAAACTGTTGTTTGATAAGAATCACCCTGAGACTATTACCTTGCCTGCTCCTTCCTTGTTTGATTTATCTGCAGGCCAGTATCTCGTTCCGCTGACGGCCATCCACGCCTACTGGAACCCTACAGAGCTAGAGCCGGAACCACAATTTGATCCTCCACGACAGTCTAATTACCAGTGGGATCCGGAGGCAATTGCCAACCAGTGGCAATCCGAGGCTTCTTCACAGTACGACCCCAATTATAACTATGGATATACGCCAGGCCAGCCTTGGCAATAGACCAACTTAGGCCAAAATCCTAAGCTTGGGGGAGTACGTATCTCTCACCGACATTACATTTATGTTTACACATTCATTGCTAGATGTCGGTGCTCATACTTTTTCACTGTAATATCCATGCTAGTTTATTTTCTTTTTATGCTTTCTTCTTCTGTGTTTGAAAAACCTTAAGAAAACAAAAAAATTAGTTGTAGTGTTTAGCTAGCTTACTTTCTTGCTGTAGTAGTAATAATTAAAAGAAAACCCAAAAATATTTCCCGTTCTTCTTTTGCTTGTTGGGAGCTTTCCCGTGTAAATAGTTTTATTTCTATTCTTTTCTTTGGGGGTCGATAGGAGAAGACCATAATAAAATTGTTGAAGTGGCTCTTATATGCATTATTGTTGATTTAACCAAGAGCCCATATTGCCTTGTCTTCTCCTGTTTATTGAATGCTCGCAGATTCCAGCTTAGTCCAATGCACGTGCACTATTATTATTATTCACATCGTTCGGTCGTGCAAGTGAAAGGCAATTATGACGATATATGATGGACTGATTGAGATGAGAGAAGCTGGTATGAACTCGACCTCTCTTGTTTTTGTAAATATGATTAGTTCATCATTCCTGATTCATCCTATTATGAATAAACATGTTTGCAATGACAATTAGAGATTATAGTTACTTATGCCATGCTTAATTAGCTAGGAGTTTATAATGGTTTACCTTGCGTGCCAACATGCTATTAAAATGGTTGTGATGTGGTATGATGGGGTGGTATCCTCCTTTAAATGATTCAAGTGACTTGACTTGGCACATGTTCAGGCATGTAGTTGAAACAAATCAACATAGCCTTCACGATATTTATGTGCATGGTGGATTATATCCTACTCATGCTTGCACTCAATGTTCATTAATTTTAATGCATGTTCATGACTGTTGTCGCTCTCTAGTTGGTCGCTTCCCACTCTTTTTCTTGCCTTCACTTGTACTAAGCGGGAATACTGCTTGTGCATCCAATTCCTTAAACCCCAAAGTTATGCCATAAGAGTCCACTATACCTTCCTATATGCGGTATCTACCTGTCGTTCCAAGTAAATTTGTACGTGCCAAACTCTAAACCTTCAAATGACATTCTGTTTGTATGCTCGAATAGCTCATGTATCAACTAGGGTTGTCCGTATCTTCCATGTTAGGCGGGTTATTCTCAAGAGGAGTGGACTCCGCTCCTCACTCACGAGAAAATGGTTGGTCACCGGGATGCCCAGTCCCATGCTTTATGCAAATCAAATCAAAATAATTGCAAACAAAACTCCCCCAGGACTATTGTTAGTTGGAGGCACTCGTTGTTTCGAGCAAGTCATGGATTGATGCTTGTTGGTGGAGGGGGAGTATAAACTTTACCATTCTGTTTGGGAACCGCCTATAATGTGTGTAGCATGGAAGATATCGCCATCTCTTGGTTGTTATGTTGACAATGAAAGTATGCCGCTCAAAATATTATTTATCTCTGCTTTAAAATCGAGCTCTGGCACCTCTACAAATCCCTGCTTCCCTCTGCGAAGGGCCTATCTATTTACTTTTATGTTGAGTCATCACCCTCTTATTAAAAAGCACCAGCTGGAGAGCACCGCTGTCATTTGCATCCATTACTATTAATTTATATTCGGTATGACTATGACTGGATCTCTTTTACCATGAATTACAATGTTTAGTCAGTTCTTGGTCTTTAAAGGTGCTCTGCATTTATGTTATGCGGTCTCAGAAAGGGCTAGCGAGATACCATCTTGTTATATCATATTATGATTGTTTTGAGAAAGTGTTGTCATCCGAGATTCATTATTATTGCTCGCTAGTTGATTATGCCATTGATATGAGTAACATGACACCTAAGAGTTATTGTGAATATGGTTAGTTCATAATCTTTGCTGAAAACTTGAATGCTGGCTTTACATATTTACAACAACAAGAGCAAACAGAGTTTGTAAAAGTTTTTCTTTATCACTTTCAGTTTGTCAATTGAATTGCTTGAGGATAAACAAAGGTGTAAGCTTGGGGGAGTTGATACGTCTCCGTCGTATCTACTTTTCCAAACACTTTTGCCCTTGTTTTGGACTCTAACTTGCATGATTTGAATGGAACTAACCTGGACTGATGCTGTTTTGAGCAGAATTGCCATGGTGTTATTTATGTGCAGAAACAAAAGTTCTCGGAATGACCTGAAACTTCACGAAGATTATTTTTGGAAATAACAAAAAATACTGGCGAAAGAATCAAGGCCAGGGGGCCCACACCCTGTCCACGAGGGTGGGAGGCGCGCCTGGCCCCCTAGGGCGCGCCCCCCTGCCTCGTGGGCCCCCTGGAGCTCCACCGACCTCAACTCCAACTCCATATATTCGTGTTCGGGGAGAAAAAAATCAGAGAGAAAGATTCATCATGTTTTACGATACGGAGCCTCCGCCAAGCCCTAAACTCTCTCGGGAGGGCTGATCTAGAGTCTGTTCGGGGATCCGGAGAGGGGAATCCGTCGCCATCATCATCATCAACCATCCTCCATCACCAATTACGTGATGCTCACCGCCGTGCGTGAGTAATTCCATCGTAGGCTTGCGGGACGGTGATGGGTTGGATGAGATTTATCATGTAATCGAGTTAGTTTTGTTAGGGTTTGATCCCTAGTATCCACTATGTTCTGAGATTGATGTTGCTATGACTTTGCTATGCTTAATGCTTGTCACTAGGGCCCAAGTGCCATGATTTCAGATCTGAACCTATTATGTTTTCATGAATATATGTGAGTTCTTGATCCTATCTTGCAAGTCTATAGTCACCTACTATGTGTTATGATACGGCAACCCCGAAGTGACAATAATCGGGACCACTCCCGGTGATGACCATAGTTTGAGGAGTTCATGTATTCACTATGTGTTAATGCTTTGGTCTGGTACTCTATTAAAAGGAGGCCTTAATAACCCTTAGTTTCCGCTAGGACCCCGCTGCCACGGGTGGGTAGGACAAAAGATGTCATGCAAGTTCTTTTCCATAAGCACGTATGACTATATTCGGAATACATGCCTACATTACATTATTGAATTGGAGCTAGTTCTGTGTCACCCTATGTTATGACTGTTACATGATGAACCGCATCCGGCATAATTCTCCATCACCGATCCAATGCCTACGAGCTTTTCACATATTGTTCTTCGCTTATTTACTTTACCGTTGCTACTGTTACAATCACTACAAAACCCAAAAATATTACTTTTGCTACCGTTAGCGTTACTTCCATACTACTTTGCTACTATATACTTTGCTGCAGATACTAAGTTATCCAGGTGTGGTTGAATTTACAACTCAACTGCTAATACTTGAGAATATTCTTTGGCTCCCCTTGTGTCGAATCAATAAATTTGGGTTGAATACTCTACCCTCGAAAACTGTTGCGATCCCCTATACTTGTGGGTTATCAGTGTTCTACCAGGCGAGCTACGGCACGAACGTGGCCATCACCGCCGACTACCCCGGTCTTCTCCCTGCCTCACACATAAGTAATGAGGAGATATCTCCTCCGAAAGAGCTTCCTCATTCTACCTCACCCACCGCACTGTCTCATGCTCCAAAGGGGAGGCGTCCGGCACGCCATGCCACACTAGGGGCAACTCCAAAGAGAGCGGCGCCCACGCCGGGCAAGTCTTCGAAGAGGAAGGAAAACGAAGACACAACCGAGCCTTCATGAAAGAGGTATGGCTTTGTAAATATGCTCCTTGGCAGTCACATCCAACTATGACATTATCCGCTTGTGCCTTATCAAGAAAAGCATTCGCCGGACTATGTCTAGGGGTCCTGTCGATCACACTCCCAACCGCCAAGTTCCAGACCCTGCCGTAAAGACGGGGGCTGATACAGGAGTGACGCCGGATTGTCCTTTGGCAGAGGACTCGGATGATGTATCCGTCACAAACTCGAAAGTGGAGAGCGCCATGAATCATCGGCGCCGGAGGGCCGTTCTACGCGACCCTGGCTTTATGAAAGAGGCATTCAATGCCTTTAGCTCGGCTGATGCATACATCCGAGCTGCTCGAGACGGGCTTACCAGAGCCACAGACCAGTATTTAAAAGATATACGGGTAAGTTTACGTTGTCCAAATATTATATACCAGTAGCCCCCGAGACTTGAAACAGTTGATATAACTGATTTAAGGATCATTGTACAACCAGGTGCTTACGGAGAAGAACAACCTGTTGTCTCAAGAACTAGAAAAGTGTCGGACCGAGCTAAATGCCGCTACCGGTGAACTGGAAAAATTCAAGAAGACATCGCCTGGTAATATTCCCCTCCATCGAGAGAATATAATTATATACCAGTAATGCTAATATTGTTTCATATCTCATGAGCGTTAGATAAACTGAAGGAGGCACTGGAAGTCGTGCAAGCGGGTGAACAAGAAGCCAAAAGGCAACGGGCCACGGGCGAACGTGTACTGACACGGGTCAGGGAGGAGAAAAACAAACTCCAGGATACCAATACCCAGCTGGGCGAAGAGCTAAAAGATGTGCAGGCCCAGCTGGCTGACTCCGGGAAGGAAAATAAGAGGCTGCGAGGCGGCATATTTAGTAAGTGTTCAAACTTTCCTTCGTGTAATTCAGCGAGGAAAGGAAATGACAGAGTTACGTCCATAGGTATGCTGACTGGCCGTCCCGAGGAGGAGATGTCTGGATCTTCGGGCGATCTGCTACAAGAGCTGTCGCAAATGCATGAGCGAGCTCGGCAGGCGATGCGAAGTGTTGCCAAGGCCTTATGGCCATCTGCCTCCCCTCCAGGAAGTATGGAGGAGCTGGTACAGCTATTCAAGGGAGCGCGGCGGCATTTCCGGTTATGGAAGATATCGGCCTGTCGGGAAGGTGCGTGAGAGGCCTGGGCCATGGTGAAAACACGGTATACCAAGCTTGATCCAAATCATATGGCCCGGGTCAGACCTCTAGGGTCAGATGGGAAAGAAATTCCTGTTAATTTGGTATATGACCAAGTAGAAGTAGCCGCCAAATATTCCCAACAGGATTGTAAGTTAGACAGCCTGTTAGACGGTATAGAGGAGGATATTTTTTAGTCCAAGTGACTATGTACTTTCCTTGACATATTTGTCCCTAGCCGGATTGTAAAACGATTGTCATGGCAGACCTTTTCGCTTCGACCTCTGGACCCGAAGGTGCAGAGTGTTTCCGAATACCCAAGCGGCAAAATAAACCGGGGTATGCATGGAAACCAGGCGTAGGGGTCATAGTTGCTTGAACAGACAAGTTGTATCTGGCTAGCTATGTTATATTACATTGTGATTGTAAGAAACATCTTCTAGAGAGAATAGTTCCGTTAAGGGTTCCTTTCCCTGGGTGTACATGCGTTAATGTGCATGTCCGAACTGTGATTGAAAAATCGCAGTATACGTAACATCTGGGGGTTCATAGTGGAATGAATGTAAAAACATCCTTAGTCTGCTGACCGAATATTCCCTTAAGAACGCTAGCTTTCGGCTTCACCCAGTCTGAGGTACACATCCGGATGACCCGGCAGTAACAATCGTAGAGGTGCTCCCTTTATGCCCTAGCCGAACTAACGGGAACGTAGGGCATAAGCACAGGAGCCAGCCAACCCAGCTTGGCCAAAACTTAAGTCATATCTATGCATATAATGGCGAAGAAAAGGTACATATGAGGAAAAACGCATATGTGATGAGCTTGATGCTCGGAAAATAACAATAATAAGCTTCTGTGCCAGAAGCCCCCAAGTATAATGGACGTACATATTTGAGGATGTGGACGTCATGGGTGCAAGGTTTTAGCGAAAAGAAAAAAGAAAAAGCGAAAAGAGAGGAAAAATAATGAAACAATAGGGAGAAGGAGACGAACAAAGAGTTCGACGCTAGGCATAGAATCTTCGGAGTCTGGCCGCGTTCCAGGGGTTCGGCTCTAGGCGATTGTCTGATGCATCACGCAGGTGGTACGCTCCTCCAGTGAGAACTTCGTCAATGATGAAGGGACTCTCCCACTTGGGCTTGAGTTTGTCCTTTTTCTTATCCGGTAGGCGTAGAACGAGTTTGCCAACATTATAAGTCTTGGCCCGTACTTCTCTGCTTTGATATCTGCGGGCCTGTTGTAGATAAAATGCGGAACGGGCCTTTGCAATGTCGCGCTCCTCCTCCAGGGCATCTAAGCTGTCCTGCCGATCAAGCTCGGCCTCTCTCTCTTCGTACATGCGCACTTGAGGTGAGTCATGAATAATGTCGCAGGGTAACACAGCCTCTGCGTCGTACACCATGAAGAAAGGTGTATATCCGGTAGTGCGATTGGCCGTGGTCGCAGCCCCCAGAGTACGGAGTCGAGCTCCTCCACCCAGTGCTTGTCTGATTCTTTCAAAGACCGCACTAGTCTGGGCTTAATGCCGCTCATAATAAGACCATTTGCTTGTTCGACTTGACCATTTGTTTGCGGGTGATAAACGGAGGAGTAATCGAGCTTAATACCCAGATTAGCACACGAGGTTTTCACCTCATCGGCTGTGAAATTGGAGCCGTTATCGGTGATGATGCTGTGTGGAACACCATAACGGTGCACAACACCGGATATGAAGTCTATCACTGGTCCATCTTCGGCCGTTTTAACTGGTTTGGCCTCTATCCACTTAGTGAATTTATCCACCATGACCAACAGATATTTTTTCTTATGGCTTCCTCCTTTGAGGGGTCCGACCATGTCAAGCCCCTAGACCGCGAAAGGCAAGTAATGGGGATTGTTTGTAGAGCGGTAGGTGGCATATGGCTTTGGTTGGCGAAAAGATGGCATCCGACGCAGTGTTGGACAAGGTCCTGTGCATCTGCTCGGGCCGTCGGCCAATAGAAACCTGTACGGAAGGCCTTGCTTACAAGGGCACGAGCCGCGGCATGGTGACCACCGAGACCGGAATGAATTTTAGCCAATAGCTGCCACCCCTCTTCCTCGGAGATACATCTTTGGAGTACTCCGGTAGCACTTATCTTGTAGAGTTCTCCGTCGTGAACTTTGTAGGATTTCGAGCGTCGAACAATGCGGCGAGCCTCATTTTGACCCTCGGGGAGTTCTCGCCTATTAAGGTAGGCCAAGAAGGGTTTGGTCCATGGAGCAATGACTGCCATGATAAGATGGGCCGACAGTGTTATTTTGGTGGCTGAGCCCCCGATGATATCGGTGTGTTCAGAATCTGAGGTTATGATCGGATCCGGACTGGTGTTGCCGCTCTCCCCTTGCCACGGCACGGATGGCTTGAAAAGCCTTTCCAGAAAGATATTAGGTGGGACGGGGTCGCGCTTGGCGCCGATGCGAGCAAGGACATCCGCCGCTTGATTACTTTCTCGAGCCACATGATGAAACTCGAGTCCCTTGAACCGAGCCGACATTTTGAGAACGGCGTTACAATAAGCCGCCATCTTCAGATCTTTCGCTCCGAAATCTCCATTTATTTGAGATATTGCGAGGTTTGAATCCCCGCGCACTTCCAGGCATTGTATGCCCATGGAAACAGCCATTCGAAGACCATGCAATAAGGCCTCCTATTCGGCTGCATTGTTGGAGTCTGTGTATAGTATTTGGAGTACGTACTAAACCGCATCTCCAGTGGGGGATGTTAAGACAACGCCCGCCCCTAATCCCGCCAGCATTTTGGAACCATCGAAGTGCATAACCCAGTTGGAATATGTGCCGTACTCTTTAGGGAGTTCGACCTCTGTCCATTCGGCGACGAAGTCAGCCAGTACTTGGGACTTAATGGCTCGGCGCGGTTTGTATGTTATGTCCAATGGAAGGAGCTCAATGGCCCACTTGGCAATCCGGCCCGTGGCATCGCAGTTGTTTATTATGTCATTGAGGGGTACTTCGGAGGCCACCGTGATTGAGCACTCTTGAAAGTAGTGTCGTAGCTTCCGGGATGCCATGAAGACCGCGTATGCTATTTTTTGGTAATGAGGGTACCGGGATTTGCATGGTGTGAGGACAATGGATACGTAGTATACCGGTTTCTAGAGCGGGAACTTGTGTCCGTCCTGCTCTCGCTCGACAACGAGCACGGCACTCACCACCTGGTGTGTTGCCGATATGTATAATAACATGGGTTCGCCGAAGTTCGGCGCGGCCAGGATTGGGTTGCTCGCTAAAAGGGCCTTTATTTCTTCCAGTTCGGCCGTTGCCGCATCCGTCCACTCAAAGTGGTCAGTGCGTCGGAGAAGGCGATAGAGTGGCAATGCTTTTTCTCCTAATTTGGAGATAAAGCGGCTTAAAGCTGCCACGCATCCTGCTAGTTTTTGCAGCTGTTTAAGGTCTGTTGGTGTAGCCAATTGTGACAAAGCTCGGATTTTGGCTGGATTTGCCTCAATTCCTCAATTGGAGACGATGAAGCCCAACAGTTTTCCAGCGGGAACGCCGAAAACACACTTTTCCGGATTGAGCTTGATGTCAATCTATGAAGGTTGTCAAATGTGAGACGTAGATCGCTTATCAATGACTCGACATGCCTAGTTTTGATGACGATGCCATCTACGTATGCTTCAACTGTCTTGCTGATCTGTTTCTCCAGGCATGTTTGAATCATGCGTTGGTAGGTGGCCCCGGCGTTTTTGAGCCCGAAGGGCATAGTGTTGAAGCAGAATGACCCATATGGCGTAATGAATGTCGTTGTGGCTTGGTCGGATTCCTTCATTTTGATTTGATGGTATCCGGAATATGCATCGAGGAAACACAGTGAGTCGTGTCCTGTGGTAGCATCGATAATCTAGTCGATGCGGGGAGAGGGAAGCGATCCTTAGGGCAGGCCTTATTAAGGTCTTTGAAATCGACGCACAGGCGCCCGGATTTATCCTTCTTTGGCACCATCACCAGGTTTAATAGCCAGTCCGGGTGTTTTATTTCTCTAATGAATCCGGCCTCGATTAACTTGGCTAGCTCCTCTCCCATAGCTTGTCGTTTGGGTTCAGAAAAACGCCGCAGTGTTTGCTTGACCCGTTTATATCCCTTAATATTGAGGTTGTGTTCGGCCAGCTTGCATGGGATTCCTGGCATATCAGAAGGGTGCCAAGCGAATATGTCCCAGTTCTCACGCGGGAACTCTCGTAGCGCGGCGTCGACCGTTGGGTCAAGTTGTGCCCCGATGGATGCCGTCTTCTTGGGGTCCATCGGGTGGACTTGAAATTTAACTATTTCGTCTGCTGGTTTAAAGGAGGTGGATTTGGGTCGCTTGTCCAGGATTATGTCATCCCTATCCACAGTGGAGCGCAGCGCGGTTAGCTCTTCGGCCGCGAGGGCTTCAGACAATGCCTCGAGGGCCAGGGATGCAGTTTTATTTTCGGCGTGGAGTGCTATGTCCGGATCACTGGCAAGAGTGATGATACCGCTGGGCCCTGGCATCTTGAGCTTCATGTACCCGTAATGAGGTATAGCTTGGAAGCGTGTAAATGCATCTCGCCCCAATAGGGCGTGGTATCCGCTGTTGAAAGGGGCCACTTGGAAAGTTATCTCTTCGGACCGATAATTCTTTGGCGCATATCTGGGTGGGTGGGTGGGTGAATTTAAATCCGAGCCCTGACCCAATTGGGGATCCAGAGTTTGGGAAATCTCCGAACTTAACGATTCGGGCTCCGGGATATCTGCCGATTTTTCCGGCCCATCATCCGATTCTAGGTTCGGAGGACAGGGCACAACGCTCGGCGGGCAGGTATCCGGCTCTTCGAGCTCAGAAATCCGGACATAGTTCATCGTCAATATAGAGGAAGCGTTGTCGTTCTGCTCCTCTACTACATCTATCTGATGGGTGATCGGCGAAGATTTGATTTCTCTCCGATCTGGTTTAAGCCCAATCTGCTCGTAGTCTGTAGCGACCCCCAAAGCGGCGATGCGATCTAGGAGTTCGTTCAAAGATGACAACTCCGTCGGATCCATCCATTCAGAGTATTCGGAGCTAACACGGAGGTGGTTTTCGATGACCCGAGAAGTCATCGTTTGCTTAACGGCCGTAGGGGCGGTCATGGTAAAGCCGCCTAGCCAGAGGGTTTGGCCTGAGGCCAGGGCACCTCCGGAGGTGATACTGTCCTTGATAACAAGGCGAGCCATCAATCATGTCTTTGACATCACAGCGGAACTCTCAATGAAAGCACCAATGTCGGTGTCAAAACCGGCGGATCTCGGGTAGGGGGTCCCGAACTGTGCTTCCAAGGTTGATGGTAACAGGAGACGGGGGACACGATGTTTACCCAGGTTCGGGCCCTCTCTATGGAGGTAATATCCTACTTCCTGCTTGATTGACCTTGATGAATATGAGTATTACAAGAGTTGATCTACCTCGAGATCGTAATGGCTAGAACCCTAGAAGTCTAGCCTGTATGACTATGATTATGATCGTCCCCACGGACTAAGCCCTCCGGTTTATATAGACACCGGAGGGGACTAGGGTTATACAAAGTCGGTTACAGAGGAAGGAATCTTCATATCCGGACGCCAAGCTTGCCTTCTACGCCAAGGAGAGTCCCATACGGACACAGGTGAGAGTCTTCGGTCTTGTATCTTCACGGCACATCAGTCCGGCCCATGTCCAACAGGCCGGACGCCCGAGGACCCCTTAGTCCAGGACTCCCTCACCCACGCCTGTCCTTGCCTCCTTAGCACCAATGAGGAAACTTCCTTCTCTGCGCCCGCTGGTGCCCGCCTGCCGTGGTCGTCATGGCTTGCGTCATGGTAGCCTCCTGAGGCTGGGTACCTGCATAGAAATCTCCGCTCCTCGGGAGGCCATTGATTTAGGGGTTATATGGAGAATCTGTTATAACTTGCAATTTTGTCTTGGTGAATGCCATTGATTTAGGGGTTATATGGAGATGCTTGGTAATCATGTTTTGCCATGTTTAACCTGTACTTGAATGCCATGCTTTTGCTTGCTATGTTTTTGCACTGTAGCATCATTGTTCCATGCCTTCAATATGTCAACATGTTATTTCTGCTCACATGTATGCTCTGTTTTTCACTAAGTCTTAATTTGTGTAATAAAGTTGTTTTTTGCATTGATCATATTGGTTTAATCTTGATGCCTATGAACCTGAACTTTGATGTTATTTGAAGCATGTTACCTGTTCTTCAAGTGCATGTAATGGTTGTGTCAATCTTATTCTTGTAGCATGTTGTTTTGATGCTTGCTATATGCCTAGTCGCTGTTTTGGACATCTTGTCCTTTAAACTTGTTTCATGCATGTGTATGTGTTGAACCATGGCTCTGTTTGGAGCATGCTCCATATGAACTTGCTTGGTGTGTGTAGTTTCAGCATGTCATGTTGCATGATTGATTTGAGTATGTGTGCTTGATGTTTGAATGCATTTTGCATCAATGCCATGTTTAACTTGTTTTGCTCATATCTTCTAGGCCGTAGCTTCGAATTAAATGAACTTTATATGTAACTTGACTAGAAAGACGCGTAGATCATCATGGTGTAATTTAACTTGCTGTTTAACAACTTCAACATAATGTTCTATTCAGATCTGGACCAATTTCGAAATTTGCATATGAGGGCTTACCGGAATTGTTACATGTTGTTTCTGGCCTCATTTGAACTTGCTTTGATGTGGTGTTCTTGTATGCATCCTCTCTTGCCATGAGTAGCATCATGTAGCCTTGTCATGCATCATACTTGGTTGAGCATCATGTCGTGTTTATGTGTTGTGTGTTTACCATGTTGTTTGCTTCTTTCTGGTTGTGCTTCCTCTCGATAGTTCCTGTTTCGTTGCGATCGTGAGGACTCGTTCGACTACGCTTGGTTCATCTACGTTGGTTCGTCTTCTTCATGGACTCGATCTTCTTCCTAGTGGGATTTCAGGCAAGATGACCGTCACCTTGGATCTCACTACTATCTTTGCTATGCTAGTAGTCTCGATGCTATCGCTATGTCGCGCTACCTACCACTTGTTTATCAAGCCTCCCAATATGCGATGAAACAGTCTCTAACCTTTTCCACCATCCCAACAAACTTTTGTTTGGCTATGTTACCGCTTTGCTCAGCCCCTCTTATAGCGTTGCTAGTTGCAGGTGCAGTTGCAGGTTGTTCCATGTTGGGACATGGGTTTCATGGATATCTTGGGATATCACTATATCTCTTATTTAATTAATGCACCTATATACTTGGTAATGGGTGGAAGGCTCGGCCTTTTGCCTGGTGTTTTGTTCCACTCATGCCGCCCTAGTTTCTGTCATACCGGTGTTATGTTCCTTGATTTTGCGTTCCTAACACGGTTGGGGTTTATGGGGCCCCCTTGACAGTTCGCTTTGAATAAAACTCTTCCAACAAGGCCCAACTTTGGTTTTAACATTTGCTCAACATAATAAACCTGATAATTAATTAATTGGCATAGGGGGTCGCGTCCCTGAGGATTCTTTTCAACATAATACGGGGGGCTAGTGCTGATGATGTTGGTCCCAAAACAGAGCCACTTGCGGTGCCACCCCTTCACCTAGGATTTTCGGTTGGCGTACGTAGTGTTCATCCGGTCGTGGCCTGCGACGAGATACGCACGGCTACTATCGTGGTTTTGTCACAGCAGATGTCCTTAGTGTCAGGACTTAGTCGCGAGGCCAACGCATCTATGTGGTAGCTTGAGAGGGGTTGAGTGAGACGAGAGACGCAGGGCGGATCAACACACAAGACAAGGGTTTAGACAGCTTCGGGCCCCGGGAAACATCATCCGGTAATAGCCCTACATGCTGTTTGTGGCTAGGTCTCATTATCATCACGAGGGAGTCGCCGTAAACCGGTTCTTGTGTCTAGCCCTAGAGATTGTTTCTTTTTGCTTGTCCCTCTTTGGGGAGCCCTGCCCCTCCTTATATATGTTGAAGGGGCGGGCTATATGTGGAATCCTATTAGGATTAGGACTAGTCTATCTCTAATAGATACAAGTCCAGGTCTTAACTCCTTGTAAAACTAATTTTCCTCACGCCTTTCCTCTTAAACCGGCCCACCATAGTATGAACCGGCCTTCATGAACCGCCCGTTGGGCCACCGGGTCTTGTCGCTCCTCTGACCCGCCTGCCGGATTACCAATGAATCGTAAACCGCCAGGTCCAAACGGGTCGCCAGTGAATCGTTAAGTCTCAGTCGGGTCTCAAGTAAACCGCCAAGTCCGGCCGGGTTATACTTCCGGCCGGTTTACGCCGCGGGGTATATCCCCGACATTAGCCCCCAGTTTAATTTGGATTTATCCATGTTAAACTGATCCTGTAAAATAAACACAAGAACAAATTTGACAGATTACGCTTTGGGTTAAAAATTCTTGTAAACCGGCATCTGATGATCCTTAAGTCCTTGTCATTTCCTCCTTCTAGAAAATCCAGGTTAACAAGCCAGCTTCATACTCAATTTGCTGACATTGGTTTCTCATAGAGAAATATTGTGAAGAATAATCCACTTGAGTCGGCTTCCAAAGCGCCGGTTTAAGAAATATTGCTTTTGAAATACTCATCTGATATTCAACCGATTTGAAGATGTAGAAACTTGCCGGTTTATCATTGCCAACACTGCCGGGTTATAAAAACTGATAATTCCGGGTTATGATTGTTGCCAACGCCGGTTCATGATTGTTGCAGACACCGGGTCATAATGATTGGTGATGCCGGGTCAATCTGGTTTGCTCAAAACTGAAAATCGGAAGATATTTCTCCCTTATATCCATATTACTTGTAGCCCCCAAGTCTTGAACAGAAAAAAGTGATGATTTGAGACTTGTTTCCATATAATTATTGCCACTTTGAAGAAATCCATTTTGTTCATCTCTAGTAAAAACTGAATACTCCATATATGTTGTAGCCCCCAAGTACCGGGTTGTCATGCTTGCAGCAACCTGGGACTTGTAATTGCTTATAAAAACTTCAATCAGTGTAGCCCCCAAGGGCCGGGTCATTATGCAATAATGAGCAGGGACTTTGTAAATATAATCATGTAGACTTGAGCAGTGATGTGTAGCCCCCAAGGGCCAGCTCATTAAGGTAATACTGAACTGGGGCTTGATATATACTTCAATGAAAATACATCTTATAATGTAGCCTCCATCGTAGGGCTTGAATTTTTACAGGAGCAATTGGTAGCCCCCAAGGGCCGGCTCATTATGATGTGATGAGTCAGGTCTTCAATAAGGCCAATAAAAATGACTTTGCATTAGCCCCCAAGTGTGATGGTGCATGCTTGCAGCGACATGAGACTTGCATATTTGATATAATCTCAATTTAAATAATGTAGCCCCCAAGTGTCGGGTCGTAAGCCTGCAGCGACTCGGGACTATTTCCTCCATTGTAGAATAAATCATATCAATTGATAAAATAATAGCCATTGCGCTGAAGCGACTTTGAAAACCTCAATCATAATACTGTTTATTGATAACCATAATAAAAATCCAGCCATATTGCCTATTAAAGATTTGAACTTATACCCAATGATTTATGAGTGCATGATTCCAATGGCCAATCCAAATATATACTGGCGACTTATAGTCCAAAGCCAGGCCGGGTTAACAAACACCGGATAATTTCTCATCATACACTGGCGACTTATCGTCTTAAAGCCAGGCCGGGTTAATAAACACCGGTGATTTATAATTATGCTCTATTCAACGTGTTTCTGCATACAACAAGTTTAAAGTGTCCTGGCGGTTTACCGCCGGACGGGTCATAATGCCCAACATATAACCTGGGTTGATAACCAAGGCTGCACTTAAGAATAATCAAATATGAAATATATCATACCTGTGACATTAAATCACATCATTGGTTGGCCAACTATATTGTAGTAAAGGTGATAACCCCAATCTTGAGTACTGATAACTTCTTCCATATTGTGCCGGTTGATAAAACTGTGCCGGGTTGTGATAAACACCGGATTAACCATATATAACACTGGCGACTTATAGTCGAAACCAGACCGGGTTAATAAACACCGGATTATAATTGATCATGTACTGACAACTTGTAGTTGAAAGCCTAACCGGGTTGATAAACACCGGTTTGAAAACATCACCAATCTTACCAAAAGAAAGAGAAACTTAGCAAAAGGCAAATAAAACCGTTGTAGTCGAGGCTTTTCACGGGCTGCCAGGCCCTAAACTCGACAGAAAAAAATCTCCAAACAACATTGTGAGCTGTGCTCAGTGGGTGCCTATGTTTGAGCTGTTGTTTTACAACACTCTCTTTGGCCCCGGATTGATGTGGCTTTGAGCCGATCAAGAGGTGTGACTGTGGTTCGGATACGACCAAGCCCCCAAGTGATGTTGTGGCATTGCGCCGATTAAGAGGTGTAGCTATGGTTCGGATACGACCAAGCCCCCAAGTGATGCTGTGGCATTACGCCGATCAAGAGGTGTAGCTATGGTTCGGGTACGACCAAGCCCCCAAGTGATGCTGTGGCATTGCGCCGATCAAGAGGTGTAGCTATGGTTTGGATACGACCAAGCCCCCAAGTGATGCTGTGGCATTACACCGATCAAGAGGTGTAGCTATGGTTCGGGTATGACCAAGCCCCCAAGCGATGCCGTGGCATTGCGCCGATCAAGAGGTGTAGCTATGGTTCGGATACGACCAAGCCCCAAGTGATCAATAATATGATAAGCCAATAAGGCATGATACCCATGTTTGAACCGCGCCTCATGGCAGCAGGTCCTCTTTGGCACCCTTTAACTTTTTGCAAGAGATAAATTCTTCTTGAACCGGGATTTTGAACCGGATATTGAGAGCTTCAAAGCTTTGTGGGAGATATCTTTCCCTTGAACCGGATTTTAAACCGGAATCTTCATTTTCAGCCGGATATTTTCTGAATGCCTTTAAACTCGAACTTGCGAGAAGTTAATTCCTTTTTGAACCGGACATTGTTAAACCGGATTTGAGCGCTTCAGAGCTTTGTGGGAGAATAGATTTCCCTTGAACCGTATTGTAAACCGGATATTGAGAGCTTCAGTGAGACTGACTTCCCTTGAGCCAGATTTTAAACCGGAATCCTTTCTGATGACCTGGAACTTCTTCATTGAGCCGGGATTTTGTAACTGTCATATACTTTCTAAGCCGGAAATTTTCTGACGGTCTTTAAATTTTCATCAATATAACAGTAGCCATCGGGACCGTGTTATCTGTCCCTCCATCGTCCTGGGGTTCTTAAATTTGCTGAAACTGGCAAGATTTGCTGAATCATGTCATCATAGCCCCCGAGTCTCAAAGGTGACTCGAGGAGTTGGCTTGAGATTCTCCATATTTTGACCGTGATATAAACCGGCATAACTTATATATCATTGGTGTTGATAGCACGATGTGAATCCACAGAAGGTTGAGGTGACTGCGACGGGTTGTAAATGATCCCGTATGAGCCGTGTCAGCAACTCGGCCAATGGTTCCTTCCAACTGGTGATTCGAAGTTAACCAAACTATAGTGGTGGCGACTTGTGCGCCTGCCCATTGAACCACCTAGTGCAGACGGCGGTTGAGAGTATATGATAATTTGCCTCCATTTTGTTGAAAGAAAACCGGGCTACCCAAGCTGTGACTTGCTCATACTCAATAAACAGCTCATGCAGACAGGTGCGACCCAGTGTGTTGAGGTAGACCAGGCCGCGAGAGACGGACGACAAAGACGACCGCGGCTTCAGAGGCGGCACAGACACATGAGTCGACCGCGGCGTTGTAAACCGGCGAGTTAGCCACATTATATTGATGTAAACCGGTCTGCAAAATGGTGGTTTGCACATATATTCATCGATCTTGATGGCATGGTAAGATACTAGCACCTTATAATGGTGGCGCGAGTTATATATCCATGACACAACCATAGCTTCTGCAGTGAATAATTGTCCTGCATAAACAATATTGCAGACCAAGGCAAAGATAAACTAATCTTTGACAAAAAATAATATGTGCTAATAAAATATTTTTTAGATGGACATCACCTGATGTGTTTAGGCCGAAAAATAATCCGCCATGAAGTTGATGATCACTAGGTGAAACTGAAATCCCTCACGGGTGAATCGGCCGCGGGAGCAGACAGATAAATCAGCCACGACGTTTGTAAGCCGGTGCGGACGAGCAAGTTGTCCTCCGCGTTGTAAGCCGGCGCGGACGCGTGAACCGGCGGCGAAGGCAGACGGGCAAGTTGTCCGTGGCGTTTTAAGATGGTGCGGACGGGCGAGTCGGCCTGCGCGTTGATGTAAACCGGGCCGTTGGGGCGACGGCTGTATATAACAACACTATAGAGCAGAATGGTTGTTTTCAAAAAATTAATAAGTGCTGATAAAAATAAACTGGATGGATATCACCTGAACCGGAGCAAGGCATGGACGCTCCCGCGAGTCATTTGAAATAAGTCCGCCGCAGCGGCAGGTTGGAGAGGCGCGGCCGAACCGGCGACTTAATATAACCCTAGCGGCTCAAAGCGGCAAGGGCGGCTCAACGCGGCTCCGGCGGGTTGATATAGATTAAGCTGCACGGGCGGCGACTCAACATCTGGGGTCGGCGGCTCAATGCGATGGTGACAGAGGTGAAGACGGCGACGGCGGCGGTTGTTCAGGGCAGTTCTTGGCAGAGGTAGCGTTTGAGCGGCGGTTCAACGCGACCGCAGCAGGCTCAGCGTGATGCGGCCTTGAGCGGCCGTCGGGCGAACCGACCCGGAGACGGCCGCAACAGAGGTGAGGGCGATGGCAGCAAGGAGAATCGTGACCAGGGAATCCCGATGGTGGCTCGACGCAGCTGCTGGTGAGGAGGCCCGCGGCCGGGCGAGTCATGGTGGTGACTCGGCGAAGGTGAATCCAGAACAGAGGGCGCGCGTGGCACGGAACTTGGTGATTCCCGCTCGGAGTCGTGCAGGCGCGACCACGAGGAGAAAGAACGCAATCGACGAGGCACGGAGGCGCATGAGCTAGAGGCCGGGACAGAGACGCGCAGGCCAGAGGCCCGCGGCCGGAGGCGGCTTTGCGCAGGCAGGCTTAGAAGTGCTGCGGCAGAGACGTCTGGGCCGAAACCGGCAGTCGCGGCGCAGATGCCCGATCGTGGAGCCCAAGTTCAAAGAGTACTACTAATCCCATCAAGAATATCTGCGTACATACATGCCTTACTTTTCCTTTGATTGATCCTTCACGTGAGGCCACGGTAGCAAGTACTACTCCACGGTTGAATTGTTTATTAGCAAGTACTACTCCTTCACGTGGACTGTAGCTTTTTCCTTCCTTAATCCTTGAATTAATCTTCTAGCAGATTCCTTATAGCCATTGGAGTCGACCAAATAAGACCGGTTCGGCTTCAGATAATTTTGGAACAAATCAACTTTGTCTTGATGTGATGTACGTACGCGGCGGTGGCAATTCGGCGAATCTTCGAAAATAATCACAACTCGGCGGATCGCAAAAAACGGCCGGCTGATGCATATCCTTCAAACTGATTCTTTCTTCATCCGAAAAATTTGCAAACTTCTCGAACCTTAGAAGAGATCCCTTCAAGAACTCAACACCACCGTGCGCAGGCCCCATGGTGGGCGCCAACTGTCGTGGTTTTGTCACGGCAGATGTCCTTAGTGTCAGGACTTAGTCGCGAGGCCAACGCATCTATGTGGTAGCTTGAGAGGGTTGAGTGACACGAGAGATGCAGGGCGGATGAACACACAAGACAAGGGTTTAGACAGCTTCGGGCCCCGAGAAACATCATCCGGTAATAGCCCTACATGCTGTTTGTGGCTAGGTCTCATTATCATCACGAGGGAGTCGCCGTAAACCGGCTCTTTTGTCTAGCCCTAGAGATTGTTTCTTTTTGCTTGTCCCTCTTTGGGGAGCCCTGCCCCTCCTTATATATGTTGAAGGGGTGGGCTATATGTGGAGTCCTATTAGGATTAGGACTAGTCTATCTCTAATACAAACCGGATACAAGTCCAGGTCTTAACTCCTTGTAAAACAAATATTCCTCACACCTTTCCTCTTAAACCGGCCCACCATAGTACGAACCGGCCTTCATGAACCGCCCGTTGGGCCACCGGGTCTTTTCGCTCCTCTGACCCGCCTGCCAGATTACCAATGAATCGTAAACCGCCAGGTCCAAACGGGTCGCCAGTGAATCGTTAAGTCTCAGCCGGGTCTCAAGTAAACCGCCAAGTCCGGCCGGGTTATACTTCCGGCCGGTTTACGCCGCGGGGTATATCCCCGATAGCTACTATCAGGGTGTCGGCACGCCGGGAGGTCTTGCTGGACATGTTTTACCATTGTCGAAATATCTTGTGAACCGGGAATCCGAGCCTGATCGAGTGGTTCTGGGAGGAGGATTTTCCTCCATTGATCGCCAGAGCTTGTCATGGGCTAAGTTGGGACACCCCTACAGGGTTTAAACTTTCGAGAGCCGTGCCCGCAGTTATGTGGCAGACGGGGATTTTTAATATCCGGTTGTACTGGACTTGAACCAAACTCAAATAAAATACACCAACCGCGTGTGTAACCGTGACCGTCTCTTTTCAATTCGAGAAGAGAACACAGTGGGGTTATGTTTGAACACAAGTAGTTCAGGATCATTTCTTGATCATTACTAGTTTGTGACTGTTTGCGTAGTTTTTCTTCTTATTCTTGTATTCGTAAGTTAGCCATCATACAATGCTTAGTCGTGTGTTGCAATCTCACCACTTATCCTTTCCATACCCATTAAGCTTTGCTAGTCTTGATACCCATGGTAATGGGATTGCTCAGTCCTCGTGGCTCACAGATTACTACAACAACAATTGCAGGTACATGTAATGCGATGACCATGACGTGAGAGTTATGTTTACTTGTTTTGGAGTTCTACTTCTGCTTCTCCTTCGTTCAGGGGATAGGTTCCTGGTCGGCAGCCTGGGCTAGCAGGGTGGATGTCGTTTGAGTTTCTATTTGTGTTTCATCCGTAGTCGGATGTTGTTCTTATGTATGATGTTTGATGTATTCTTGTGGCATTGGTATGCCTTTGTATGTACCCCCAGCTATTATGTAATGGTACGATGTAATGATATCCACCTTGCAAAAGCGTTTCAATATGCGTTGGCGCCCGCCTGCCGTGATCGTCATGGCTTGCGTCATGGTAGCCTCTTGAGGCTGGGTACCTGCATAGAAATTTCCGCTTCTCGGGAGGCCACTCCCTCGGGAGGTCTTGGTGTCGTCCGCCTCGCGAGGCTTGTCCCCTCGCGAGGGTCTTGCCTTGGCGGTCTTGTAGATGGGCCATACCAGGCCGTTGATGGAGCGACGCCGTGGGCCGCAGGCAGGCAAGTCTGGGTACCCTGGTTTCCAGAACGCCGACACATGCACGAAGAGGAAACAACTATATTGAGATGAGAATGCAACCAAACACACCCGCACGCTTTGTGCTAGCGTGACTGATCTGCACCGTCTGAGTTTGATCCAACGGTCATGTTGCACCAGGACAGGCCCATGCAGAGGAAGCCTAAACACCACCGAAGTCCCTCTACTTCTCGAGGGGCGCGACGTTGGTGATGTAGGGTGCCACCGCCTGTAGAGCCCGCTCCTGATCGATGGGAGCCAGCTCATCAAAGACGGCGTCCAATGGCACGAATGGATTCCGGTGACGAAGCCCTAAGAGGATTCGCCTGGCGACGGCCGCTCGCAACCCCTCCCTGTCCAGCTCTGCCCCCACCATCACGCGGAGATGGCTCAGCTCATCGGAGTATAGGTGAAGAAGGAGACCAGGCCAGGAAGCCGCAGCTTGTTGAAGTCGATGGGGTGGTCGAACGGGTTTAGTCCGATGGCCGGCATGGTCGTGCTGGCATGACGGTAGTCATCGTGCAGCCGCAACACATGCGTAGCAACATGGTCCAGCAAGTAGTTGAGGCGATCCTGGACCTCGTGACGATCGGCTCGCTCGCGCTCCAGCCGGCTCGCCTGACCGCCTATCATATCTCCCGCTTTCTGCAGCAACACCGCCGATGCCTCGAGCATCTTTGTGGTGGACGCCTGTCGCTTTTGAAGCTTCGTGAACTCCCGCACATAAAGGAGGAGCATGGCACTCCTCTCCTCCTTGAGCTCATGGAGCTCCACGTCCTTGGCCCTGAGCTCCGCATCCTTGGCCCTGAGCTCTGCATCCTTGGCCTGGTGCTCCTATGTCAGGCGCCTCACCTCAGACTTCGTGATCTGGTGCGCTGCCATGGGACCAGGTAGAAGCAATGGGGAGAGGAAGCAAAGTGGGCGAAATGACTAAAAGGCAATGCAATCTACGGGAAGGCGGAGGGAGCCAGCCGAGGAGCGGGGTGAATCTTTTGGTTTTCACCATGGAAAACACCAGTCGATGACTTTTCACATTAGAGTCATCATGACTAATTGCTATCGCGCCTGCTCCCGTCAATCAAAAAAATAAAAATCCTGCCGTGCATGTTGCACCCAAAGACCAAAGCAACGCCGCGGTGTATATTTAAACTTACCTGCCGGCAAGGAGAGAAAAAAAGGGGTGAAAAAAATGTGGTTGTGGCCTAGCTAATCGGTTGCACTAGCCCAACTAGCTAGCCATCGTGCTTCACTGATGTACTCAGCGGGAAAGGTGGGCTTTTTTTATTTGACGACTCATTTACTTGCTTCGGCGCTATGACCGAGGAGGACCCAGAAAACACGCGGTAGGGCGTCCCACGTCTCGGCAAGGAAGGAAATATGCGTGCACCACTCGGGAGGACCCAGAAACCTCGTGGTAGGGTGTGCCATGTCTCAGCACGGAGGAAAAATGTGCGTGTAAAAATATACTGTATCAGAGGTACTACCTATGGTTTGACCTCGGGACCCAGCCAGTCGGTCGAAAACACCCCACTAGCCACACAGCTTCATCATGCTAACATGGCAGGGAGGATGGGTGTGGTTAGCTCCGTCTCGACCAGCCACAACGTCTCTTGTTCTAGGTGATTCTTCTATATTCCAAGCATTTTTTTAGTTATAATAACACCACGGCAAGCTCGCGCCACTCTTCGTGTGTGCCCGTGCATCAAAAGGTTACTAGATGGAGAGGAGAGAGAGATCGCAGACATGGACCCACCAGTAAGTGAGTCAATGGTCATGCATGTATTGACGAGCCACTGCCTCTACTCTACTCAATGTAATACTGTATAAATTCAAGTTATGCGACAAAGCCAACAACCGTTGCTATTTCAGGTTATCGACTTACACTTTGTAGTCCAAGTTGCCAGTTCGAATCTCGTCTTTCAGATTTGTTAGTTTTAGGTCCAAATTTGATCAATGACAAGTGGGACCCCCGTGTGTTGTTCCGGTATTTCAGTGTAGGATGGTTTTTTTGCACAAACACTTTGCGCGGTTTGACAAGTTACGACACCAGTTACACGTATTTTGCAAGTTTAGGAACAAAAATGACAGCGGCATAGAATATCACATCCACCCCGCAGCTTAGATGCTATGGTGATACGATATTTTACGTCGTTGGATGTGAGATCCAATGGCTTGGGAGTAGTCTTTGTAATTATGCGCAATTTCCAAACTCTCCAAGGTTTTTTTGCAAATAAAACATTTAGGCCTCGTGTGTGTCGCTGCACCGTGGATCCAATGGCTCCCAGTAGCTCATATTAGGTGCTCCCCGCAGCTTAATTAGCCGCTACGATGATACGAGCATCTAGGTCGTATGATCTGTGATCAGATGCAACATGCATAGTACTTGTACTTTCTGCGAGTCTGAGTAACTTGGGGGTTTGTGCTTGTGAGCAGTGCCTGAACTCTTTGGGGGTTTTTCTGCGAGTCCGAGTAACTTGAGTAAGAATATCATGTGCATCTGAGTAGTCTTTGTGCTTGTGCTTGTAAGCAGTGCCTGAACTCTTTGGGGGTTTTTCTGCGAGTCTGAGTAACTTGAGTAAGAATATCAAGCACAAAGGTGTGGGGGCACATGATATTCTCCCGGGGAGGGGGGGTGTGCACAACCCATCAGTGTTTGGGAGGGTGGGGACAAATGTAAGGTTCAAAAAATATAATCTAAACAATCCTAAACAGAGCTTTGCAATTTTATCTAAGGTCGAGGGGTTAACCCCTGATAATCTACATAGCTCCGGCTATGCAAGAGGTGTAGTGCGAGCGTCTATGTGTGAGAGAGACGACGCGAAAAAGCGAGGTCAATCAAGTCATTTATAGAGGGAGAGATCGAGGGAGTGTGGCCTAGCGTACACTCGATGTTAAAGACGATACACCGAGATATCGTGTGACGAAGTGGTGGTGAGGGTTGGAGGGAGATAGTTACCGAGAGAGTGGCCTAGATAGAGTTTGTGTGTGCGTGCACGGTGAAGGTGTTTTACAAAGGCAACACATGTGTCTTGAGAGAGAGGGAGCGTTTTTCATGGAGGGCATGATGAGGTTGTGCGTGAGAAAATACATTTGTTGAGAGTGTGAGGGCGGGAATGACATAAATGGAGATCGAAACATGAAGAGCAGTAATGAGCGTGCGTGTGTCGAATACCAATAGCTCTATTAACAAAGAAATGAACATCAATCGATACATGAAGTATGTGTGTGGGGGGGGGGGGTCGATGGAGAGACCTAAACACAACATTTGCATGTATGTAGTACTAGACTTAATATCCATGTTTCAGTTTACTGTGCATTTTAAATATTGAATTGACGACCATGCATGCCTTACCTTTTACTCTCCTAAATATTTGTCTTTTTAGATATTTCAAACGGACTGCCACATACGGATGTATATAGACATATTTTAGAGTGTAGATTTACTCATTTTTCTCTGTATGTAGTCACTTGTTGAAATCTCTAAAGGACAAATGTTTAGGAACATAGGGAGTATTTTTGAATTCGTGTCATACATGCATGGTCTAGAAAATAGACGCACTATACTTACTGGATTGTTGTTGTATTCGTGTGTGTGTGTGTATGTGTGGTCATATGCTTGATACATACAAAGTTTTCTCACCACTTTAAAAAAAATTCTGCAATGAAAAACTTACTGGGGATACCATGAAATGTGAAATCCACGTTGAGATCACTATATCACAAACTCTCTCTAATTCAAGAACTCGCAATAAATCAATTACCGTGCCTTTTGGAATGACCAGTAATTTGCAAGAAAAATATGGGCATTGTAATACATATAGATTCGTTCGGAAATTTAAAAGATCCTTTTGTATTCTCGAATGGTAGCACCAGACGGCGTACTACCAGACCCGGGCTCGTGTTGATCCTCAAAAATAACCAGGCTCGTGTCCTTCTAGTGGCGTGCGTGGTACGCACATTAGCCAACCCCAACCACTCGAGCATCCACTCGAGCCTCCGCATTTCGAGTCAAAATATCTGGCGGCCAGAATTCCAGCCCTAGGAAATTCCCCTCATGTCCCCGGTCCATAATGACTACCGATGAACAATGGAGGAATGCTTTAGTAACTACCACGTTACCTACCTTGCCGACACGGTTCAATTCCCTCGGTCGCCGCTACCCAAGGTCACCCGTCAACTCATTTGCCTAGTACTAATAGGAGTACTACACCAGGATGAGCACATAATTGAGCCCTGTTTGTTCGTGCCAAGTACTAGAGTTACTATACCAGGCAATGCACTAATACAGAGGGATTATCTTTTTACTCTCCATATATAACTTGTCTGAAGTCTAACTAAGCAAAATGTTTGACCAAATCCTTTCTTAAGAAATATTAACATCTACAACAGTAAAAGATGTATTGCTTGAAAATTTATTTCATGGTGCAGGTTATGATATTGTTTCGAATACTGGATTTTAAATTTTAGAAAATCCAAAATTGACCTGAAATTCATGAAACTGAGCATGGTCTCGTGATATGGCACAAATATGATGTCGTAGTTTTTTTGTTCAATTTGAGACAAGCTGCTTATGAAAAGTTGCACAAATGAAGAGCCAAGGTAGTTTGAAACAAAGACCTGTCACATTAACGCGAACGGTTTCACTATTCAGACCGTGGATGTTTATGTGCCGCCAAGAGTCCCGCTTCATCGGCAGGTGACGTCCGAGCAAGCGTGTGAGTCGACGGGAGGCGTGCAAGCAGACCGTTGCGCCGGCTGACCGGGAGGCGTGCGAGCAGGCTGCTGCACAGGCTCACCGGGAGGCGAGGCCTTTGATCAGGCTCCGCCGCTCACCTTCGTCCCAACTGCCCCCACTTTTAATGGCGCTGGCGCCGCAGTTTAAAATCACCCCCGCACTACCAGGTATCGCTACAATCTTCTCTCTTCCTCTCCGATTCTCCTGTCGTCTACCTCCAACCAGCCTGGCCTAACCTTAGGCCATGCCGCATCATGATGGGCTGCGCTTAGTCTTCCAGTTTCCTGAGGAAGACACCTAGCTGGAGTCTCAAGAACATAAGGCGCTTTGGGACAAGCTTGAACTGGCCTTGCGGGAAGATGCCACGCCTGTCCCCGCTCCCGTTCCAGCTCCCGGCGCCCCAACTGCGCCAGTTCCCATCCCCGTCGCATTGATGGGTTGGGAGCCGCACATTGTCGCCGAGATTGATGCCACGGGGTTCCATGAGGTCCCCGCCGACTTTCACGCACCTGTGCACCTGCCAGCGCATGCGCCTGCGCATGCACTGACGCGCGCGCCCGTGCCGGTGCCCACGCACCTGCCAGCGCATGCGCCTGCGCGTGCACTGACGCGCGCACCCCGTGTCAGTGCCCGTGCACATGAATGTCTTCGTCACGCCGTTGCCAGCGCTTGTCCCCGCGCGGGTGCCAGTGCCCCCCTCAGCGGCATGGGTCGCCGCCATCGACCGCTTCCTTGCACCAACACCAGTCGCCTCCTCCCGCCAGTTCACTCACTTCTGGAGACCGAAGTCCAGAACATTCTGGCCTTCCTTGAAGATAGGGCCAACGTCCAGGTGTACGCCAACAACAGCGCAAGACGCCGCCGTCGCCGTCGGTCAGTGGCTCGAGAACACACAGAGCACGACAGAGGAGCCGCTTCCCACCACAAGATGCCCCCATCGCCGCCGCGTAATCTAAATTTGCCATGGAAAACGTTCGGATCGCCATGCTTAAAATCCAAATGTTTGGGATTTATCATTTCCCTTTATTTTAGTTCGATCGTTGTATGAATGTAAATCGGAGTCAGACTGAATGAAATCTATGGTTTGATCGATTGAATGTTCTGCTAGAGCCGTATCAAATTAAATATAAAACTTCATCAAGCCACATGTATTCCTTCTCATCGCAAACATTTCATATTAAATACCATGTCAACTCCAAATATATTTTTAGGGAAGTCAATTCCAAATACTTGTAGGGCGCGACCAGGCCCCTTGTTCGAGCACTAGGCGATACATCTATTTATCCACGCATTTAATTATTATGGAGTAGTAGATAAATAGTACTACAACTAGCCTAACTTGTCCGTCACGGTCACTCTTCTTCCTAAACTTGTTACATGTATAATACTAGTAGTATGTGAAACTGGTGCCGTAACTTGTGAACGCGTCCAGATATGGTCAATGGCAACATCGCCCGTGCGTTCTTCGTGTTTGCCCGTGTGTCTAAACGTAGAAGGGGAGGAGAGAGAGAGACAAAGACAGAGAGAGAGAGAGAGAGAGAGAGAAAGCAGACATGGAACCCATCAGTAAGTGAAAGCGAATAGTACGTGCTAACGAGCCGGTCTCACCAATGTACTAAAATTAATATTATCCATTAAATAGGCTGTGGTAATATAAAAACATTATATGAACTAAGGGGGTACAACAAACATTGCCACCATGTTGCCTATTGACGTGCGGCTTGAAGGCCCTAATCGCATGTTCGATCCTCGTCATTTTTTATTTTTAATTTATATATGGGTCCAAATTTGTTCCATGACAGGTGGGCCCATCGGTGTGTAGTCTATAGCACTTTAATTTTTGGGTCAAAATTTGTTCCATTACAGGTGGACTATCGGTGTGTAGTTTGTAGCTTATTTGGAATAATTAAAGAGAACAACAGAGTTTTTTGCAAAAATACCATGGTTCGACGTGGAAGGTGAGAAAGGACGTGCGAGAGAGCGGTGACCGAGCCAGAGGGAAATCAATTGGGGGAGGTGCAGGGGCTGCAACGGTGTTTGGAGTAGTTGTGGGACGAATGCTACGAAAATATAATCTAAACCCATCGGAATAAATGCCTTCAAAAATTAATCCAAGGTTAGAGTCCCCTTCGCAATGTAAATCGCTCTGGCTCTGCGAGGGATGGAGAGTAGCTTCAATGTGTGGAAGATACGGCGTGAGAAAGCGAGGTCAATCTAGACATGGATAGATAGACAAAGTGAGTGTGGTCCGACATTCGTTGAAAAGATATATATATATATATATATATATATATATATATATATATATATATATATATATATATATGATGAGTCTATTATGATAACATCCTTAAGACCCTTATTCTGCTAACACCGGAGCCTTATTCTGCTAACACCCGCGATCTGACCCACCCTAACCGCGGCAAAAAGCCACCCCCTCCCCCCAATCCAAATCCCCACCTACCCTCACCTTCTACCATGTCCGCCGATACCGCCCCCGCGCACCTTCTGTCGTTCTGCCCCGCCCCCGTCCACCTTCTGTCGCGCAGCCAGAGCACCACCCAGGCCACCGCCATGCCCCGCCCAACCCTCCGCCACCTTCTTCCAACACCCGCCGCTGGAGCCCACTCCCAGGTCGCTGTCGCGCCGCCCTCCCGCACTGCCAGGGCTCCCCGAGCCACCTTCCTCTCGACTGCAATCAGCCCCACCACCTTCTCTCCGTCGCCGGCTGCCGCGAGCCAGCACCGCCTCGCCACCAACCTCTCCGCTCGCGGCCACCGTCGCTCAGCCGACTCCATCTTTGTGAGCGGCCTCGGCAAGCCAGCGCAACCCCTCCACCTTCCTCTCCGTGCCTGGCCACCGTGAGCCGGCGCCGCCCCGCCATCTTCTTCTCCGCGCCCGACCTCCATGAAGTGCGACCCCGACCACATCTTCACCGGCCAGGCGACGGGATCGAGGAGCACGCCTCCGCCTTCCTCCCCCGTCCCCATCCCGGACCCCTCCTCTCGCGCCGCCCCTTCCTTCAGTTGGTTGCAATGGCCATCGCTTCATCCCCGCAGCTCACCTCCGCCCCTCTGTGCAGTTCGCCAGCGCTCCCGGCCGCTCTCCAGCGACAGATCGGCAGTCCCCGACCACCGGACGACGGACGGCATGTTCCACCGGTGAGAGGCCTCTCAACCCCTCAGGCACATCTCAGAAGCGCACCCCCAGCAGTCCATCCGTCCGGCGGACGACGGCCTGCACTCCACAATCCCTCCCGCGTGTGCAGTCCGCTACGCACGCCCGTACATTTTTTTTGCCATTTTTCTCTTTTGTAGTTCATGTAAAATATGTACTGTATTTGGGGATATTCCCTTTTGCTCCTACGTGCATATGCACCCATATGCTGTATTTGCAAATAAACAAAGCCATGCAGTTCTCATCTTGTTTTTTATTTGCTTCCCTGTTCCTTTCTTGTTGTGCAGTTTCGACGAGCAGGAAGAGATGCGGTTCGGTCGCTACACCCGTGTAGTTTGGCTGGCATTCGAGGTGGTGCTCACTGTGCAATGGAATTTTTGGTGTGTTTCACATTTTGTTTTTTGCAGTTCGACGGGGGCGCCGGCGCCTTGCTGTTCACTGCCTCCGGGCGCGAGCAGTGCAGTTTGCTCTCGCTGCAGGTTAGTTGGGTCGTCGGTGCAGTACGCAGGGGCGTGAGAGGATGATAAGCATGCATTTACTTGGCGCGTGAGAGTTTGGTTGGAACGTGAGAGGTCGACGGGCGTGCAGTTCCCTAGCGCTTGGGAGTTAGGTTTCGGCCGTCCGCCGCTGCAGTCCGGATGCACGCGGCATGCATTTTGCTTGGTCTGGGGAGGAGGTTCTCCTGCTACCCCATGCAGTTCCTTTTGAGTAAAAACATGCATTGCTTAGGTGCAGAGACCATTGCCTTTCATTTTCATCTGTATTTTTTTAGAAAATGGCTATGCATTGTGGAGTGCAGTTATGTACTGGGTATGTGTAAAAATGATTAGATTGGATAAAGGGAATAGTGAATACGATTCACTAATGTGAGCGTGGTTGTTTGTAAATATTTCCTTTTAAAGCAGTCCACTTAGCCCATCGACGGGTTGTGCGTCTTTTTGTTGGGAAAAAAGTTAAGTGGAATGCGGTTCAGTTAACTCTATTTTGCAGGGGAAGACGAAAAACAAAGTGCACTGCACATGTTTGTTGAGCCTAAAAAAAGGTGAATTGCACATCTAGGTTTTAGAATAAAGGTGCAGTGCACTGGTCTCAACTGGTAATACATTTTTTTGCTTTTGCAGTTCACTGCTCACGTTTGGGGAGCTCACTATATTTTTCTTTTCGTTTTTTGGGTGTTCATACAAAAACTAAAGATTTAGTTTGTAATTATTGAGGAGATTTGATGTATTATTTCATTTGTCTGAAGACTTGTGGTTAGCTGTGTAAAAAAGAAAAGGAAAACCCACGATGAAGCCCTTCTCTTGATTACGTCACGTGGTGTAGACTCGTTAAAAAGAAAAATGTTATAAAATGAAAAAAAATGTAGTACACTAGTCTTCAGAGTGGTTCACTACTCTTGACACTGTAGTCCACTCCCACTAACAAGGATGTATGCGGGTTGAAAAAATCTAGTGCATATAGCCAACGACGGATGCAGTGTGGTTTTCCATCTGAAGCAGTGCGGTCGGCCGTATGATGTTGTTCATCCCGTAAGTGCAAAAAAATTATTACGGAAGCGAAAAAAAGTAATGCAGTTCACTTCTTGATAGTGTTGTGGTTCATTTACACCCGATGTGAAGTGCACTCCACTTTCTTGTCCTTGAAAAAATTATGTTTGAATAAAAGAAACCATGCAGTTCTCTTACCGGTTTGATACAGTGCGGTTTTTCGTCCGATGCAGTGCGGTTTTCAGTCGGATGAAGTACGCACGTCGACTTGGGTGTCGCGAAAAACAGAGTGTCCGCATTTCTGTAAATTCGAAATTCCTCTTAAACCTTAAAGAACTAGAGAGAGTGTTGTACATGAAAAAGTTGTGCCGCGTCGATATCTTTCCAACGGCGTATCGTTTGAATCATTCCGACCAGCGGTTTGTAAAAATTTCGTGAAAAAGGCCGCTGCCACTCGTCGTCCGCCGCATGATTTCAAAATTAACTTAAAATCGTAAGGAATCTCAAAAACATTTCAACATTTGAAAGTTGCGCCTCGTCCATAGCTTTTCAACGGTACATTACAAGCCTCGTTCGACAAACGGTTATAAAACTGGAGTGAAAAGAGTACCGAAAAATTGAAAAAAAATTGAAAAACAGAATTCCGCGATTTAGTAAATTTGAAACTGCTGTTAAACCGTAATGAATTAGAGAAACAAATAGATATGAAAAAGATGCGCCTCGACGATATCTTTCCAACGGTGTCTCATTTGCTTCATTTCGACGAGCGGTTTAGAAAAAAACGCGAAAAAGCGCTCGCTGCCACTCATTGTGGGCCGCACCATTTTCAAAACTGCTCTTAAACCCCGAGGAATCTCAAAAATTGTTCGACATGGTGAAGTAGCGCCTAATCCATAGCTTTTGAACGGTATATTACACGCCTTGTTCTGACAAACGGTTAAAAACTAGAGCAAAAAAGGTACCGAAAAAACACAGTGTGCAGTTTTTTGCGACGGGAAGTTCACTCGCGTGAGTACTGCAGCACACTTGGTTCAAACAATCACGTGCACTTGCGTTAAGCGTGCAGTGCGGAAGTGTTATCAGAATACTTATTCTGCTAATATTAGCAGAATAGACCGGCTGTATATATATGGCAAATTGGGCTCAAACATGGAGATATATCGTTTGTGTCTGAGAAAGAGCGAGGTCAATCAAGACATACATAAAGAGAGAGAGAGAGAGATTGAGCGAGCGTGGGCCGCCATGAGGTCGAAAGAGTGGGGGCGGCTTGGATGGACTGACCTAGATAAACAATCTGCATGAGAGAGTATAGAGTGTGTCGATCGAGGCCTGAACGGGGAGATATATCATTTGCATGAGAGAGAAAGCGAGGTTAATCGAGACTTAGATAGAGAGAGAGATTGAGCGAGTGTGGGCCACCATGTAGAAGAAAGAGTGAGGCAGTCTCAAGAGAGTGACCTAGATATATAGCCAATGTGCGTGCGTGCGCACGAGAGGGGGGTCTAGATAGGTAATGCATGTATCTAGCGAGAGATGGTGGGATGGAGAGAGAGCTCAGCATGGAGTGCACTAGCGCGTGTGTGAGAGAGATACATTTGGTAACAGAGTGGAAAAATGGGGTTGTGTAGTTGAGAGAGTTGGAGATCGAAACATGGAGAGAAAGAATGATTTTTATACGTGTGTCATAAACCAATAGCTTTGTAAGGTGGTTAGGAGAGGAAGATTGATCGATACAAGAAGTATGTAGCGTGTGTGCCGGTGGGGCGTGGGGCTAAAAACAACATTTGAATGTAGATAGTACTAGACTTAATATCGACGTTTCAATTTAGTGTACATTGTAAGATTTGAATTGAGGACCATGCATATGGCTTCCGTAATTATTTCAAGTTCGTGCCATACTAGTTTTGGAAAAGTTGACATTGACTCGATTGTTGTGGTATTTTGTAGGTCATATGTTTGAATCCATCCAAAGTTTTCTCACTACCATGGTGTTCATCTTATACATATGAATTTGTATTAAAAAAGTAGCGTAGATACCGTGACATGCGAAATCCATGTTAGAATTGGAGATCGCTATGTGACACACACTCTAATTCAAATAACTCCTCATTAATTAATTTATAGTATCTCATTTCGAATGACTAATTATTTGCAAGGAAAACACGGGCATGGTAACACATAAAGATTCGTTTACAAATGAAAGAAGATTCGTTTGCATTCTCAAATATAGGCGCAGCAGCCAGACCAGGGTCGTGTCGTGGTGGTCGCGTGTGTCATACGGACGCTAGCACCCAGCCACCCACCCCCTCCCTCCCCCCCCCCCCCAAAGAACGACGACCAAAAAAAGTTCGTGCTTCCATGTTTCGGATTGAAATATCTGGCTGTCCCAATTCCAGCCCTGCAAAATCTCCCTTCTCCAACATCCCCTTCCGCGCCCAGAGCGCTTAAATCCCTAATTTGCCCCCAACCCAAGCGAAGTTCGAATCGCCCCTCGTATCATCTCTTTCCCCACCTCTGTGCCGGATGACGAAGACGAAGACGACGGTCGTGCTTCACCACCGCACTGGAGCTACCTCATCTACGCCCTTGTCCGCCGACAACGTCGGCCGCCGCAACCGACATGCCTCACAGACACCGACTTCCACCGCATCAGGTGCACTTCACCGATGTCGTCTCCCTCCTCACCGGGACTACTTCACCGAGCACAATGTCGCACCTCCACCCCCGAGGCCGTTGGGGCTTCACCAACTGCCTCGTCCATCGCATCATAGCACTCCGCTGCCGCTCAAGATCTGCATCCGTGCACGGCTAGCCAATGCCAGCGCATCACCCTCAACGGTTCTGAAGTGACCCGCACTCTAGCTAGGCGAGCATGCCCAAACGCCGGACCGGACTAGGTATCCACATATCACTCCCTTGTGCACTGTTTTGATTATGTTTGGATATCCTTTTACTGCTCTCTTAGCTTACACGCCTATGCAACTCTGACTTTAACTCTTATTTCTTCTGGAGATATCATCTGAAACAAGAAAAACCATTTTTTAGCGAAGCATGACGGCGCTACGGGATCTGGTACACATCTTGCACACCGGTATAACCTTGTAAGTACATTTCCTCTGGTACAATAGCAAGGTCAATTCCTCTCATTTGATCAACCATTCATCGTGTAAAAATGCAGAGGGGGATGCAAGGAGCACAAGGCCTGCACATCGAAGCAAGTGGTAACATGGACTTGTACATGGAACATCCCAAGCACAAGCAAAGCTGAAGTGAGCCTGTACAATGACCTAGCATAAGTCCCTGCATTTCATTTAATTCGTACTGGCCCGCGTGTATGATTTGTGTGAAGTGGCGGATCCACGAATTCAAATTACCAGGGGCGAAAATTTATCAAAAATACGAAGGCACTTGCACTCCGGAAATCAACATAACTTGATAAATGTGAAGCTACATGCACTTTGAAAAATAGCTAATGATCCAAAGTAGTTCCAGATTATAAAATATTAAATGTAAGCACCAAAAAACACAAAATGCAACATGGTGTACAAGGACTACTAACATGGACGGTACCTGCTTGAATTATTCGTTCTCTGGATGAAAATATCCAAGTGTAATTGCACCTATAACCAGTGCACAAACTGCATATCAATATATCTATCATGCACAAGTATGCTAATAGTTTCAAACAACTGGCTAGAAAAGTATTTATGTTACGTTGTCATGATATGGGTACTTTCTGGTAGATGGCCTCGACGTTTCCTCAAGCCATGAAAATGTACTATAATTTGCTTGTCATCAATTCCTGCAAATCTCTATCTCTCTCTCAACACAACAGATCATCATTAGACAGTAAATCCTTGAATGGGAGCTTGCAAAATGCTTGCATTAGATCCCTCATTAGACACTATATGTTCATCACCAGGAGCATGTAAAATGTTTGCATCAAATCCTTCATTAGCAGTCTGTTCATCACCAGGAGAATGTTTGCACCGGAAACTTGATTAGACACATCAGGTTTAGTCAGTTCAGTATTGATTGGGGGAGTTATAAAATAAGCAGAAATTGGTTTGATTTTCTTATAGATTCCCTACATACAAGCAGTTTTACAACATCGTCAGGTTTAACTATTGGCCAGAAATTGAACAGTTGAATTAGATATAATCAGGGATGTGATGTACCTGCTCGTTGCGCATGTTGCTCTTACAAGCTGCGACTGTCCGTTTGCGCAAGCTCGATGCCATGCCTGTGCTGCCGCCGCTGCCTCCCACGCAGGCTACACCCAGGGTTGGATCTTCATCTTCTTGTCCTTCCATTCGCTTGAAGCCCGGCGACCGGTGTCCAACGAGGGCGCGAGGAAATGTTGTGTCGGTCTGTCCAGCGGTGGCTAGGTTAGGAGCGAACCAGACTGGATGCTGGAGGGAACGAATAGGGGATTTTTCCTGCTGTCGATTGATATGGGAGGCGCTCGTTTGGGCCGCGAGCCTGCTATAGGGCCTGCCTTGCACTTACATTATTGGCCCATCCAAATTGAAACGTGTTTCTTCATTTTTCACATTGCCTGGTCATGTGCTGGGACAGACAAAACTAGCCTGTGCCAACCTGGACGACTCAAACTAGGTGCACACTTTCCAAACACCCGAGGCAACCGCCCATACCAGCCCCTACAGTGGCGTCGCCCCTTTTTGCGTGTATGATTGGGGTAGTGAAAAATATTCCAGTGGCACTTTTGATATACCCACAGAATGGTTGAATTGCTTGTTCTATGTATTGAGTTCGCCAATAATGTGAAGGATGCCAACCTTTTCATCCTATTGTAGATTGCTTAGATCTCGATATGTGTGGCACCCCGATCCAAATGGAGCAGGGGGCCTTCGCACGTCAGCCCATGATAACACCTGACGCACTACAGGTACATGATACAGCATTCCAAGTACAAAAATATTCATCAATTACATGACATAGAGCAGTACATGATTGATGAATACAATGTGTGGCATAGCTCTAAGGCTATCTAAATGGCGACGGAAGTCTTGGTTTGGCGGCTCGACGACTCTGGCTGGGCTCCACAACTCACAGGACTGGCAAGGTTACGGCCTAGCGTGACAAGTCTCCTCCTGCAATCTGGCCACGTGCAAGGCCAGGTGAGTACTTTGAATGTACTCGCAAGACAACCAAATACATAGCGTCCAAACAAGCAGATGACAAAGCAAGTACCATGCGCATACAAGAATTTACCTCATAACAATGACTAAGCATGGCATGATATTAACAAGGAACATGGATCAAACTAAACATTAACATATCACAACACATTTTAGCACGACAACAACATAACATGGCATATCATAGCAATTCATCACATAGAATGGCATAGCATAGATGCATCTACAAGACATGGATATATGCATGAAACTATGCTCGAAAGTAAACTACCATTTACCTCCCATGAAGAATTACAGTATTATCCTGATTCATCAATCACTTACTCTGCCACTGCCCCACGGGGCCAAGTCATGACTCACCGAGATCTCATCTCATGATCATGCTCGAAACAACTCCGTGACTTCTCGCGACTATCTCAAAGTCTGATTCACCACATTCTTTATATCACATTCTTAATCACGTATTCATTATATTAGATTTGTCCTCCATTTCGACCAAGACCCGATAGTGTGACCTAGTACGAACTTGTGCCCATGTCCGAGGACGCGCTATCGATAGATTATACACACTCTGCAGAGGTTAGCACATTGTACCCACACCACAGAACCCATGGCCTCGTACTCCCATTTGGGTGGACCAACGGCATTCTGACAAAACCAATCTATTGCCATCACACTCTCCCAACCACTCTGACAAACTCCCCTTTGGGCTAAGTCATGGGCGGCCCCAATGTCAACTCATGACATCCGCCACCTACTGTTGGGGAACGTAGTAATTTCAAATAAATTCTACGCACACGCAAGATCATGGTGATGCATAGCAACGAGAGGGGAGAGTGTTGTCCACGTACCCTCGTAGACCGATAGCGGAAGCGTTTAACACAACGCGGTTGATGTAGTCGTACGTCTTCACGATCCAACCGATCAAGTACCGAACGCACGGCACCTCCGAGTTCAGCACACGTTCAGCTCGATGACGTCCCTCGAACTCCGATCCAACCGAGTGTTGAGGGAGAGTTTCGTCAGCACAATGGCGTGGTGACAATGTTGATGTTCTACCGACGCAGGGCTTCGCCTAAGCACCGCTACGATTTTATTGAGGTGTAATATGGTGGAGGGGGGCACCGCACACGGCTAAGAGATCAATGATCAATTGTGTGTCTAGAGGTGCCCCCCTGCCCCCGTATATAAAGGAGCAAGGGGGGGTTCGGCCGGCCTAAGGGAGAGGCGCGCCAGGAGGAGTCCTACTCCTACCGGGAGTAGGACTCCCCCCCTTTCCATGTTGGACTCGGAGAGGAAGGGGGAAAAGGTGGAGGGGAGGAAGGAAGGGGGGGAGCCGCCCCCCTCTCCTTGTCCTATTTGGACTGGGGGAGGGGCGCGCGGCCCTGCCCTGGCCTCCTCTCCTCTCTTCCACCTAGGCCCACTAAGGCCCATTAAGTTACCGGGGGGTTCCGGTAACCTCCCGGTACTCCGGAAAAATCCCGATTTCACCCGGAACACTTCCGATGTCCAAACATAGGCTTCCAATATATCAATCTTTATGTCTCGACCATTTCGAGACTCCTCGTCATGTCCGTGTTCACATCCGGGACTCCAAACAACCTTCGGTACATCAAAACATATAAACTCATAATATAACTGTCATCGTAACGTTTAGCGTGCGGACCCTACGGGTTCGAGAACTATGTAGACATGACCGAGACACCTCTCCGGTCAATAACCAATAGCGGAACCTGGATGCTCATATTGGTTCCTACATATTCTACGAAGATCTTTATCGGTCAGACCGCATAACAACATACGTTGTTCCCTTTGTCATCGGTATGTTACTTGCCCGAGATTCGATCGTCGGTATCTCGATACCTAGTTCAATCTCGTTACCGGCAAGTCTCTTTACTCGTTCCGTAATACATCATCCCGCAACTAACTCATTAGTCACAATGCTTGCAAGGCTTATAGTGATGTGTATTACTGAGTGGGCCCAGAGATACCTCTCCGACAATCGGAGTGACAAATCCTAATCTCGAAATACGCCAACGCAACAAGTACCTTTGGAGACACCTGTAGAGCACCTTTATAATCACCCAGTTACGTTGTGACGTTTGGTAGCACACAAAGTGTTCCTCCGGTAAACGGGAGTTGCATAATATCATAGTCATAGGAACATGTGTAAGTCATGAAGAAAGCAATAGCAACATACTAAACGATCGAGTGCTAAGCTAACGGAATGGGTCAAGTCAATCACATCATTCTCCTAATGATGTGATCCCGTTAATCAAATGACAACTCATGTCTATGGCTAGGAAACATAACCATCTTTGATCAACGAGCTAGTCAAGTAGAGGCATACTAGTGACACTCTGTTTGTCTATGTATTCACACATGTATTATGTTTCCGGTTAATACAATTCTAGCATGAATAATAAACATTTATCATGATATAAGGAAATAAATAATATTTTATTATTGCCTCTAGGGCATATTTCCTTCAGTCTCCCACTTGCACTAGAGTCAATAATCTAGATTACACAGTAATGATTCTTACACCCATGGAGTCTTGGTGCTGATCATGTTTTGCTCGTGGAAGAGGCTTAGTCAACGGGTCTGCAACATTCAGATCCGTATGTATCTTGCAAATTTCTATGTCTCCCACCTGGACTAAATCCCGGATGGAATTGAAGTGTCTTTTGATGTGCTTGGTTCTTTTGTGAAATCTGGATTCCTTTGCTAAGGCAATTGCACCAGTATTGTCACAAAAGATTTTCATTGGACCCGATGCACTAGGTATGACACCTAGATCGGATATGAACTCCTTCATCCAGACTCCTTCATTTGCTGTTTCCGAAGCAGCTATGTACTCAGCTTGACACGTAGATCCCGCCACGACACTTTGCTTAGAACTGCACCAACTGACAGCTCCACCGTTCAATGTAAACACGTATCCGGTTTGCGATTTAGAATCGTCCGGATCAGTGTCAAAGCTTGCATCAACGTAACCATTTACAATGAGCTCTTTGTCACCTCCATAAACGAGAAACATATCCTTAGTCCTTTTAAGGTATTTCAGGATGTTCTTGACCGCTGTCCAGTGATCCACTCCTGGATTACTTTGGTACCTCCATGCTAAACTAATAGCAAGGCACACATCAGGTCTGGTACACAGCATTGCATACATGATAGAGCCTATGGCTGAAGCATAGGGAATATCTTTCATCTTCTCTCTATCTTCTGCAGTGGTCGGACATTGAGTCTTACTCAATCTCACACCTTGTAGTACAGGCAAGAACCCTTTCTTTGCTTGATCCATTTTGAACTTCTTCAAAACTTTGTCAAGGTATGTGCTTTGTGAAAGTCCAATTAATCGTCTTGATCTATCTCTATAGATCTTGATGCCTGATATATATGCAGCTTCACCGAGGTCTTTCATTGAAAAACTCTTATTCAAGTATCCCTTTATGCTATCCAGAAATTCTATATCATTTCCAATCAGCAATATGTCATCCACATATAATATCAGAAATGCTACTGAGCTCCCACTCACTTTCTTGTAAATACAGGCTTCTCCAAAAGTCTGTATAAAACCAAATGCTTTGATCACACTATCAAAGCGTTTATTCCAACTCCGAGAGGCTTGCACCAGTCCATAAATGGATCGCTGGAGCTTGCACACTTTGTTAGCTCCCTTTGGATCGACAAAACCTTCCGGTTGCATCATATACAACTCTTCATCCAGAAATCCATTCAGGAATGCAGTTTTTACATCCATTTGCCAAATTTCATAATCATAAAATGCGGCAATTGCTAACATGATTCGGACAGACTTGAGCATCGCTACGGGTGAGAAAGTCTCGTCGTAGTCAATCCCTTGAACTTGTCGAAAACCTTTCGCAACAAGTCGAGCTTTATAGACAGTAACATTACCGTCAGCGTCAGTCTTCTTCTTGAAGATCCATTTATTTTCAATGGCTTGCCGATCATCGGGCAAGTCAACCAAAGTCCATACTTTGTTCTCATACATGGATCCCATCTCGGATTTCATGGCTTCAAGCCATTTTGCGGAATCTGGGCTCACCATCGCTTCTTCATAGTTCGTAGGTTCGTCATGGTCTAGTAACATAACCTCCAGAATAGGATTACCATACCACTCTGGTGCGGATCTTAATCTGGTTGACCTACGAGGTTCAGTAATAACTTGATCTGAAGTTTCATGATCATTATCATTAACTTCCCCACTAATTGGTGTAGGTGTCGCAGAAACTGGTTTCTGTGATGATCTACTTTCCAATAATGGAGCAGGTACAGTTACCTCATCAAGTTCTACTTTCCTCCCACTCACTTCTTTCGAGAGAAACTCCTTCTCTAGAAAGGATCCATTCTTAGCAACGAATGTCTTGCCTTCGGATCTATGATAGAAGGTGTACCCAACAGTCTCCTTTGGGTATCCTATGAAGACACATTTCTCCGATTTAGGTTCGAGCTTATAGGGTTGAAGTTTCTTCACATAAGCATCACAAACCCAAACTTTATGAAACGACAACTTTGGTTTCTTGCCAAACCATAGTTCATAAGGCGTCGTCTCAACGGATTTCGATGGTGCCCTATTTAGAGTGAATGCAGCCGTCTCTAAAGCATAACCCCAAAACGATAGCGGTAAATCAGTAAGAGACATCATAGATCACACCATATCTAGTAAAGTATGATTACGACGTTCGGACACACCATTACGTTGTGGTGTTCCGGGTGGCGTGAGTTGCGAAACTATTCCGCATTATTTCAAATGTAGGCCAAACTCGTAACTCAAATATTCTCCTCCACGATCTGATCGTAGAAACTTTATTTTCTTGTTACGATGATTTTCAACTTCGCTCTGAAATTCTTTGAACTTTTCAAATGTTTCAGACTTATGTTTCATTAAGTAGATATACCCATATCTGCTCAAATCATCTGTGAAGGTGAGAAAATAACGATATCCGCCACGAGCCTCAATATTCATCGGACCACATGCATCTATATGTATGATTTCCAACAAATCAGTTGCTCTCTCCATAGTTCCGGAGAACGGTGTTTTAGTCATCTTGCCCATGATACACGGTTCGCAAGTACCAAGTGATTCATAATCAAGTGATTCCAAAAGTCCATCATTGTGGAGTTTCTTCATGCACTTTACACCGATATGACCTAAACGGCAGTGCCACAAATAAGTTGCACTATCATTATCAACTCTGCATCTTTTGGCTTCGACATTATGAATATGCGTGTCACTACTACCGAGATTCATTAAAAATAGACCACTCTTCAAGGGTGCATGACCATAAAAGATATTACTCATATAAATAGAACAACCATTATTTTTTGATTTAAATGAATAACCGTCTCGCATCAAACAAGATCCTGATATAATGTTCATGCTCAACGCTGGCACCAAATAACAATTATTTAGGTCTAATACTAATCCCGAAGGTAGATGTAGAGGTAGCGTGCCGACGGCGATCACATCGAATTTGGAACCGTTTCCCACGCGCATCGTCACCTCGTCCTTGGCCAGTGTTCGCTTAATCCGTAGTCCCTGTTTCGAGTTGCAAATATTAGCAACAGAACCAGTATCAAATACCCAGGTGCTACTGCGAGCTCTGGTAAGGTACACATCAATAACATGTATATCACATATACCTTTGTTCACCTTGCCATCCTTCTTATCCGCGAAATACTTGGGGCAGTTCCGCTTCCAGTGACCAGTCTGCTTGCAGTAGAAGCACTCAGTCTCAGGCTTAGGTCCAGATTTGGGTTTCTTCTCCTGAACAGCAACTTGCTTGCTGTTCTTCTTGAAGTTCCCCTTCTTCTTCCCTTTGCCCTTTTTCTTGAAACTAGTGGTCTTATTGACCATCAACACTTGATGCTACTTTTTGATTTCTATCTCCGCTGCCTTTAGCATTGCGAAGAGCTCGGGAATTGTCTTATTCATCCCTTGCATAATATAGTTCATCACGAAGCTCTTGTAGCTTGGTGGCAATGATTGAAGAATTCTGTCAATGACGCTATCATCCGGAAGATTAACTCCCAGTTGAATCAAGTGATTATTATACCAGACATTTTGAGTATATGCTCACTGACAAAACTATTCTCTTCCATCTTGCAGCTGTAGAGCTTATTGGAGACTTCATATCTCTCAATCCGGGCATTTGCTTGAAATATTAACTTCAACTCCTGGAACATCTCATATGCTCCATGATGTTCAAAACGTCGTTGAAGACCCGGTTCTAAGCCGTAAAGCATGGCACACTGAACTATCGAGTAGTCATCAGCTTTGCTCTGCCAGACGTTCATAACTTCTGGTGTTGCTCTTGCAGCAGGCCTGGCACCCAGCGGTGCTTCCAGGACGTAATTCTTCTGTGCAGCAATGAGGATAATCCTCAAGTTACGGACCCAGTCCGTGTAATTGCTACCATCATCTTTCAACTTTGCTTTCTCAAGGAACGCATTAAAATTCAACGGAACAACAGCACGGGCCATCTATCTACAATTAACATAGACAAGCAAGATACTATCAGGTACTAAGTTCATGATAAATTTAAGTTCTATTAATCATATTACTTAAGAACTCCCACTTAGACAGACATCCCTCTAATCATCTAAGTGATTACGTGATCCAAATCAACTAAACCATAACCGATCATCACGTGAAATGGAGTAGTTTTCAATGGTGAACATCACTATGTTGATCATATCTACTATATGATTCACGCTCGACCTTTCGGTCTCAGTGTTCCGAGGCCATATCTGCATATGCTAGGCTCGTCAAGTTTAACATGAGTATTCTGCGTGTGCAAAACTGGCTCGCACCCGTTGTAGATGGACGTAGAGCTTATCACACCCGATCATCACGTGGTGTCTGGGCACGACGAACTTTGGCAACGGTGCATACTCAGGGAGAACACTTTTATCTTGAAATTTTAGTGAGAGATCATCTTATAATGCTACCGTCAATCAAAGCAAGATAAGATGCATAAAAGATAAACATCACATGCAATCAATATAAGTGATATGATATGGCCATCATCATCTTGTGCTTGTGATCTCCATCTCCGAAGCACCGTCATGATCACCATCGTCAACGGCGCGACACCTTGATCTGCATCGTAGCATCGTTGTCGTCTCGCCAACTATTGCTTTTACGACTATCGCTACCTCTTAGTGATAAAGTAAAACAATTACATGGCGATTGCATTGCATACAATAAAGCGACAACCATATGGCTCCTGCCAGTTGCCGATAACTCGGTTACAAAACATGATCATCTCATACAATAAAATATAGCATCACGTCTTGACCATATCACATCACAAAATGCCCTGCAAAAACAAGTTAGACGTCCTCTACTTTGTTGTTGCAAGTTTTACGTGGCTGCTACGGGCTTAGCAAGAACCGTTCTTACCTACGCATCAAAACCACAACGATAGTTTGTCAAGTTGGTGCTGTTTTAACCTCCGCAAGGACCGGGCGTAGCCATACTCGGTTCAATTAAAGTGAGAGAGACAGACACCCGCCAGTCACCTTTAAGCAACGAGTGCTCGCAACGGTGAAACCAGTCTCGCGTAAGCGTACGCGTAATGTCGGTCCGGGCCGCTTCATCTCACAATACCGCCGAACCAAAGTATGACATGCTGGTAAGCAGTATGACTTATATCGCCCACAACTCACTTGTGTTCTACTCGTGCATAACATCAACGCATAAAACCAGGCTCAGATGCCACTGTTGGGGAACGTAGTAATTTCAAAAAAATTCTACGCACACGCAAGATCATGGTGATGCATAGCAACGAGAGGGGAGAGTGTTGTCCACGTACCCTCGTAGACCGATAGCGGAAGTGTTTAACACAACGCGGTTGATGTATTCGTACGTCTTCACGATCCAACCGATCAAGTACCGAACGCACGACACCTCCGAGTTCAGCACACGTTCAGCTTGATGACGTCCCTCAAACTCCGATCCAGCCGAGTGTTGAGGGAGAGTTTCGTCACCACGATGGCGTGGTGACAATGTTGATGTTCTACCGACGCACGGCTTCGCCTAAGCACCGCTACGATTTTATCGAGGTGTAATATGGTGGAGGGGGGCACCGCACACGGCTAAGAGATCAATGATCAATTGTGTGTCTAGAGGTGCCCCCTGCCCCCGTATATAAAGGAGCAAGGGGGGGTTCGGCCGGCCTAAGGGAGAGGCGCGCCAGGAGGAGTCCTACTCCTACCGGGAGTAAGACTCCCCCCCTTCCATGTTGGACTAGGAGAGGAAGGGGGAAAAGGTGGAGGGGAGGAAGGAAGGGGGGGCGCCGCCCCCCTCTCCTTGTCCTATTCGGACTGGGGGGGAGGGGCGCGCGGCCCTGCCCTGGCCTCCTCTCCTCTCTTCCACATAGGCCCACTAAGGCCCATTAAGTTACCGGGGGGTTCCGGTAACCTCCCGGTACTCCGAAAAAATCCCGATTTCACCCGGAACACTTCCGATGTCCAAACATAGGCTTCCAATATATCAATCTTTATGTCTCGACCATTTCGAGACTCCTCGTCATGTCCGTGATCACATCCGGGACTCCGAACAACCTTCGGTACATCAAAACATATAAACTCATAATATAACTGTCATCGTAACGTTAAGCGTGCGGACCCTACGGGTTCGAGAACTATGTAGACATGACCGAGACACCTCTCCGGTCAATAACCAATAGCGGAACCTGGATGCTCATATTGGTTCCTACATATTCTACGAAGATCTTTATCGGTCAGACCGCATAACAACATACGTTGTTCCCTTTGTCATCGGTATGTTACTTGCCCGAGATTCGATCGTCGGTATCTCGATACCTAGTTCAATCTCGTTACCGGCAAGTCTCTTTACTCGTTCCGTAATACATCATCCCGCAACTAACTCATTAGTCATAATGCTTGCAAGGCTTATAGTGATGTGTATTACTGAGTGGGCCTAGAGATACCTCTCCGACAATCTGAGTGACAAATCCTAATCTCGAAATACGCCAACCCAACAAGTACCTTTGGAGACACCTGTAGAGCACCTTTATAATCACCCAGTTACATTGTGACGTTTGGTAGCACACAAAGTGTTCCTCCGGTAAACGGGAGTTGCATAATCTCATAGTCATAGGAACATGTATAAGTCATGAAGAAAGCAATAGCAACATACTAAACGATTGAGTGTTAAGCTAACGGAATGGGTCAAGTCAATCACATCATTCTCCTAATGATGTGATCCCGTTAATCAAATGACAACTCATGTCTATGGCTAGGAAACATAACCATCTTTGATCAACGAGCTAGTCAAGTAGAGGCATACTAGTGACACTCTGTTTGTCTATGTATTCACACATGTATTATGTTTCCGGTTAATACAATTCTAGCATGAATAATAAACATTTATCATGATATAAGGAAATAAATAATAACTTTATTATTGCCTCTAGGGCATATTTCCTTCACCTACGTGGCCGGCCACCGTCGTGGCAAAACAAAACGGTCCCAAACGGGGACATGAGCTCAAAACCAAACACGGGCACACAAGGCTTATGTCTGCCGACTTGATCAGGGTAGCACGTGCCCATAACCTTCCCTCGTTGGAGGCACCGGCGAGAAGCATGACAATAGATCGCATTAAGGCCTTCCCATGAAGGCAAATGTGGCTGCACTGAAGAAGCTCGATTTTGTGGCACTATGACTCGATCCCATCGATGACGGTGGAGGTTTGTTATTATTAAGTCATGTTATTATCTTCTTCATCAGCATCAACATGCAAGCATGATTAACATGGATGCAACAATGAGCATGAAACATACAAATGCATGAACAAAATACTAAGCTTCTCGAGTGAACAACTATAGCATATGGAACATGGCAATACAAGGTACTAGCATATCAACGGTGTACCAAAATCATTATAGCATTTATATCAATGGCGTGAAACTAAAATAGAGCAGTGACATGACCTTATCAATAACAACGTCCTAGCTAGCATGGCAAAAGATAACCTGAAAGCGCAAGCACGCATGGCAAACACTACAAGCATAACGAAAATAACTGCAGACAAAACTGATAAGAAACTACTACAACTACACACAAACAGGGTGCAAGCAAAGTCAACATACAAGTTCGGGGCTCATGATAAGAGGTTGGCTTGCCTGGGGTCGACGAATACTCCGGTAAGGAATGTAATCACCTCACGGAAAAATTTGCCGAAGAAGGGTTCTCTCTCAAAGGGGCTGGACATAGGACATGGGCAAAATGGGTATTTTTAGAATGTGCAAACATTATGAAAATAATACCAGCAGAAAAGGCTCAACGAACAGAGAACATGAGCGCTGGAATCACCATAATCGGAGCTACGGTTGAAAAGTTGTGGCCATTCGTTCGTTAGGCAGAAACCGAATAAAAATCTGTCCATTTCTGCTGCTAACGGGTGAACGTTCACAAAGTAGCAGTTTCAGAGCGGCCGGCTGAAAACAGAAGGCGTATTTGCCCGAATACTCTTTCATCGCACAGAGATGGCTTCGGGGGGAAGGCGCTTCCCCCCACTTATCCGACGTGGCCAGCTGGGCCACGCCCTTCTGTCGCCCGCGCCTCCTTCTCTCTCCTCATCTTGTTCTCCTTTCTCCTCCTCCTCTGTTCCCCGATGCGACGGTGAGGGCACTGGCTCCGGTGCGGCCACGGCGCTCCAGCAAGCTACAGGTCCAGGAGATGGCGTGGAAGAGGCCGCCAACGATCACCGCATCCGGGGAAGGGTAGCGCGGGCGCCGGTGGTGGCTGGAAGTGCGGCGACGCGCGGAGACAGAGGGTGGCGGGGTCAGGCGATTGGGCGGCTTCGGTGGGGGAAATGGACGGGCGGTGGGCCGGGGACGGTCGCCGGAGAGTGGCGCATCCATCCATGGGTTGCACGGGGCGCGGGGGAGCTCGGGTGAGGGAGTAGGCGGCGGAGCAGAGGGGGAAGCTCGCCATAAATCTGAGCGCTCCGGTGAGGGATACGGCTGGTCCAAGGCAGGCGAGGACTAGAGATAGAGGGGAGGGGTGGAGAGGATTGGATAGCTCGGGGAGGCCCGGGCTCTGGCTATTTATAGCCGAGGCGAGGAATATCCGAGCCGAGCTCCGCCGGCGAGTCCGGCCAAAGCTCTGGCGGCCACTGAGGTCACGGGGAGGAGCAGGAACATGACGAGGGGGAGCGGACGAGCTGCAGAGGTTCACGGAGACGAGCAGCACCCAGGGTCACGAGGAGGAAGAAGACAGAGGAGGAAGACGACGGCGCACACAGGCGCGTACTGTGCGGCGGCGGGGATGGCTCGTCGGAGAGAAATCAGGAGCTGGAGAGGGGTCCAGGGAGAAAACGACGTCGAGGGGTAACTGTTGGACATGCCCGGACAATCGAGGGCTGGCCAGAGCAGGCCTGCCGGCGACTACAGGAGCTAGACCACCGATTTGGCCGGCTACACCTGTGGTCACCACGTAAACTTGGCATCGACACTCGTTCTGGATGCCCCGTTTATGCCTGGCGAGTCGATCACTCCCCCACTAGAGGTTTCGAGCAAAGATACAACACACAGGGCTCACGGTGAGACTGTACGTTGCTCATGTCTAAAACAACAGCAACCTGTTTGATATAAATATTGGGCAGTGCACAGCTTCATTAGGCACGGGATTTGGGTAAGTGTTGTCATCTACTAAGGTGACCAGTGTGCCAAAATATCAGCCCAAAACGATGAGGCTAGATGGTACTTCATGTGCAACCTGCCCAGCTGACCAGAAATGCAAATGAGGGTGCTGGGAAAAAATGGCTAAGTGGAATGAGCTAATTTTTGGTGGAGGGTGATGATATAATCATTAGAGACTGCTCGAAAAGTTTCAGCTCATTTTGATCATCCATGAGGGTACTTCCTTCACAGAGAAGCAATCTGAACAGAAACTTGAGAAAATTGCAGGAGAAGATTGGTTGATGGGTTGCGCTGATTTTTGGTATCCATGGGTGCTTTATCAATGTTAATCACACCCTGAAAAATTCCAGCTCAAAAAGATCAAGGGGTCAAGCACTTCCTTTGCAAAAATTTCAGACATGACAGAAACTTGCATTGGATCATGTGCTCAAATTATGGACTGTGAAGCATGGATTTGGATGGAAATGGTGAATATACAGCAAGGACAAGCTCCAAAAATTATTTGGGAATTTTCCTTGCTACCAAATGGTAGTTCCTTTAGAATGTGGCAGAAATGCAATATTGGCCTAAAATAAGAAAAGACAATTTTCCTTAATTAAATATGGCTAATATTTTTAGGAGATCTCAATATGGTCATAAAGAATATCTCCACAAGTTTTCAGGAGCGTTGGAGTCAGATAGATATTTTCCTGGATTTAATTCCTTTAAACAGCAGAAAAAGGAATTAATTTGAAATGAAAAATATTGCAAATGACTTGCCAATATTTTTGCGTATCCAGGGTTTATAGGTGTAGGAGGATCTCTGGGAATATTTGGAAGATCAACATATCAAGAGAAGTGATGGCTCCTTTGTAATCACAAAGGACATGTCCAAATTCAAAATTTTGGAATTTGAATTATGAGAGAGTTTGAGATGGTGCAAATGAAGTCTTGCCCACTAACAAAGACATGAGCAAGATTTTGAGCATTTGAAGATGACAAGAAGTATCAGAGTCATCCAGCAAACTCAGGAGAAAGATTTGAAAATAATTGCCAGGAAGGATTAACAGCACACAAATTGATAAGCCAATTTTGGGGCTGTTACAAACCTTCCCCCCTTAAAAGAATCTCGTCCTCGAGATTCCTAGGTTACAGCAAAAATGAAATGATAGCCACTCCGGGGAAAAACCTCTGGGTTAATATTTAACCCTTCGGTCAGATACATGCGAGTTGGGGTACCAATAATTGGTACACCCAGCGAGAGATAAGGGAAAAACATGGTTATCTCCACGGCTAAGGGCACTCGAGATCAAATTCTCGAAATATGCTGGATGCACCCCAATGAATAGTGGTTTCACCTGCTAACACGTGGGTCCAGGGCCCACTGGCAGCCTCCTACTTCTACCTCCAGCTTGTTGCTTCTCCTTCGCGGCTGCTCCGCGTGCGGCTTGGCACAACGTGCATCTAGCTCCTAGGGCGATGAGGATCCTAGTACCATAGTGCGCGGCGTGCACGGTGCCAGTGCAGAGAGCACTCACGTCGTGGGCCAGCATCGTGTTGGCACTGCTCGCGGATTCACCTCCTGGACGCCGGTGATCGAGCGACGAGCGGTTCTCCTGGACCTCACTCACCGTACACCGGGGTTGGGCTACAAAAGAAGGCAACACGGCTCTCCTCCAACACACAAACACAATGCCGCTCTACTACCTCTTTGGTTCGTGCGAGATCGAGCGAAGCTCCTTCGGCGAGGAAGTGCTCTTGGTGGCGCTGCGGTTGTTCCTCGCCGCGCTGCTGGGCATGCTGATCGGCTCGTTGATCATCTTGCAGATACTCATCAAGAATGATCGAACTAGAGGCAACGTGCGACCAGATGCGGTGGCTTGAGATGCGGGAGATGGTGGTGCACTGGGTGGTCCTCCGCCATGCTTGATCCTCCGTCGCTTCCCGCCGGTGGAGTAATCGCGTGCTGCGGTGGGAGCAGTGGTGTTGACTTGCCTGTGCCACGCAAGGCACTGTCGGTGGTGGTGATGGGGTCCAGATGCAGGTGAGGTGGTTGCACCAACTCAGGAATCACACTGGGGTACGGGGAAAATTTCGTGGATAGCTCCACAAAAAGTAGGTGTCGAGGTAGAATCGGAGTCAAAATCTCTATTGTGGTAGATGTACTGGATCGAGCGAAATAAAGTTGGGAGTGTTCCTCTGAAAATGCAATTGGGGTTACAGAAAAAGAATTAGGGACGAGGAATTACCAGACGGAAATGCCTCTGTGGGGCTCTGGATCTGGAAATCTGGCACATGGGGTATGCACAGATAGAGATGGATAGGTGACTTTGCATTCCCCCAAGTACTGCCCAAATGTACTCGTGGCTGAACCGGGTATGCATGCAGTATGCAGTACAATCTAAACTAACATGCAGACAGATGCAACAAATATCCAAAGGAAAAACACACCAGACAAATCATACTAAGGTGTTTTAATGCTAGTGGGTATACGTACTCCTGGTACACTACTGGAATTAGCTTATTTGCTGTCTGCCAACTCTTTGCCGTCCGCTGGCTGACGGCAAAGAAGGTCTTTGCCGTCAGCCACACGAAAACGGACGGCAAACATGTGGCTGATGGCAAACAAGGTCTTTGCCATCAGCCAATTTTTTGTCGTCCGCTCGCTGACGGTAAAGAATCTTTGTTGTCCGCTAGCAGATGGCAAAGAGGTGGGTGGGTCTAGTTATTGTTTAACCAACTCAAGCCCACCGGCCCCACCTCTTTGCCGTCCGCAAGCGGACGACAAAGAATCTTTGCCGACCATTGGCTGACGGCAAAGAGGCGGGTACGTTAACGGCGGTCCCGCCCCCGTCGTCTGTCTCTTCTTTCCACTCTCTCATTCCCTCCCCACCCACACCCGCGCCGCCGCCGCTGCTACCTCTTGAGCACTGCGTTGGTTTTTCCCTTGAAGAGGAAAGGGTGATGCAGTAAAGTAGCGTAAGTATTTCCCTCAGTTTTGAGAACCAAGGTATCAATCCAGTAGGAGACCACGCTCAAGTCGCTCGCACCTACACAAACAAATAAGAACCTCGCAACCAACACGATAAAGGGGTTGTCAATCCCTTAACGGTCACTTACGAGAGTGAGATCTGATAGATATGATAAGATAATATTTTTGGTATTTTTATGATAAAGAGAAATAAAGATGCAATGTAAAATAAAAGGCAATAAAAATAACTAAGTGTTGGAAGATTAATATGATGGAAAATAGACCCGGGGCCATAGGTTTCACTAGTGGCTTCTCTCAAGAGCATAAGTATTACGGTGGGTGAAGAAATTACTGTCGAGCAATTGATAGAATTGAGCATAGTTATGAGAATATCTAGGTATGATCATGTATATAGGCATCACGTCCGTGACAAGTAGACCGACTCCTGCTTGCATCTACTACTATTACTCCACACATCGACCGCTATCCAACATGCATCTAGAGTATTAAGTTCATAAGAATAGAGTAACGCTTTAAGCAAGATGACATTATGTAGAGGGATAAACTCATGCAATATGATATAAACCCCATCTTGTTATCCTCGATGGCAACAATACAATACGTGCCTTGCTGCCCCTGCTGTCACTGGGAAAGGACACCGCAAGATTGAACCCAAAACTAAGCACTTCTCCCATTGCAAGAAAGATCAATCTAGTAGGCCAAACCAAACTGATAATTCGAAGAGACTTGCAAAGATAACCAATCATACATAAAAGAATTCTGAGAAGATTCAAATATTGTTCATAGATAAACTTGATCATAAACCCACAATTCATCGGTCCCGACAAACACACCGCAAAAGAAGATTACATCGAATAGATCTCCACAAGAATCGTGGAGAACTTTGTATTGAGATCCAAAGAGAGAGAAGAAGCCATCTAGCTAATAACTATGGACCCGAAGGTCTGAGGTAAACTACTCACACATCATCGGAGAGGCTATGGTGTTGTTGTAGAAGCCCTCCGTGATCAACGCCCCCTCCGGCAGGACGCCGGAAAAGGCCCCAAGATGGGATCTCACGGGTACAGAAGGTTGCGGCGGTGGAATTAGGTTTTTGTGGATACTTCTGTTGGTTTGGGGGTACGTAGGTATATATAGGAAGAAGAAGTACGTCGGTGGAGCAACGTGGGCCCCACGAGGGTGGAGGGCGCGCCTGGGGGGGGGGTAGGCGTGCCCCCTGCCTCGTGCTCTCCTCGTTGCTTTCTTTACGTGGACTCCAAGTCCTCTGGATCACGTTTGTTCCGAAAATCACGTTCCCGAAGGTTTCATTCCGTTTGGACTCCGTTTGATATTCTTTTTCTGCGAAACACTGAAATAGGCAAAAAACAGCAATTTGGGCTGGGCCTCCGGTTAATAGGTTAGTCCCAAAAATAATATAGAAATGTATAATAAAGCCCATTAAACATTCAAAACAGAATATAATATAGCATGGAAGAATCAAAAATTATAGATACGTTGGAGACGTATCAAGCATCCCCAAGCTTAATTCTTGCTCGTCCTCGAGTAGGTAAATGATAAAAACAGAATTTTTGATGTGGAATGCTACTTGGCATAATTTTCAATGTAATTCTCTTAATTGCGGTATGAATCTTCAGATCTGAAAGATTCGAGAGAAAAGTTTAATATTGGCATAAATATAATAATACTTCAAGCATACTAACTAAGCAATTATGTCTTCTTAAAATAACATGGCCAAAGAAAGTTATCCCTACAAAATCATATAGTCTGGCTCTGCTCTATCTTCATCACACAAAATATTAAAATCATGCACAACCCCGATGACAAGCCAAGCAATTGTTTCATACTTTTGATGTTCTCAAACTTTTTCAGTCTTTACGCAATACATGAGCGTGAGCCATGGACATAGCACTATATGTGGAATAGAATGGTGGTTGTGGAGAAGACAAAAAGGGAGAAGATAGTCTCACATCAACTAGGCGTATCAACGGGCTATGGAGATGCCCATCAATAGATATCAATGTGAGTGAGTAGGGATTGCCATGCAACGGATGCACTAGAGCTATAAGTATATGAAAGCTCAACAAAAGAAACTATGTGAGTGTGCATCCAACTCGCTTGCTCACGAAGGCCTAGGGCATTTTGAGGAAGCCCATCATTGGAATATACAAGCCAAGTTCTATAATGAAAATTTCCCACTAGTATATGAAAGTGACAACATAAGAGACTCTCTATCATGAAGATCATGGTGCTACTTTCTTCCTCAAAAAAAAGATCATGGTGCTACTTTGAAGCACAAGTGTGGTAAAAAGGATAGTAGCATTGTCCCTTCTCTCTTTTTCTCTCATTTTTTTCTTTGGCCTTTTCTCCCCCTTTTTTTATGGCCTTTTTTTAGTCCGGAGTCTCATCCCGACTTATGGGGGAATTAATCATAGTCTCCATCATCCTTTCCTCACTTGGGACAATGCTCTAATAATGATGATCATCGCACTTTTATTTTCTTACAACTCAAGAATTACAACTCAATACCTAGAACAACAATATGACTATATGTGAATGCCTCCGGCGGAATACCGGGATATGCAATGAATCAAGAGTGACATGTATGAAAGAATTATGAACGCCTTGCCACAAATACGATGTCAACTACATGATCATGCAAAGCAATATGACAATGATGGAGCGTGTCATAATAAACGAAACGGTGGTAAGTTGCATGGCAATATATCTCGGAATGGCTATGGAAATGCCATGATAGGCAGGTATGGTCGATGTTTTGAGGAAGGCATATGGTGGGTTTATGATACCGGCGAAAGGTGCGCGGTATTAGAGAGGCTAGCAATGGTGGGAGGATGAGAGTGCGTATAATCCATGGACTCAACATTAGTCATAAAAAACTCATATACTTGTTGCAAAAATCTATTAGTTATCGAAACAAAGTAGTACACGCATGCTCCTAGGGGGATAGATTGGTAGGAAAATACCATCGCTCGTCCCCGACCGCCACTCATAAGGAAGACCATCAATAAATAAATCATACTCCGACTTCATCACATAACGGTTCACCAGACGTGCATGCTATGGGAATCACCAACTTTAACACAAGTATTTCTCAAATTCAAATCTACTCAACTAGCATGACTCTAATATTACCATCTTCATATCTCAAAACAATTATCAAGCATCAAACTTCTCATAGTATTCAACACACTCATAAGATTTTTTTTACTAATCTTGAATGCCTATCATAATTAAAGCAAATTACCACGCTGTTTTGTAGGACTCTCAAAATAATCTAAGTGAAGCATGAGAGAACAATAGTTTCTATAAAACAAATCCACCACCGTGCTCTAAAAGATATAAGTGAAGCACTAGAGCAAAAACTATATAGCTCAAAAGATATAAGTGAAGCACATAGAGTATTCTTATCAAATTACGAATCAAGTGTCTCTCTCTCAAAAGGTGTGTACAGCAAAGATGATTGTGGCAAACTAACAAATAAAGACTCAAATAATACAAGATGCTCCAAGCAAAACACATATCATGTGGTGAATAAAAATATAGCTCCAAGTAAATTTACTGATGGATGAGGACGAAAGAGGGGATGCCTTCCGGGGCATCCCCAAGCTTTGGCTTTTAGGTGTCCTATCTTGGGGTGCCATGGGAATCCCCAATCTTAGGCTCTTGCCACTCCTTGTTCCATACTCCATCAAACCTTTACCCAAAACTTGAAAACTTCATAACACAAAACTTAACAGAAAATCTCGTGAGCTCCGTTAGCGAAAGAAAACAAAACACCACTTCAAGGTACTGTAATGAACTCATTCTTTATTTATATTGGTGTTAAACCTACTGTATTACAACTTCTCTATGTTTTATAAACTATTTTACTAGCCATAGATTCAAAATAAGCAAACAACACACGAAAAACAGAATCTGTAAAAAAACAGAACAGTCTGTAGTAATCTGTAACTAACGCAAACTTCTGGAACTCTAAAACTTCAGCCAAAATAGGAAGACCTAAATAATTTGTTTATTGATCTGCTGCAATTGGAATCAATATTTTATCACGTTCTGGTAATTTTTAACAATTGTTTTCGTGAACAGAAAGTTTCTGGAATTTTCAGCAAGATCAAATAACTATCATCCAAGAAGATCCTATAGGTTTAACTTGGCACAAACACTAATTAAAACATAAAAACAAATCTAACCAGAGGCTAGATTAAATATTTATTCCTAAACAGAAGCAAAAAGCAAAAAACTTAAAATAAAATTGGGTTGCCTCCCAACAAGCGCTATCGTTTAACGCCCCTAGCTAGGCATAAAATCAAGGATAGATCTAGGTATTGGCATAATAATAAGATAGATCACGAAAACTCATTTCATATTCTCTACGTTCAGCAGCAAGTTTTCTTTAAGGAAAGCAAAAGTAATCAAAAGGGCTAAATTTAATGGGACAGAAGTACCCAAGATCAACCTTTGGAGGTATAGGTTCCTCCTTTGGCCCTTCATATTGCACAACCAATTCATCATTATAAGCGTTCTTTTGACAAAATTTCGTAAGCCTATACTCGAGAGAGTATCCTAGCTCATTATTTCGAATAGCAAAATCATTATTAAGTTCAGAAATTCTATCAACTAGAACATTAGTAGGAACCCTTTTTCTAAGGTTTTCATTAAAAGCAACATAGTCTAGAGATTGAAAACGCATTATTTCTTCTTGATCAAAGAGGATAGTCTCTATGGGAGGACGGCCATCATCCACCCTATAGTGCGCAAAGATTTCTTGGCCTCTTTTATTATAAATCTGAACTCATGAGCCAAAAAGATAGTAGCAGCACGCTTAACAGAAGAATGCTCAATATTAGAAAATTCTAGGAAAATCCTTTGTATGCAAGGGTGCATGTGCATAAATTGCCCTTCAAGTTCAACTACAAGCATGGCAATAGCGTCCACAAGACTACTAGTTCTATGAAGAATAGAACTACCCATAGAAGGCAAAGCACCGACACAAGTAAAGAAATCTTGAATAACCCCTTTTCCAATAATATTATCACTACCGATTCGGAATTTTTTTGTATGTAAGATAGGGGGTTCTTCAGCAAGAGCATCAGAATTTTCCATGTTATTATTATTGTCCATATCGACAATAATTTCGCCAATTTCAGACATAACGGCAACAAACTCAAGGAACGCGAGAAAAGAAGGAACGAAAAAGGAGAGGGCGAATAAAACGACAAGGGTGAAGTGGGGGAGAGGAAAACGATAGGCGAATGGCAAATAATGTAATGCGAGGGATAAGGGTTTGTGATGGGTACTTGGTATGTCTTGATTTTTGCGTAGACTCCCCGGCAACGGCGCCAGAAATCCTTCTTGCTACCTCTTGAGCACTGCGTTGGTTTTTCCCTTGAAGAGGAAAGGGTGATGCAGTAAAGTAGCGTAAGTATTTCCCTCAGTTTTGAGAACCAAGGTATCAATCCAGTAGGAGACCACGCTCAAGTCGCTCGCACATACACAAACAAATAAGAACCTCGCAACCAACACGATAAAGGGGTTGTCAATCCCTTCATGGTCACTTACGAGAGTGAGATCTGATAGATATGATAAGATAATATTTTTGGTATTTTTATGATAAAGAGAAATAAAGATGCAATGTAAAATAAAAGGCAATAAAAATAACTAAGTGTTGGAAGATTAATATGATGGAAAATAGACCCCGGGGCCATAGGTTTCACTAGTGGCTTCTCTCAAGAGCATAAGTATTACGGTGGGTGAAGAAATTACTGTCGAGCAATTGATAGAATTGAGCATAGTTATGGGAATATCTAGGTATGATCATGTATATAGGCATCACGTCCGTGACAAGTAGACCGACTCCTGCCTGCATCTACTACTATTACTCCACACATCGACCGCTATCCAACATGCATCTAGAGTATTAAGTTCATAAGAATAGAGTAACGCTTTAAGCAAGATGACATGATGTAGAGGGATAAACTCATGCAATATGATATAAACCCCATCTTGTTATCCTCGATGGCAACAATACAATACGTGCCTTGCTGCCCCTGCTGTCACTGGGAAAGGACACCGCAAGATTGAACCCAAAGCTAAGCACTTCTCCCATTGCAAGAAAGATCAATCTAGTAGGCCAAACCAAACTGATAATTCGAAGAGACTTGTAAAGATAACCAATCATACATAAAAGAATTCAGAGAAGATTCAAATATTGTTCATAAATAAACTTGATCATAAACCCACAATTCATCGGTCCCGACAAACACACCGCAAAAGAAGATTACATCGAATAGATCTCCACAAGAATCATGGAGAACTTTGTATTGAGATCCAAAGAGAGAGAAGAAGCCATCTAGCTAATAACTATGGACCCGAAGGTCTGAGGTAAACTACTCACACATCATCGGAGAGGCTATGATGTTGATGTAGAAGCCCTCCGTGATCAGTGCCCCCTCCGGCAGGATGCCGGAAAAGGCCCCAAGATGGGATCTCACGAGTACAGAAGGTTGCGGCGGTGGAATTAGGTTTTCGTGGATGCTTCTGTTGGTTTGGGGGTACGTAGGTATATATAGGAGGAAGAAGTATGTCGGTGGAGCAACGTGGGCCCCACGAGGGTGGAGGGCGCGCCTGGGGGGGTAGGCATGCCCCCCTGCCTCGTGCTCTCCTCGTTGCTTTCTTGACGTGGACTCCAAGTCCTCTGGATCACGTTTGTTCCAAAAATCATGTTCCCGGAGGTTTCATTCCGTTTGGACTCTGTTTGATATTCTTTTTCTGTGAAACACTGAAATAGGCAAAAAACAGCAATTTGGGCTGGGCCTCCGGTTAATAGGTTAGTCCCATAAATAATATAAAAGTGTATAATAAAGCCCATTAAACATCCAAAACAGAATATAATATAGCATGGATCAATAAAAAATTATAGATACGTTGGAGACGTATCAGCCGCCGACCCCGTCTTCCGTAGCCGGCCACCCCGCCGCCCCGCACCCCTCCCCTGCGGCGCCTCGACCTCCACCGCACCCCCGCAAGCTTGTGAAGTACGGAGATGAGGGGAAGACGAGGAAAGGGGAGGACTTTAACCCGAGCCAGGATCCTTTTGATACATAGCTGGTGATGATATCTTGTGGCGGGAGGCCCCATGGCTCTCAAGCCATTGGTGATGGACTGATACGTTGTCCTAGGACTCTCCCGCAGATCAAGAAGCACCTGAGTAGCTCTGATCCTGAGATAACGCCTCGTGCACGGCCTGCGGAGCTCGCCATGGCGGTTAGTTATACGCACTCTCTCACCTTTCCTCCATTACATTGTGTGTGCGTTCGTCAATGATTACAATGCTAACGAGGAGTGGTGTGTTGCAGGTAGTGGTTTAGAAAGAGAGACTGAAGACCCAGACGCTTTTGGAGGAGGCAAAAAGGGAGGCGCGGAGAGGGAGAGGGAGATGGAGGAGAGGACGGCTAAGCTGTTGGAGGAGGAGAGGAACCGGAACGACAGCGCTAACCGGGCCCGATACGAGCTCATCGTGGTACGTTTCTCGTGCATATAAGCCCAATCATGCACGTAATGTTCGCATTACTATCTAATATGACTGACTCGTGAGAACCAAATGTGCAGACCATGTGCGAGAAAAACGGTCAGGCCCCTCCGCCGATGCCCGAGATTGCTCCAGCGACCACGGCGAGTTTGATTTGAATGGTCGTTAGTTACTACTATTCACATTTCAGTTTGCGAACTTGCTAACGAGACATTATTGGAAACGATCTTTGGTGCAGCATGGCTCCCGACAAGCATCGACCACTCCTTCTGCCAATGCCGGAACCCCGACCGGTCCTTCACCTCCGTCTGCCACTGGCACAGCCCCGACCATTCCTACACCTCCGTGATAACGGTATTTTTCTTCTTATTTAGCCTGTTTAGTCCATTTTTGAAATAATTGAGCCTATATAGTCCACAAATGACATAATAAGATGAAGAAAATCAAGGAAGAGGAAGGAAAGAAGGAATAGGAAGAAAAGAAGAAGAAGAAGAATGAAGAAGTGTCTTCTTCTTCTTCGTTCTTCTTCTTCTTCTTCTTCTTCTTCTTCTTCTTCTTCTTCTTCTTCTTCTTCTTCTTCTTCTTCTTCTTCTTCTTCTTCTTCTTCTTCTTCTAGTCTTCTTCTTCTTCTTCTTCTTCTTCTTCTAGTCTTCTTCTTCTAGTCTTCTTCTTCTTCTTATTCTTCTTCTTCTTCTTCTAGTCTTCTTCTTCTTCTTCCAGTCTTCTTCTTCTTCTTCTTCTTCTAGCCTTCTTCTTCTTCTTCTTCTTCTTCTTCTTCTTCTTCTTCTTCTTCTTCTTCTTCCAGTCTTCTTCTTCTTCTTCTTCTTCCTAGCCTTCTTCTTCTTCTTCTTCTTCTTCTTCTTCTTCTTCTTCTTCTTCTTCTTCTTCTTCTTCTTCTTCTTCTTCTTCTTCTAGTCTTCTTCTTCTTCTTCTTCTTCTTCTTCTTCTTCTAGCCTTCTTCTTCTTCTTCTTCTTCTTCTTCTTCTTCTTCTTCTTCTAGTCTTCTTCTTCTTCTTCTTCTTCTTCTTCTTCTTCTTCTTCTTCTTCTTCTTCTTCTTCTAGTCTTCTTCTTCTTCTTCTAGTCTTCTTCTTCTTCTTCTTCTTCTTCTTCTTCTTCTTCTTCTTCTTCTTCTTCTTCTTCTTCTTCTTCTTCTTCTTCTTCTTCTTCTTCTTCTTCTTCTAGTTTTCTTCTTCTTCTTCTTCTGGTCTTCTTCTTCTTCTTCTTCTTCTTCTTCTTCTTCTTCTTCTTCTAGTCTTCTTCTTCTTCTTCTTCTTCTTCTTCTTCTTCTTCTTCTTCTTCTTCTTCTTCTTCTTCTTCTTCTTCTTCTTCTTCTTCTTCTTCTTCTAGTCTTCTTCTTCTTCTTCTAGTCTTCTTCTTCTTCTTCTTCTTCTTCTTCTTCTTCTTCTTCTTCTTCTTCTTCTTCTTCTTCTTCTTCTTCTTCTTCTTCTTCTTCTTCTTCTTCTTCTTCTTCTTCTTCTTCTAGTTTTCTTCTTCTTCTTCTTCTGGTCTTCTTCTTCTTCTTCTTCTTCTTCTTCTTCTTCTTCTAGTCTTCTTCTTCTTCGTCTTCTTCTTCTTCTTCTTCTTCTTCTTCTTCTTCTTCTTCTTCTTCTTCTTCTTCTTCTTCTTCTTCTTCTTCTTCTTCTTCTTCTTCTTCTTCTTCTTCTAGTCTTCTTCTTCTTCTAGTCTTCTTCTTCTTCTTCTTCTTATTCTTCTTCTTCTTCTTCTTCTTCTTCTAGTCTTCTTCTTCTTCTTCTTCTTCTTCTTCTTCTTCTTCTTCTTCTTCTTCTTCTTCTTCTTCTTCTTCTTCTTCTTCTTCTTCTAGTCTTCTTCTTCTTCTTCTTCTTCTTCTTCTTCTTCTTCTTCTTCTTCTTCTTCTTCTTCTTCTTCTTCTTCTTCTTCTTCTTCTTCTTCTTCTTCTTCTTCTTCTTCTTCTTCTTCTTCTTCTTCTTCTTCTTCTTCTTCTTCTTCTTCTTCTTCTTCTTCTTCTTCTTCTAGTCTTCTTCCTCTTCTTCGTCTTCTTCTTCTTCTAGTTTTCTTCTTCTTCTTATTCTTCTCCAAAATGAAGTTAGCTCTAAGTTATATCAAAAATGGAATAATATGCTTAGTTAGGGCAAAAATGGCATAATTAGCTAGGTAAGCTCAAAAATGATATTTTTCTTCTTATTTAGCCTGTTTAGTCCATTTATGACATAATTGAGCCTATATAGTCCACAAATGACATAATAAGATGAAGAAAATCAAGGAAGAGGAAGGAAAGAAGGAATAGGAAGAAAAGAAGAAGAAGAAGATTCTTCTTCTTCTTCTTCTTCTTCTTCTAGTTTTCTTCTTCTTCTTCTCCAAAATGAAGTTAGCTCTAAGTTATATCAAAAATGGAATAATATGCTTAGTTAGGTCAAAAATGGCATAATTAGCTAGGTAAGCTCAAAAATGGCATTTTTCTTCTTATTTAGCCTATTTAGTCCATTTATGACATAATTTAGCCTATTTAGTCCACAAATGACATAAGAAGATGAAGAAAATCCAGGAAGAGGAAGAAAAGAAGGAATAGGAAGAAAAGAAGAAGATCTTCTTCTTCTAGTCTTCTTCTAGTTTTCTTCTTCTTCTTCTCTAAAATGAAGTTAGCTCTAAGTTATATCAAAGATGGCATAATATGCTTAGTTCACTCAAAAATGGCATAATTAGCTAGGTTAGCTCCATTTTACCTAAGTATGCTTACTTCTTCTTCTTCTTCTTCTTCTTCATTTTCTTCTTCTTCTTCTAATTCTATTCTTCTTCTTCTAACTTTCTTGCTTCCCATTTTGCACATTTAATGCACTATATGGAAGCTTGCATGGATGGAGTGCTTGTTTCCCTGTTCTTTTTTTCGTTTGTATCGATGAAAAATGTGGAACTTGTTATATGGATGCATGGAATAATGTGTTGGATGAACATTGTGATGTTACTGTAATATGTATGGATGGAACCCTGTTTCTTATGTATATATGTATCATATGTCTGCTGTGCATGTGAAAAAATATATATCTATATCTGTGTGTGAATTCCTGTGAAATTAAATGGATTCAAATAAAAACAGGGGATATATAGCCTCTTTGCCATCTGCTAGCGGACGGCAAAGAGGACACGTGGCAGCTACCTGTACATACTGGGAACACTGGCTGCCTATTTGGTCACTTTGCCGTCCGCCAGCAGACGGCAAAGATTCAGATCACTTTGCCGTCCGCTGGCAGACGGCATAGCTGGCCACGTGGCAGCTTCCCAGTGCTGCCTAGCTGAGCTCTTTGCCGTCTGTCAGCGGACGGCAAACATCTTTGAATCTTTGCCGTCCGCTGGCGGACGGCAAAGAGCGTCGTTAACCCCCTAACGGCTCTCACCCCACCCCACTGCCGTCCGTTATCTTTGCCGTCTGCTGGCCTCGGATGGCTGACGGCACAATCCTTTGCCGTCCGTTTCTAAGAAGCGGATGGCAAAGAAGGCCTTTGCTGGCACGTGTTCAGACGGACAGTTTGCCGTCTGCTAGCGGACGGCAAAGATGTTTGCCGTCCGTGATCTATGCCTTTGCCGTCTGCCATGGCGGACAGCAAAGAAGCTGATTCCAATAGTGGTATATGCATATACCTACACCAGCGCATTTTTTATTATAGACTCGAGATGAGTCAATGTTATTTAGTGTATGTGTTCTACTGATTAGAATCTTGTTAATTAGAAACACATTGCCAACCCTGTCACACATTTCTGCTTGACAGAGAGACAACTAAAAACAAAACCAAAAAGGAAGAAATCATACATAAAACACAACATACGGGTTACGAATAGTACAAGCATACGACAAGGCACGAACGCGCTACGCACTAAAAGAAACAACTCACTCCGAGATACATAGTTCTATCCTCATATCAAGGATGAACAGACAGACCGACCTACTCACGGAATCACCTAACTGCGTGACTGAGGTCACCCAGAGGACTGGTCTTGCTGGGGCTCTCCTGGAAGACGAAAACTGAGCCAATATTCACCTTCAGCATCGGACACTTCTATGGGTTGGGGCTCAACTGCTTGGGACGTGGCTAGAGCTTGCCCAAGCAAACCTTTATACCGAAGACGGTTAATGGCCTTGTTGATGGTGTCCCGGTTGATGATGCCTGGCCTCAGCCAAGGCACCAGATGAGAGCATAGCACTGGGCTGGATGGTATGGGATCAGTGGCTTGAGATGCAATCTGGCGGCCCTCACAACATGCTTTTGTGATGACCTGAGAAGCTTCGCGGTCCAAAGGCTTGAACTCCTTGATCAGGTTACCAATCACCACTCCCTGGGCAGTAATGAACTGCACCAGACGAGCGTTGGCTGGATCATCTTCCTGGACAGTGATGGGATGCTCAGTCCCTAGGCTGGCTACAACGAGGAAGAAACAGAACTCCCGTCGTCCCGCTACTTGCGGAAACTGGGATAGCTTCCACAGCAGTTGTTTGAATAGAAAACTCTTGAGTGGTCATGGGTTTGCCTTGGATGATCAAGGACTGACCATCCTCAGCTAGACCTGCACAGATTTGCACCTTGGTCTGGAATCGGCAAAGAGGAGGGGCGGGTATTGCTTGGAACACTAGATACTCGGGACTAGAGGAACAACCAAGGGCTTGGGTGAGCACATCAGTGAGGAGAGTCAGAAAGCCAATGTGACCAACCGCAAAGGTACGACTGTAAAAGATGGGCTCTCGGAGAAAGCCGGATGTGGCTCTCGATCTGGAGCTACTAGCTAGGCTTCTCAGTAGGGACATGGCTGACTGTGTGGGGAGCGATGCGGCTAGCAGAAAGGGGGCTTTATAGGCAGCTATATGAGACACACCCGCATGGCGTGGCCCCTTTCCCTTAATGGCGAAGGGTACACTGTGCGGCCGACCGGAAAGGATAGGGTTGCTATCCGATCCACGGAAAACTAGGCGGGGGGCAGTGGGGTAGGGACGTGTCAGTCCCGGCTGCACCACCTGTTTCTCAACAGTGGTCATGCCGGATGCCAGGGATGGGTCAAATCCCTTAGGGTCATTTCGGGTTGATGATAGCGGTGATCTAATGCTAGGATAACCTATGCCAGCCTGGCTGCTCTGATACCATCTCCTATGGCACCAAGATCCAAATGGAGCAGGGGGCCTTCGCACGTCAGCCCAGGATAACGCCTGATGCACGACAGGTACATGATACAACATTCTATATACAAAAATATTCATCAATTACATGACATAGAGCAGTACATCATTGATGAATACAATGTGTGGCATAGCTCTAAGGCTATGTAAATGGCGGCGGAAGTCTTGGTTTGGTGGCTCGACGACTCTGGCTGGGCTCCACAACTCACAGGACTGGCAAGGTTACGGCCTAGCGCGACAAGTCTCCTCCTGCAATCTGGCCATGTGCAAGGCAAGGTGAGTACTATGAATGTACTCGCAAGACAACCAAATACCTAGCATCCAAACAAGCAGGTGATAAAGCAAGTACCATGCGCATGCAAGAATTTACCTCCTAACAATAACTAAGCATGGCATGATATTAACAAGGAACTTGGATCAAACTAAACATTAACATATCACATCATATTTTAGCACGCTAACAACAAAACATGGCATACCATAGCAATCCATCACATAGCATGGCATGGCATAGATGCATCTACAAGACATGTATATATGCATGAAACTATGCTGGAAGTAAACTACCATTTACCTCCCGTAAAGAATTACAGTATTATCCTAATTCATCAATCACTTACTCTGCCACTGCCCCTCGGGGCCAAGTCATGACTCACCGAGATCTCATCTCATGATCATGCTCGAAACAACTCCGTGACTTCTCGCGACTATCTCATAGTCCGAGTCACCACATTCTTTATATCACATTCTTAATCACATATTTATTATATTAGATTTGTCCTCCATTTCGACCAAGACCCGATAGTGTGATCTAGTACGAACTTGTGCCCATGTCCGAGGACACGCTATCGATAGATTATACACACTCTGCAGAGGTTAGCACACTGTACCCACACCACAGAACCCATGGCCTCGTACTCCCATTCGGGTGGACCAACGATGTTCCAACAAAACCGATCTATTGCCATCACACTCTCCCAACCACTCCGACAAACTCCCCTTTGGGCTATGTCATGGGTGGCCCCGATGTCAACTCGTGACATCCTCCACCTGCGTGGCCGGCCACCGTCGTCGCAAAACAAAACGGTCCCAAATGGGGACATGAGCTCAAAACCAAACACGGGCACACAAGGCTTATGTCCGCCTACCTGATCAGGGTAGCGCGCACCCATAACCTTCCCTCGTTGGAGGCACCGGCGAGAGGCATGACAATAGATCGCATTAAGGCCTTCCCATAAAGGCAAATGTGGATGCATTGAAGAAGCTCGATTTGGTGGCATTATGATTCGATCCCATTGATGATGGAGGAGATTTGTTGTTATTAAGTCATGTTATTATCTTCTCCGTCATCATCAACATGCAAGCATGATTAACATGGATGCAACAATGAGCATGAAACATACAAATGCATGAACAAAATACCAAGCTTCTCGAGTGAACAACTATAGCATATGGAACATCGCAATGCAAGGTACTAGCATATCAACGGTGTACCAAAATCATTATAGCATTTATATCAATGGCATGAAACTAAAATAGAGCAGTGACATGACCTTATCAATAACAACGTCCTAGCTAGCATGGCAAAAGATAACCTGAAAGCGCAAGCACCCATGGAAAACACTACAAGCATAACGGAATAACTGCAGACAAAACTGATAAGAAACTACTGCAACTACACACACGCGGGGTGCAAGCAAAGTCAACATGCAAGTTCGGGGCTCATGATAAGAGGTTCGCTTGCCTGGGGTCATTGAATACTCCGGGAAGGAATGTAATCACCTTGCGGGAAGATTTGCCGGAGAAGGGTTCTCTTAGAGGGTCTGGATATAGGGCAGGGAAAAATGGGTATTTTTAGAATGTGCAAACATTATGAAAATAACACCAACAGAAATGGCTCGACGAACAGAGAATGTGAGCGCTGGAATCGCATCAATCGGAGCTACGGTTGAAAAGTTGTGGCCGTTCGTTCGTTAGGCAGAAATCGAATAAAAATCTGTCCATTTCTGCTGCTAACGGGTGAACGCTCACAAAGTAGCAGTTTCAGCGCGACCGGCTGAAAACAGAAGGCGTATTTTGCCCAAATATGCTTTCATCGCATAGAGACGACTTCAGGGGGAAGGCGCCTTGATACGTCTCCAACGTATCTACTTTTCCAAACACTTTTTCCCTTGTTTTGGACTCTAACTTGCATGATTTGAATGGAACTAACCCAGACTGACGCTGTTTTCAGCAGAATTGCCATGGTGTAATTTTTGTGCAGAAATAAAAGTTCTCGGAATGACCTGAAACTTCACGGAGAATATTTTTGGAATTAATAAAAAATACTGGCGAAAGAATCAACACCAGGGGGCCCACACCCTGTCCACGAGGGTGGAGGGCGCGCCCACCCCCTCGGGCACGCCCCCTGCCTCGTGGGCCCCCTGAGGCTCCACCGACCTCAACTCCAACTCCATACATTCACGTTCGGGGAGAAAAAAATCAGAGAGAAGGATTCATCGCGTTTTATGATACGGAGCCACCGCCAAGCCCTAATCTCTCTCGGGAGGGCTGATCTGGAGTCCGTTCGGGGCTCCAGAGAGGGGAATCCGTCGCCGTCGTCATCATCAACCTTCCTCCATCACCAATTTCATGATGCTCACTGCCGTGCTGAGTAATTCCATCATAGGCTTGCTGGACGGTGATGGGTTGGATGAGATTTACCATGTAATCGAGTTAGTTTTGTTAGGGTTTGATCCCTAGTATCCATTATGTTCTGAGATTGATGTTGCTATGACTTTGCTATGCTTAATGCTTGTCACTAGGGCCCGAGTGCCACGATTTCAGATCTGAACCTATTATGTTTTCATGAATATATGTGAGTTCTTGATCCTATTTTGCAAGTCAATAGTCACCTACTATGTGTTATGATCCGGTAACCCTGAAATGATAATAATCCGGACCACTCCCGGTGATGACCATAGTTTGAGGAGTTCATGTATTCACTAAGTGTTAATGCTTTGGTCCGGTACTCTATTAAAATGAGGCCTTAATATCCCTTAGTTTCCAATAGGACCCCGCTGCCACGGGAGGGTAGGACAAAAGATGTCATGCAAGTTCTTTTCCATAAGCACGTATGACTATATTCGGAATACATGCCTACATTACATTGATGAACTGGAGCTAGTTTTGTGTCACCCTATGTTATAACTGTTGCATGAGGAATCACATCCGACATAATTATCCATCATTGATCCATTGCCTACGAGCTTTTCACATATTGATTTGATTAGTTACTTTTCCGTTGCCACTGTTACAATTACTACAAGAACTGCTACTATTACTTTTGCCACCGTTACCGTTACTTCTATATTACTTTGCTACTAAATACTTTGCTGCAGATATTAAGTCTTTTAGGTGTGGTTGAATTGACAACTCAACTGCTAATACTTGAGAATATTCTTTGGCTCCCCTTGTGTTGAATCAATAAATTTGGGTTGAATACTCTACCCTCGAAAACTGTTGCGATCCCCTATACTTGTGCGTTATCAAGACTATTTTCTGGCGCCGTTGCTGGGGAGCATAGCTCTATTCTTTGAGTCACTTGGGATTTATATCTGTTGATCACTATGAGGAACTTGAAAGACGAAAAAACCAAGATTTATCCCTCAAGTACGAGGGGAGGTAAAAATCTGCCATATAGCTCTGCACTTGATTCACCTTCTGTTATGAGTAGACTTGCGACACCTACTCCTGCCATTGATTCTAATATGTCGCATGTTATTGATGATGCCACTTCTGCTTTGCATGATACTTATGATGAAACTACTTCTATGCTTGATAATACTGTGCCATTAGGTGAATTTCTTGATGAACGACTTGCTAGGGTTAGAGAGAATGAAATTATTGAAACTGATAATATTGATGAAAGTGATGATGAAGATTCTCGCCCTAGATATGAATTGCCCGATGTACCTGAGGGTTATGTTATGGATGAAGAAACTGCTAGAGACTTTTTTGCTTGCAAAAATAGATATGATCTTAAGAAACTGTTTGCTAAGCTGAAAGAAAAATCTCTGAATGCCAGAATGAAATATGACCCTACTTTTGCTACTTCACCTATCTGTATTTCTGATAAGGATTACGATTTCTCTGTCGACCCTGATTTAATCACTTCGGTTGAATCTGATCCTTTTTATGGCTATGAATCTGAAACTGTTGTGGCACATCTTACTAAATTGAATGATATAGCCGCCCAATTTACTCATGAGGAAAAAATTCGTTACTACTATATCCTTAAGTTATTTCCTTTCTCATTAAAGGGTGATGCTAAAACATGGTTTAATTCTCTTACTCCTGGTTGTATGCGTAGTCCCCAGGATATGATTTATTACTTCTCTGCTAAATATTTCCCCGCTCATAAGAAACAAGCTGCTTTAAGGGAAATATATAATTTTGTGCAAATTCAAGAAGAGAGTCTCCCACAAGCTTGGGGGAGGTTTCTCCGGTTACTTAATGCTTTGCCTGATCATCCTCTCAAGAAAAATGGAATACTTGATATCTTTTATAATGGACTAACTGATGCTTCCAGAGACCACTTGGATAGTTGTCGGATCTTGGGTTCTGGCAAAACCCTCAAGGTTCGAACACTGGGGTGCACGCGAAGATCTCCCCCTACCGATCCACGTCCTAGCTTCACTAAGATCTCACCGACTAACTCGACGAACTCACAACACAAAGGACACAAGATTTATACTGGTTCGGGCCACCGTTGTGGTGTAATACCCTACTCCAGTGTGGTGGTGGATTGCCTTTCGAGCTATGGATGAATAGTACAAGGGGAAGAACAGCCTCCTGAGGTTGAGGTGTTCTTGTGTTTGGTGGGTGTGAGGATGAACTGAATGAGTTCGAGGCTAGTCTAGTTGGGCCAGGAGCCCCCTGCCTAATGTGGTGGCTAGTCCTATTTATAGAGGCCCTGGTATTCTCCCCAAATATTGAGCGGGAAGGGAGCCAACAACGGCCAATTTGAAAGGGGACAGCTAGTACTGCTTATCCTGACAAAAGCAGTCTTCGCCTGCGAAAGGCTCTGGTGGTGACGCCGCTTTGGGCTCCATGGTGACCTCCGTCTTGCCATCCTGCTGGTCTTAGTCTCGTTGCACCGATATGGAAACCTTTGCTGGACACCTCGGTACTCCGCGCCTGCGCTTGCTCCCTTAGCACCAAAGAGGAAACAAGGACACTGCGCGCACTGGTGCCCGCCTGGTCTCGATCGTCATGGCTCACGTCACGAGAACCTCGCGAGGTTTGCCATGCCTTGATCTCTCCGCCCCTCGCGAGCCAACCTGGTGAGGCCGCTCCCGAGGAGGCCTTGTGTCGTCCGCCTCGCGAGGCTTGGCCCCTCGCGAGGGTCTTGAATGCTTGTTGGTGAAGATGGGCCATACGGGCCCGCTCGCAGAGCCACGCCGTGGGCCGCAGACAGGCAATTCTGGGGACCCCCGTTCCCAGAACGCTGACAGTAGCCCCCGGGCCCAAGGCGCGCTCGGGCTTGGCTTCGAGGCGAAGCCAAAGGTCAAGTGTGGAGCGCCGCGGGCCCCAATAGCCTGCAGCCTTGGTCGACGCGTGGCGGTTGATTGGACATGGGCGTCTCCGCTTCCCCACGCCGCCCTTGAATCCGCCTGGCTATGCGGCCACCGCAACCTACACAGTTATTCTTCCATCACCCGCGCCATACTTCCCCAATTCTTCTGCTTCCCCAGGACTCCACTCCTCTTTCCAATCTGACCTGAGCTCTACTCACCCCATCGCCATGGCACCGAAATAAGCGGATAAGGGGAAGAAACCTCTGTCTTCGGCTAGTGCGCCTCCAGCCGTCGATCCCGTAGTTGGCAGATCGCTAGTGCTCAATGAAGAGGCCATGGGCAAGGTGCGTCCCATGCTCGCCTCTAGTTTCAATGAGTGGGGAAAGACGGTGGCTTGGCCTGCGTCTCGTGCTCGCATTGTCCGGGCTGCCACCGAGGTCCCAATCTTCATCGATGCCCTTTGGGCCAGCCTGGTCCCTCCTTTCTCCGCCTTCTTCAACGCAGTGCTTGAACACTACCAAATCCACATGATGCATCTAGATCCCGAATCTGTGACCCTTCTTGCCGTCTTCACCTTCGTGTGCGAGGCCATGGTGGGCATTGCCCCTTCCGTGGCCCTTCTTCGCCACTTCTTCTCATTGCATCTGATTGACCCCCGACAGAGCTCGGGATGCCTGAGCTTCCAGGCCATGGCTGCGACGGAAGGCGCGGGGATCGACTTCGAGCTTCCTCCATCCACGAGTGGGTTTCGGACATGGTGGGTGTTTGCTGATGTCGGAGTGCTCAGACCTCTGCTCCATCCTTCATCAGCGCCCGCCGTCCCCAACTCCGGTTGGGGTCACGAGAAGCTCGCGAGCCCCTGCCTCGTCCCCGTCTGGCTTAGGCTGAAGAGGCTGAAAGACCAGGGCGTGACTGCGCCTATGGTGGTGAAGGAGTTTGTCCGACACCGAGTTGCCCCGCTTCAGCGCCATTCCCGACCGATGTGGGCCTTGCTCAACAGCAAGGACCATATGAGGCTTCAGGAGTCTGGGCTCCCTCTTGAGACGCGGCAGACGGTGCTTGGGGTCTTGGCGAGCGTTCCGTTGCCGGACGACATGCCTAGGAAGAGTTCTCTGTTGCACCGCTGCTCGAACAAGGAGGAGTTTTCGGAGCATATGCCTTCCTTTGATGAGTGGGGGCTGCGCCCAGACGGCCTGGTGGGGCCCCGCGAGAATCCCGTCAATGTGGTTTCACTCTTCGCTGCAGGCGCCGAGCTCACCCCGAGTTTGGATGCGGGGAAGTGAGCATCGTCCGAGGCTGGCGGCCCTATTGCTGAGGTGCTGATGCTGCCTGGGGCTCCCGAGGCGTCGTCCTCGGGAGTTCGTGATTCTTGTCCTAGGGTGGCAGCTGCGGTGGTGATGCAGCGCGTGACTCCTGAGGCCGAAGCTCTTGAGACCTCGGCAGGTCGCAGCGAAATGGCGCCCGACGGCACCCTCAGCTTGGCGTCCCTGCGGCTCTATCTTCTAGCGCTTCTCCTGCCGCACCTCGTGCTGGCCGCCATGTCTAACGCTTTGGTCGGCTCTGCATGGACTTCGAGGAGCTCCGGAAGAGGAAGAGGTCCCCGAGCGGCAGCGGTGGCATCTTCGGGCCGTTGAAGCAGAGGAAGTACATCGCCATTGACGAGTAAGTACTGCTTCTCTGTGGTTTCCTGAGTGTTGCTTTCCTTCCTGCTGGTGGTTCTTCAGGGTCCCTTCCACCAAGGCCGCTGCATCTCCTGAGGAGCAGCCTCCTCTCTCCTCGACTCCCCCGCTGGCCTTGAGCGCCCCGAGCCTGCACGCCACCTTTGGTGCAGGGTCGGTTGGAGAGGCGCGCTCGCCTCCATGGCGCCTTGAGTCCGCGACCTCGTCGCCCCTCCTTTGTGACCTTGCTTGGAGCTTGGTGGGCGTGCCCAGGATCCCTCCTCTGGTCATGGACGGTGGCTGGTTGGTTCGGTCTTCGGCTCCTCTTCAAGCAATGGTCCCCGATTAGTTCAGGCCCCTCGCGAGGCCTCGCTGGCGCCTGGGGTAGCGCCAGCCCCCAGCCCTCTGCCGGGAGGGGCGTGCCGCTTCGGGCCCCTCCTGCAGCCCCCACAGTGGACGAGATGGGCCGTTCGCTCGAGTTCGAGGACGGACGGAGCGTTGTTCGTCATGAGCTCTTCCAGGAGGCGATGGGCGCGATGAACCGGCTTGGTGAAGAACTCAAGGGTGTCGACGCGTGCCTCGCGGCCGAGAGTCTTCGGTTGGTGGAGGAGCGGCACAAGTTGAAGGTGGCCATCAACCTCGGGCGTCACCAGCGCGAGCTTGATAACACGAAGGCTGAAGCTTCTCTCGAGGTCTCTCATGAGGCTTGCTCCCGAGCTTTGGAGGAAGCTCGCGAGGCTGACCGCCGTCGCGAGGCTACGGAGAAGCGCGCGTGGGAGCTCCAGGCCTGGAGTGCGTCCCTGGAGCAGCAGGTGGAGGCGCGCAAAGCCGCCCTTGCGTCGGTGATGGGGACGCCCGCCGAAGAAGAAGAGATCCGGAGGCGCGAGGAGGCGTTGGCACTGGAAGCCGTGGAGCATAGCCTCGAGCTCAAGCGGTTGGAGACGAGGGAGCGTCAAGTTGCCCAAGCGGAAGATGTCGTTGGTGCACGCGAGGCCAAGGCTCAGGAGGAGGTCGATAGCCGGGTGGCCGAGGTTTGCGTGGGTCTTGAGGGTAGGCATGACCTGAAGCTGCAGCTTGCGGAGACGGAGGCTGCAGGTAGGGCCGCTGCCCTTAGACCCAGGCTGGCTGAGGTAGAGAGGCGTGAGGAGGCCACGACAGCTGCCCTAGTCACGTCGCAGGCGGAATTGGCCTCCGCCCGTGCCGAGCTGCTCTCTCTTCAGAAACGGGTTGATGACGCCAAGGCCGTTGCGCGGCAGAACAGGGAGGAAGTGCTTCAGCGGCTGACATTGGAGCGCGAGCACGCCCCCATGCTCCAGGGTCTCAGGAACAGGGCCAACACCGCGTTGGGCCATATCTGCGACGAGAATGCCCCTCATCCCCATACGGATGACTATGCCAACCATCTTCGCTTCTTCTCCGACGTGGTGACGCGTCTGGAAGCTCGATCCGATAGAGCTCGCCAGCTCGTGGAAGAGAGGAGCCATGGCCTGCTCGGGCGCGCGTTCTCCCGCGTCTTCAGCCATCTTCAGAACACCTTCCCCGACTTCGACTTCGACGCCGCCATTGCCCCCGTACCCGCGGCCATCCGGGGCGACCTGGCGCGGTGGGTGGAGGACAACGTGGATGTGCTGGTCAGGGCCTTCGCTTCCGAGGACAACGCGGTGGTAGTCGCGGCAGACGAAGGAGACGTGGTTGACGACGGCGATGTCGGGGCTGGTGAAGGTGGAGGCGACGCCAGCGACGGCGACAACGACGCCAGCAGTGTGTGTGAAGACGACCTGGGGGACGCGACAAGCGACATATCCGGCTGATGCCATGTTCCCCTGCTGTTTTACCCTGTATGCAAAAACTTGGGCGTCGCCCCTAAAGATTGTAAGAGCATTTTGAGAGGGGGAGCCCCTCGTGTAAACAAACCGCTGCCTTTATTCTTTTATGCCAAGATGAGTGTGCGCCTTTGTGAATCCATGAGTGTGGTGGCAAGTTCGCTGTTGTGGCTTACCTTAGCCGGGGTAAGCCCCGAACCGGATCGTGAGGTCGTGAGCTCCTGAGGAGCTCCTGAAGGGTCTGCTGATTCGCTCGAGGGGGCCTCGCGAGAATCAGGTGCGAGTCATGGTGTCGACGCACGCGTGGCGCGTATGCTGTGCCCAGCCCCGCTCGCGAGGAGCCCGCGAGGGGGAGGCAGCGAGCGTGAGCTCCGGGATAAGGCAAGAACCAGATAGCAAGAAACCGCTTGAACGAGAAAAGGCACCCCCGCACGCATCAATGAAAATTCAACTTCAACTTAAATCCAAATCCAGAAGGCAAGGCTACAGAAAAGAGATCCAAAGCAAATGGCCGCGTCCGGCGCCTAGTCTAGTCTTCTTGTCTTCAAGTCTTCTCACCAGCGCGGAGCTAAGTGCTGCCACTAGGACGTGGGAGGGAGCCCCCGAGGCCCGAGGGCGGCACTCCTGAGACTCCAGGGCGTGTACAGCCCCACTCGTTATTACGTGAGAGTGTCACGGGCGGCGACCTTAACAGGCGTGAGCCTTACTTCATATCGCCAGACGAGGGCCCCACCTTGCGCCACCCTCTGCCACCGTTGGGACGACCGGAGACCAAGACGACACCAAAGGGGCAGAGGGGACGCCAGCGGCGACCACGGGTCCTCTGCCGGGGTAGGGCTCGCCGGCGCCTCCCCGACAGAGGGCCTACCTCCGGGTAACGCCTTGCTCTGTGCGACGCGGGGAGGGGCCTTGCTCCTGGCTCCTCCCGTGCAGCCCCCAGTGGGTTTCTCCTGATGGGGCGGACATCGCCGTGCCGGAACCATCGCCTGGTGCTGTGACCTGGTTCACCTGTGACTCATGGTTAGCGTAAGCTTGCCCCTGAGGGATTAGTGGTACCCTGTATCTGTTGTCGACGGCGCGGTTGGTGGGGCTCTCTGGCAGCTCATGGAAGGCTTCAGCTCCTAACGCCTCCTCCTCCCAACCTGGTCCGAGGAACGAGCCGGGGTCGTCCTCCGGCGTGTTCTCCTAGTCCATCATGCGGGGCACGTAGGCCTTCGAGGCCGCTGCCCCGAAGACCTCGTCGAAGTGCCCCATGCTCCATGTTGCCCGGCCTGTCACGCCGTCCTGAGGATGGCAGGGCGGTGCTCCGATGGGGCCGTATGCGGCAACGCTCGTGCCCGCACCCATCTGGGGTGGTACGGGCGCAACAGGGTACCCTCCACCATGGATGGCGTTGATGCCGACGAGGCCCCCGGGCGCACCCGGGAGCACGCAGGCGCGGTGAGGCCCGCCGTGGGATCCAGCCGCCACCTGAGGCGTGAGCTGATAGCAGAAGTTGGCGCTCCCATGGCAGCTGCGTCCAGTAGCTCGGTGACGCGTTCCAGCAGTGCATCTCGGCCGCTCTCCATCAGTCGGCACCGCAGCAGTTCCTGCGCCACTGTGGTGCAGCCCGCATGTTCGCCTGCTCCCGCCGGGTGTGTGGCACCGTTGCCGCGGCGTGGCTTGTGGGCCGCAGGCAGGCAAGTCTGGGGACCCCCGTTCCCAGAACGCCGACAATAGTTGTGCTGGTTGTGTTTTCAGGGAAAGAGCTGTTGATCAAGCTGAATTTCTATTGAATAATATATTGAGTAATGATAATGATTGGACACTTCCTGAACCAACTCCTAAGCCAACTCCGAAGAAAATGGGTATTCTATTTCTCAGTCCTGAAGATATGCAAGAGGCAAAGAAATCTATGAAAGAAAAGGGTATTAAATCTGAAGATGTTAAGAATTTACCACCTATTGAAGAAATACATGGTCTTGATAACCCGACACAGGTTGTAAAGGTAAATTCTCTATATATATTTGAAGAAGGTGATATTCCTCGTTATAAGTCTGCTAGCCAATGCTTAGATGAGTTTGATAATTTTATTGTTAAACAAGAAAACTCCAATGCTTATGTTGGTAGACAATTGAAACATAATGCTTATATGATTGAACACTTGAGTGATTATATGTCTAGAGTTAAAGGTGAACTTAAACTTATTAGTAAACATGCTTCTATGGTTACCACTCAAGTAGAACAGGTGCTTAAGGCTCAAAATGATTTTCTCATTGAATTAAATAATAAGAAAAATGATAATGCTGTTAGAGTTGTGACTAGAGGGGGTAGAACGACTCGGGAACCTTTGTATCCTGAGGGCCACCCTAAGAGAATTGAGCAAGATTCTCAGAGAACTAATGTTGATGCACCTAGTCCTTCTAAAAAGAAGAAAAAGAAAAATGATAGGACTTTGCATGCTTCTAGTGAACCTGTTGTTGACACACCTGAGAATCCCAATGATATTTCTATTTCTGATGCTGAAACACAATCTGGTAATGAACATGAACCTAGTGATAATATTAATGATGATGTTCATGTTGATGCTCAACCTAGCAATAACAATGATGTAGAGATTGAACCTGCTGTTGATCTTGATAACCCACAATCAAAGAATCAACGTTATGATAAGAGAGACTTTGTTGCTAGGAAGCACGGTAAAGAAAGAGAACCCTGGGTTCAGAAACCTATGCCTTTTCCTCCTAAACCATCAAAGAAAAAGGATGATGAGGATTTTGAGCGCTTTGCTGAAATGATTAGACCTATCTTTTTGCATATGCGTTTGACTGATATGCTTAAAATGAATCCTTATGCTAAGTATCTGAAACAAATTGTTACAAATAAAAGAAACATACCGGAAGCTGAAATTTCCACCATGCTTGCTAATTATACTTTTAAAGGTGGAATACCTAAGAAACTAGGAGATCCAGGAGTACCAACTATACCATGCACCATTAAAATAAACTATGTTAAAACTGCTGTATGTGATCTTGGAGACGGTGTTAGTGTTATGCCTCTCTCTTTATATCGTAGACTTGATTTGAATAAGTTGATGTCGGCGTCAAAACCAGCGGATCTCGGGTAGGGGGTCCCGAACTATGCGTCTAAGGTCGATGGTAACAGGAGGCGGGGGACACAATGTTTACCCATGTTCAAGCCCTCTCTATGGAGGTAATACCCTACTTCCTGCTTGATTGATCTTGATGAATATGAGTATTACAAGAGTTGATCTACCACGAGACCATAGTGGCTAAAACCCTAGAAGTCTAGCCTGTATGACTATACCCCCTTTCTGGACTAAGCCCTCCGGTTTATATAGACACCGGAGGGGGCTAGGGTTGTACAAAGTCGGTTATAGAGAAATGAGTCTACATATTCGGTTGCCAAGCTTGCCTTCCACGCCAAGGAGAGTCTTATCCGGACACGGGAGAAAGTCTTCGATCTTGTATCTTCACAGCCCATTAGTCCGGCCCACATCCAACAGGCCGGATGCCCGAGGACCCATTAGTCCAGGACTCCCTCATTAGCCCCTGAACCAGGCTTCAATGACGAGGTGTCCGACACGCAGATTGTCTTCGGCATTGCAAGGCGGGTTCTCCTTTCCGAACACTCCAAGATAGTCTTCGGACGCAACGAACGTGTCCGGATCTGCAACACAAGCACCGTACACACAGCTGTAGAGAGTATAATATTTCGCGAGTCCCATCTACTGACAACTTTTTGCAAGATGACATCACACCTGCCTGGTCATTATTTCGAACCGTTTTCATCTGCCGTTCCGCGTTTCGAGATGCGGTTTCCATTGGCACGTCTTGTCAAAGCAGAGATCATGTCCCCTTATTGCGGGATTCTCATCAATACGGGCGTGGGTAATCCAACCGTGCCGTTTACACAGCCCTTGGGAATAGGCGAGTTTTGAGGCGAGTGGGGAGGCGTTCGATATTCACTGCCTTTATAAGGGGATAAGAATTCCTTTCTTCACCCACGCCTTCTTTCATCCTCTGCCCTTCCATTCTCGAGCTCCAGCACCCAAGTTCTCATTTCTTTCACTCCGAGCAAGCTCTCAACCATGTACGGCTCTGGAGGGCAAGGCAAGTGGATGGCATCTTCCGTCACGGCGAAGGACATCGCCGAGCTGTGGGAGGCCGGGTATCTGGCGAAGGAGATCGCTCACCGGCTCCCGGCCAAGGGACAAGTCGTCCCTACACCAAAACCCAACGAGAGGGTGGTGTTCCTCCCTCATTTCGTCCGCGGACTAGGGTTTCCACTCCACCCTTTCGTCCATGGACTTATGTTCTATTATGGGCTAGATTTCCATGATCTAGCCCCGAACTCTCTCCTCAACATCTCGGCATTCCTTGTCATGTGCGAGGCTTTCCTCCGTGTCCAGCCCCACTTCGGTCTGTGGCTTAAAATCTTCAACGTGAAGCCGAAGGTGGTGGATGGTCAACACGCGGAGTGTGGGGGAGCCATGGTGAGCAAGATGCCCAACGTCATATGGCCCAAAGGCATGTTTGTGGAGACTGTCAAGGAGTGGCAGAAGCTGTGGTTCTATATCACAGAGCCCCGCGACGCCACCTGGGCCGCGGCTCCCGAATTCAAGTCCGGGGCTCCAATGCGGCTGACCTCCTGGATGGAGAAGGGCCCAAATTGGTCTTCATCGGATGAGCTGAGGGCGCTGCAAATGCGCATCCAAAGCATGGTGGACAAAAACATCAAGCTCGTCGACGTGGTACAGGTTATGCTAGTTCGCCAGATCCTCCCCTGCCAAAGCCGAGCTTCTCCTCTATGGGAATTCGATCCGGAGAAGCACCAGACATTGGTGAGGCTCTTCGGCACCACCCACGAAGACACTTGGAAGCTGCTCTTTAAGGGTGATGAGAAGCCGCCGCCCATAGACTTGGATCATGGGCACGATCTTACCCACCCCGCCGCGCGGTAAGTCCTTTACGTCTCAAGGTGTACCCTCTACCTGCTTGTCCAAGGAGGGTAACTGAACTTTGCTAATTTATCCTTTCAGGAATGGACGGAGAAAGCGGAGCGAATTCACAGTTTGGCTCCGTTGCCCGAAGAGCCAGTCATCCCGCTCCTAGCGAAGATGCTAGTCCTGGCGCCCTATCAGCCGCCGGAGAAGAAGGCCAAGGGGGGCCGGGGTGGCCCCTGCCGCAAGGGCACTTCAGACGTGATGTCCGAAGATAAGACTCACTCCTCTGCCGCCGAAGACGATGAAGAGGAGGAGGAGGAAAGCAACCCTCCCCCTGATGGGGGGAGGAAGAAGAGGGCAGCCTCCACAAATCTGGAGGCGGAGGCGCCCAAGAAGGGGAAAGGCTCCCTCACGGATAAAACCATGTGGGACGTCGACAGCAGTCCGGAGCGACCCCCCCAGAACAAGCCCCTGGCCGCGTCGTAAGTACAAACTCGTACTCGCCCGGGTATCCAGCCTTCCCTCCTTATTGTATTGACATGGTTAATTGTGCTGCTGCAGTCCGGCCCACGGCAGGTCCCAGCGATCCTCATTAAGAGGTTTGTTGGATTCAAGGGCGATGGCCAGCGCGTCACCGTTGCCCGATTACGCTCCCAAGGCCAAGGGCGACGCCGAAGTGCTGTCGCGAAGGACTTTCCTAGGCCAGGGAGAGTCTCGGGAGGCCGTCAGGGTGGCGCCAGAGGGCAAAACCTCGGCCGCCGGACACATGGGGGAGCAGTCCCCCATGGAGACGGGTGACGGGGGCCGAACTCAATTCGACCACCATCCGGATACAGTTCCTGAAGGAAATATGCCCTAGAGGCAATAATAAAGTATTATATATTTCCTTATATCATGATAAATGTTTATTATTCATGCCAGAATTTTATTAACCGGAAACATAATACATGTGTGAATACATAGACAAACAGAGTGTCACTAGTATGCCTCTACTTGACTAGCTCGTTAATCAAAGATGGTTATGTTTCCTAGCCATTGACATGAGTTGTCATTTGATTAACGGGATCACCTCATTAGGAGAATGACGTGATTGACATGACCCATTACGTTAGCTTAGCACCCGATCGTTTAGTATGTTGCTATTTCTTTCTTCATGACTTATACATGTTCCTATGACTATGAGATTATGCAACTCCCGTTTACCGGAGGAACACTTTGTGTGCTACCAAACGTCACAACGTAACTGGGTGATTATAAAGGTGCTCTACAGGTGTCTCCAAAGGTACTTGTTGGGTTGGCGTATTTCGAGATTAGGATTTGTCACTCCGATTGTCGGAGAGGTATCTCTGGGCCCACTCGGTAATGCACATCACTATAAGCCTTGCAAGCATCGTGACTAATGAGTTAGTTGCGGGATGATGTATTACGGAATGAGTAAAGAGACTTGCCGGTAACGAGATTGAACTAGGTATCGAGATACCGACGATCGAATCTCGGGCAAGTAACATACCGATGACAAAGGGAACAACGTATGTTGTTATGCGGTCTGACCGATAAAGATCTTCGTAGAATATGTGGGAGCCAATATGGGCATCCAGGTCCCGCTATTGGTTATTGACCGGAGAGGTGTCTCGGTCATGTCTACATAGTTCTCGAACCCAAAGGGTCCGCACGCTTAAAGTTACGATGACAGTTATATTATGAGTTTATGTGATTTGATGTACCGAAGGTTGTTCGGAGTCCCGGATGTGATCACGGACATGACGAGAAGTCTCGAAATGGTCGAGACGTAAAGATTGATATATTGGATGACTATATTCGGACATCGGAATTGTTCCGGAGAAGTTTCGGATTAAACCGGAGTGCCGGAGGGTTACCGGAACCCCCTGGGGAAGTATTGGGCCTCGGTGGGCCTTGAGGGGAGAGAGAGGGCAGCAGCCAGGAGGTGGCGCGCCCCCTCCCAAGGGGAATCCTAGTTGGACTAGGAGAGGGGGGTGCAGCCCCCTTTCCCTCTCCCTCTCCCTCTCTTTCCTTCCCCCTTCTTTCCTAGTAGGACTAGGAAAGGGGAGTCCTACTCCTACTAGGAGGAGGACTCCCCCTCTCTCCTTGGCGCGCCTAGGGCAGCCGGCCTCCACCTTGCTCCTTTATATACGGGGGCAGGGGGGCACCTAAGAACACACTTGATATACGATATTTTAGCCGTGTGCGGTGTCCCCCTCCACCAGATTACACCTCGATAATACTGTCGCGGAGCTTAGGCGAAGCCCTGCGTCGGTGGAACATCATCATCGTCACCACGCCGTCGTGCTGACGAAACTCTCCCTCAACACTCGGCTGGATCGGAGTTCGAGGGACGTCATAGCTGAACGTGTGTAGAATTTGGAGGTGTCGTACGTTCGGTACTTGATCGGTCGGATCGTGAAGACGTACGACTACATCAACCGCGTTGTGATAACGCTTCCGCTGTCGGTCTACGAGGGTACGTGGACAACACACTCCCCTCTCGTTGCTATGCATCACCATGATCTTGCGTGTGCGTAGGAATTTTTTTGAAATTACTACGTTCCCCAACAGTGGTATCAGAGCCTGGTTTTATGCGTTGATGCTATGCACGAGTAGAACACAAGTGAGTTGTGGGCGATATAAGTCATACTGCTTACCAGCATGTCATACTTTGGTTCAGCGGTATTGTGAGATGAAGCGGCCCGGACCGACATTACGCGAGACTGGTTTCACCGTTCGGAGCACTCGTTGCTTAAAGGTGACTAGCGGGTGTCTGTCTCTCTCACTTTAGTTGAACCGAGTGTGGCTACGCCCGGTCCTTGCGAAGGTTAAAACAGCACCAACTTGACAAACTATCGTTGTGGTTTTGATGCGTAGGTAAGAACGGTTCTTGCTAAGCCCGTAGCAGCCACGTAAAACATGCAACAACAAAGTAGAGGACGTCTAACTTGTTTTTGCAGGGCATGTTGTGATGTGATATGTTCAGGACATGATGTGATATAATGTGTTGTATGAGATGATCATGTTTTGTAACCGAGTTATCGGCAACTGGCAGGAGCCATATGGTTGTCGCTTTATTGTATGAGATGCAATCGCCATGTAATAGTTTTACTTTATCACTAAGCGGTAGCGATAGTCGTAAAAGCAATAAGTTGGCGAGACGACAACGATACTACGATGGAGATCAAGGTGTCGAGCCGGTGACGATGGTGATCATGACGGTGCTTCGGACATGGAGATCACGAGCACGGTGCTTCGGAGATGGAGATCACAAGCACAAGATGATGATGGCCATATCATATCACTTATATTGATTGCATGTGATGTTAATCCTTTATGCATCTTATCTTGCTTTGATTGACGGTAGCATTATAAGATGATCTCTCACTAAAATTTCAAGACAAAAGTGTTCTCCCTGAGTATGCACCGTTGCGGAAGTTCTTCGTGCTGAGACACCACGTGTTAATCGGGTGTGATAGGCTCTACGTTCAAATACAACGGGTGCAAAACAGTTGCACACGCGGAATACTCAGGTTAAACTTGACGAGCCTAGCATATGTACAGATATGGCCTCGGAACACAGAAACCGAAAGGTCGAGCGTGAATCATATAGTAGATAAGTGATGTTCACCATTGAAACTACTCCATCTCACGTGTTAATCGAACATGGTTTAGTTGCTTTGGATCATGTAATCACTTAGATGATTAGAGAGATGTCTATCTAAGTGGGAGTTCTTAAGTAATATGATTAATTGAACTTAAATTTATCATGAACTTAGTACCTGATAGTATCTTGCTTGTCTATGTTAATTGTAGATAAATGGCCCGTGCTGTTGTTCCGTTGAATTTTAATGCGTTCCTTGAGAAAGCTAAGTTGAAAGACGATGGTAGCAATTACACGGACTGGGTCCGTAACTTGAGGATTATCCTCATTGCTGCACAGAAGAATTACGTCCTGGAAGCACCGCTAGGTGCCAGGCCTCCTGCAAGAGCTACGCCAGAAGTTATGAACGTCTGGCAAAGCAAAGCTGATGACTACTCAATAGTTCAGTGTGCCATGCTTTACGGCTTAGAACCGGGACTTCAACGATGTTTTGAACGTCATGGAGCATATGAGATGTTCCAGGAGTTGAAGTTAATATTTCAAGCAAATGCCCGGATTGAGAGATATGAAGTCTCCAATAAGTTCTATAGCTGCAAGATGGAAGAGAATAGTTCTGTCAGTGAGCATATACTCAGAATGTCTGGGTATAATAATCACTTGATTCAACTGGGAGTTCAACTTCCGGATGATTGCGTCATTGACAGAATTCTTCAATCACTGCCACCAAGCTACAAGAGCTTCGTGATGAACTATAACATGCAAGGGATGGATAAGACAATTCCCGAGCTCTTCGCAATGCTAAAGGCAGCGGAGGTAGAAATCAAAAAGGAGCATCAAGTGTTGATGGTCAGTAAAACCACTAGTTTCAAGAAAAAGGGCAAAGGGAAGAAGAAAGGGAACTTCAAGAAGAACAACAAGCAAGTTGCGGTTCAGGAGAAGAAATCCAAGTCTGGACCTAAGCCTAAAACTGAGTGCTTCTACTGTAAGCAGACTGGCCACTGGAAGCGGAACTGCCCCAAGTATTTGGCAGATAAGAAGGATGGCAAGGTTAACAAAGGTATATGTGATATACATGTTATTGATGTGTACCTTACTAATACTCGCAATAGCACCTGGGTATTTGATACTGGTTCTGTTGCTAATATTTGCAACTCGAAACAGGGGCTACGGATTAAGCGAAGTTTGGCTAAGGACGAGGTGACGATGCGCGTGGGAAATGGTTCCAAAGTCGATGTGACCGCCGTCGGCACGCTACCTCTACATCTACCTTCGGGATTAGTTTTAGACCTAAATAATTGTTATTTGGTGCCAGCGTTGAGCATGAACATTATATCTGGATCTTGTTTAATGTGAGACGGTTATTCATTTAAATCAGAGAATAATGGTTGTTCTATTTATATGAATAATATCTTTTATGGTCATGCACCCTTGAAGAGTGGTCTATTTTTAATGAATCTCGATAGTAGTGATACACATATTCATAATGTTGAAGCCAAAAGATGCAGAGTTGATAATGATAGTGCAACTTATTTGTGGCACTGCCGTTTGGGTCATATCGGTGTAAAGCACATGAAGAAACTCCATACTGATGGAATTTTGGAATCACTTGATTTTGAATCACTTGGTACTTGCGAACCGTGCCTTATGGGCAAGATGACCAAAACACCGTTCTCCGGAACTATGGAGAGAGCAACAGATTTGTTGGAAATCATACATACAGATGTATGTGGTCCAATGAATATTGAGGCTCGTGGCGGATATCGTTATTTTCTCACCTTCACAGATGATTTGAGCAGATATGGGTATATCTACTTAATGAAACATAAGTCTGAAACATTTGAAAAGTTCAAAGAATTTTAGAGTGAAGTTGAAAATCATCGTAACAAGAAAATAAAATTCCTACGATCTGATCGTGGAGGAGAATATTTGAGTTACGAGTTTGGTCTACATTTGAAACAATGCGGAATAGTTTCGCAACTCACGCCACCCGGAACACCACAGCGTAATGGTGTGTCCGAACGTCGTAATCGTACTTTATTAGATATGGTGCGAACTATGATGTCTCTTACTGATTTACCGCTATCGTTTTGGGGTTATGCTTTAGAGACGGCTGCATTCACTCTAAATAGGACACCATCGAAATCCGTTGAGACGACGCCTTTTGAACTATGGTTTGGCAAGAAACCAAAGTTGTCGTATCTTAAAGTTTGGGGTTGCAATGCTTATGTGAAGAAACTTCAACCTGATAAGCTCGAACCTAAATCGGAGAAATGTGTCTTCATAGGATACCCAAAGGAGACCGTTGGGTACACCTTCTATCACAGATCCGAAGGCAAGATATTCGTTGCTAGGAATGGATCCTTTCTAGAGAAGGAGTTTCTCTCGAAAGACGTGAGTGGGAGGAAAGTAGAACTTGATGAGGTAACTGTACCTGCTCCCTTATTGGAAAGTAGATCATCGCAGAAATCAGTTTCTGCGACACCTACACCAAGTAGTGAGGAAGTTAATGATAATGATCATGAAACTTTAGATCAAGTTATTACTGAACTTCGTAGGTCAACTAGATCAAGATCCGCACCAGAGTGGTACGGTAATCCTGTTCTGGAGGTCATGTTACTAGACCATGGCGAACCTACAAACTATGAAGAAGCGATGGTGAGCCCAGATTCCGAAAAATGGCTTGAAGCCATGAAATCCGAGATGGGATCCATGTATGAGAACAAAGTATGGACTTTGGTTGACTTGCCTGATGGTCGGCAAGCCATTGAAAATAAATGGATCTTCAAGAAGAAGACTGACGCTGATGGTAATGTTACTGTCTATAAAGCTCGACTTGTTGCGAAAGGTTTTCGACAAGTTCAAGGGATTGACTACGATGAGACCTTCTCACCCGTAAAGATGCTTAAGTCTGTCCGAATCATGTTAGCAATTTCCGCATTTTATGATTATGAAATTTGGCAAATGGATGTCAAAACTGCGTTCCTGAATGGATTTCTGGAAGAAGAGTTGTATATGATGCAACCGGAAGGTTTTGTCAATCCAAAGGGAGCTAACAAAGTGTGCAAGCTCCAGCGATCCATTTATGGACTGGTGCAAGCCTCTCGGAGTTGGAATAAACGCTTTGATAGTGTGATCAAAGCATTTGGTTTTATACAGACTTTTGGAGAAGCCTGTATTTACAAGAAAGTGAGTGGGAGCTCGATAGCATTTCTGATATTATATGTGGATGACATATTACTGATTGGAAATGATAAAATAGTGATTGACAGAATTCTCTAGTCACCATCACCAAGTTAGTAGAACTTTGTGATGAACTATAGTATGCAAGGGATGACGAAAGTAATTCCCGAGCTCTTCGTGATGCTGAAATCGACGAAGGTAGAAATCAAGAAAAACATCAAGTGTTGATGGTTGACGAGACCACTTCAAGTGTTGATGGTTGACAAGACCACTAGTTTCAAGAAAAGGGCAAAGGGAAGAAGGGGAACTTCAAAAAGAACGGCAAGCAAGTTGCTACTCAAGTGAAGAAGCCCAAGTCTGTACCTAAGCATGAGACTAAGTGCTTCTACTACAAAGGGACTGGTCAACTGGAAGCAGAATTACCCCAACTATTTGGTGGATAAGAAGGATGGCAAAGTGAACAAAGGTATATTGGATATACATGTTATTGATGTGTACTTTACTAGTGTTTTATAGCAACCCCTCGGTAATTGATACTAGTTCAGTTGCTAAAGAGTAGTAACTCGAAAACGGGAGTTGCAGAATAAACAGAGACTAGTAAAAGGCGAGGTGACGATGTGTGTTGGAAGTAGTTCCAAGATTGATATGATCATCATCGCACACTCCCTGTACTTTCGGGATTAGTGTTGAAACTAAATAAGTGTTATTTGGTGTTTGCGTTGAGCATGAATATGATTTGATCATGTTTATTGCAATACGGTTATTCATTTAAGTTAGAGAACAATTGTTGTTCTGTTTACATGAATAAAAACCTTCTATGGTCATACACCCAATAAAATGGTTTGTTGGATCTCGATCGTAGTGATACACATATTCATAATAATGAAGCCAAAAGATGCAAAGTTAATAATGATAGTGCAACTTATTTGTGGCACTGCCGTTTAGGTCATATTGGTATAAAGCGCATGAAGAAACTCCATACTGATGGGATTTTGGAATCACTTGATTATGAATCACTTGATGCTTGCGAACCGTGCCTCATGGGCAAGATGACTAAAGCGCCGTTCTCCAGAACTATGGAGAGAGCAACAGATTTGTTGGAAATCATACATACAGATGTATGTGGTCCGATGAATATTGAGGCTCGTAGCAGGTATCATTATTTTCTGACCTTCACAGATGATTTGAGCAGATATGGGTATATCTACTTAATGAAACAGAAGTATGAAACATTTGAAAAGTTCATATAATTTCAGAGTGAAGCGGAAAATCATCGTAACAAGAAAATAAAGTTTCTACGATCTGATCGTGGAGAAGAGTATTTGAGTTACGAGTTTGGCCTTCAGTTAAAACAATGTGAAATTGTTTCACTACTCACGCCACCTGGAACACCACAGAGTAATGGTGTGTCCGAACATCGTAACCGTACTTTATTAGATATGGTGCAATATATGATGTCTCTTACCGATCTACCACTATCGTTTTGGGGTTATGCATTAGAGACAGCTACATTCACGTTAAAAGGGCACCATCAAAATCCGTTGAGACGACGCCTTATGAACTGTGGTTTGGCAAGAAACCAAAGTTGTCGTTTCTTAAAGTTTGGGGTTGCGATGCTTATGTGAAAATGTTTCATCCTGATAAGCTCAAACCCAAATCGGAAAAATGTGTCTTCATAGGATACCCAAAGGAGACAATTGGGTACACCTTCTATCACAGATCCGAAGGCAAGACATTCGTTGCTTAGTATGGATCCTTTCTTGAGAAGGAGTTTCTCTAGAAAGAAGTGAGTGGGAGGAAAGTAGAACTTGATGAGGTAACTGTACCTGCTCCCTTATTGGAAAGTAGTTCATCACAAGAAATGGTTCCTGTGACGTCTATACCAATGAGTGAGGAAGTTAATGATGATGATCATGAAACTTCAGATCAAGTTGTTACTAAACCTTGTAGGTCAACCAGAGTAAGATCCACACCAGAGTGGTACGGTAATCCTGTTCTGGAGGTTATGTTACTAGACCATGACAAACCTACGAACTATGAAGAAGCGATGGTGAGCCCAGATTCCGCAAAATGGCTTGAGGCCATGAAATCTGAGATGAGATCCATGTATGAGAACAAAGTGTGGACTTTGGTTGACTTGCCCGATGATCGGCAAGCAATTGAGAATAAATGGATCGTCAAGAGGAAGACGGACACTGATAGTAGTATCACTATCTACAAAGCTAGAATTGTCGCAAAAAGGTTTTCGACAAGTTCAAGATGTTGACTACGATGAGACTTTCTCACTCGTATCTATGCTTAAGTCTGTCTGAATCATGTTAGAAATTGCCGCATTTTATGAAATATGGCAAATGGATAAACAAAACTGCATTCCTTAATGGATTTATTAAAGAAGAGTTGTATATGATGCAACCAGAAGGTTTTGTCAATCCTAAAAGGTGCTAACAAGATATGCAAGCTCCAGCGATCCATTTATGGACTGGTGCAAGCATCTCGGAGTAGGAATATACGCTTTGATAAGTTGATCAAAGGATATAGTTTTATATAGACTTGCGGTGAAGCCTGTATTTACAAGAAAGTGAGTGGGAGCACTACAGCATTTCTAATAAGTATATGTGAATGACATATTGTTGATCGTAATAATGTAGAATTATTCTGCAAAGCATAAAGGAGTGTTTGAAAGGAGTTTTTCAAAAGAAAGACCTCGGTGAAGCTGCTTACATATTGAGCATCAAGATCTATAGAGATAGATCAAGACGCTTGATAAGTTTTTTCCATGAGTACATACCTTAACAAGATTTTGAAGTAGTTCAAAATAGAACAGTCAAAGAAAAGAGTTTCTTGCCTGTGTTACATGGTGTGAAATTGAGTAAGACTCAAAGCCCGACCACGGCAGAAGATAGAAAGGGAATGAAAGTCATTCCCTATGCCTTGGCCATAGGTTCTATAAAGTATGCCATACTGTGTACCAAATCTATTGTATACCCTACACTGATTTTGGCAAGGGAGTACAATATTGATCTAGGAGTAGATCACTGGACAGCGGTCAAAATTATCCTTAGTGGAATAAGGATAGTTTCTCGATTATGGAAGTGACAAAAGGTTCGTCGTAAAGGGTTACGTCGATGCAAGTTTTGACACTAAATCTAGATGACTCTAAGTCTCGGTCTAGATACATATTGAAAGTGGGAGCAATTAGCTAGAGTAGCTCCGTGCAGAGCATTGTAGACATAGAAATTTGCAAAATACTTACGGATCTGAATGTGACAGACCCGTTGACTAAAATTATCTCACAATCAAAACATGATCACACCTTAGTACTCTTTGGGTGTTAATCACATAGCGATGTGAACTAGATTATTGACTCTAGTAAACCCTTTGAGTGTTGGTCACATAGAGATGTGAACTATGGGTGTTAATCACATGGTGATGTGAATTATTGATGTTAAATCACATGGCGATGTGAACTAGATTATTGACTCTAGTGCAAGTGGGAGACTGAAGGAAATATGCCCTATAGGCAATAATAAAGTATTATATATTTCCTTATATCATGATAAATGTTTATTATTCATGCTAGAATTGTATTAACCGGAAACATAATACATATGTGAATACATAGACAAACAGAGTGTCACTAGTATGCCTCTACTTGACTAGCTCGTTAATCAAAGATGGTTATGTTTCCTAGCCATAGACACGAGTTGTCATTTGATTAACGGGATCACCTCATTAGGAGAATGACGTGATTGACTTGACCCATTCCGTTAGCTTAGCACCCGATCGTTTAGTATGTTGCTATTGCTTTCTTCATGACTTATACATGTTTCTATGACTACGAGATTATGCAACTCCCGTTTACCGGAGGAACACTTTGTGTGCTACCAAACGTCACAACGTAACTGGGTGATTATAAAGGTGCTCTACAGGTGTCTCCAAAGGTACTTGTTGGGTTGGCGTATTTCGAGATTAGGATTTGTCACTCCGATTGTCGGAGAGGTATCTCTGGGCCCACTCGGTAATGCACATCACTATAAGCCTTGCAAGCATTGTGACTAATGAGTTAGTTGCGGGATGATGTATTACGGAACGAGTAAAGAGACTTGCCGGTAACGAGATTGAACTAGGTATCGAGATACCGACGATCGAATCTCGGGCAAGTAACATACCGATGACAAAGGGAACAACGTATGTTGTTATGCGGTCTGACCGAAAAGATCTTCGTAGAATATGTGGGAGCCAATATGGGCATCCAGGTCCCGCTATTGGTTATTGACCGGAGTGGTGTCTCGGTCATGTCTACATAGTTCTCGAACCCAAAGGGTCCGCACGCTTAAAGTTACGATGACAGTTATATTATGAGTTTATGTGATTTGATGTACCGAAGGTTGTTCGGAGTCCCGGATGTGATCACGGACATGACGAGGAGTCTCGAAATGGTCGAGATGTAAAGATTGATATATTGGACGACTATATTCGGACACCGAAAGTGTTCCGGAGAAGTTTCGGATTAAACCGGAGTGCCGGAGGGTTACCGGAACCCCCCGGGGAAGTATTGGGCCTCGGTGGGCCTTGAGGGGCGAGAGGGGGCAGCAGCCAGGAGGTGGCGCGCCCCCTCCCAAGGGGAATCCTAGTTGGACTAGGAGGGGGGGCGCAGCCCCCTTTCCCTCTCCCTCTCTTTCCTTCCCCCTTTCTTTCCTAGTAGGACTAGGAAAGGGGAGTCCTACTCCTACTAGGAGGAGGACTCCCCCTCTCTCCTTGGCGCGCCTAGGGCAGCCGGCCTCCCCTGATACCACTGTTGGGGAACGTAGTAATTTCAAAAATTTCCTACGCACACGCAAGATCATGGTGATGCATAGCAACGAGAGGGGAGAGTGTTGTCCACGTACCCTCGTAGACCGACAGCGGAAGCGTTATCACAACGCGGTTGATGTAGTCGTACGTCTTCACGATCCGACCGATCAAGTACCGAACGTACGGCACCTCCAAGTTCTACACACGTTCAGCTCGATGACGTCCCTCGAACTCCGATCCAGCCGAGTGTTGAGGGAGAGTTTCGTCAGCACGACAGCGTGGTGACGATGATGATGTTCCACCGACACAGGGCTTCGCCTAAGCTCCGCGACGGTATTATCGAGGTGTAATCTGGTGGAGAGGGGCACCGCACACGGCTAAAATATCGTATATCAAGTGTGTTCTTAGGTGCCCCCTGCCCCCGTATATAATCTATAGAGATAGATCAAGACGCTTAATTGGACTTTCACAAAGCACATACCTTGACAAAGTTTTGAAGTTCAAAATGGATCAAGCAAAGAAAGGGTTCTTGCCTGTACTACAAGGTGTGAGATTGAGTAAGACTCAATGCCCGACCACTGCAGAAGATAGAGAGAAGATGAAAGATGTTCCCTATGCTTCAGCCATAGGCTCTATCATGTATGCAATGCTGTGTACCAGACCTGATGTGTCCCTAGCTATAACTTTAGCAGGGACGTACCAAAGTAATCCAGGAGTGGATCACTGGACAGCGGTCAAGAACATCCTGAAATACCTGAAAAGGACTAAGGATATGTTTCTCGTATATGGAGGTGACAAAGAGCTCATCGTAAGGGGTTACGTTGATGCAAGCTTTGACACTGATCCGGACGATTCGAAATCGCAAACCGGATACGTATTTACATTGAACGGTGGAGCTGTCAGTTGGTGCAGTTCCAAGCAAAGTGTTGTGGCGGGATCTACGTGTGAAGCGGAATACATAGCTGCTTCGGAAGCAGCGAATGAAGGAGTCTGGATGAAGGAGTTCATATCCGATCTAGGTGTCATACCTAGTACATCGGGACCAATGAAAATCTTTTGTGATAATACTGGTGCAATTGCCTTAGCAAAGGAATCCAGATTTCACAAGAGAACCAAGCACATCAGAAGACGCTTCAATTCCATCCGGGATTTAGTCCAGGTGGGAGACATAGAAATTTGCAAGATACATACGGATCTGAATGTAGCAGACCCGTTGACTAAGCCTCTTCAACGAGCAAAACATGATCAACACCAAGACTCCATGGGTGTAAGAATCATTACTATGTAATCTAGATTATTGACTCTAGTGCAAGTGGGAGACTGAAGGAAATATGCCCTAGAGGCAATAATAAAGTATTATATATTTCCTTATATCATGATAAATGTTTATTATTCATGCTAGAATTGTATTAACTAGAAACATAATACATGTGTGAATACATAGACAAACAGAGTGTTACTAGTATGCCTCTACTTGACTAGCTCGTTAATCAAAGATGGTTATGTTTCCTAGCCATTGACATGAGTTGTCATTTGATTAACGGGATCACCTCATTAGGAGAATGACGTGATTGACATGACCCATTACGTTAGCTTAGCACCCGATCGTTTAGTATGTTGCTATTGCTTTCTTCATGACTTATACATGTTCCTATGACTATGAGATTATGCAACTCCCGTTTACCGGAGGAACACTTTGTGTGCGACCAAACGTCACAACGTAACTGGGTGATTATAAAGGTGCTCTACAGGTGTCTCCAAAGGTACTTGTTGGGTTGGCGTATTTCGAGATTAGGATTTGTCACTCCGATTGTCGGAGAGGTATCTCTGGGCCCCCCCTCGGTAATGCACATCACTATAAGCCTTGCAAGCATTGTGACTAATGAGTTAGTTGCGAGATGATGTATTACGGAACGAGTAAAGAGACTTGCCGGTAACGAGATTGAACTAGGTATCGAGATACCGACGATCGAATCTCGGGCAAGTAACATACCGATGACAAAGGGAACAACGTATGTTGTTATGCGGTCTGACCGATAAAGATCTTCGTAGAATATGTGGGAGCCAATATGGGCATCCAGGTCCCGCTATTGGTTATTGACCGGAGTGGTGTCTCGGTCATGTCTACATAGTTCTCGAACCCAAAGGGTCCACACGCTTAAAGTTATGATGACAGTTATATTATGAGTTTATGTGATTTGATGTACCGAAGGTTGTTCGGAGTCCCGGATGTGATCACGGACATGACGAGGAGTCTCGAAATGGTCGAGACGTAAAGATTGATATATTGGACGACTATATTCGGACACCGGAATTGTTCCGGAGAAGTTTCGGATTAAACCGGAGTGCCGGAGGGTTACCGGAACCCCCCGGGGAAGTATTGGGCCTCGGTGGGCCTTGAGGGGAGAGAGAGGGCAGCAGCGAGGAGGTGGCGCGCCGCCTCCCAAGGGGAATCCTAGTTGGACTAGGAGAGGGGGGCGCAGCCCGCTTTCCCTCTCGCTCTCCCTCTCTTTCCTTCCCCCCTTCTTTCCTAGTAGGACTAGGAAAGGGGAGTCCTACTCCTACTAGGAGGAGGACTCCCCCTCTCTCCTTGGCGCGCCTAGGGCAGCCGGCCTCCACCTTGAACCTTTATATACGGGGGCAGGGGGCACCTAAGAACACACTTGATATACGATATTTTAGCCGTGTGCGGTGTCCCCCCTCCACCAGAGTACACCTCGATAATACCGTCGCGGAGCTTAGGCGAAGCCCTGCGTCTTTGGAACATCATCATCGTCACCACGCCGTCGTGCTGACGAAACTCTCCCTCAACACTCGGCTGGATCGGAGTTCGAGGGACGTCATCGAGCTGAACGTGTGTAGAACTTGGAGGTGCCGTACGTTCGGTACTTGATCGGTCGGATCGTGAAGACGTACGACTACATCTACCGCGTTGTGATAACGCTTCCGCTGTCGGTCTACGAGGGTACGTGGACAACACACTCCCCTCTCGTTGCTATGCATCACCATGATCTTGCGTGTGCGTAGGAATTTTTTTGAAATTACTACGTTCCCCAACAGTTCCGGGACCTACACGGCTCCGGAGTCCAGCGTGCAGCCTCCTTTGAAAGATGGAGGTGTGCCTATCCCACCGGTGACCTCTGTTCAACCAGGGGCACCGGACAATCTTCTGGAAGCGCTGCGAGGTGCTTCCATTGTGGAAGAACGCCATTTCCTTATGGGTACGGTGATTGAGAAGGTTCAGTCTGTCAAGAGCGGACTGACCGAAGCCTGCAGTGGCCTGCTGACAGGTTTTGAGGTAAGCGACGCAAAGGAAAAAAATCCCCATATAGACAGTAGGCCCTGAGACACTGTCCGGTGTTCGGCAGTCAATACCGGACAGAGGATCAATTCATTTTTGCAGGAAACTAACTAGATGTGTCTTGTATGAATGAGCAGGCGTCGTTGCTGGCCGCGACCTCTCATGCTGCCGGAGTCTCCGGACTAAAGCAGAGACTGGAGCGGGCCGAGGAGGAGCTCGGCCAAGCGAGGAAGCAGCTGGCAGACCAGCAAGGTATGTAATGACTCGCTGTGTATTCGGAAAGAATAAATGATATGTACTGACCATAGTGTGATTATATGAGCAGGAGCGACGACCGAGGTCGAGGCCCTTAAAAAGGCCCTGGCCGAAGCCATGGAGAAAGCTGTTAATGAGCAAGCCGCCTGCAAGAAGCTCAAGGCCCAGGTCAACGAGGTCCAGCAAGAGCTCCAGGACGCTGTGAAGAAGTGCGAGGCCTTGGAGTGCGATGTTTCGGCTCGAGAGGCCGAACTCGCCAAGGCTCGCCAAAGCGCTGAAGAGGCCCGGGTTGAGGCCCAGGGCGCCCTCCAGGAGATCCAGGAGGCCAAGAAGACGCGGCAGGTAAGGCATTTAGTATGCAAAGCAAGTATGTGAAGAAGAAGTATATCTTACTAACCCGGATTCGGAGTTCTCCAGGGGCGTTTGCGGACCTGCCGCGCAGTGTGTCAGACGCCGCGGAGTTCTTCCAAGCCGAAGAGGGGAGCTCAATGGAGAAGTTGTTCTGGTCGCAATATGTTGCGCCAGAACATCCAGTGCCCTTCACCGATCAGCTGAAACAGCTGGTCGAGCTGCATAGGGTGGCCGAACTGGCCATGAAGGATTTAATAATCCGGCTGTGGCCTGCTGAAGCTATACCTAGCAGCTACTTCGGCCTCGTGAAGCGACTGGTGAATGCCTGTCCTCGGCTGGATGTCATCAAGCGATCGGTCTGCATCGAGGGAGCGCGGATCGCCTTCGCACGAGTCAAGGCGTGGTGGGCGAAGATGGACGCCAAGCTTGTGACCGAGGGGCCGCGCGAGGGCAAGGAGCACCGCACTCCCGAGCGGTACATTGGAGACGTCCTGGAGGGGTCTCTCCTTGTAGAGACGCAGTGTTCGCAAGACATTATCCTTGAATGAATATATTCAAGTTGTCCGTGCCTTGTAAGATGAAACAAAGCTGTTATGTAATATAATTTTTGTTTGTATAAAAATTTAACCTCCTGTGCGGCTGTGTGTTATAAAATCTGAGGGATGGCCAGTCGTCGGCTTCTGCCCCCACGTAGGTAGTATGGGGGTGTTTGGGATGGAATCTAAACACTCTTGATCCAATTGTTTGGTCCTTGAAGGAGGTGTTTAGCGCAACGAACCAGGCAATCAGACTACACAACTTGAACACCCTCACTTAGCCATAGGAGTTTGACAATAAAAATATAGGCGCAGCCCCTAGTATCCGAACTAGAATGCTGTAGACACCTGATCGGGCAAGTACCGATCCCTCGCGGAATGCGGAAAAAATCTCCAACGATTTGAGACCTCCGAAGAGCTGACCGGCTCTCGCCGCATCATGACAGTCAATTTTCGGCTTTCTCTACTGAGGTGCTCCATTGGGTAAACCAGGGCACAATCGCAGTAGTTCTACCTTTACTACCTTAGCCGATGTAGCGGAACATAAGGTAGCAAGCACAGGAGCCGGGCAACCCAACTATTGACCAAAGACATGATTCGGAGCCAATGCATATAATGCTAAATTTGGGGTGCCGAACTGTATTGTAAAAAGTGTTCAGACTTTTGGTGCCGTAGAGCGGGGCGCTATGAAGCCCCTGGCAAATTGAAACGTACCGCTGTGTATGGGTGCTCTCTGATAAGTTTATTAAAAGAAAGGGGAAACAGAAAAGTGGTAAATGCAATAGGGAGGGGCCCTGAAAGTTGGGCCGCAAACTGTTTCCGTTATAATTCGATTAATACGCCCAAGCGCATTGATACAAATAGTGCGATAAGCAACATGCTATTTAACATGCAGTCACCAAGGGAGAGCTGTGTGTGGGCCCTGAAAACAGGTAGAGTGGTCGTTAAAGAGACCACCTAGAAGTTCCCCTCTACCTCCAGGCTGACTGCCGTCTTGGTGTATTTGTCCTTCGAAAGGAACTGCGATCAAGCCATCAAGGAAGGCCCGTGAAAAGGAACCTGAAAAGGAAAAAAGGAAACAGTGAAAGTAAATGTGTCCGGGAGCGGTTAAGCCGTATTGTGGATCACAGGGTAGGTATGCCTCCGTCTCTCCCCATGGAATTTTGAGTGCGTAGTTACGTACGCGCGGTACCAATGCCACCACTTGATCAGGACTGGGACGGAGGCCGAATTGCTAGTCGAGCTCCTGACGAGCCGAGCTGTCCTGCTGCAGAATAGTCTGGACCCTCTTAACGGGGTTCGTGGGCTCGGCATCCGAATTAAGTTTCTGCTTGAGAAGGCCGCTCTATACTTCTGCTGCTAAGGCAGCGGTGTGGTCTTCTGTACGGAGGGAGCGTTCTGTGTTTCCATTGACTGTTATGACGCCGCGTGGACCGGGCATCTTGAGCTTGAGGTAAGCATAATGTGGGACCGCATTGAATCGAGCGCATGCGGTTCGTCCGAGCAGTGCGTGGTAGCCGCTACGAAAAGGGACCATATCGAAGATTAATTCTTCGCTTCGGAAGTTGTCCGAAGATCCGAAGACAACCTCTAGCGTAATTGAGCCTGTACAACGGGCCTCTACACCCGGTATGACTCCTTTAAAGGTAGTCTTTGTGGGCTTGATCCGTGATGGGTTAATGCCCATTTTGCGGACTGCATCCTGATAGAGCAGGTTCAGGCTGCTGCCGCCGTCCATAAGAACTCGCGTCAGGTGGAATCTGTCAATTATTGGGTCAAGGACCAATGCGGCTAAACCGCCATGACGGATACTGGTCGGATGATCCCGTCGATCAAAAGTGATTGGGCATGACGACCATGGATTAAATTTTTGGGCGACTGGCTCTATCGCATAGACGTCCCTGAGCGCGTGCTTGCGCTCCCTCTTGGGGATGTGTGTAGCATATATCATGTTCACCGTTTTGACCTGGGGAGGAAACTTCTTTTGTCCCCCTGTGTTCGGTTGCTGGGGCTCCTCGTCATCGTCCTTGCTTTGCGATCCCTTTTATTTGTTTTTGGCATTTAACTTGCCGGCCTGTTTAAAAACCCAACAATCTCTGTTGGTATGATTGGCTGGTTTGTCTGGGGTGCCATGGATCTGGCACGGGCAGTCGAGTATGCGGTCCAGGCTGGACGGTCCCTGACTATTTCTTCTATATGGCTTCTTCCGCTAACCGGACTTGGCGCCACTGAATCCGATGTTGACTGTCGTGTCATCGGTGTTGCCGCCATTGCTTTGGCGTTTGTGTCTATTGTGTCGGAGCTTGCCATTGCTATTTTTGCCCTCAGAGGTGCCTACTTTGCTTGCTGTGTTTTTGCTGTGGGCCAGCCAACTATCCTCACCCGCACAGAAGCGAGTCATGAGTGCCGTGAGGGCTGCCATGGACGTCGGCTTTTCCTGGCTGAGGTGGCGGGCGAGCCATTCGTCACGGATGCTATGGCTTCGGCATCCGGACAGTCGACGATCTGGTTCTTTTTAGTTAGGAACCTAGTCCAGAATTTCCTGGCTGACTCTCCAGGCTGTTGGACTATGTGACTTAGGTCATCGGCATCAGGTGGCCGGACATATGTACCTTGGAAGTTGTCGAGGAAAGCTTCTTCCAAGTTCTCCCAGCTGCCAATAGAATTTTCAGGCAGACTATTTAGCCAGTGCCGAGCTGGCCCTTTGAGTTTTAGTGGGAGGTATTTGATGGCATGAAGGTCATCCCCACAAGCCATGTGGATGTGAAGAATAAAATCCTCAATCCATACCGCGGGATCGGTTGTTCCATCGTATGATTCGGTTCTTATAGGTTTAAACCCTTCTGGGAATTCATGATCCATTACTTCGTCAGTGAAGCAAAGAGGGTGTGCGGCGCCTCTATATCGGGCCGCCTCGCGATGTAGCTCCGATGGAGTCCGTCTGCAGTTTTCGGCCTGGGCCTGACTAGGTTTGTTACGTCCGAATAAATAGCCATCCTCGCATGTCAAGGCACGTTCTTGCGATCCGTAGATCGATCTTGTATGTCCTGCTTTACTGTCTAGGTCTTGACGAAGGTCATATGTATAACCCCGAGCTGTCTTATCCCTGCCTTTACGGCGAGGTGGGACAGTCTGGTTTTCGGCTCGAGTTGCCATTTTATTCCGACCGCGTGGCGGTCGGTCGGCCGCATTGCGCGATGCTGGTGCGGGCTCTAGGGCCCCGTCATCGAACTGAGGTAGTAATTTGCGCTTCGGGTAACTTTTGGCTGGGCGTTTAATGACGTATTCCTCGGCTGCCAGGACATCGGTCCATCTGTCATTGAGCAGGTCTTGATCAGCTTAAAGCTGCTGCTGGTTCTTTTTCAGGCTCCTCGTAGTGGCTATTAGCTGAAGCTTAAAGCGCTCCTGCTTGAGAGGTTCCTCAGGCACGATGAAGTCTTCGTTGCCGAGGCTCACCTCCTCCTCGGAGAGCGGATGATAACTACCGTCCTCCGAGTCTTCTTCTATGGCCTGTTCATCAGGGCTGACTTGCCCATCTTCCCGATTGTCTTGCTCGGCAGTTTGTTCGTCGGGGTCTTATGTGTCTTCGGCACCATCCGGAGTGTTATCGTCTCCTGTGCCTGTGTTACTGTCCTCACTGCGGCGCGATTTAGAGCGGCGCCGCAGACGACGGTGCTTTGGTTGTGTCTTAGGAGGGTCATCCTTCATTGGGTTCTCCTTGTCCTCGCCGCTATTTTCTTTGGGTGTATCCACCATGTATACGTCGTACGATGAAGTGGCCGTCCAGCATCCGGTAAACGGCAGGTTTTGGCCATGCTCTTCTTCTGCATCGTCGTCCATACCGTCAATGTCTTCGGAGCCGTAATCGAGCGTGTTGGTTAAGTCCTTGACAGTGGTTATGTAGTGGGTGGCGGGTGGGAAGCGAAATTCCCCGTCATTAGCCTCCGGCTCGAACCGGATACAGTTCGGCTGTGAGTCCCCCGCTAAGGACATATTTCTTAACAAGTTTAACACATCGCCCAAAGGCGAGTGCCGGAAGATATCTGCGGTGCTGAATTCGAAGATCGATAACTGATCAAGCTCGGCGTCCACAGACGCACATGGTTCGGATCTTATAGCCGAAGACGAGTCCGAAGTTCCGGTGACATAGACATCACATGAGGTTAAGTCTGTGTGCGGCTCCAACGCCGCGGAATCTGCGGCCTCCGTGGTGGGGTTGATCCTCCCGTCCTCGGAGGGCGCGGTCTGCTCTAGATCTAAGACCGGAGCGATTACAGGTGCAATTTCCTGAGTATGGTCCGATGACGGATTTAAATCATGTTCATCATAGGGATAGGGAGCGGCTGCCGTGGTCTCGAATCCGTCGAAGATCAAGTCTCCGCGGATGTTCGCGACGTAGTTCAGGTTCCCAAATCTGACCTGATGGCCAGGGGCGTAACTGTCGATCTGCTCCAGATGGCGAAGCGAGTTGGCCCGCAGTGCGAAGCCGCCGAACACGAAGATCTGTCCGGGGAGGAAGGTTTCCTCTTGACAGTATCATTGCTAATAATTGAAGGGGCCATCAAACCTTTTGGGGACGGCATAGTGGAACTCTCAATGAAAGCACCAATGTCGGTGTCAAAACCGGCGGATCTCGGGTAGGGGGTCCCGAACTGTGCGTCTAAGGTCGATGGTAACAGGAGGCGGGGGACACAATGTTTACCCAGGTTCGGGCCCTCTCTATGGAGGTAATACCCTACTTCCTGCTTGATTGATCTTGATGAATATGAGTATTACAAGAGTTGATCTACCACAAGATCGTAATGTCTAAAACCCTAGAAGTCTAGCCTGTATGACTATACCTCCTTTCCGGACTAAGCCCTCTGGTTTATATAGACACCGGAGGGGGCTAGGGTTGTACAAAGTCGGTTACAGAGAAAGGAATTTACATATTCGGTCTCCAAGCTTGCCTTCCACGCCAAGGAGAGTCCTATCCGGACATGGGAGAAAGTCTTCGATCTTGTATCTTCACAGCCCATTAGTCCGGCCCACATCCAACAGGCCGGACGCCCGAGGACCCCTTAGTCCAGGAATCCCTCAGTTGATACCTACTGAAATATCTTTGCAAATGGCTGATAAATCAACTTCTATACCTGTCGGTATTTGTGAGGATGTGCCTGTTGTGGTTGCAAACGTTACTATTTTAACGGACTTTGTTATTCTTGATATTCCCGAGGACGATAGTATGTCGATTATCCTTGGTAGACCCTTTTTGAATACTGCAGGGGCTGTTATTGATTGCAACAAAGGCAATGCCACTTTTCATGTTAATAGTAATGAGCATAGGGTACACTTTCGGAGGAAACAACCTCAAGTCCACAATATCAACTCTATTGGAAAAATTCCAACGATTACTATTGGAGGTGTTGAATTTCCTCTTCCTGCTGTCAAGAACAAATATGAAATTCTTATTATTGGGGACGTGCATATCCCCGTTGAGGTAACTAAGTGTTATTCGAAAATTTCCAGTTTCATGCAATTCGGAAAGAGTTTGTTAACAAGACTTGATCAACCTTGTTAGTGGATTCCTTTTGATGAGCATGAGATGGATGAAGTTAGAAAGCATGACTCTATGTACCCTCCTTTTACTTTTTGATATTTAGATTAAATAAAGCAAAATTAGTATTTTCTTTCTGTTTTCTGAATTATCCTTGCAATAAAAAAATACCCCAAAAATAAAAGTTCTCCAAATATCCCGAAAATGAAATACGTTTTTTTGTAGAATATTTAAGAATTTCTGGCACTGAGAACACACCAGAGGGGGCCACCACCTTCCCTGGGGCGCGCCCCCTGCCTCATGGGCCCCACGTGGACCCCCTCCACTTATTCCTGCACCCACTCACTTCGTCTTCCTCCAGAAAAAAATCCTCCCACAGCTCAAACCCGTGTTCTAGCTCAACTTGCTGCCATTTTCGATCTCCTCGCTCAAAGCTCCATTCACAAAACTGTTTCGGGGGATTGTTCTTCGGCATGTGACTCCTCCAATGGTCCAATTAGTTTTTGTTCTAGTGCTTTATTTATTGCAAATTTTTGCTGTTTAGGTGACCCTGTTCTTGAGCTTGCATGTCAACTTTATATGGTCCCAAGTAGCTCGAATGCATGATATAGCCTCTAGGCACTTGTGGGAGTAGTTGCTCTCAATCTTGTTGAGTTTGGTTCACTTTTATTTTGAGTCACTAAAAATTTCAGAAAATTTCAGAGGGAGAAAATTTTGAAGAGGTTGTTGTGAGGTTCTTCGAGCCGAAGCTCGAAGGATAAGCAAAATGAAGAGAACAAAAAGCCCAAATACAATCTTCCTTGCACCACGGAGGTTTGGCCGTGTGAATGGCCTTGTGATGAGTTCTTGAGAACCGCCGGAATGTACGATGACTTTTATCACTTGGCTGAGAATGCAGGCCTCACCGACTTCCCCCACGACCACGCGAACATCACGTACCTCATCTTGCCAGAGGCCATTTATGCATACTAGAGCCTGACACGAGTTCTAGAGCCTGAGCCTGAGCCACCACTTGACCCTATCGACAGTCTGTTTATCAATGGGGTCCGGAGGAGATCGCCAACCAGTGGCACCCAGAGGACACTCCTCCATACACCGGAAAGAGTAGCTTCGATCCGTGGCCATAGACCAACTTAGGACAAAAACCTAAGCTTGCAGGAGTACGTATTTCTCACCGACATTACATTCATGTTCACACACTCATTCTAGTTGTCGGTGCTCATACTTTTTCATTGTATTATCCATGCTATTTTTATTTCTAAGCCTTCTTCTTGTGTGTTTGAAAAACCTTAAGAAAAACCAAAAAAATTAGTTGTAGCTTTTAGCTAGGTTACTTTACATGCCTGTAGCAGTAGTAATTAAAAGAAAACACAAAAAGATTTCTCGTTCTTCTTTTGCTTGTTGGGAGCTTTCCCGTGTAAATAGTTTTATTTCTTTTCTTTGGGGGTCGAGAGGAGAAGACCATGATGAAAATGTTGAGTGGCTCTCATATGCATTATTGTTGATTTAACCAAGAGCCTATATTACCTTGTCTTCTCCCTTGTATTGAATGCTTGCAGATTCCAGCTTAGTCCAATGCACGTGCACTATTATTATTATCCACACCGTTCGGTCGTGCGAGTGAAAGGCAATAATGACGATATATGATGGACTGATTGAGATGAGAGAAGCTGGTATGAACTCGACCTATCTTGTTTTTGTAAATATGATTAGTTCATCATTCCTGATTCAACCTATTATGAATGAAGCATATTTGCAATGACAATTAGAGATTATAGTTGCTCATGCCATGCTTAATTTGCTAGGAGTTTATAATGGTTTATCTTGCGTGCCAACATGCTATTAAAATGGTTGTGATGTGGTATGATAGGTTGGTATCCTCCTTTGAACGATTCGAGTGGCTTGACTTGGCACATGTTCACGCATGTAGTTGAAAAAAATCAACATAGCCTCCACGATATTTATGTTCATCGTGAATTATATCCTACTCATGCTTGCACTCAGTGTTGATTAATTTTAATGCATGTTCATGACTGTTGTGGCTCTCTAGTTGGTCGCTTCCCAGTCTCTTTCTAGCCTTCACTTGTACTAAGCGGGAATACTGCTTGTGCATCCACTTCCATAAACCCCAAAGTTATTCCATATGAGTCCACCATACCTTCCTATATGCTGTATCTACCTGCCATTCCAAGTAAATTTGTATGTTACAAACTCTAAACCTTCAAATGAAATTCTGTTTTGTATGCTCGAATAGCTCATGTATCAGCTAGGGCTGTCTATATCTTCCATGCTAGGTGGGTTCTCACGATGAGTGGACTCCGCTCATCACTCACGAGAAAATGGCTGGTAACCGGGATGCCCAGTCCCATGCTCAAATCAAAATAATTGCAAACAAAACTCCCCCAGAACTGTTGTTAGTTGGAGGCACCCGTTGTTTCGGGCAAGCCATGGATTGATGCTTGTTGGTGGTGGGGGAGTATAAACTTTACCATTCTGTTTGGGAACCGCCTATAATGTGTGTAGCATGGCAGATATCGAGATCTCTTGGTTGTTATGTTGACAATGAAAGTATGCCACTCAAAATATTATTTATCTATATTTCAAAAACTCGAGCTCTGGCACCTCTACAAATCCCTGCTTCCCTCTGCGAAGGGCCTATCTATTTACTTTTATGCTGAGTCATCATCCTCTTATTAAAAAGCACCAGTTGGAGAGCACCTTTGTCATTTGCATGCATTACTATTAATTTACATTGAGTATAACAGCGACTGGATCTCTTTTACCGTGAATTACAATGTCTAGTCAGTCCTTGATCTTCATAGGTGCTCTGCATTTATGTTTTGCAGTCTCAAAAAGGGCTAGCGAGATACCATCTTGTTATATCATATTATGATTGTTTTGAGAAAGTGCCATCCGAGATTTATTATTATTGCTCGCTAGTTGATTATGCCATTGATATGAGTAAACATGAGACCTAAGTGTTATTGTGAATATGGTTAGTTCATAATATTTGCTGAAAACTTGAATGCCGGCTTTACATATTTACAACAACAAGAGCAAACAGAGTTTGTAAAAGTTTTTCTTTATCACTTTCAGTTTGTCAACTGAATTGCATGAGGACAAGCAAAGGTTAAGCTTGGGGGAGTTGATACGTCTCCAACGTATCTACTTTTCCAAACACTTTTGCCCTTGTTTTGGACTCTAACTTGCATGATTTGAATGAAACTAACCCGTACTGACGTTGTTTTCAGCAGAATTGCCATGGTGTTATTTTTGTGTAGAAATAAAAGTTCTCGGAATGACCTGAAACTTCACGGAGAATATTTTTCGAATTAATAAAAAATACTGGCGAAAGAATCAACAACAGGGGGCCCACACCCTGTCCACGAGGGTGGAGGGCGCGCCCACCCCTCTGGGGCGCGCCCCCTGCCTCGTGGCCCCCTTGAGGATCCAACGACCTGAACTCAACTCTATATATTCACGTTCGGGGAGAAAAAAATCAGAGAGAAGGATTCATCGCGTTTTATGATACGGAGCCGCCGCCAAGCCCTAATCTCTCTCGGGAGGGCTAATCTGGAGTCCATTCGGGGCTTCGGAGAGGGCAATCCGTCGCCGTCGTCATCATCAACCTTCCTCCATCACCAATTTCATTATGCTCACCGCCGTGCATGAGTAATTCCATCGTAGGCTTGCTGGACGGTGATGGGTTGGATGAGATTTACCATGTAATCGAGTTAGTTTTGTTAGGGTTTGATCCCTATTATCCATTATGTTCTGAGATTGATGTTGCTATGACTTTTCTATGCTTAATGCTTATCACTAGGGCCCGAAAGCCATGATTTCAGATCTGAACCTATTATATTTTCATGAATATATGTGAGTTCTTGATCCTATTTTGCAAGTCAATAGTCACCTACTATGTGTTATGATCCGGTAACCCCGAAGTGACAATAATTGAGACCACTCCCGGTGATGACCGTAGTTTGAGGAGTTCATGTATTCACTAAGTGTTAATTGAGACGTCTCCAACGAATCTATAATTTTTGATTGTTCCATGCTATTATATTATCCATCTAGGATGTTTTATATGCATTTATATGCTATTTTATATGATTTTTGGGACTAACCTATTAACCTAGAGCCCAGTGCTAGTTTCTGTTTTTTCCTTGTTTTTGAGTTTTATAGAAAAGGAATACCAAACGGAGTCCAATTGATGTGCCAATTTTTGATGATTTTTTTTGGACCAAAAGAAGCCCCCGGCTTAAAAGAGTTGGGCCAGAAGAGTCTTGGGCCGTCCACGAGGGTGGGGGGCACGCCCTACCCCCCTGGGCGCGTCCCCCTATCTCGTGGACGACTCGAAGACCCCCCTGACGTGAGACCTACGCCAAAAATTCCTATAAATACAGAAACCTCCAGAAAATAACCTAGATTGGGAGTTCCGCCGCCGCAAGCCTCTGTAGGCACCAAAAACCAATCGGGACACTGTTCCGGCACCCTGCCAGAGGGGGGATCCCTCACCGGTGGCCATCTTCATAATCCAGGCGCTCTCCATGACGAGGAGGGAGTAGTTCACCCTCGGGGCTGAGGGTATGTAACAGTAGCTATGTGTTTGATCGCTCTTTCTCTCTCTCTCTCTCGTGTTCTTGATTTGGTACGATCTTGATGTACCGCGAGCTTTGCTACTATAGTTGGATCTTATGAATTTTTCTCCCACTCTCCTCTCTTGTAATGGATTGAGTTTTCCCTTTCAAGTTATCTTATCGGATTGAGTCTTTAAGGATTTGAGAACACTTGATGTATGTTTTGGTGATCAACTTGCGGGTTCCGGGACCTTGGAATCTATGCATAGGAGTTGGCACACGTTTTCGTCTTGGCTCTCCGAAAGAAACTTTGTGGCACTCTTTGAAGTACTTTGTGTTGGTTTGAATAGATGAATCTGAGATTGTGTGATGCATATCGTATAATCATACCCACGGATACTTGAGGTGACATTGGAGTATCTAGGTGACATTAGGATTTTGGTTGATTTGTGTCTTAAGGTGTTATTCTAGTACGAACTCTAGGATAGATCGAACATAAAGAATAGCTTGGTGTTATTTTACTACGGACTCTTGAATAGATCGATCATAAAGGATAACTTTGAGGTGGTTTCGTACCCTACAATAATCTCTTCGTTTGTTCTCCGCTATTAGTGGATTGACTCTTTGTTGCTTGCTGAGGGCTAGTTATATGATCCAATTATGTTATTATTGTTGAGAGAACTTGCACTAGTGAAAGTATGAACCCTAGCCTTGTTTCAACGCATTGCACTACCGTTTGTGCTCACTTTTATCATTAGTTACCTTGCTCTTTTTATATTTTCAGATTACAAAAACCTATATCTACCATCCATATTGCACTTGTATCACCATCTCTTCGCCGAACTAGTGCACCTATACATTTTACCATTGTATTGGGTGTGTTGGGGACACAAGAGACTCTTTGTCATTTGGTTGCAGGGTTGTTTGAGAGAGACCATCTTAATCCTACGCCTCCCAAGGATTGATAAACCTTAGGTCATCCACTTGAGGGAAATTTGCTACTGTCCTACAAACATCTGCACTTGGAGGCCTAACAACATCTACAAGAGAAGGTTGTGTAGTAGACATCAAGCAGTTTCTGGCGCCGTTGCCGGGGAGGTGAGTGCTTGAAGGTATATCTTTAGATCTTGCAATCGAATCTTTTTGTTTCTTTTTTTATCACTAGTTTAGTTTATAAAAGAAAACTACAAAAAAATGGAATTGAGGATGCCTCATATGCTTCATCTTTTCAATGTCTTTCGTGAAAATGATGGGAAGGAAAATTGTGCTCAAGTACTAGAAGAAGAATTACATAGAATGCTTGGCATAAAATATGTGAATGATGAGCATGATTGCAATGTTGTTAGTATGAATTCTTTGAATACCCATGATGATAATGATATGCAAAGCCACAAGCTTGGGGATGCTATGTTTGATGAAGATGATATGTTTTGTCCCCCAAGTTTTGATGAGCAAATTTATTATGATGATAACATGCCTCCTATTTATGATGATTATATTGATGAAAGTGGGTTTGGAAGAGTGTCAACTTTAGGAAGTAATGATCCCACTATTTTGGAGGGTGTTGAATCTTATTGTGATAATTATGAAAGTGGATTTGGAGAGGTCATGACTTTATTTAGTGATGAATCCACTATTTCGGAAGAGGTTCCAATTGATTATGAGAATAAAGTTGATATCTATGATGATTATTGTGATGACATGTATGCTATAAAGAATAATGATAACCATGAAACTTGTCATCATGATTTTAATTTTCAATTGGATTATGCCTCACATGATAGTTATTTTGTTGAGTTTGCTCCCACTACTATTCATGAGAAGAAATTTGCTTATGTGGAGAGTAATAAAAATTCTATGCTTGTAGATCATGAAAATAATGCTTTATGTGATGGTTATATTGTTGAGTTCATTCATGCTGCTACTGAAAATTATTATGAGGGAGGAACATATGCTTGTAGGAATTGCAATAATATCAAGTTTCCTCTCTATGTGCTTGAAGTTTTGAAGTTATGCTTGTTTTACCTTCCTATGCTAGTTGATTATTGTTCCCATAAGTTGTTTGCTCACAAAATCCCTATGCATAGGAAGTGGGTTAGACTTAAATGTGCTAGTCATATTCTTCATGATGCTCTCTTTATGTTTCAATTCTTATCTTTTATGTGAGCATCATTGAAATCATCATGCCTAGCTAGGGGAGTTCAACGTTAGCGCTTGTTGGGAGGAAACCCAATTTTATTTTTGTTGTTTGCTTTTGCTCCTGTTTAGTAATAAATAATTCATCTAGCCTCTGCTTAGATGTGGTTTTATGTTTTAATTAGTGTTTGTGCCAATTAGAACCTTTGGGAAGACTTGGGTGAAGTCTATGCGATCTTGCTGTAAAAAACAGAAACTTTTGCGCTCACGAGATTAGCTGCCATTTTTACTGGAGAGTGCTTTTAGGTTGATTATTTTTGCAGATGATTAATAGAAACATTCCTCAGGTCCACCAATTTATTTCAGAATTTTTGGAGTTACAGAAGTATTCTAATGATACAGATTACTACAGACTGTTCTGTTTTTGACAGATTCTGTTTTTTATTGTGTTGTTTGCTTATTTTGATGAATCTATGAGTAGTATCGGAGGGTATGAACCATAGAGAAGTTGGAATACAGTAGATATTACACCAATATGAATTTATAATGAGTTCACAACAGTACCAAAAGTGGTGATTTATTTTCTTATACTAACAAAGCTTACGAGTTTTCTGTTAAGTTTTGTGTTGTGAAGTTTTCAAGTTTTGGGTAAAGATTCGATGGACTATGGAATAAGGAGTGGAAAGAGCCTAATCTTGGGGATGCCCAAGGCATCCCAAGGTAATATTCAAGGACAACCAAGAGCCTAAGCTTGGGGATGCCCCGGATGGCATCCCCTCTTTCGTCTTCGTTCATCGGTAACTTTACTTGGAGCTATATTTTTATTCACCACATGATATGTGTTTTGCTTGGAGCGTCAATTTGTTTTATTTTGTTTTGCTTGCTATTTGAATAATATCCCAAGATCTGAAATTCTTAAATGTTAGAGAGTCTTCACATAGTTGCATAATTATTGAACTACACATTGATCTTCACTTATATCTTTCGGAATAGTTTGTCGTTTGCTCTAGTGCTTCACTTATATCTTCTTAGAGCATGGCGGTAGTTTTATTTTGAAGAAATTGTTGATCTCTCATGCTTCACTTATATTATTTTGAGAGTCTTTTAGAACAGCATGGTAATTTGCTTTGGTTATGAAACTAGTCCTAATATGATAGGCATCCAAGATGGGTATAATAAAAACTTTCATATAGAGTGCATTAAATACTATGAGAAGTTTGATACTTGATAGTTGTTTTGAGATATAAAGGTGGTAATGTTAGGGTCATGCTAGTTGGGTAATTGTGGAATTGAGAAATACTTGTGTTGATTATTGAAAGTCCCGTAGCAAGCACGTATGGTAAACGTTGTGTGACAAATTTGAAGCATGGGGTGTTCTTTGATTGCTTTCCTTATGAGTGGCGGTCGGGGACGAGCGATGGTCTTTTACTACCAATCTATCCCCCTAGGGGCATGCGTAGTAGTACTTTGCTTTGAGGGCTAATAAACTTTTGCAATAAGTACATGAGTTCTTTATGACTAATGTGAGTCCATGGATTATACGCACTCTTACCTTTTCGCAATTTGCTAGCCTCTACGGTACCGTGCATTGCCCTTTCTCACCTCGAGAGTTGGTGTAAACTTCACCGGTGCATCCAAACCTCGTGATATGATACACTCTATCACACATAAGCCTCCTTATATCTTCCTCAAAACAGCCACCATACATACCTATTATGGCATTTCCATAGCCATTCCGAGATATATTGCCATGCAACTTTCCACCGTTCCGTTTATTATGACACACTCCATCATTGTCATATTGCTTTGCATGATCATGTAGTTGACATCGTATTTTTTGGCAAAGCCACCTTCATAATTCTTTCATACATGTCACTCTTGATTCATTGCACATCCCGGTACACCACCGGAGGCATTCACTTAAGAGTCATATTTTGTTCTAAGTATTGAGTTGTAATTCTTGAGTTGTAAGTAAATAAAAGTGTGATGATTTTCATTATTAGAGCATTGTCCCATGTGAGGAAAGGATGATGGAGACTATGATTCCCCCACAAGTCGGGATGAGACTCCGGATGAAAAATAAAAAAATAAAAGAGGCCAAAGAAGCCCCCAAAAAAAGAGGCCATAAAAAAGGAGAAGGCCCAAATAAAAAAATAAAAAAAATAAAAAAATGAGAGAAAAAGAGAGAAGGGGCAATGTTACTATCCTTTTTCCACACTTGTGCTTCAAAGTAGCACCATGATCTTCATGATAGAGAGTCTCTTATTTTGTCACTTTCATATACTAGTGGGAATTTTTCATTATAGAACTTGGCTTGTATATTCCAATGATGGGCTTCCTCAAAATGCCCTAGGTCTTCGTGAGCAAGCAAGTTGGATGCACACCCACTTAGTTTCTTTTGTTGAGCTTTCATATACTTGTAGCTCTAGTGCATCCGTTGCATGGCAATCCCTACTCCCCGCAGTGACATCAATTGATGGGCATCTTCATAGCCCGTTGATTAGCCGCGTCAATGTGAGACTTTCTCTTTTTTTGTCTTCTCACATATCCCCCATCATCATATGCTATTCCACGTATAGTGCTATATCCATGGCTTGTGCTCATGTATTGCGTAAGGGTTGAAAAGGCTGAAGCGCGTTAAAAAGTATGAACCAATTGCTCGGCTTGTCATCGGGGTTGTGCATGATGGGAGCATTTTCTGTGACGAAAATGAAGCGTGGCCAAACTATATGATTTTGTAGGGATAAGCTTTCTTTGGCTATGTTATTTTGATAAGACATAATTGCTTTGTTAGTATGCTTGAAGTATTACTATTTTTATGTCAATATTAAAACTTTGTCTAGAATCTTTTGGATCTGAACATTCTTGCCACAATAAAGAAGATTACATTGATAAATATGTTAGGTAGCATTCCACATCAAAAATTCTGTGTTTATCATTTACCTACTCGAGGACGAGCAGGAATTAATCTTGGGGATGCTTGATACGTCTCCAACGTATCTATAATTTTTGATTGTTCCATGCTATTATATTATCCATCTAGGATGTTTTATATGCTATTTTATATGATTTTTTGGACTAACCGATTAACCTAGCGCCCAGTGCCAGTTTCTGTTTTTTCCTTGTTTTTGAGTTTTACAAAAAAGGAATACCAAACGGAGTCCAATTGACGTGCCAATTTTTGATGATTTTTTATGGACCAAAAGAAGCCCCCGGAGTAAAAGAGTTGGGCCAGAAGAGTCACGGGACGTCCACGAGGGTTGGTGGCGCGCCCTACCCCCTGGGCGCGTCCCCCTATCTCGTGGACAACTCGGAGACCCCCCTGACGTGAGACCTACGCCAAAAATTCCTATAAATACAGAAACCTCCAGAAAATAACCTAGATCGGGAGTTCCGCCGCCGCAAGCCTCTATAGGCACCAAAAACCAATGGGGACCCTGTTCCGGCACCCTGCCGGAGGGGGGATCCCTCACGGTGTCCATCTTCATCATCCAGGCGCTCTCCATGACGAGGAGGGAGTAGTTTACCCTCGGGGCTGAGGGTATGTACCAGTAGCTATGTGTTTGATCTCTCTCTGTCTCTCTCTCGTGTTCTTGATTTGGTACGATCTTGATGTACCGCGAGCTTTGCTACTATAGTTGGATCTTATGATGTTTCTCCCCCTCTACTCTCTTGTAATGGATTGAGTTTTCCCTTTGAAGTTATCTTATCGGATTGAGTCTTTAAGGATTTGAGAACACTTGATGTATGTTTTGGTGATCAACTTGCGGGTTCCGTGACCTTGGGAATCTATGCATAGGGGTTGGCACACGTTTTCGTCTTGGCTCTCTGGTAGAAACTTCGGGGCACTCTTTGAAGTACTTTGTGTTGGTTTGAATAGATGAATCTAAGATTGTGTGATGCATATAGTATAATCATACCCACGGATACTTGAGGTGACATTGGATTATCTAGGTGACATTAGGGTTTTGGTTGATTTGTGTCTTAAGGTGTTATTCTAGTATGAACTCTAGGATAGATCGAACGGAAAGAATAGCTTCGTGTTATTTTACTACAGACTCTTGAATAGATCGATCGGAAAGGATAACTTTGAGGTGGTTTCGTACCCTACAATAATCTCTTCGTTTGTTCTCTTCTATTAGTGACTTTAGAGCGACTCTTTGTTGCATGTTGAGGGATAGTTATATGATCCAATTATGGTATTATTGTTGAGAGAACTTGCACTAGTGAAAGTATGAACCCTAGGCCTTGTTTCAACGCATTGCAATACCGTTTGTGCTCACTTTTATCATTAGTTACCCTGCTGTTTTTATATTTTCAGATTAAAAAAACCTATATCTACCATCCATATTGCACTTGTATCACCATCTCTTCGCCGAACTAGTGCACCTATACAATTTACCATTGTATTGGGTGTGTTGGGGACACAAGTGACTCTTTGTCATTTGGTTGCAGGGTTGTTTGAGAGATACCATCTTCATCCTACGCCTCCCACGGATTGATAAACCTTAGGTCATCCACTTGAGGGAAATTCGCTACTGTCCTACAAACCTCTACACTTGGAGGCCCAACAACGTTGAAAGGATCGATATAGTTGACTAGAGGGGGGTGAATAGGCAACTAACAATTTTTAGCTTTTCTTTACCAAATTAAACTTTGCAACAAAATAGGTTGTCTAGATATGCAGCTATGTGAGCAACCTATATGATGCAACAACAACAAGCATACAACCAAGCAAGGGATTTAACACAAATAAGCTTGCACAAGTAAAGGCACGAGATAACCAAGAGTGGAGCCGGTGGAGACGAGGATGTGTTACCGAAGTTCATTCCTTTTGTGGGGAAGTACGTCTCCATTGGAGCAGTGTGGAGGCACAATGCTCCCTAAGAAGCCACTAGGGCCACTGTATTCTCCTCACGCCCTCACACAATCCGAGATGCCGTGATTCCACTATTGGTGCCCTTGAAGGCGGCAACCGGACCATTACAAACAAGGTTGAGGCTCTCTCCACAACTTAATTGGAGGCTCCCAATGAAACCCCAGAGCTTCAGCACAATGGAATGTGGCTCCAAAGTGACCTCTTCCGTCTAGGGCGCCCAAGCACCCAAGAGTAACAAAATCCACACAAGAAAGTATGGGGGAATCAAATATCATTTGGTGGAAGTGTAGATCCAGGTCTCCTCCTTCAATCCATAGCAAATCAAGGAGTTTGAGTGGCTAGAGAGAGATCGGGCAAGAGAGCTTTAATGGAAGTAATGGAGGAGAGAGAGAGGTAAGAGGTAGGTGGGAGGTAGGAGAAGCGTCTCCTTAAATAGGCCCCTAAGATCCAACCGTTATGTGCAGAAACGCATAGGAGCGGAACTTCCGGTGGCGCACCCGGTAGTACCGGTTTATCGGAACAAACCGGAACTACCGCACTACCACCACTCAACTACCGGGCCACATACAGAAAGAAAATCCCTCAGGCCGGTAGTTTGAGTGGAGGTTGGACCGGAACTACCGCTGGGCCATCAGTTCCTGGGTTGTGGGGTCCGAGGCGGTACTACCGCCCTGGGCACTGGTAGTACCGGTTTATCAAGAAAAACCAGAACTACCGGTCTACTAGCGCACCCGGTACAGAAGGGACTCACCCGTAAGCGGTACTAGGGGCGGTAGTAAGACCGCAACTACTGGCTAGTGGTACAACCGCTCAATGGAGCGGTACAACCGCCAAGAGCAGGAATGCACAGAACAGAGGATGGGGAACCTCTCTCTCCTCGAACGGAGGGTATATGGTGGGTGCAGAAACTGTGTACATGAAGGATTCATCCAATACCTTCGGATGAGGATCCCTCTTAATAGTACGGATATCCTATGACCAAAGGAAATAAAACGTCGGAAACTCCGTCTTCAATCTTTTCCGCATAGAGGGGAAACCTAACCGTCTTGCGCCACACAAAGTGTACCTGAGAAAACTATGGCCCACGATTAGTCCACGTGTGTTGTCATCATCACCAAAACCCTAAGGCAAAGGATGCCCTTACATTCTCCCCCTTTTTGGTGGATGATGACAACCACACGATTAGTCCGGGAGTTCTTAAAAATAAAGGAGGGGCTCCCCCTGAGTGTGAGCACTATTTAAAGTTTGCTTTTGGAATGCAAAGTGTGCACACTAGAGAATGCTCCCCTGGATTCTATAGACCAACCAGAGACAGAAAAACAACCGTAATAAGCATAAGGCAGTGGAGACAAGGGAAGGGACACCAACAACATATAATAAACTCTACTGAAGGAAGGGTGCATAGATAAAAGGAATGACGCATGTCTTACACCATGCACGAGATCACAACATAGAATAAGTCCATAGAGCACCAAGCAAATAAACTAGAAAGACCAACTGCAAATAACCACCCATGCAACTCATGTGACCTAATGGAGCTCTCTCCCCCTTTGGCATCGAGACACCAAAAAGGAAAAGAGCGAAGCTAGCGCCCCGAGGCTCAGTAGATCTCCTCGCCAGTAGCCGCAGAGCTGTCAGATGCATCATCACCAATATCTTCGTCAGGATCCTGAGCCTCATCAGACTCCTCAGACTCCTCAGACCTTGCAGTAGCTGCCTGCGGAACACGGACAGAGGAAGAAGCAGGTGCTTCATCAGACCACTGACAGTTCTCCAAGCACCAAGTATCCTCAGGAGTGATGGTCTTCTCAGAGCCACTCTTCACATCTGGCACATTGAGGTGCCTCATCAACTGAATCTGCCTGTGACGCGCCATCTTCTCAGCAACGTGGGCCTTGTAGAGCTTCTTCTGAATATGGGTCTGCAAGCAAAAGGTCTTCTTGATCTTGGAAGTCAGCTTCTCAACCCAGGTGGGCTAGACCCCAGGCTCCAACTCAAAGTCCTCGTCATCCGAGGTAGCATACACATCCTCCTGATTGCCCGTAGAAAAATGGGGAGTCTTATGCTTCTTCTTACTTAGCTCCTTGACCTCATGCTCCGTGAGGTTGGCAGGAGTGGTGAGAGGCTCTCCTAGCCTACGGACTGCCCAAACGGTGTTCAGAAACTGCATCACAAAAGGAGCATATATCGGTACCTTGCGGTACAACACCATGTTGTACATATCCTCCCATAGCCACTTGGAGACATCAAACGTGGCACCGGATCCCCTCTTGGTCTTCATGGCCACAAGCAAATCCACCAGATAACCATAGATATCATCTTGATTCCCAACCTTGGGAAGCAGCACACAACGGAACACACGATGCATAATGTCATAGACTGGAAGAAGATCATTGGACTTGCCCACAATGCCATGTCCAGGGATGTATAGAGGGGCGAGCTTCACCTTGTCCATGGGGTGAGCACGGTCGTGAGGACGGATGCCACCTTGACCCTCAATCCCGGTATCCTCATAACCAAGAGCATTGCAGAAGGCTCTCCACGGGACATGAAAGAACTCATCACGGCACATAAAGGAGAGATGGCGTTCCACATCAGAGCCGAAGTGGACTGTAGCATAGAACTGATGGACGAGCTGCACATCGAAATCACAGTTCACGGTCATGAGCTTGATCAAATCAAACTCTTCACAGATCTCCAAAGGTTCTCCAAAGTAATCAGGGTGGTTCCTCCAATGATTGATGTCAATGGACCACATCCGGGTGAACTTGTTCTTGTGATGCTCGAACACTTCTGACACAATCCTCATCTGTAACTCATTCCGGAACTGAGGGTTGTTCCGCTGGGGATTTGGTGCAATAGTGTAGGGATCCTGGAAACGAAACTTTTGCCAGTCTGGCATCTTCCATTTGTGCATGGGCACCGCAACACATTGCTTGGCAGCAGCAGACTTCTCCTGACGAGTGGCCTTGGTAGGAATCACCACTTCATGAGAGTCCTCGTCGTCACCGGAAGGTTTGCCCCTACGGGCCCTCTTCTTGGTGTTTTGAGGCTTCCGAGCAGCACGGGGACTAGAACCACCTGCAGACGCACATAGGGAGCACACAGAAACCCCAGCAAAGGTGAGAGGAATGTACACAAGATCAGAGGAATATGTTTCATATACGTGGGTAGAAGAGAAACGGGGTACATAGGTTCAGAGAAACCGGTTGTTCCGGTTGGACCACCGGTAGTACTGCCCGGGCGGTAGTACCGCTCGCAAGGAGCGGTAGTACCGCTGGGAGCGAAACCGCGGAGTGGAAGAATGGGAACCGCCTATTCTCGAATCTATATGCCATATTCCTATCTCTACAGACGCACAGGAAGCAGAAGGAGGCTATACGGATCTCTCCCACCAACCATTTGGCCAAAAATGTGGGAATACAAGCAAGGCCCTAGAGATGGATTCAAAACGAGGAACCCTAAGAAGGAGAAGAACAGGGCATTACAGGTGTCCATGGAAGAGATCGAAGAGGAGGCGGCCTCCACAGAGCGGATCCGATGAAGGGCCAACCGATCCGGAGAGCCTGAGGGCGCTCCGGGGCGAAGCACGAAGCAATCAGTGGCGAGGGATAAGAGGAGGGACAAGCACGAAGGGGAAAAGAAAGACCCCTTCTGCCCGCTCCCCTTATATAAGCCCCAGATGTCAACCGGTAGTACCTATCCTAGGAGCGGTAGTACCGGCCCTGTAGCTACCTGGTGGTTGAGAGTGGTACTTCCGCTCCAGAAGCAGCAGTGGTACCGCGGCTAATCACCGGTAGTACCGGTCAGAGATACTGGTACAGGCAGGAGTGGTAGAACCGCTCATGCAGGACTGGAAGTACCACCAAGACTATACAATAGAAGGAAAGACAGGTAGAACCGGTCTGACCATCGGTTGTACCGCCAGGTTGCAACAGCCCAAGCACAAGGGAAGAACAAACTTGTGTACATTTGGAAAAGATGGCTTGGGATGGGGAGGCTTAGGATGGAAAGAAGACACCATAATATGATGAAGAAGACTCTCAAGAGTGCAAGAAGCAAACAAGAAAAACCACTCTTTAGAGAATTCAAACATCTAGGAGACCGAAAAGAGCCAGGCACCAAGAAACACACGACAAGGAAAACACCTAAGCTCAAGGGCGGTGGCCGAAGCCACCTTTGTTTGAGTTAAAATGGTATGGCACCGTGAAGAATTATCCTTAGGCCTATGACCAAAACTCGTCTTTGAAGCACAAGTACCATCAACAATGGCTAATGTGAAAGAGTTGATCAATTTATGCATAATGGGGGGAGGAAGAGTTCATTGAGAGAACAACACTCCCCCTATGTCCATGCCTACACCTAAACAAGATAACAAGCTGAATATGGTGTGGTGTGCAAGGGTTCAAGCAACATTGCTCGAATCAATGATATTTAGCTCATGCCTTAACTCATGAAATCTTGCTTCATCCAAAGGCTTTGTGAAAATATCTGCAAGGTTATCATGAGTGTTTACATAGTTGAGCTCGATCTCCCCTCGCCTAATGTGATCCCGGATGAAGTGATACCAAATCTCAATATGCTTCATCTTGAAGTGTTGAAATGGGTTGATAGAAATCTTGATGACACTTTCATTGTCACACCAAAGAGGCACTTTGTCACAAATGACACCATAATCCTTTAAAGTTTGCCTCATCCAAAGAAGTTGTGCACAACAACTACCGGCCGCCACATACTCCGCTTCGGTGGACGAGAGAGACACACAACTTTGCTTCTTAGAAGACCAACTTACCAAAGAGCAACCAGGGAATTGGCACCCTCCGGAAGTGGACTTCCTATCCACTTTGTCTCCCACCCAATCCGAGTCCGAATAACCTACAAGCTTGAAGTTTGCTCCTCTTGGGTACCATAAGCCAAAGTTTGGGGTATGAGCCAAATATCGAAAGATTCGCTTGACCGCCACAAAGTGGCTTTCCTTAGGTGCGGCTTGAAACCGTGCACAAATTTCCACACTCAACATGATATTCGGTCTAGATGCACAAAGGTAAAGCAAGGAGCCAATCATGGAGCGATATACCTTTTGATCCACCGCTTTACCATTGGGATCAATGTCAAGTTGGCACTTGGTGGGCATTGGAGTGGAAGCCGACTTGAGATCACTTAGCTTGAATCTCTTTAGCATGTCTTGAGTGTATTTGGCTTGTTTGATGAAGATTCCTTCTCTTCTTTGTTTGATTTCGAACCCGAGAAAGAACTTCAACTCTCCCATCGAATACATCTTGAACTTTGAGGTCATGAGAGCGGCAAATTCCTCATTGAAAGCTTTGTTAGGAGAACCAAATATAATATCATCAACATATAGTTGGCACACAAACAACTCCCCTTTGACCTTCTTAGTAAAAAGAGTGGGGTCGATTTTCCCAACTTCAAATCCACGATCTTGCAACAACTCGGTAAGGTGGTCATACCACACACGTGGGGCTTGTTTAAGGCCATAGAGTGCCTTATCGAGTTGATACACATGATCGGGGAAGTAGGGGTCCTCGAACTCGGGGGGTTGTTTGACATATACCAACTCATTAATAGGACCATTAAGAAAAGCACTCTTCACATCCATTTGTTGCAAATTAAAGTTATGATGAGAAGCATAAGCAATCAACAAACTAATGGATTCAAGGCGAGCAACGGGAGCAAAGGTTTCACCGTAGTCGATAGCCTCGACTTGGGAGTAGCCTTGTGCTACCAATCTTGCCTTGTTGCGAACTATTGTCCCATGAGCATCTTGCTTGTTCTTGAATATCCATTTGGTTCCAATGACATTGTGGTTCCCCGTTGGACTCGGCACCAATCTCCACACCTTGTTGTACTCGAAGTTGTTGAGTTCTTCATGCATGGCATTGAGCCAACCCGGATCTTTGAGCGCCTCATAGTCCTTTTGGGGTTCAACACAAGAGACAAACGCGTGATGTTCGCAATAGTTTGCCAATTGTCTACAAGTGCTTGCCCCCTTTTGAATGCTTCCAAGCACATTCTTCATGAGATGACCCTTGGTAGAGAGCTTGGATGCAATCTTGGCGGCACGACGCTCCAATTCCTCCTCGGGGGTGAGTTGAGGAGCGGTCACTTGATCATCTTGAGCATCGTCTTGAGCTTGTTCTTGATCTTGAACTTGCTCGGAGGAGAGAAATTGACCTTGGGCATCACTTGGTGACTCAACACCGTCTTGAGGTTGATCTTGCCCTTGGTCATGTTCATGAGGTTGAGGGCCTTCACTTTGTTCTTCGGAAGCGTGTGGGTCTTGGGTTGGTGATGGTTCCACTTGAGTGGAACATTGTCCTTCTCCTTCGGCCACAAGGGGTTCCTCAATGGGTAGGATATGACCAACACCCATTCTTCTTATGGCTTGGGGAGGAATTTCATCACCTACATCACAACTACCACTTTGCTCCACTTGGGAGCCGTTATTCTCATCAAACTCCACGTTACACGTCTCCTAAATAAGGCCTGTGGACTTATTGAGAACACGGTAAGCATGGGAGTTTGTAGCATAACCAACAAATATGCCCTCATGAGCTCTAGCCTCAAATTTATACAAACGAACACCTTTCTTGAGAATGAAGCACTTACACCCGAACACCCGGAAGTACTTGAGGTTGGGCTTGTTACCGGTGAGAATCTCATAAGGAGTCTTGTTCAAGCCCTTGCGGAGGTAGAGCCGATTTGATGCATGACACGCGGTGTTGATGGCTTCGGCCCAAAAGTTGTATGGAGACTTGAACTCCGCCATCATGGTCCTTGCCGCATCCATCAACGTCCGGTTCTTCCTCTCCGCTACACCATTTTGTTGAGGGGTGTATGGTGCGGAACATTGACGCTTGATCCCCTCATCACTAAGAAACTCATCCAAGGTGTAGTTCTTGAACTCGGTGCCGTTGTCGCTTCTTATAGTCAAGATCTTTGCATTGTGTTGACGTTGGGCTTCATTCGCAAAGTGAATGATGGTTTGTTGGGTCTCGCTCTTCCTCTTGAAGAAATATACCCATGTGTATCTTGAATAGTCACCCACAATCACCAAGAAATACTTTATACCCCCAAGACTATCAAAGGATGGAGGCCCAAAGAGATCCATGTGAAGGAGCTCCAAAGGCCTCTTCGAGTAAATGATAGTCGTGGGAGGGTGAGCCTTCTCATGTAGCTTTCCTTCGATACAAGCACTGCAAGCATGATCTTTAGCAAAACTAACATTTGTTAGTCCATGAACATGGTCCACCTTGAGAAGACTTTGCAAAGATCTCATATTGACATGGGCTAGACGGCGATGCCAAAGCCATCCCACGTCAACTTTAGCCATTAGGCATGTCGCGGTCTTAGTGGGTCGCTCCGAAAAGTTAATCACATAGAGAACGTTCTCGACATGCCCAACAAAGGCTACTTTAAGAGTCTTGCTTCACAAGAGGGACACATTATCAATATCAAAGAAGGTGGCAAAACCCATGAGTGCAAGTTGACGAACGGAAAGTAAATTGTATGCAAGGGACTCAACAAGCATGACCTTCTCGATCGTGAGATCATGAGAAATGACAACCTTGCCGAGTCCCAATACCTTAGCAGACGAGGCATCACCCCACTCGACATTGGTGGGCATAGATGGAATCTTGTGCACTTCCACCACCAAGTCCTTGCTTCCGGTCATATGATTTGTAGCTCCACTATCGAGCAACCATGATCCCCCACCAGAAGCAAACACCTACAAGAGATCAATGCTTGGTTTAGGTACCCATTTTGTAATTGGTCCTTTGATGTTAGTGACAAGGGTCTTAGGAACCCAAATAGACCATTCAATGTACTCATAAGGAGAACCAACAAATTTGGCATAAACATGCCCATCACTAGCACGGCACAACACATAAGAAGGGTTAAAGTCGCCGGCTTTGTTCGAAGGGGTGGCATTGCCCTTCTTGACACCACCACCCTTTGCATTGTTCTTCTTCTCCTTGGAAGCACCCTCTCCCTCCTTCACAAAATTTTGCTTGAGAGGGGGAGGTCGTTTGGTCTTGTCATTCTTCTTCTTGTTCTTGGGCTTGGGTGCGAACCCAATCCCCTCCTTGGCTACAAATTCCTTTTGATTACTCAAAAGGTCGTTGAGGTTCTTCTCACCTTGTATGCACGACACAAGGCCTTTCTCAAGTTGCCCCTTCAACTTTGCATTCTCCTCAATAAGATGCACATGCTCACAACAAGGGTTAGTAGAATTTGCATTATCAATTAAAACCATATGAGGAAAGGTGGCTTTCTCCTTGGCTAGCTTCACTTGAAGTTGATCATGAGACTCTTTAAGACTAGCATGAATACCCTTCAAGGCCTTGTGAGCCTTGTCAAGTATATCAAACTCCTCCCTGAGTCTAGCAAGATCAATCCCAAGTTTGGCTTTCTCGGAATTTAGCACACGAGATACAACAGGAGCATGATCAAGATCTTTGTTTAGTTTAGCATGATCATCATTGTATGACTCCTAAAGAGTCAAACGAAGACCACGGTCTTCCTCAAGAGCATTGAAAGATCCGAAATCTCATCGGCATAGTCACGACTATGCCCCTCCATCTTAGAGATGGTATCTTCTTGAGCCTCAATCATGTCATTGGCTTCACCAAGTTGTTCCAAGAGAGAAACGAAGTGCTTCTTGGATTTACCCTTGAGTTTACCCATAAAGGACTCAAACTCATTCTCCTCCACATTAGATCCCTCATGCTCATCAATGCAATCCGTCAAAGAAGGATGATTAATGATGGTAGTTTTGATGTTTGGGGTTACCTTGTTGGTGGCTTTAGCCATGAGGCACTTGGCGGTGATGCTCTCATTGGGTGAGTCGAAGAGAGACACCCATGGAGTCGTCGCAATGGCAACGGAGGCCATGGCACCTGACTCACCATCTTCATCATCATCCTCAATGTACTCTTCTTGTACCACCAATGCCTTGGGAGGAGTCTTCTTGGTGAAGTTGCTCTTGTTGGGGAAAGACTTGGCCTTGTCCTTTCGGATGAGCTTGCCACCATTGTCTTCCCTCTTCTCATAAGGTCACTCCGCAACAAAATGGCTCACATTGCCACAATTATAGCAAGTCCTCACACATTGCTTGAGCTTTGCGCCACTTGAATTGTTCTTGTTGAAGTTGGGCCTAGAGTTCTTCTTGCTCCAAAATTTCCTTGAAGCAAGAGCCATGTGTTCATGATAGGCATACTTTGTATCTTCGGGGTTGCTCTCCTCCTCTTCCTCTTCGTCCTCTTCTTCCACATTAACCTTGGCCTTTAGTGCAAGGTTGGGCTTCTTTGATCTTTGAGAACGTAGCACCGCATTGTCGGCGGTCTTGTCCAAGATGCTCATAGCCACGAACTCATCCAACACTTCACTTGAGGACAAGGTGTGAAAGTCCGGCCTTTGATGAATGACGGAGGACATGGCCTTGTGGTAAGGCATCATTGCCTTGAGGAATTTGCGCTTGATCCAATTGTCATCCGTGTCCTTGCTTCCATGATCTCGGAGTGAGACCGCGAGTTTGGTTACTCTCCGATAAAGCTCACGAGGTTCTTCATCTTCTTTCATTGCAAACTCATCGACTTCATCTTGCACCACTTCATAGTAGGAGCGTTGAATGCTTGCGCTTCCCCTATAGAGGGAAACAACTTGGTGCCAAGCATCTTTGGCCATGGAGTAGGGCCAGAGATGAGGAAGATCTTTGGGTGGAATTGCTTCTTGGATGATGCAGAGAGCATTCTCATTGAATTCATTATTCGCGGCTTCTCTAGGAGTGAAGTTGCTTCGGTCATGCGGATAGAAACCTTCTTCTATGATTCTCCAAAGATTAGTATTCACATGATTTAAATGACGCTTAAAGCGATAGACCCAAGAATCAAAGTCCTCATTTTTCACAATCTTAGGGGCAGGGCCGGCATGATTCAAATGAGTGGAAGGAACCGGTCCATCGTAAACAAGTGGAGGTTCCACATGGGCAAAGATGCCGGTGCCAATTTTACCACTAGAAGAAGGAGCTTTTTCACTAGTAGCTTACCCCTTGTTGGAGTTAGCGTCCGTCACCTTGTTAGTGGGATCACCCACTTTCAACGGTGCGGTGGATAGTTTAAGCCATTTAAGAATTTATTAAACATGCTTTCAACCTCGGTCATCATGGAGGTCTTCAATGTGTCCAAAGCCACATTGAATTCCTCACGAGAGACCGCGGTTCCCCCATCGGCCGTAGATGAGATTGGATTCACAACGGAGTGCTCCTCCGCACCGTCTACGGTGTCAACCATACTCTTCGGACGACAAAGTCCTTCATAAAGAGACGAGGCTCTGATACCAATTGAAAGGATCGATATAGTTGACTAGAGGGGGGGTGAATAGGCAACTATCAATTTTTAGATTTTCTTTACCAAATTAAACTTTGCAACAAAATAGGTTGTCTAGATATGCAACTAGGTGAGCAACCTATATGATGCAACAACAACAAGCATACAACCAAGCAAGGGATATAAAACAAATAAGCTTGCACAAGTAAAGGCACGAGATAACCAAGAGTGGAGCCGGTGGAGACGAGGATGTGTTACCGAAGTTCCTTCTTTTTGAGGGGAAGTACGTCTCCATTGGAGCGGTGTGGAGGCACAATGCTCCCCAAGAAGCCACTAGGGCCACCGTATTCTCCTCACGCCCTCACAAAATCCGAGATGCCGTGATTCCACTATTGGTGCCCTTGAAGGCGGCAACCGGACCTTTACAAACAAGGTCGAGGCTCTCTCCACAACTTAATTGGAGGCTCCCACTGAAACCCCAGAGCTTCACCACAATGGAATGTGGCTCCGAAGTGACCTCTTCCATCTAGGGCGCCCAAGAACCCAAGAGTAACAAAATCCACACAAGAAAGTATGGGGGAATCAAATATCATTTGGTGGAAGTGTAGATCCAGGTCTCCTCCTTCAATCCCTAGCAAATCAACGAGTTTGAGTGGCTAGATAGAGAGATCGGGAAGAGAGCTTTAATGGAAGTAATGGAGGAGAGAGAGAGGTAAGAGGTAGGTGGGAGGTAGGAGAAGCATCTCCTTAAATAGGCCCCCAAGATCCAACCGTTATGTGCAGAAACGCATAGGAGCGGAACTTCCGGTGGCGCACTCGGTAGTACCGGTTTATCAGAACAAACCGGAACTACCGCACTACCACCGCTCAACTACCGGGCCACATACAGAAAGAAAATCCCTCAGGCCGGTAGTTTGAGCGGAGGTTGGACCGGAACTACCACTGGGCCATCAGTTCCTAGGTGGTGGGGTCCGAGGCGGTACTACCGCCCTGGGCACCGGTAGTACCGGTTTATCAAGAAAAACCGGAACTACCGTCCACTACCAGTCTATTACCGCACCCGGTACAAAAGGGACTCACCCCTGAGCGGTACTAGGGGCGGTGGTAAGACCGAAACTACCGGCCAGCGGTACAACCGCTCAATGGAGCGGTACAACCGCCAAGAGCAGGACTGCACAAAACAGAGGATGGGAAACCTCTCTCTCCTCGAACGGAGGGTATATGGTGGGTGCAGAAACTGTGTACGTGAAGGATTCACCCAATACCTTCCGATGAGGATTTCCTCTTAATAGTACGGATATCCTACGACCAAAGGAAATGAAACGTCAAAAACTCCGTCTTCAATCGTTTCCACATAGAGGGAAAACCTAACCGTCTTGCGCCACACAAATTGTACCTGAGAAAACTATGGCACACGATTAGTCCACGTGTGTTGTCATCATCACCAAAACCCTAAGGCAAAGGATGCCCTTACAAACGTCTACAAGAGAAGGTTGTGTAGTAGACATCATTAATGCTTTGGTCCGGTACTCCATTAAAAGGAGGCCTTAATATCCCTTAGGTTCCAATAGGACCCCGCTACCACGGGAGGGTAGGACAAAAGATGTCATGCAAGTTCTTTTCCATAAGCACGTATGCCTATATTCGGAATACATGCCTACATTACATTGATGAACTGGAGCTAGTTCTGTGTCACCCTATGTTATAACTGTTGCATGAGGAATCGCATCCGACATAATTATCCATCATTGATCCATTGCCTACGAGCTTTTCACATATTGATCTTTGCTTAGTTACTTTTCTGTTGCCATTGTTACAATTACTACAAAAACTGCTACTGTTACTTTTGCCACCGTTACCGTTACTTCTATATTACTTTACTACTAAATACTTTGCTACAGATATTAAGTCTTTCAGGTGTGGTTGAATTGACAACTCAACTGCTAATACTTGAGAATATTCTTTGGCTCCCCTTGTGTCGAATCAATAAATTTGGGTTGAATACTCTACCCTCGAAAACTATTGTGATCCCCTATACTTGTGGGTTATCACACCTCCACTTATCCGACGTGGCCAGTTGGGCCACACCCTTCTGACGCGGACAGGTGGGTCCCGCGCCTCCTTCTCTCTCCTTCTCCTTTGTTCCCTGATGCAACGGCGAGAATGCTGGCTCCGGTGCGGTCACGACACTGTCCAGGTGACGGCATGGAAGAGGCCACCGGCGAGCATCCCATCCGGGGAAGGGTAGCGCGGGCGCCGGTGGTGGCTGGATGTGCGGCGACGCGCGGAGACAGAGGGTGGTAGGGTCAGGCGACTGGGCGGCTCCGGTGGGGGAAATGGACGGGCGGTGGGCCGGGGACGATCATCGGAGAGTGGCACATCCATGCATGGGTCGCATGGGGCACGGGGGAGCTCGGGTGAGGGAGTAGGCGGCGGAGCAGAGGGGGAAGCTCGCCAGAAATCCAAGTGCCCCAGCGAGAGATACGGCCGGGCCAAGGCACTGGCGAGGACCAGAGGTAGAGGGGAGGGGTGGAGAGGGCTGGCTTGCTCGGTGAGGCCTGGGCTCTGGCTATTTATAGCCGAGGTGAGGAGCATCCGAGCTGATCTCCGCTGATGAGTCTGGCCAAAGCTCAGGCGGCCACGGAGGTCACAAGATGGAGCAGGAACACGATGGGGGGGAGCGGACAAGCTGCAGAGGTTCACGGAGACGAGCAGTGCCCAGGGTCACGAGGAGGAAGAACACAGAGGAGGAAGACGACGACGCACACGGGCGCGTACTTTGCGGTGGCGGGGACGGCTCGTCGGAGAGAAATCAGGAGGGGGAGAGGGGTCCATGGGGAAAAGGACGTCGAGGGGGAATTGTTGGACATGCCCGGACAAGCGAGGGCTAGCCAGAGCCGGCCTGCCGGCGACTACAGGAGCTAGACCACCGATTTGGCCGGCTACACCCGTGGTCACCACGTAAACTTGGCGTCGACATGCGTTCTGGACACCCTGGTTATGTCTGGCGAGTCGATCACTCCCCCACTAGAGGTTTTGAGCAAAGATACAACACACAGGGCTCACGGTGTGACTGTACGTTGCTCGTGTCCAAAACAACAGCAACCTGTTTGATATAAATATTGGGAAGTGCACAGCTCCATTAGGCATGGGATTTGGGTGAGTGTTGTCATCTACTAAGGTGACCAGTGTGCCAAAATATCAGCCCAAAATGATGAGGCTAGATGGTACTTCATGTGCAACCTGCCCAGCTGACCAGAAATGCAAATGAGGGTGCTGGGGAAAATGGCTAAGTGGAATGAGCTTATTTTTTGTGGAGGGTGATGATATAATCATTAGAGACTGCTGGAAAAGTTTCAGCTCATTTTGATCATCCATGAGGGTACTTCCTTCACTGACAAGCAATCTGAGCAAAAAATTTGGAAAATTGCAGGGGAAGATTGGATAGATGGATTGAGCTGATTTTTGGTATCCATGGGTGAGTTGTCAATGTTAATCATCTTGAAAAATTCCAGCTCAAAAAGATCAAGGGGTCAAGCACTTCCTTTGCAAATATTTCAGACAGGGCAGAAACTTGCATTGGATCATGTGCTCAAATTATGGACTGTGAAGCATGGGTTTGGATGGAAATGGTGAATATACAACAAGGACAAGCTCCACAAATTATTTGGGAATTTGCCTTGCTACCACAATGGTAGTTCCTTTAGAATGTGGCAGAAATGCAATATTGGCATAAAATAAGAAAAGACAATTTTCCTTATTTAAATATGGACAATATTTTTAGGAGAGTTCAATATGGTCACAAAGAATATATCCATAAGTTTTCAAGAGCTTTGGGGTCAGATAGATATTTTCCTAGATTTAATTCCGTTACACAACAGGACAATTTGAAATGAAAAATATTGCAAATGACTTGCCAATATTTTGCATATCCAGGGTTTATAGGTGTAGGAGGATCTCTGGGAATATTTGGAAGATCAACAGATCAAGAGAAGTGATGGCTCCTTTGTAATCACAAAGGACATATCCAAATTCAAAATTTTGGAATTTAAATTATGTGAGAGTTTGAGATGGTGCAAATGAGGTCTTGCCCTCTAACAAAGACACGAGCAAGATTTAGAGAAGTGGAAGATGACAAGAACTATCAGAGTCATCCAGCAAACTCAGGAGAAATATTTGAAAATAATTGCCAGGAAGGATTAACAACAGAAAAATTGATAACCCAATTTTGGGGATGATACAATATGCCAAATGTAATCGCATGAAATATACAGTAAAAGCCAGTGTGATGTGTGTTGCTACAACTAGTCTGACAACCCATCCTCATATAACTTATCAAGGACGCATCATCTTATCAGATTAACCATCCGAATTACCAATGCAGTGTGGGAAGAAAGAAGTATTGGGACTGCGTATCCAAGCAATTGATGACATGGACTCCTTCGTAAAACCTTGTAAGTGAAAAAGAAGTTGAAGTGTGCCTATACAAAGAGCTAGCGTAAGTTCAATTACCTGCTTCTCGTAAATTTAGTTAGCCACTGATTGCAAAATTGTTCAATTATGTTGCTTGGCTTAATTTAGCTTGCTACTGATTACATAATGCCATAGCCTGTTAATCCTATTATAGACTGCGCCTATCTATGTGTTTGATACTTACTGTTAAGAAATACCTGTTTGCCTGAACTTAAATAGCTACTTAAGCACGTCGATAGCTGGTCATATGTACTTCTAGGGTGCAGCAAAATTCATGTGTAATTTACGTTCTGATACCCTGTTTGTTTAAATGGTTTGCTGTTATCACTTGTAGCACTAGTAATGTTTGCATGTTCATAGATAGAAAACTGTCAGGTTTATATGTGGGACAACGTCTTTTTATCTTATATATGTGTGTCGGAATCATTTTTCTTACATCAAAGAAATTTACAGATGTCTGTGTTGCTGGTAAATGGTACCGACTTGTTACTTTAATACGTTGCCAAGAACTTGTTAGTTTTACTAGTTCATGTGTAATTAAATAAGTTACCAAAACTGGTCAGTTTTTCTAGTTTGATGTTAGTTTCTTATGGCTCTTGCAACACTTTATTTATGATTGCTAACATTCAAGTTTGCAGAATCCAACTGAAACTCCGTTGGCACAACACGTATGTTGTATCATCCCAAATTTTCAATTTGGAATGTTATACACAGGTCATCAAATGCATATCATATTTTATTGCATTTTGTTTGGCGATCCTAGAAAATCCTAAGTAACTCAAGGACCCACGGAGAGAGTTGGGGATTTCACTATTTTCATATTTGAATTTTCTCAAATATTGAAAAAGGGGGATCATTTTGGTTCTAATTATTTTTCCTCTCCAAAAATATTTCAAATTAAAATATATGAGAGGAGATAATATGACTTCTCCAAAATAAATGAAATATTGGGGGGAAAATGTTAAAATCAAATAAATATTTTTATTTGGATTTTACTACTAGTTTATTTGAACTAGGAAAATATGCATTTTTCAAATTTGCATTCTTAGCCCAAATAAATGTTCACTTTGTCCTAAATATTATTAGAGGACCGTGAAAATTTATTTCAGGATTTTTGGACTTTGTTTGGTATTTCATTTATTTATTTTACTCCGTCCGTTTATAAAAAACGCACCGACCTAACGGGCCGTGCCCGAGCCGGACTCCGTCCGAGCTCAGGTCGACTAGGGTTTAGGGTTTAGATTTGAACATTCATTCGGTGGTGTGTTCAGGTTGATTGCTAATGTTTGTTCGTTTAGATCTGTTAGTGAACGATTTTCGTTAGATTGGTTCTGTTAGCGGACGTTTGCGCCGTAGTTTTTTTCTTTTTTTTTATTTTCTTTTTCTGCCAGGGACCTATCCGTGATTATTGTTATCGCAGATTAGCCCCTGATCTTCAAACCCTCGTAATTTTTCAACTGTTTGTCCAAATCCAGTGAAACCAACGCCAAAATCTTCGTCTCGAGCCCCTCTTTCTGTTTAATCAACTTGAACAAGGTTTTGACAATATAAAATTTGGCTTCAAGCAGATTTGAATTCGAAGTTCTTTTGACCGTAGTTTCAGTTCTGTAGCTCCGATTCGGTTGATTCTTTTTGCAAATTGAATCTCTTCAGATTCAATTTTCTTATTTGAGTTTTGCCCGTGCATCTTTGCTTGAGTGCTTATGTATGCTATTGTTTGTTTACGATAGAATTCCCGGAGTGTGAAGCGTGCTACTACGAGTCTCTAGGGTTTGCGGATCGTCAGCAAGTCAAGTAACACATTGATCATACTCTTTTCATACCCAGTTTTATGCATTAGTTTCAACCCCTCAAACATTACATGATTAGGATGTGATTAACATGTGGGTATTGGGAAGTAGATGATGAGGTTGAACATATTACCTGTTTTATTATCAAACCCTTGGGAGTTATTTACGTTATGCTTATATTGCTATACTATGCTTGTAGACGTGGATTGGGTTTGAGTATCCATGACAGATGTGAGATTGTTTAATTAATGGTTCAACTTAAGGTGGCAACTTTAATACACATCCGGGTGGATTGTTGGTTTGGGCACCTGGGGTTATACCAGTCTTGTCCTAGGAGATCCCGGGGTTATACCGTGCGATCCTCCTATGGTCCGCCACACAGGCACAAAGGATCATAAGATTATTCATGCTAGAAACTTTCGTGTGCAGCCGCAAGCTATTATGGGCTCTAGCATAGTTGAGTAGGTTGCATGACCTCTTTCAGTGGTGGGCTAGCAGATGTAGGGGAAACTAGGTGTAACTGTCCAACCAAAGTAAAGAGTTAATGCCTCTGAAAGACTGTGTCTCGGTCATCCGTTTCTCAAACACCATGTAGTGCAAGAAATCCAACGGAGGAGATCGAGTCTTGTGGGGAAAAGTGTGCAAACCTCTGCAGAGTGTACAAACTAATCATGGTTAGCCGTGTTCCCGGTTATGGACATCTTGAGTATCTGGTATTTGAATTATTGATTTGATCTCATCACTGTATCTAAATTAATTTGTTGGGTTGTTAATGATTACCTTTAATTGGGATTGAGATGGGGGTACCATTCTCAATGATTTAACCACCATGATAGTTAAATAAAATATATAATCCATTGTTGTACAGAAAAATTGGCTTTTCGCAAAACAATATAACAATAGAGCTTCCACCAACCATATATGCATGTAGTTATAGCATTTATTCTGTTCATTGCTCTACTGTGTTATATTGCCAGCATATTCCATGTGATGACCCGTTCCGGGCTGCAACATATCATGTTGCATACTTTTCAGACAAAGAGTAAGGTGCGCTAGGTCGTTGTCTTGCACTCAGCTATGCCGTTGGAGTTGATGGACTCACTTTATCGTCCAAGCCTTCCGTTGTTATCTTAATTAGATGGCCTTGAGCCATATTTATTGTAATAACTTCTCTCTTGAGGCTATCGATGTAATAAGTGTGTGATTGCTACTCTGTTATAAATCCTTCAAGTACAGTGTGTGTCAGCATTACCGATCCAGGGATGACACTGAACACAGAGATTTGACCGGCTGAGGTCAGGTCGCTACATATGTTTTCAGAAACTTCCTTGTTTACCTGGTTTGCTGCTGTAACTTGTTGTTGTAATCATCTTACCAACTTCAAGTTTTCAGGATCCAATTGGAAGTCCAATTGCAAAGGAGGTACATTTTCAAAAATATATTTGTGTAACAGGTTTGCTGCTGTAACTTGTTGCTCTAATCAAGTTACTGAGTACTCAACTTTTCAGGATCCAAGAGAAACTCCAATGCCACAACAGGTTCCTTTTGCAAAACTTGTTTGTTTAACTACTTTGCTGCCGCAACCGGTTGCTCTAATCACATTACTGGATACTCAACTTTTCAGGATCCAAGAGAAACTCCAATGCCACAATAGGTACCTTTTGCAAAACTTGTTTGTTTCACTACTTTGCTGCTGCAACCAGTTACAATGATGTTAATAACTACTTTTCAGCATCCAATCGAAACTCTTTAATTCCTTGTTTGCTTAACGGGTTTGCTGTTCTAACTCCTAGTTCAGATGTTTTGCTAACTTTGACTTTTTTGAATCCAACCGGAACTTTAATGGCAAAACAGATTAGCCCAAGATCAAAGAGCGAGGTCCCCACGGATGTTGTATCATCCCGCAGCAGTGGCACCGGCTCAATTGTGCACCATGAATTGCCAACTACTGATGCTCTAGAGGCTAAACTATTGGTAGAAAGAGATTCTGCTTCTGTACTTAGAGATGAAGTTGACATGTTGAGGAAGCAAACAACACAGTCACAAGCAGTACTCAAGACAACCATTAAATATTTGGTGGATTTCAAAACGAAGCAAGCTGATACTAACCGTATTGTTAAGGTCCTGAAGGAAAAAAGGAAATCAAATTCCAACTTGGTAAATCATAGGTGAAATGTTTTTTCCATCGTTGAATAACCTTTGTGTTGTTTGTTCATGTAATCGATCAAACCATTTGTTTTAGAGATCATGTAATAATTGTTTTTTGTTTTTTGGTTTGTAATTTTTTAGCACGAGTCTGTATTAATTGATAAGACTCTGAGACATTTCATTTTGATTGTTGTGCCAGACCTACAATTATTCCAGTCGGGCTGAATGTGCATTCAACAATAATAGTAGTATAGATGGTCCTTAAGTGGCACGCATCTAAAAGGGCCAAGATGTTGTACTAGCTTCGCTAAAAAAATGATGCTCTTCTAGCAAAAAAAGTACAACGGCCTTTCTTATGTATGTTAGTTGATATTATTGATCCATATACTCTATAAGTGTTTATATGTCTGTTAGTTTTGTACATTATTGGTTGATTGACTCAGTATTTTGAATCTTGAGACATCGCTTGTGTACATATCTAAATGAGAGTACACATTATGTTGCGTGTGTCATACATGTTACACTTGAGTTGGACATAAAGTGGTTTCAAATATTCGAATTCACCTTAAATTGGATTCTAGCTTCTGAATTCGAGTATCGACATTTGTAAATCATATTCATATATGATAGTGGAATACATCTTTGTTGTGCTTTTGAAGATATATAAAAACATAGAATGATTTATAAAGATTCGTATAAGAATACAAAATGGATTCGAATTTAGTTGCCAGGGTAAACATGGATGCTTATTGTCCCAAAATTCAAAACAAGCGGCAAAATATCCACTCCCACGTCGGCTGCCCGAAGCGAGTGTTTGCGAGATGGAAATTATTGTCTACCCCTTACACGGACAATCCACTGGCCCGATTTCCACTCCTCTCAATAGGGGTAGCTTAGTAACTTCAATTAGACGTGGCACGACCGCCTCTGAGCCCATTCAGATATGGTGGGCACCAAACGTGGGCGGCAAAACACATTTGATTCAAGCTTGTCCGAAAGACCTCTATCTCTCCCTCCATTTCCCCATTCATACACGGTGGGCGGCAAAACAAACTCGACTTAGCAAAAATCGATGTAGGCAAATATTTTCAATAGGGGCAGGTTTGTAAGTTCACTCAGAGGTGACACAACCGCCCTACCTGTCAGCCCCGTTCATACACCGTGGGCGCCAAAACACCCTCTCCTCGCCCGAAATCGCTTTTGGCAAATATTAGGGAGATGCAAGATTACCGTCCTATCCCAACCAACGAGACGTCCAAATTTTAAATGCGGGCTAAGTTCGTAACCTTCCCATATTTTAGACAGGTGTGTCCCAAAAACATGGTTCCCCGTACCTCTCCCTCCATTCTCCCATTCGTACACCGTCCGCGCTAGAACACCATCCCCACAACAGCCTCCTCCATCCGCCACCCGATCCATCACCGCCGTCCTCCACCCCATCCATCGCCGCCGCCCTCCACCCCATCCATCGCCGCCGCCCTCCACCCCATCCATTGTCGTCGTCCTCCACCATGCTGGAGTGCCTACCAAGACCGCATCGTCCACTGCTAGTGATGGACGTTTCTTATCCACGGTGACGGACCAGGAGCCTTGCATCGCCTTCTCTCGCTTCATCGGCGCCGTTGTCTGATGACCCACAAGTATAGGGGATCTATCGTAGTCCTTTCGATAAGTAAGAGTGTCGAACCCAACGAGGAGTGCTACCTCTTGAGCACTGCGGTTTTCCCTTCAAGAGGAAAGGGTGATGCAGCAAAGTAGCGTAAGTATTTCCCTCAGTTTTTGAGAACCAAGGTATCAATCCAGTAGGAGGCTACGCGCGAGTCCCTCGCACCTACACAAAACAAATAAATCCTCACAACCAACGCGATAAGGGGTTGTCAATCCCTACACGGTCACTTACGAGAGTGAGATCTGATAGATATGATAGGATAATATTTTTGGTATTTTTATGATAAAGATGCAAAGTAAAATAAAAAGCGAAGGAAATAACTAAGTGTTGGAAGATTAATATGATGAAGATAGACCCGGGGGCCATAGGCATCACGTCCGAGACAAGTAGACCGTCTCCTGCCTGCATCTACTACTATTACTCCACACATCGACCGCTATCCAGCATGCATCTAGAGTATTAAGTTCATAAGAACAGAGTAACGCCTTAAGCAAGATGACATGATGTAGAGGGATAAATTCATGCAATATGATAAAAACCCCATCTTGTTATCCTCGATGGCAACAATACTATACGTGCCTTGCTGCCCCTACTGTCACTGGGAAAGGACACCGCAAGATTGAACCCAAAGCTAAGCACTTCTCCCATTGCAAGAAAGATCAATCTAGTAGGCCAAACCAAACTGATAATTCGAAGAGACTTGCAAAGATAACCAATCATACATAAAAGAATCCAGAGAAGATTCAAATATTTTTCATAGATAAACTTGATCATAAACCCACAATTAATCGGTCTCAACAAACACACCGCAAAAAAAGATTACATCGAATAGATCTCCACGAGAGAGGGGGAGAACATTGTATTGAGATCCAAAAAGAGAGAAGAAGCCATCTAGCTAATAACTATGGACCCGAAGGTCTGAGGTAAACTACTCACACTTCATCGGAGAGGCTATGGTGTTGCTGTAGAAGCCCTCCGTGATGGATGCCCCTCCGGCGGAGCTCCGGAACAGGCCCCAAGATGGGATCTCGTGGGTACAGAAGCTTGCGGCGGTGGAATTAGATTTTTGGCTCCCTCTCTGATCGTTTGGGGGTACGTAGGTATATATAGGAGGAAGAAGTACATCGGTGGAGCAACAGGGGGCCCACGAGGGTGGAGGGCGCGCCCTGGGGGTGGGGGGGGGGGGTAGGCGCGCCCCCTACCTCGTGGCCTCCTGGAAGCTTCTCTTACGTAGGGTCCAAGTCTCCTAGATCATGTTCGTTCCGAAAATCATGTTCCCGAAGGTTTCATTCCGTTTGGACTCCGTTTGATATTCTTTTTCTGCGAAACTCTGAAATAGGCAAAAAACAACAATTCTGGGCTGGGCCTCCGGTTAATAGGTTAGTCCAAAAAACAATATAAAAGTGAACAATAAAGCCCAATAATGTCCAAAACTGAAGATAATATAGCATGGAGCAATCAAAAGTTCTAGATACGTTGGAGACGTATCAAGCATCCCCAAGCTTAATTCCTGCTCGTCCTCGAGTAGGTAAATGATAAAAACAGAATTTTTGATGTGGAGTGCTACTAGGCATAATTTCAATGTAATTCTTCTTAATTGTGGCTTGAATATTGAGATCCGAAAGATTCAAGATAAAAGTTCATATTGACATAAAAATAATAATACTTCAAGCATACTAACTAGGCAATTATGTCTTCTCAAAATAACATGGCCAAAGAAAGTTCATCCCTATAAAATCATATAGTTTAGTCATGCTCTATTTTCTTCACACAAGAATGCTCTCATCATGCACAACCCCGATGACAAGCCAAGCAATTGTTCATACTTTAGTAATCTCAAACTTATAAACCCTCACGCAATACATGAGCGCAAGCCATGGACATAGCACTTTGGGTGGAATAGAATATGATGATGGGGGTTATGTGGAGAAGACAAAAAAGAAGAAAGTCTCACATCAACGAGGCTAATCAATGGGCTATGGAGATGCCCATCGATTGATGTTAATGCAAGGAGTAGGGATTGCCATGCAACGGATGCACTAGAGCTATAAATATATGAAAGCTCAACAAAAGAAACTAAGTGGGTGTCCATCCAACTTGCTTGCTCACGAAGACCTAGGGCACTTGAGGAGGCCCATTGTTGGAATATACAAGCCAAGTTCTATAATGAAAAATTCCCACTAGTATATGAAAGTGAAAAACAAGAGACTCTCTATCATGAAGATTATGGTGCTACTTTGAAGCACAAGTGTGGTAAAGGATAGTAACATTGTTCCTTCTATCTTTTTCTCTCATTTTTTGGGCCTTCTCTTTTTTTAACAGCCTTTCTCTTTTTTTCTTTCAATTCCTCACTTGGGATAATGCTCTAGAAAATGATGATCATCACACTTCTATTTATTTACAACTCAAATGATCGATACTAGAACAAGGTATGACTCTACATGAATGCCTCCGGCGGTGTACCGGGATATGCAATGAACCAAGAGTGACATGTATGAAAGAATTATGAATGGTGGCTTTGCCACAAATACTATGTCACCTACATGATCATGCTAAGCAATATGACAATGATGAACGTGTCATGATAAACTAGATGGTGGAAAGTTGCATGGCAATATATCTCGGAATGGCTATGGAAATGCCATAATAGGTAGGTATGGTGGCTGTTTTGAGGAAGATATAAGGAGGTTTATGTGTGAAAGAGCGTATCATATCACGGGGTTTGGATGCACCGGCGAAGTTTGCACCAACTCTCAATGTGAGAAAGGGCAATGCGTGGTACCGAAGAGGCTAGCAATGGTGGAAAGGTGAGAGTGCGTATAATCCATGGACTCAACATTAGTCATAAAGAACTCATATACTTATTGCAAAAATCTACAAGCCATCAAAAACCAAGCACTACGCGCATGCTCCTAGGGGGATAGATTGGTAGGAAAAGACCATCGCTCGTCCCCGACCGTCACTCATAAGGAGGATAATCAAAGAACACCTCATGTTTCAAATTTGTTACATAACGTTTACCATACGTGCATGCTACGGGACTTGCAAACTTCAACACAAGTATTTCTCAAATTCACAACTACTCAACTAGCATGACTTTAATATCACTACCTCCATATCTATAAACAATCATCAAGCATCAAACTTCTCTTAGTATTCAACGCACTCATAAGAAAGTTTTTATTATTCTTGAATACCTAGCATATTAGGATTATTTAAACAAATTACCATGCTATTTAAGACTCTCAAAATAATCTAAGTGAAGCATGAGAGATCAATAGTTTCTATAAAACAAATCCACCACTGTGCTCTAAAAGATATAAGTGAAGTACTAGAGCAAAAACTATATAACTCAAAAGATATAAGTGAAGCACATAGAGTATTCTAATAATTTCTGAATCATGTGTGTCTCTCTCAAAAGGTGTGTACAGCAAGGATGATTGTGGCAAACTAACAAATAAAGACTCAAATCATACAAGACGCTCAAAGCAAAACACATATCATGTGGTGAATAAAAATATAGCTCCAAGTAAAGTTACCGATGGAGGTAGACGAAAGAGGGGATGCCTTCCGGGGCATCCCCAAGCTTTAGCTTTTTGGTGTCCTTATATTATCTTGGGGTGCCATGGGAATCCCCAAGCTTAGGATCTTGCCACTCCTTGTTCCATAATCCATCAAATCTTTCACCCAAAACTTGAAAACTTCACAACACAAAACTTAACAGAAAGTCTCGTGAGCTCCGTTAGCGAAAGAAAACAAAAGATCACTTCAAGGTACTGTAATGAACTCATTCTTTATTTATATTGGTGTTAAACCTACTGTATTCCAACTTCTCTATGGTTTATAAACTATTTTACTAGCCATAGATTCATCAAAATAAGCAAACAACACACGAAAAACAGAATCTGTCAAAAAGAGAACAGTCTGTAGTAATCTGTAACTAACGCAAACTTCTGGAACACCAAAAACTCAGCCAAAATAGGACGACCTAGGCAATTTGTTTATTGATCAGCAGCAATTATAATCAGTATTTTATCACGTTGTGGTGATTTTTAACGATTGTTTTCGTGAACAGAAAGTTTCTGGAAATTTCTGCAAGATCAAATAACTATCATCCAAGAAGATCCTATAGGTTAAACTTGGCACAAACACTAATTAAAACATAAAAACACATCTAACCAGAGGCAAGATCAAATATTTATTCCTAAACAGAAGCAAAAAGTAAAAAAACTAAAAAATAAAATTGGGTTGCCTCCCAACAAGCGCTATCGTTTTACGCCCCTAGCTAGGCATAAAAGCAAGGATAGATCTAGGTATTGCCATCTTTGGTAGGCAAACCATAAGTGGCTCTCATAATAGATTCATATGGTAATTTTATTTTCTTCCTAGGGAAGTGTTCCATGCCTTTATTTAATGGAAATTGGAATCTAATATTCCCTTCCTTCATATAAAATAATTGCACCAATCGTTCTAAGGAAAGGTCTACCAAGAATAATAGGACAAAAAGGATTGCAATCTATGTCCAGAACGATAAAATCTACGGGAACATAATTCCTATTTGCAACAATAAGAACGTCATTAATTCTTCCCATAGGTTTTTAATAGTGGAATCCGCAAGGTGCAAGTTTAAAGAGCAATCATCAAAATCACGGAAACCTAGCAAATCGCACAAAGTTTTTGGAATAGTGGAAACACTAGCACCCAAATCACACAAAGCATAGAACTCATGATCCTTAATCTTAATTTTAATAGTAGGTTCCCACTCATCATAAAGTTTCTAGGGATAGAAACTTCCAACTCAAGCTTTTCTTCATAAGATTGCATCAAAGCATCAACGATATGTTTGGTAAAGGCTTTATTTTGACTATGAGCATGAGTAGAATTTAACACGGATTGCAACAAGGAAATACAATCTATCAAAGAGCAACTATCATAATTAAATTCCTTGAAATCCAAAATAGTGGGTTTATCTAATGTTTTGATTTCTTCAATCCCACTTTCATCAATTTTAGCATCAAGATCTAAAAACTCCAAATTTTTGGAACGCCTTCTAGGTAAAGGTGGATCATATTCAGTGCCATCATTAGCAAGATTCATGTTGCAAAACAAAGATTTAATAGGGGACACATCAATAACTTTAAATATTCATCTTTGTTTTCATAAAAATTAGAAGAACATGCTTTTATAAAGCAATCTTTCTTAGCACGCATCCTAGTGGTTCTTTCTTTGCACTCATCAATCGAAATTCTCATGGCTTTGAGAGACTCATTGATATCATGCTTAGGAGGAATAGATCTAAGTTTCAAAGAATCAACATCAAGAGAAATTCTATCAACGTTCCTAGCCAATTCATCAACTTTAAGCAATTTTTCTCCAAGCAAGGCATTGAAACTCTTTAGCGAATTCATAAATTCCTTAACACTAGTCTCAAATTCAGAGGGCATCTTATTCAAATTTCCATAAGAATTGTTGTAGGAATTACCATAATTATTAGAGGAATTACTAGGATAAGGCCTAGGATTAAAGTTTCCTCTATACGCGTCATTACCAAAATTATTCCTACCAACAAAATTCACATCCATAGACTCATTGTTATTCTCAATCAAGGTAGACAAGGGCATATCCTTAGGATCAGAAGAAACACTCTTAGTAGCAAATAATTTCATAAGTTCATCCATCTTTCCACTCAAAACATTAATTTCTTCTATCGCATGCACTTTTTTATTAGTAGATCTTTCAGTGTGCCATTGAGAATAATTAACCATAATATTATCTAGGATTTTAGTAGCTTCTCCTGAAGTGATTTCCATAAAAGTGCTTCCCGCGGCCGAATGTAAAAGATTTCTAGAAGCAAAATTCAATCCGGCATAAAATTTTTGTATAATCATCCACAAATTCAAACCATGTGTAGGGCAATTACGTATCATTAATTTCATCCTCTCCCAAGCTTGTGCAACATGTTCATGGTCAAGTTGCTTAAAATTCATAATATCGTTACTAAGAGAGATGATCTTAGCGGGAGGAAAATACTTAGAGATAAAAGCATCTTTCCACTTATTCCAAGAATCAATACTATTTTTAGGCAAAGACGAAAACCAAGCTTTAGCACGATCTCTAAGCGAAAAAGGAAATAGCTTCAATTTAACAATATCATTGTCAACATCTTTCTTGGTTTGCATATCACACAAATCAACGAAGCTATTTAGATGAGTAGCGGCATCTTCACTAGGAAGGCCGGCGAATTGATCTTTCATGACAAGATTCAACAAAGCAGCATTGATTTCACAAGATTCAGTATCGGTAAGAGGAGCAATCGGAGTGCTAAGGAAATCATTATTGTTGGTATTGTTAAAGTCACATAATTATGTATTATCTTGAGCCATCGTGACAAACAAGCAATCCAACACACGAGCAAACAAGAAGCAAGCAAAAAAGAGGCGAACGAAAAAGAGAGGGCGAATAAAACGACAAAGGTGAAGTGGGGGAGAGGAAAACGAGAGGCAAATGGCAAATAATGTAATGCGGGAGATAAGGGTTTGTGATGGTTACTTGGTATGTTGACTTTTGCATACACCTCCCCGGCAACGGCGCCAGAAATCCTTCTTGCTACCTCTTGAGCACTGCGTTAGTTTTCCCTTGAAGAGGAAAGGGTGATGCAGCAAAGTAGCATAAGTATTTCCCTCAGTTTTTGAGAACCAAGGTATCAATCCAGTAGGAGGCTACACGTGAGTCCCTCGCACCTACACAAAACAAATAAATCCTCGCAACCAACGCGATAAGGGGTTGTCAATCCCTACACGGTCACTTACGAGAGTGAGATCTGATAGATATGATAAGATAATATTTTTGGTATTTTTATGATAAAGATGCAAAGTAAAATAAAAACCAAAGGAAATAACAAGTGTTGGAAGATTAATATGATGAAGATAGACCCGGGGGCCATAGGTTTCACTAGTGGCTTCTCTCAAGAGCATAAGTATTTTACGGTGGGTGAACAAATTACTATTGAGCAATTGACAGAATTGAGCATAGTTATGAGAATATCTAGGTATGATCATGTATATAGGCACCACGTCCGAGACAAGTAGACCGACTCGTGCCTGCATCTACTACTATTACTCCACACATCGACCGCTATCCAGCATGCATCTAGAGTATTAAGTTCATAAGAACAGAGTAACGCCTTAAGCAAGATGACATGATGTAGAGGGATAAATTCATGCAATATGATAAAAACCCCATCTTGTTATCCTCGATGGCAACAATACTATACGTGCCTTGCTGCCCCTACTGTCACTGGGAAAGGACACCGCAAGATTGAACCCAAAGCTAAGCACTTCTCCCATTGCAAGAAAGATCAATCTAGTAGGCCAAACCAAACTGATAATTCGAAGAGACTTGCAAAGATAACCAATCATACATAAAAGTATTAAGAGAAGATTCAAATATTGTTCATAGATAAACTTGATCATAAACCCACAATTCGTCGGTCTCAACAAACACACCGCAAAAAAAGATTACATCGAATAGATCTCCACGAGAGAGGGGGAGAACATTGTATTGAGATCCAAAAAGAGAGAAGAAGCCATCTAGCTAATAACTATGGACCCGAAGGTCTGAGGTAAACTACTCACACTTCATCGGAGAGGCTATGGTGTTGATGTAGAAGCCCTCCGTGATGGATGCCCCTCCGGCGGAGCTCCGGAACAGGCCCCAAGATGGGATCTCGTGGATACAGAAGGTTGCGGCGGTCGAATTAGGTTTTTGGCTCCCTCTCTGATCGTTTGGGGGTACGTAGGTATATATAGGAGGAAGAAGTACGTCGGTGGAGCAACAGGGGGCCCACGAGGGTGGAGGGCGCGCCCCCCTACCTCGTGGCCTCCTGGAAGCTTCTCTTACGTAGGGTCCAAGTCTCCTAGATCGTGTTCGCTCTGAAAATCATGTTCCCGAAGGTTTCATTCCGTTTGGACTCCGTTTGATATTATTTTTCTGCGAAACTCTGAAATAGGCAAAAAACAGCAATTCTGGGCTGGGCCTCCGGTTAATAGGTTAGTCCCAAAAATAATATAAAAGTGAATAATAAAGCCCAATAATGTCCAAAACAAAAGATAATATAGCATGGAGCAATCAAAAATTATAGATACGCTGGAGACGTATCAAGGAGCAGAAGGAAATGACAAGCGGTTTTCAGTAAGGTATTCTCTGCAAGCACTGAAATTATAGGTAACAGATAGTTTTGTGATAAGGTAATTGGTAACGGGTAACAAGTAACAAGTGTAAATAAAGTGCAGCAAGATGGCCCAATCCTTTTTGTAGCAAAGGACAAGCCTGGACAAACTCTTATATAGAGAAAAGCACTCCCGAGGACACATGGGAATTATCGTCAAGCTAGTTTTCATCACGTTCATATGATTCGCGCTCGGTACTTTGGACCGGTGCTTGGGTGCTGTCCTTACTTGGACAAGCATCCCACTTATGACTAACTCCTATTGCAAGCATCCGCAACTACAAAAGAAGTATTAAGGTAAACCTAACCATAGCATGAAACACATGGATCCGAATCAGCCCCTTACGAAGCAACGCATAAACTAGGGTTTAAGCTTCTGTCACTCTAGCAACCCATCATCTACTTATTACTTCCCAATGCCTTCCTCTAGGCCCAAACAATGGTGAAGTGTCATGTAGTCGACGTTCACATGACACCACTAGAGGAGAGACAACATACATCTCATCAAAATATCGAACGAATACCAAATTCACATGACTACTAATAGCAAGACTTCTCCCATGTCCTCAGGAACAAACGTAACTACTCACAAAGCATATTCATGTTCATAATCAGAGGGGTATTAATATGCATATAGGATCTGAACATATGATCTTCCACCAAATAAACCAACTAGCATCAACTACAAGGAGTAATCAACACTACTAGCAACCCACAGGTACCAATCTGAGGCTTTGGGACAAAGATTGGATACAAGAGATGAACTAGGGTTTGAGAGGAGATGGTGCTGGTGAAGATGTTGATGAAGATTGACCCCCTCCCGATGAGAGGATCGTTGGTGATGACGATGGTGATGATTTTCCCCTCCTGGAGGGAAGTTTCCTCGGCAGAACAGCTCTGCCGGAGCCCTAGATTGGTTCCGCCTCGTGGCGGCGGAGTTTCTTCCCGAAAGCTTGCTTATGATTTTTCCTCGGACGAAAGACTTCATATAGCAGAAGATGGGCACCGGAGGCCTGCTAGGGGGACCACGAGGCAGGGGGCGCACCCAGGGGGTAGGGCGGGCCCCCCACCCTCGTGGCCAGAGTGTGGGCCCCCTCTGGTATTTTCTTCGCTCAGTATTTTTTATTATTTCCAAAAATGACTTCCATGGAGTCTCAGGACTTTTGGAGTTGTGCAAAATAGGTCTCTAATATTTGCTCCTTTTCCAGCCCAGAATCCCAGCTGCCGGCATTCTCCCTCTTCATGTAAACCTTGTAAAATCAGAGAGAATAGGCATAAGTATTGTGACATAATGTGTAATAATAGCCCATAATGCAATAAATATCGATATAAAAGCATGATGCAAAATGGACGTATCAACTCCCCCAAGCTTAGACCTCGCTTGTCCTCAAGCGAAAGCCGATAACGATAAATATGTCCACATGTTTAGAGATAGAGGTGTTGATAAATTAAAATACGGACATGAGGGCATCATGATCATTCTTATAACAGCATCATATATAGATATTGTCATATTATTTCTTATGCTAAACTAACAATCTATCCACAATGTCAAATATGAATCAGAAACTTCATTGAGAACTAACAAACTATAATCTCAGTCATTGAGGCAATTGCAATTTATCATAACATCAGAAAGAGTCAATATAAGAGCTTTTCAACAAGTCACATACTCAACTATCATTTAGTCTTCCACAATTGCTAACACTCACACAATGCTTATGATTATGGAGTTTTAATCGGACACAGAGAAAGATAGGGGCTTATAGTTTCGCCTCCCAACCTTTTACCTCAAGGGTAATGTCAACAATAATAGTTCATGCCCACTTACATCCAATTGGATATATATATATATATATATATATATATATATATATATATATATATATATATATATATATATATATATCAGGATCTTTCCAACACAATGTGCTTGCCAAAGGATAAAAGGTAAAGAGGAAAGGTGAAGATCACCATGACTCTTGCATAAGGAATAAGACAAAAGTAAAAGATAGGCCCTTCGCAGAGGGAAGCAGAGGTTGTCATGCGCTTTCATGGTTGGATGCACGAAATCTTAATGCAAAAGAACGTCACTTTATATTGCCACTTGTGATATGGACATTTATTATGCAGTCCGTCGCTTTTATTTCTTCCACATCACAAGATCGTATAAAGCTTATTTTCTCCACACTAATAAGTCATACATATTTAGAGAGCAATTTTTATTGCTTGCACCGATGACAACTTACTTGAAGGATCTTACTCAATCCATAGGTAGATATGGTGGACACTGATGGCAAAACTGGTTTTGAGGGTATTTGGAAGCACTAGTTGTATCTCTACTTGGTGCAAAGAATTTGGCTAGCATGAGAGGCAAAGGCAATCTCAACATGTTGGATGATCCATGACAATATACTTTATTTCAGACATAAGGAAACATAACCCATTACGTTGTCTTCCTTGTCCAACATCAACTCTTTAGCATGTCATACTTTAATGAGTGCTCACAATCATAAAGGATGTCCAAGATAGTATATTTATATGTGAAACCTCTCTTTCTTTATTACTTCCTATTAATTGGAACGATGACCAAAGCTATGTTTGTCAACTCTCAACAGCTTTTAATCATCATACTCTTTATATGTGGAGTCATTACTCTCCATAAGATCAATATGATCTCTTTGTTTGTTTTTATTCTTTCTTTTCCTTTATTCACTCAAGATCATAGCAAGATAATCAAGCCCTTGACTCAACACTAATCTTTATTATATATAGCTCACGGACTCAATTACATAGAGGGATCATAAAGCAAAACTCAAAACTCAAAGCATAATCATACTAAAACTTTAGTCTACTAGATCAAGATATTACTAAAAGGATCGAAGTAAAAAATGGTAAAGATAGGAGTGTGATGGTGATACGATACCGGGGCACCTCCCCCAAGCTTGGCAGTTGCCAAGGGGAGTGCCCATACCCATGTGATTATATCTCCTTTGCTGGTGAAGAAGATGGTGGAGTTGTTGATGATGTGGGCTTGTCGTCCATCTTCCAAGGCATAGGCTCACCATCATAGAAGGATGATCGAGTCTCCGGGATCCTCAAATCTGCAGCCAAACTCATGCTCTTGAATCTATATTCATACTCACAGTTTTGGTTTTGCAGGTCATAGATTTTGGCTTGGAGATGCTCAATCTTCTCGTGAAGCTTGAAGATGGTCTCCCCAATGTTCTTGGCATCCAGCTTGTGGTTGTTGGTGAACTCCGCGATCATCATGTGGTCGGCGTTGAGTCCACGTTCCACCATCCCCTGGCACTTGAAACTTGTTGTTCCATTGCTTCGAGCCTCGTCTCCACGCTTCCGGTCCTCCTTGGTCCCTCAACATCGCGGATGTGCAGCAACCCATCATGCATCTCAATGGTTTGAGGGTGTTGCAGCACCTCCGCGAGGTAGGGGTTGATGACCTTCTCAAAGAACTTGTCCTTGGAGGGCGCTTGGAGACGTCATGGTGATCTAGATCTGTCAGAAAACAGCTCGAAATGAGAACAGAGGATATTTGCGTGATACGGTGGTCAAAACCTTCGGGAGATTACATAATGAATTTTTACCGACCAACAGAAATATCGTGCAAGAAAACGGAGTCCGGAGAGTGCACGAGGTGCCCACGAGGCAGGGGGCATGCCTAGGGGTGTAGGGCGCGCCTCCCACCCTCGTGGAAGCCTCGTGTCCTTCCCGGACTGCTTCTTATTTTCCTATTTTCTTAAATATTCCAAAACGGAGAAAAATTGCCATTAGAACTGTTTTGGAGTCTGTTTACTTACCGTACCACATACCTATTCCTTTTTGAAGTCTGAAACATTCTGGAAAGGGTCTCTTATGTATTCCTCAGCGGTCACGGTTTCAATAATATTAGTTTCAACATTTATGGGATTACCTGAGATATAATATTTTATTCTTTGACCGTTTACCACCTTCGGATTGTGACTTCGAAGTTGTTGATTTTTATGGCACCGGAACGATAGACCTCCTCGATAACGTAAGGGCCTTCCCATTTAGAGAGACGTTTTCCTGCAAAAAATCTTAAACAAGAGTTGTATAGCAATACATAATCACCTACATTAAACTCACGCTTTTGTATCCTTTTGTCATGCCATCTTTTGACTTTTTCTTTCAAAAGTTTGGCATTCTCATAGGCTTGGGTTCTCCATTCATCAAGTGAGCTAATGTCAAATAACCTCTTCTCACCGGCAAGTTTGAAATCATAATTGAGATCTTTAATAGCCCAATATGCCTTATGTTCTAGTTCGAGAGGTAAGTGACATGCTTTTCCATAAACCATTTTATACGGAGACATACCCATAGGATTTTTATATGCAGTTCTATAGGCCCATAATGCATCATCAAGTTTCTTGGACCAATTCCTTCTAGATCTATTAACAGACTTTTGCAAAATTAATTTGAGCTCTCTGTTACTCAATTCTACTTGTCCACTAGATTGTGGGTGATATGGGGATGCAATTCTATGATTAACATCATACTTAGCAAGCAATTTACGAAAAGCACCATGAATAAAATGTGAACCACCATCAGTCATTAGATATCTAGGGACTCCAAACCTCGGAAAAATAACTTCTTTAAGCATCTTAATAGAGGTGTTATGATCAGCACTACTAGTTGGAATAGCCTCTACCCACTTAGTAACGTAATCAACAGCAACTAAAATATGTGTATACCCATTAGAGGAAGGGAACGGTCCCATATAATCAAAGCCCCAAACATCAAATGGTTCAATAACAAGTGAATAATTCATAGGCATTTCCTGACATCTACTAATATTACCAATTCTTTGACATTCATCACAAGACAAGACAAACTTACGGTCATCCTTGAAAAAAGTAGGCCAATAAAAACCGGATAGCAATACCTTATGTGCAGTTCTATCTCCAGCGTGGTGCCCTCCATAAGCCTCGGAGTGACACTTGCGTAGGATCTGTTCCTGTTCATGCTCAGGTACACAACATCTAATAACACCATCTACTCCTTCTTTATAAAGATTTGGGTCATCCCAAAAGTAATTTCTCAAATCATAGAAAAACCTTTTCTTTTGCTGGTATGTGAAACTAGGTGGTATAAACTTAGCAACAATGTAATTAGCATAATCAGCATACCATGGAGCAGTACGAGAAGCATTTATGACAGCTAATTGTTCATCAGGAAAGCCATCATCAATAGGTAGTGGGTCATCAAGAACATTCTCTAACCTAGACAAGTTGTCTGCAACGGGGTTCTCAGCTCCCTTTCTATCAATAATATGCAAATCAGATTCTTGTAGCAAGAGAACCCATCTAATAAGTCTAGGCTTAGCATCTTTCTTTTCCATAAGGTATTTAATAGCAGCATGATCAGTGTGAATAGTAACTTTAGAATCAACAATATAAGGTCTGAACTTATCACAAGCGAATACAACTACTAAGAATTCTTTTTCAGTAGTAGCATAATTTCTCTGGGCATTGTCTAGAGTTTTAGTAGCATATCGAATAACATTTAATTTCTTATCAACTCTTTGTCCTAGAACAACACCTACAACATAATCACTAGCATCACACATAATTTCAAAGGGTAAATTCCAATCAGGTGGCTGAACGATAGGTGCAGTAATTAATGCTTTCTTAAGTATTTCAAATGCTTCTACACAATCATCATCAAAGACAAAAGGGATATCTTTTTGTAATAGATTAGTCAGAGGCCGAGGAATTTTTGAGAAGTCCTTAATGAACCTCCTATAAAAACTGACATGACCAAGGAAACTTCTAATACCTTTAATGTCCTTGGAAAATGGCATCTTTTTAATAGCATAAACTTTAGCTTTGTCAACTTCAATACCTCTTTCAGAAATTTTATGCCCCAAGACAATGCCTTCATTAACCATAAAGTGGCACTTCTCCCAATTCAAGACAAGGTTAGTTTCTTCACATCTCTGCAAAACTCGATCAAGGTTGCTCAAGCAATCATCAAAAGAGGATCCATAGACGGAGAAATCGTCCATGAAAACTTCACAAATCTTTTCACAAAAGTCAGAGAATATAGCCATCATGCATCTTTGAAAGGTAGCAGGTGCATTACATAAACCAAAAGGCATACGTCTATAAGCAAAAGTACCGAAAGGGCAAGTAAAAGTGGTCTTTGCTTGATCATCAGCTGACACAGGTATTTGAGAGAAACCGGAATAACCATCTAGAAAGCAAAAATGTGTGTGTTTGGATAATCTTTCTAGCATTTGATCAATGAATGGAAAGGGGTAATGATCCTTTTTAGTAGCTTTATTTAATTTACAGAAATCAATTACCATCCTATAACCTGTAATAATTCTTTGCGAAATCAATTCATCTTTATCGTTAGGAACGACAGTAATACCTCCCTTCTTAGGACACAATGGACATGACTTACCCACTGACTATCAACAACGAGATAGATTATACCTGCTTCAAGGAGCTTTAATATTTCCTTCCTTACCACTTCTTTCATCTTAGGATTCAGCCGTAGTTGGTGATCAATAACTGGTTTGGAGTATTTTTCCAAATTTATTTTGTGTTGACATAGAGTGGGACTAATGCCCTTAAGATCATCAAGAGTATATCCAATAGCAGCTCGATGCTTCTTCAGAGTTTTCAATAATTTCTCTTCCTCCTTCTCTGAAAGGTTAGCACTAATAATAACAGGATATATCTTCTTTTCATCAAGATAAGCATATTTAAGAGTATCAGGTAGTGGTTTAAGCTCAAACACGGGATGACCCTTGGGTGGAGGAGGATCCCCTAGGATTTCAACAGGCAAATTGTGTTTCAGAATAGGTCCCTGTTTAACGAATACTTCATTTATTTCCCTTCTTTCATTCATAGACATATCATTTTCATGGTCTAGCAAATATTGTTCTAAAGGATCACTAGGAGGCACGGCAATAGAAGCAAGACCAATAATTTCATCTTTACTAGGCAATTCCTCATCACGGGGTTGTCTATGAAATTTAGAAAAATTAAACTCATGAGACATATCATCCAAACCA